>NC_090650.1:160783208-161983208 GCF_040937935.1 Hyperolius riggenbachi
CGACTGAAAATTTTACGTAAAAGCAAGATGTTTTTAACTTGCTTTCTGTAACGATTGTGGAACTTTCCCCGTGATCAGCGCACAACGCGTGCGCTGACAAGGCGGAAATCCTCCACAAGCGTATAATTTGCAGGAACCCAGCAAAAGGTGCTACGCACCCGTAGAGGGAAAATGCCTGTTGGCAGATGGCGCTGGGGAGTGCAGAGGAACCAATCCTCTGTACCTCCACAAATGCCAGACAGGAATTGTACAGAACGCAGAACGCAATCGCAAGAGAGGCGATTGCGAATGAGAATGAGCAAAGGGACAGGTTGTATGTGTGTGTGCCAATCCAGTCGCCACCCCGCAACCGCACACACACACAACAGCAGATATGAAATAGGAACGCGATCGCGAGAGGTGCGATCGCCAGACAAGACACAAGGCAGATCAGAACAGAATACGAGGTTAGCAAAGTCACAGCAAATAATACAATGAGGAGATACGGAAAATAACAAATGCTAGCTAACCGCGAACACCGCACTCATTCGCAACAGTGCACGCAGTTATGCGCGGTCTCCACGTGATAAGCACAATAGAGACAAGCACGCCTAACTAACCATTAACAGACAAACATGAAACAGAGGACGCGAGCGCTTGCTTAACGGTTACCTCACCGAGCCTCCAGCAAGCGTAGCAGACAGACACACGAAAACAGGGACAAGCGAGAGATAGGATCCACAGCACTAGCGAAAAGTGGCTAGCACGATCCAAGTACAGAGTAGCAGAACAGAAGGATCCCCAGCGCCAGCGAAAAGTGGCCAGCGTGATCCCAGAAGACAGAACAGAAGGATCCCCAGCGCTAGCGAAAAGTAGCTAGCGCGATCCCAGGAGACAGAACAGAAGGATCCCCAGCGCTAGCAAAAAGTAGCTAGTGCGATCCCAGGAGACAGAGTTGCAGAACAGAAGGATCCCCAGCGCTAGCAAAAAGTAGCTAGCGCGATCCCAGGAGACAGAACAGAAGAGATAGCTGGTAGCAACCGCTGCACCAGCTATACTCCAAGAACAGAGATCAGAACCATTTCCTGTCAACCACCATAGGGACAGGACAATGGCAAACAGGCAAGACAAGACAGAACAGGCAATACAGATAATACAATCCTAACAGCACTAGGGAAATCTGCCTAGCGCAGATTTAGGAATTACTCTAAGCTGATGTTCAAACAAAGAGCAAGGCTGACACCCCACCAGGAGTGTTACATAGGACGAAATCCTTATGAACAGCGAAGCATTGTGGGAAAGACATAGTACTTATAGTACACGCCTCCAATGAATGTGGCCAGGCAATTTGCATGACAACGTATGCAAATTCCTCTGCAAGCACAAGCTGCAAAACTGACAGAAGCTGTTCTTTCCAGAGTCCTGCAGCATGCAAACCTAAACAATGGTCAAAAGGCTGGCTGCCTGCACAGGCAGCTGAGCAAATCATCACAGTACCCCCCCCCTCCAGGGTCAAATTCCAGACGACCCTCAAAACTGCTATTAGCAACAGACTCAAATTGAAGACTCATGAAGGTCAGGACAGCCCGACAAGGTCCAATTCCAGAGTCAGTCCACCCGAAACCGACCTCATCGGAAACAGAAGCCAACGAAACATGCCTATCAGTACCACCAGTCTCAGTATAACACCCATCACAACGCCAGAGAAGAAGCCATCGACACCCTCCAGACAATACCCACCACCTTCCAAGGAGCGTCCGAAAATACCAAACCTGCCACAATACCTGTTCGAAGTGTCCCTTACAACACAAAAGCCACCGTTGATCTTATCCAGGGGACCAAGCAAAATTTCTCCCGGAATCTCCCAGAACCTTTTGAAGCTCCACAGAGATCCCAAGAGGGCAGAACAATCACCAGGCTCACATGGAGAATTACCAAGAACCCCCATGGAACCAATGACAATTCTGGATTCAGAATTACGAGGACACCCATCAAAATCAAGACTTTCAGGGACCACTTCTGGGCATGCAAGCAGGCAGGCTAAATCAGAGCATGTCTCCACCGAGGAAGCATCTGAGTACGCTGGTAACCGAGGCACACTTGGGCTTTCTGGGTCACAGAGCGCACTGGGGTACACCAGCACAGGAGAAACCTCAGGACATGTCGGGGAACTGCCAACCTCAGAGTCCGGCACGAGGAAACCAAAACCAGAACTGGGCAGAGAATCATCACGAGCAATGGTCTCAAGCACTGGACTTTCAAAAGAAGACTCGGATTCAAATTCGGAAATTTCTGTGACTGTAATATCATCATTGACTACACATGACTGAAGCTCCACCAGAGCTGAAAAGGTAGCCAGCAAGGCAGCAATGCCTACGGAAGAGGGCAACACCTCAGAAAGACTTGGGGGACAGGAGACATCTCCTACAAGTTCTGCACCCTTTGGGAGGAACTCGGAGACCTCCAGAACATAAAACAAGACCTCAGGAACATCATTTTTCAAGTTTTCTAGGAAGGATTCTGAACTATCCATGTTACAGGGCAAAACTGGAACTTTATTTTGTGGACAGGGCAGATGTCCCAGGAATGGTTCCACCATAACCTGAGACTGGATCTCATCATCATGAGGGGAATGTACAGGTATATTTACTGGAACACACACTGACTCCCTAACTTCATTCTCACTGTACCCAGAATTCTGTGTGGCAGTCAAACTAGCTTTAAACTCCAAAACTGCAGAAAAACAAGTAAAAATAGCAGCAATACCTAGACGAGCCTCTAGGGGCAGGGCAGGAGATATTGTACAAGGCAATGTTGACTCATCCAGAGTACAGGGTGGAGAGTCAAAACTTCCCTCAGAGCAAGAAAGGGACTCACAAATGTCAGTGTGATTGGACATCATATTCATGGTACAGGGCAGGTTCAGAGAAAGCGTCTCTGAATAAGGCAAAGAGGGTTCAGCATCAGATTCGCAAAACCGAAGCGCTGTCTCACTCTTAGATTCGGCTAACAATGTCGAATCCGAGGAATCAGAACGCAAAACCTGCGAATGAAAATTCACTTTAGGTTGTGAAACTGACGCTTCTATAGCGCAAACCTCCGCGATCTGCGGAGCAGACTGCCAGGCATCTAGGACCGAAACGTTGGAGCAACTGTCCCCAGGCAACGGGCCCTTACAGGTGTGAACAGGGTGAGACAGAGACTCATATGCAGAAGAAATAGTGACATCAACAGGACAAACTTTATTAGGCATATTAAATTTACTTTTGACGCTGCATAGTCGAGAACTTTTCCCAATAGCAGGGTCACAGACGGAAGATCTCAAAGATCTGTTTCTAAATGACAAAGGATCCCACACATCCTTGAGGAAACCGGCAGACTCATGCCGATCACAATCTGCAGGAACATCCGAGAAACAGGCATCAGATCGCACAGATTCAAACTGCACACTGTCAGGAGCGAATCCTTCAGGATTCGCACAGGAATCAACCACAGCGGCACACTCATTTATTTCAGATTGCACAAAGTCAAGACTTACATGCTTTACCCCAGAAAGGCAGGAACAATCATCCGACCACGATGTCTCTTTATTGGAATCAATTGGTTGGTGTGTGTGCAACTCATCCAAAATAGTTTGCCATACATAGATCACCAGATCCACATCATCCTTGTCACATTCATCGGAATCAATCAGAAGGTACATAGAGTCAAGACAAGCATTCAAGACATCTTCGCTTTTTGCGATGTAAAAATCGCAAAAGGCTTTCCAATCAAAATCGAATTCCTCCAGCAAGGCCCCAACATCCCAGGAAGCAAATGGGGGTTCAAACAGGCCAGTATCCAGATAATCTCCATAGGGTTGGAGTTCAGGAAAAAGAACAGATTTTTTAACTGCTTTAATGTAGTGTGCGATCTTACCTATAGCAGGATCCACATAAGCTTTGGATTGGGGCAAAAAAGCCGGAGACGGAACAACATCATTACAAACATCAATAGGAAGTGTTTTATTCCGATGCTTGCGTCTTTTAGTTTTTCTCTTTTTCGCCACTTTGCATGTCTGCTGTTTAAAACCTGAAGTGGCAACAGACACATTGAACTGATTGTCATACTGAAAAGTTTTGCATGGAAGGGAAAGATCAGCTGACTTATCAGCAGCTACACACTCAATCAGAGCAGGTGGTAAGCCAGGCAGTTTAAACCAGTGAGAGAATATCTCTGCAAGCAACTGATACAGATTACCATTCCAAGAATTGATTTTTAACAGATTATATGCCCAGGTGAACAAATCGTCTTTTAAGAGCACATAGGCAAACAGAAGAGCCGACGTGGACGGATCAGAAATCTGAAAGGTGGGATTCAGACAAAACCTCACACATTCAGAAAGAAATTCTGCCTTGGTCTCTGAATTAAGCCTTTTAAAGCTCTTAAAGACACAGGACCCAAACTCGACAAAATCGTACAAATCGGAATTTCCGTCTACACTGGGGTTTTGGGTTGGGCTGTTCATACTGTAACGATTGTGGAACTTTCCCCGTGATCAGCGCACAACGACAAGGCGGAAATCCTCCACAAGCGTATAATTTGCAGGAACCCAGCAAAAGGTGCTACGCACCCGTAGAGGGAAAATTCCTGTCGGCATATGGCACTGGGGAGTGCAGAGGAACCAATCCTCTGTACCTCCACAAATGCCAGACAGGAATTGTACAGAACGCAGAACGCAATCGCAAGAGAGGCGATTGCGAATGAGAATGAGCAAAGGGACAGGTTGTATGTGTGTGTGCCAATCCAGTCGCCACCCCGCAACCGCACACACACACAACAGCAGATATGAAATAGGAACGCGATCGCGAGAGGTGCGATCGCCAGACAAGACACAATGCAGATCAGAACAGAATACGAGGTTAGCAAAGTCACAGCAAATAATACAATGAGGAGATACGGAAAATAACAAATGCTAGCTAACCGCGAACACCGCACTCATTCGCAACAGTGCACGCAGTTATGCGAGGTCTCCACGTGATAAGCACAATAGAGACAAGCACGCCTAACTAACCATTAACAGACAAACATGAAACAGAGGACGCGAGCGCTTGCTTAACGGTTACCTCACCGAGCCTCCAGCAAGCGTAGCAGACAGACACACGAAAACAGGGACAAGCGAGAGATAGGATCCACAGCACTAGCGAAAAGTGGCTAGCACGATCCAAGTACAGAGTAGCAGAACAGAAGGATCCCCAGCGCCAGCGAAAAGTGGCCAGCGCGATCCCAGAAGACAGAACAGAAGGATCCCCAGCGCTAGCGAAAAGTAGCTAGCGCGATCCCAGGAGACAGAACAGAAGGATCCCCAGCGCTAGAAAAAAGTAGCTAGTGCGATCCCAGGAGACAGAGTTGCAGAACAGAAGGATCCCCAGCGCTAGCAAAAAGTAGCTAGCGCGATCCCAGGAGACAGAACAGAAGAGATAGCTGGTAGCAACCGCTGCACCAGCTATACTCCAAGAACAGAGATCAGAACCATTTCCTGTCAACCACCATAGGGACAGGACAATGGCAAACAGGCAAGACAAGACAGAACAGGCAATACAGATAATACAATCCTAACAGCACTAGGGAAATCTGCCTAGTGCAGATTTAGGAATTACTCTAAGCTGATGTTCAAACAAAGAGCAAGGCTGACACCCCACCAGGAGTGTTACATAGGACAAAATCCTTATGAACAGCGAAGCATTGTGAGAAAGACATAGTACTTATAGTACACGCCTCCAATGAATGTGGCCAGGCAATTTGCATGACAACGTATGCAAATTTCTCTGCAAGCACAAGCTGCAAAACTGACAGAAGCTGTTCTTTCCAGAGTCCTGCAGCATGCAAACCTAAACAATGGTCAAAAGGCTGGCTGCCTGCACAGGCAGCTGAGCAAATCATCACACTTTCTTTATTTTCATCCTTGATCACCACTGGTCTTCTCCAAAACACTCTGAAAGGGATGATAGGCCATCACCGTTAGTGGGTGTCAGACTACTTTGCTGCCTAGTAGTCACAAGGTCATGACCGCCGGGATTGCCCCTCTACTGATGGGAAGAACAAGAGGGCAACCCAGCAGTGTGGGAAGGGAGAACTGACAGGACTGGAAAAGGGATAGGCTGGGTGGGCTTGATAGGAAAGACTGGCAAAACAGACTCTACAGGAGGGACTGGCAAAGTAGATTGAACAAGACCAGTGGGATTGGCTGACAGGACTGGTGGGACTGACTGAAAGGACTGGTGGGACAGGCTGATAGGACTGGAGGAATTGGCTGACAGGAGTAGCAGGAATTTAAATACTCCTGGCCTTCATACCAGTGCTGTGTTCGCATCCTCTCCCCGCCCCTCTCAGTCTTCTTTCACTGGGAGGGGCGGGGAGAGGCGGAGATAGGTGCGGATTTATGCACATGGAGGCAGAGCTGCAGCTCAAAGCTATGCCTCCCTGGGCAGCAAAATCCACGACCAAGAAAGTCGTGGATTTTGCTGGGGAGTTTGGGGTGATTTAGTTAGTGTTCAGCCACGGGGATGCGGTGTTTTAGTTAGGGCATTGATGTTAAAGAGATTTTTAAAATAAAAACCTGAATTTTATGAGACTACAGAGTCTCTTTAACTCTGCAAATGGTTGGTGCTCATGAGTATTAAAACCAGGCCATTTGTAAATTGGCTTATTTATGCCTCATCCTTTGCACCTTATTCAATTAGATTTGAGGACGTGGTGTTTTTCACCAAAAATTAAGGTAAATGTGTGAGAAACTTATTGCTTACTTTATGCATGTAATAAGCCGTATCATCCATCTTAGAAAGGTGCATTTGCACATTTTTTTCTTTTGCATTACTTTCATTTTCTAAAACAAACAAAAAAGACAATTCCTCTTCCAAGCCTTGGGCACCCCTGCCACTGCACCTAACTGCTGCACAACTGCTGGGCAGAAATGTGGAAATAAGTCCTGCTTGGAAATATAAACCAGTACTGTAATATGAACTGAAAAATACAGTAGTATAGCTCTTTAGCAGCAACAATGGAGGAACACTCAATTTTGTACCGTAAAATAACTAACTACAGCCACACAAGCTGACTGAAGCAAGGTGATGTCACTGGAGGTACACCACCATGATCCGGAAGTAACCACAACCAGCTAACTGTGAGCAATTGATCAGAGCTCTGCAGTAGTTCCACTACAGTGGCAGTATTCTTAAAGAGGAGCTGTTGCGAAAATCTTAACATTTAAAACACATATAAATAAGTAAAATGAGCCATAAATTACTTCTCTCCTATGTTGCTGGCATTTACAGTAAGTAGTAGGAATCTGACATTACCGACAAATTTTGGGCTAGTCCATCTCCTCATGGAGGATTCTCAGCATGGCCTTTCTTCCTTATAACGACACTCCCTGAGGGATTGTTGACATCTAGGGCGTTTTTGGCATTTTTTCAAGTGTAAACGATCTTCAAAATCACCCTAAAAATGCTTGTGCAATGATTTCCTATGAGAGAGTTCACATCTGAGAGTTCGTTTCCGATCCGCTCAGCAAAGCTGTGCCTGTACCATTTTTGAGGCGATTTTGCCTCAATAGAAAAAAGCAAAATGCTCACAAAATCGCTTTGTGCAGCAATTGCGTTCGCATTTTTAAGAATAAATACATTGTATTTATTCTTTTCCGGGTCAAAGAGTTCACTTACTGACTGACGGCAGGAAGTGACAAAACGGAATCGCTCTGCAAAAGTGATTACAAAATCACTTTGCACAAAATTGATTACAAAATCACTTTGCACAAAATTGTAGCGTGCAGTGCCTCCCTGCTCATTGTACACTTTTTTGGCAGTTGGGCGGAGCAACTGCCATTCACTAAGTGCATTTTGAAAATAAAGAAATCCCTCTAAACCCCCCATGAGGAGATGGCTAGTCCAAAACCTGTCGGTTCTGTCAGATTTCTTCTACCTACTGTAAGTGACAGCAACATAGGAGAAAAGTAATTTATGGCTCATTTTACTCTGGAAGAAACGTACTCAGGGCCGACGCTTGCATTAAGGCGGTGGGGGGGGGGGGGGGCAATAGCCCCAGGGCCCCGAACACTTCTGGGGCCCCCAGACTCCCCCTTCCTTTATAATACTGTGGTAACGCCCCCCCCCCCCCCCCCCCCCCATGCTGCCAGAACCCCAACCTCCCCCCTTAATTGTTCCACGCTGATAAATATAACCGCTAGCGGGGCCCCAGCACGACAGCAGCATTTGTAGTTTACCTGTCTTGGCTGCTGTGCTGGAGCGGATTGCCCGTCTTCATTTCCCTTCCTGCATGACCCGACACATGTTACACATGATATGATGCGTTTGGTCACAAAGGAAGTGGAATAAAGATAGGCAAGCTGCTCCAGCACAGCAGCCGAGACAGGTAAACTGCAAATGCTGCTGTCATACTGGAGCCCTGCTAGTGGTTATATTTATCAGCATGGAACAATTAGGAGGGAGGTTGAGGTTCTGGCAGGGAGGGGAGGGGGAGCGCCTTAGCATCTGGGCAGTGGGATGGGGGCCCCAGGTTACCTTTGCCTCAGGGGCCCCATTGGGGGTTAAACTGGCCCTGAACGTACTTCTTAATTGTATAAGTCTACATCTATTTTAAATTTTAAGATTTTTGTGACAGAGGTCCTTTAATTCCATTTTATAACAAAATATCAGCATTTGCATTGCATTAGCAGCAATACCTGCTACACAACATGCAATATTGCCATCAGATTGTCTGGAAAGTTACCATAGTTTGATCATTTCCAACATTTCCAATGTGCCTCTTATCAAGAAAGGGATCAATTTCGAGATCAGTACTGCACAAAATCAATCCTTTTTTTTATTGGAAGCAGGTCGAACATTCTGGAAATAATTGATAAACTGTAATTTCATAATCTATAACATGTGCTTAATTTTGCTCATAGGTCTGTTGGGGGTTATAGGCCAGGAAAGTGGCTAGGTTCATGGCATGTCTGTCATGGAACAGCCGTGAGAAGTGCAGGCAAATCGGGAAGATTCGCCCAGTCGATTTTCTGATCGCTTCCTGGTTAGACTGCACAGTCATTGCAGCGATCACAATGACATTTTTTCTTTTCATGAAGTATGTTTGTTGACCAGTGAAGTTAATGTTTGTGTAATTAACTTGTTCAAAAGAAGTTCCTTCAGGGACCACTGACGCCTAGGGGTGAAAGCTTCCGAGCAGTAAACCCACATGACAAAGTGTTGCCGACTTCCTGTAAGGACAGAATAAACCCAGCAGGGGGTCAGACTTCTTGACTCCGCGTGGGGCAGAGGTAAAATACATGGAATATATGATTTTTGCATGTCTAAGGAATACCGTGCCCAGGACAGTTATGGGAGTTATATCCTTTGATTCGTGGTGTCTTGATGGACATTTTGATACCAGTCTTGGGGGGTCATGGATAAGCCACGACAAAGTATTAAACCTCTCATGGACTAAAAAAAAAACAATATTGTGTTTTTTTGCATTCACTAGAATGTGCTAGGCACATTGTGGTGTAGTCTTTAAGTTTTACTTTTCTCTCTCTTGCTTCACTCCTCCACTTCCTCCATCTCCTCCACCCCAGCTTCTCCTCCACCCAAGCTTCACTCACTCTCCCTCTCCTCCACCCCAGCTTCACTCACTCTCCCTCTCCTCCACCCCAGCTTCACTCACTCTCCTTCTCCTCCACCCAAGCTTCACTCACTCTCCCTCTCCTCCACCCCAGCTTCACTCACTCTCCTTCTCCTCCACCCAAGCTTCACTCACTCTCCCTCTCCTGCACCCCAGCTTCACTCACTCTCCTCCACCCCAGCTTCACTCACTATCCATCTCCTCCACCCAAGCTTCACTCACTCTCCCTCTGTTCCACCCCAGCTTTGCTCACTCTCCCTCTCCTCCACCCCAGCTTCACTCACTCCCCGCTTCATGTTTTACCACCACAGTTTACTTAACCTCCCTGGCGGTAAGCCCGACCTACGTTCGGGCTGGCCGCCGGAGAGGATCACATGGCCCCCGGAGTTTTTTTAAAATAAAATTTGAATCATATGCTTAAGCTAGCTCTTTTCTAGCTAACGATGCCCCCCAAGTCCCTCCGCTCTCCCCCGATCACCCCTGATCGCCACCATTATATGTACCCCCCAGGGATGGGGAGGATCTGGACTGCGCATGACGTCATGACGTGGATGACATCATGACGTCTTGTCCAATTGTCGCCATAGTGACGACTGAAGCTAAAGGGTGAAGATACGGCTCTCGCAGGACCACGGACAGGTAAATATTGCCGGCAGCGATTGAGGGGATCAGAGTGGTGCCGGGGGACTTGGGGGTCACAGTTAGCTTGCAAAGTGCTAGCTTAAGCATTTAGATCAAATTTTATTTACAAAAATCCTCCCACGGACGCAGCATCTGAAACTGCGTACTGCCAGGTAATTTTCCCCATACAATAGTCATCATGTTGGACAATGCAGTACAGTGTACATCCTGCAACATGTATGCATGCCTTGATCAGCAGATTGAAGGTGTTTACTGTTGCCCTGGGTGTGTGCGTGTTGCTCAATTAGAGGCTGAAGTCAGAGAGCTAAATGAGCGGCTTGCAACACTGAGACTCACGACCCAGACACTGAATGGAATCGGTGAAGATGAGGTGGGTGGAGTACAGCCGGAGCAAGAAACAGAGGTAGCCGCTAGTTGGGTCACAGTTAGAAGGGGTAGGGGAAAAAGTGGCAGGGAGGCTAGTCCCGATTTGTCCTTCCTTAATAAGTATGCTGCTTTGCGTAATATTGGGGATGATGATTCTGGAGTAGCAACGCTGCAGCAGGATGTGTCCCTTAGCAACCAAGGTGCAGACCGCTGCAACGAGAAAGTGAATAGGAATGCAGCTAAGGCTAGACAGATACAGGTGGTAGGGGATTGACGTATGCGCAGTCACCCACCAATTCCTGTTCCCTTTGCTGTAGTTTACCATAAAGCCTCAGACCCTGAGGGAATCCTGAAGGCAGTCAGCACTGCAGGCAAAGTAACCTTTTGGATTGGTTGGTGAGTCCACACACAGTCCAATTTCGATTGTATGTACAATCAATACAATCTGGGATCTCATATAGAGCCCAGGTCGCTGCCACAAATCCACAATAAAGCATGCGAATGCGCTAAGTCTAACTCTAAAGGGTTAATTTGACAACCTTTCTAGAGATAGCAAAACTATATTAATAGCAACAGTTATGGTAACGTCTCTACGGAGATAAGAATCCATTTACGGAGATTTTTACAGAACAGCACTTAGACGAACGATTTTTAATTGTTTATTTAAAAAAATAATGCAGAACAAAAATACAGCAATAGAAACAAATTAATACAGAAATAATAAGGATTAAATGTAAAAATAGCTATCGATAATCTGAGCAGTTTGTCAAGTTACCGTGTCCTTTGCGATAATAAGTCCAACAGAAGATGTGAAGTTCAATTCTGGAAAGTTCTGTGGAATGGATATAAGTCCTTTGATAGAATGAAATGCCAATCCTTTGATGGTATGGAATGCTGGACAAAAGACTCTCTCTCTGTCCAGCAGTGTTGTTTTAACTCTTCCTCTGCCAGAGGGCGGAGTTGGAACAGGAGATGGGGGTGTGTGCCTTCTGCCACCCTTTGTCATGACAAGCAAAAAGAATATACAATAACTGGAATGGTTATAATGCGGCGACAGCAGAGAGTGACACAGGTACGCTGCTGGCATTCTCTGCATCACACAGGTACCAAACACGTGTGTCCTGGGGTATTCCACTGCAGAGCACACTGTTGCTTGCTTTCGGAAGGTGTTAGAGTCGTACTGAGTGGTCTATAGAGTTGGGCCGAACCTCCGATTTTCGGTTCGCGAACCGGGTTCGCGAACTTTCGCGAAAGGTTCGGTTCCCGTTAAAGTTCGCGAACCGCAATAGACTTCAATGGGGATGCGAACTTTGAAAAAAAAAAATAATTATGCTGGCCACAAAAGTGATGGAAAAGATGTTTCAAGGGGTCTAACACCTGGAGGGGGGGATGGCGGAGTGGGATACATGCCAAAAGTCCCCGGGAAAAATCTGGATTTGACGCAAAGCAGCGTTTTAAGGGCAGAAATCACATTGAATGCTAAATGACAGGCCTAAAGTGCTTTCAAACATCTTGCATGTGTATACATCAATCAGGTAGTGTAATTAAGGTACTGCTTCACACTGACACACCAAACTCATCGTGTAACGCACCGCAAACAGCTGTTTGTGTAGTGACGGCCGTGCTTTACTGGTGCGCACCATGGCGAGAGTGCAGGTTTTGGTGGCTTTACAGCCCATATGGTCACCTGGCTGATGTAGCTGAATGACAGAACAGTGACTGTCCAGCTGATCAAATTTGGTCTGACCACAATGAGGCAACGACCTTATTATCGTGGGTGTGCCCACCGAGACACTCATCTAGGCGCCGGTCATTGCTCCATTGTGATACGCAAGCCCCTTCACCACGGCAAGGTAATGATCACGAAGGGGAATGGGCGCATGTACATGCCTTTTCTTTTGTTGTTGCAGCTGCCCGAAGTGCAGCCAGAAAAATTACAGGTATGCGCACTGATGCGGTGGGTTCACTGAACAGAACAGGTATACAGTGGCGGGTTCACAGAACAGGTATGCAGTGGCGGGTCCACTGAACAGAACAGGTATGCAGTGGCGGGTTCACTAAACAGAACAGGTATACAGTGGCGGTTCACTAAACAGAACAGGTATGCAGTGGCGGGTCCACTGAACAGAACAGGTATGCAGTGGCGGGTTCACTTAACTGCACAGGTATGCGCACTGATGCGGTGGGTTCACTGAACAGAACAGGTATGCAGTGGCGGGTTCACTAAACAGAACAGGTATACAGTAGCGGTTCACTAAACAGAACAGGTATGCAGTGGCGGGTCCACTGAACAGAACAGGTATGCAGTGGCGGGTTCACTTAACTGCACAGGTATGCGCACTGATGCGGTGGGTTCACTGAACAGAACAGGTATGCAGTGGCGGGTTCACTAAACAGAACAGGTATACAGTGGCGGTTCACTAAACAGAACAGGTATGCAGTGGCGGGTCCACTGAACAGAACAGGTATGCAGTGGCGGGTTCATTAAACAGAACAGGTATACAGTGGCGGTTCACTGAACAGAACAGGTATGCAGTGGCGGGTTCACTTAACTGCACAGGTATGCGCACTGATGCGGTGGGTTCACTGAACAGAACAGGTATGCAGTGGCGGGTTCACTAAACAGAACAGGTATGCAGTGGCGGGTCCACTGAACAGAACAGGTATGCAGTGGCGGGTTCACTTAACTGCACAGGTATGCGCACTGATGCGGTGGGTCCACTGAACAGAACAGGTATGCAGTGGTGGGTTCACTAAACAGAACAGGTATACAGTGGCGGTTCACTAAACAGAACAGGTATGCAGTGGCGGGTCCACTGAACAGAACAGGTATGCAGTGGTGGGTTCACAGCACAGGTATGCAGTGGTGGGTTCACAGCACAGGTATGCAGTGGTGGGTTCACAGCACAGGTATGCAGTGGTGGGTTCACAGCACAGGTATGCAGTGGTGGGTTCAATGAACAGGTATACAGTGGCGGGTCCACTGAACAGAACAGGTATGCAGTGGTGGGTTCACAGCACAGGTATGCAGTGGTGGGTTCACAGCACAGGTATGCAGTGGTGGGTTCACAGAACAGGTATGCAGCCAGACAGGAACAAGCTAAGCCTAACTAATCTTTCCCTGAGAGACAGTCTGCAGCAGCTCGCCCTACTCTGACTAATGCAGGCACACGAGTGGCCGTAATGGCCGCCGCTGCCTGCCTTATATAAGGGGGGGGTGGGGCTCCAGGGGCTAGTGTAGCCTAATTGGCTACACTGGGCCTGCTGACTGTGATGTAGAGGGTCAAAGTTGACCCTCCATGTGCATTATGGGGCGAACCGAACTTCCGCAAAGGTTCGCCTGCGGGACGCGAACGCGAACCACTGAAGTTCGCATGGAACCGTTCGCAGGCGAACCGTTCGGCCCAACTCTAGTGGTCTAATCATACACAAATCATTTTTAATAATTGTCTGCTAATTTTGAAATGGCTAGCATCGACAGAAAACTGATTAATTTAGTAAACTGTCTGAATGACTTATTTCTTTCATATCAAGGTGAATTAAAAGTAATTATCTCTAACTCTCATCAGGCTACATGCAGGAATGTGGTGCTTAATGACTTTTTATGATGCGTCCCTGTATCCTGCTTCTTATCTGAAGTCTTCTGAAGTGTTACAAGCCCTACTCCATACAGCCAAATTAATCCATGGCATGCACTGATGAGGATCAAACAATCCGAAACAGTCTGTATGCATGTTGGATTATTATGGCTCTGTACAAATTAACAAACTGACACATCATTGCATTCCAGCGGTTCTGGAGGTGTGTTTAGCTTCTAAGAGTAACAATGGTTAATTTGCATATATTCAGCAGTGATGCACTGGGAGACATATCAAGCTCACTCCAACCTGAATTATTGCAAATTCTTTCTCTTTTAAGAAAGCAAACTTTTGTTTTTCTGCTACATGATCTGGCTCTCTGTTTTAGGGTTTATTGGGACTCCCTCTAGGGAACAATGACTGTAAAGTGAATCTGTTGCTTTATGGCTCCTTTGCCCGGGAGAGATATACAACTCTTTTCTGTGTAGCAGAGGTCTGGGCTGAAATCAACACTGTTTTCTACAAACAGGCTAAAGGGGTACTCCAGATCATATTTTGTGCGCATTTTTGTATGATTGCGCAGGTGGCGTGGTTCTGCTGGTGAACCCAACCGTCACAGGGGATTCAATTATTAGGCACACAGATAGGGTAATCTGTCGAAGAGACCGTGAATGCCATACAGTCTGTTGTCTCCCGGGTGCTCGGGTTTGGCATGTAGCGGAACGAATTGACAGATAATTAGGTGGGGCTGAGGAAGACCCAGCTGTCATGGTACACATTGGCACCAATGACAAAGTTAGTGGAAGGTCTTCAAAAATGATTTTCAGGTACTTGGAGATAAACTTAAAACAAGGACCTCCAAGGTGGTGTTTTCTGAAATACTGCCAGTGCCACACGCTACATCTGAGAGACAGAGGGAGCTTAGGGAGTTAAATAAGTGGCTGAGAAATTGGTGTAGGAAGGAGAGGTTTGGGTTCCTGGAGAACTGGGCAGACTTTGCAGTCGGCTACAGGTTCTACAGCAGGGATGGGTTGCACCTTAATGGGGAGGGTGCAGCTGCATTGGGGGGGGGGGGGAGATGGCTAAACAGTTGGAGGAGATTTTAAACTAGGATCTGGGGGGAGGCAGGAGGGTAAACTGTCAATATGTAGACAAGATAAGGTAAAAAGACAGTGGGAGCCTAACATTAGGGGGGTGGGGACAGTGTAAAGAGTAAGGACTTTGGTAAAACTTCAAGTAGCCCATTTCATGTAACCAAAATTGTAAAATGTGGTGGTAAAAATATAAAGTGCATGATAACCAATGCTAGGAGCCTTGCAAATAAAATGGACAAACTAGAGTTCATTCTGATTGATAAAGGCTATGACATTGTGGGAATAACAGAGACATGGCTGGATGATAGCCATGACTGGATAGCAAATTTAGAGGCATACAATATGTTTAGGAAGGATAGAACAAAAAACAAAAACAAAAAAAGGTGGAGGAGTTTGTCTCTTTGTTAAGAACTCTTTTACAGCTGTCCTGAATGACGAGATGGAGGAAGATTGTGAAGATGTGGAGTCCGTTTGGGTGGAAATGGTGGAAATAAAGGTTGCCAAATGCTTATTGGGGTATGCTACAGGCCACCACATATTCATGAAGCTGCAGAACTGCAATTACTACAGCAGATTGAAAAAGCTGCAAGTAAAAATGAGGTCATAGTTATGGGTGACTTCAACTTTCCAGACATTAACTGGAGTATTGAGGCTACACATTCTGGTAAAAGCATATTTCTGGCAACACTACAAGTCAGTTTCCTGACTCAAATGGTAACGGAACCAACTAGGGGGAATTCATTACTGGATTTGATCATTTCTAATAGACCAGATAATGTATCAAATGTTCAAGAACATTAGGGAAATAGTGATCACAACATGATAACATTTGGGAAATGGCAAGCTTTTAAACTTATTCTAAATCAATATTGTAGTATATATAGCCCATATGGAAACAAAACATCTAGGAATACAAAAAAGGCCTCTATGGATGAATAGAAAGGTTAGAGATAAAATTAAGTGGAAAAAGAATGCCTATAAGGTCCTAAAACGGGGGGGGGGGGGGGGGATGGGGGGAGAGAGAGGCTGCATTAAGCAATTATAAGGAATGCAATAAAAGTTTAAAAAAAAAATTAGGCTGGCAAAGATTGAATCTGAAAATCAAATCGCTAGGGATGTCAAATCTAACCCAAAGAAGTTTTACAAAAAAAAAATAGACAAGGCACCTGGCCCGGATGGCATGCATCCTCGTTTCCTCAGGGAATTAAGTTCAGTCATAGATAAACCCCATTAGCTTATCTTTTGTGACTCGTTTTCAACTGGCAGAGTCCCAGTAGATTGGCGTACAGCCCACATTTTTCCCATTATTTAGAAGGGCAAAAAAATCAGATCTGGGAAATTATAGACCAGTAAGCTTAACATCAGTTGTATGCAAACTATTTGAGGGGTTACTAAGAGATACTATACATGACTTCATAGTAGAAAATAATCTTATTTCTCAGCATGGGTTTACTAAAGACAGGTCCTGTTTGACTAACATACTCAGCTTTTATAAGGTAGTGAACGCGAATGTGGATATTGGGAATGCTGTAGATATACTTGGACTTTGCAAAGGCCATCAACACTGTTCTCCACAAAAGGCTGGTGCAAAAGTTGAGGATGCAAGGACTGGGGAAGAGTCTGTGTGCATGGATAGGGAATTGGCTAATGGACAGAAAACAAAGAGTTGTGGTCAATGGATTATACTCCTCAAAATGAGTGACTGTTAGCAGTGGGGTCCCACAGGGGTCTGTACTGAGTCCAGTGCTCTTCAATTTATTTATCAATGACCTAGTAGATGCAGTAGTAAGCAATGTTGCTATTTTTGCAGATGATACAAAATTGTGCAGAATCATCAACTCTCAGGAAGATAGTGACATATTGCAACAGGATCTGGATAGGCAGGGGCGTAACAATAGGGGATGCGACCGCTGCCCACGCAGGGTGGCCTGGGGCCTTTTTAGGTGGCTGGAGCAGTCGCAACATAAGAGGAGAGCAAGGCCGCACATCGGCGGGGAGGGGGGACATCCCCCCCCCCCTCACCTTGGGCTCTTCTCTCAGCGCTCCCCCTCCTGCAACCATTAGTGGCAGCGGGCGGGTGGGCGGTGGCAGGCTGAGTACAGACCTCATCGCGCTGGAGGTCTCCGATCAGTAAGTGCTTCATGTTACTTCCTGTGTAAACAGGAAGTTGCATGAAGCTCTCCTCTCAGCGCTCCCCCTTCTGCAATCATTAGTGGCAGCGGGCGGTGGCAGGCTAAGCACAGACCTCCATCGCGCCGGAGGTCTCTGATCAGTAAGTGTGTAAACAGGAGGTAACATGAAGCTCTTAGAGATCAGAGACCTACGGCGCGATGGAGGTATGTGTTCAGCCTGCCGCCGCCCGCTACCACTAATGATTGCAGGAGGGGGAGCGCTGAGAGAAGAGCCCAAGGTGAGGGGGGGGGGGAATGTCCCACCTCCCCGCTGATGTGAGGCCATGTTCTCCTCTTATGTTGCGACTCCTCCTGCCCCCCAAAAAGGCCCTGAGTGGGCGGGCGGGGGGGACCCTGATTTTTTTTTTTTGCAGGGGGGCCCGGGGATTTTCAGTTATGCCCCTGTGGAGGATAGGATGGCTATATGGGCACATAAATCGCAGATGAAATTCAATGTTGAAAAATGTAGTGCTTGTGTGATCTGCTGATCTGATTACTTTTCTGCCTACCTGTTACAGATTTTTGCCTGGATGTTGACTATTCTCTGACTTCTGCCTGTACTGACCTCTGCCTGGATTTCGACTACTCACTGCCTGCCGCCTGCACCAAACTCTGCCTGGATTTGACAACTCTCTGCCTGCTGCCTGCACCGACCTCTTTCTGCCTGCTATGGCATCAGCCTCCATAAGGCGTCTCACACCAGAAGCGCTGCAGTCACTGGCGGACTCAAATGACAGCAACGCACTTGCTCATCTGTCATCTGACCCAGGTAGTGACAGCGACAGTGACTCCATCATCACCGAGGTCAGTGATGTCCGCATTTGGTGCCCCATTGACACTAGTCAGCCTCTGCCAGTGCCCCACGTTTCCCTTTTACTGGGGAGCCTGGCCTAAAAGTAGACTGTGAGCACAATCCCCTTGCCTACCTGTAGCTCTTTTTCACTGACGCGGTCATTGAAATAATAGTGGAGGAGATGAACTGCTATGCCGCCCTACAACTGGCTGCTCCTCCAGTGCACTTTTCAAGGAGCAGGACATGGGACGGGACAGGACATTTGGCTCTTCTTTTTTGGGACTAATTACTCTGCAGGGGGTGGTGGGAAAGCCCCTGCAGAAATGGTATTGGTCTACCAATAAAATAATCGCTACCCCTTTTTTGGAACTGTGATGTCCGAATATCGGTTTAGCTTGATCATGAAGTTTTTGCACTCCAGCGACAATGCCACCTTCGAGAAGTCCACCCACCCTGCACCAAAACTAAAAAAAATTGGGAGGTGTATCAGCTTGTTGTTTACAACTTCTGGACCCATTATGTACCACAGAGGGACAGAAGTGTTGACAAGAGTCTGATGGCCTATAAGGGGAGGCGAGTTGGGTCCACTAAACAGCATCTAAGTGGGCCTGCTTTGGCATAAAATCGTACATGCTATGTGAAGCGTCAAATGGTTACATCTGGAATAAAATACTGTATACTGGCAAAGGCACCAAGTTCAACCCCAGGTTCAACGACTACAGAGAGGCGACATCCTCTGTGCTTTCTCTGGTTGAGCCTTTACTGAACAAAGGCTATTGTGTCACCACTGATAATGTTTACAGCTCCCCTGAACTTTTTGAGTTCTTCATACAAAATAGGACTGATGCCTAAGGCACCGTTAGCCCTAGCAGGCGGGAAATGCTATCAGCATTTGCCAAACAGAAGCTGAAAACTGGGGACATTGCTGCTTGACAAAAGGGGAAAATGCTGGCTCTCTGCTGACGTGACAAGAAAGATGCCTGTCTCCTCAGTACAGTCTACGATGCCTCAACTGTCACCACCAGAACAGGAGGAGGTAAAGACATTCAGAAGCCTCAGGTCGTGGTGGACTAACATTGCACAATGGATGGTGTGGACGGAGCCAACTAGGCGATTACGTTTTACCCCGCAGTACGGAAACAGCAGAAAAAAAAAACAAACAGTGGCGTAGCACTAGGGGGTGCAGAGATAGTGACCGCATCAAAGCCCTTGGGCTAGAGATACCCCGAGGAGCTCTCCTTCAACTATAGTATTAGCTCTTTATTGGTTCTGTGCTGGTAATAAACACTTCTTATAGATGCTTTAAATAGTAGTAGTTGTTAGCAAATTGTTCCCCATCCCCTTCTTGCACCTCTGACAACTTATTGTTTTTGGCAGGATTTTGTGTGCCATATCAATTGTTATGTATAGAGTACTTGGGGTGCCCAATTTAAAATTTGTATCAGGGCCCAAAGCTCCTTAGCTACCCCACTGCAAACAAACATATGGTAAACAGTCGCACATATAAAAATTTGTTGATTAAAAAAAAAAAAATTTTGCTCCGTAATGATTAATTACCCAAAATACTAACCTTTAATTAATGTTCTCACCACAATATCCTTGGAAATATCCCACGCCAATAGCCTGCACATGTTGCCAGCACCTACCACCACCATGCACAGCTCCCCTGACCCCCACCACCACCATCTACATTGCGCATGGCTAACCCTGCCAACACTCAGTGCTACACTAAAGTACAGCAAACCTGAGAGGAGGCTTTAACAGACCAGTGGTGAGCCCTGGTGAATCACTATACCCCTATCTTTTTTCTGGGAATTATCCATAAACACTGTAAAGTACAGTTGGTTAAGGGAGGCCAGATAAGCGTTTGAAGAAAAAAAGATATTCCTGAAGGCAATGGACATCAGACAAATGTTTTTTTATAGGTCTGAAACACCTTGCATATTTTAAATGCTGGATTGAACACCCTGACATTGTGGGAAATTATTTTAAGAATCATCTTTCAAGTGTGTCCATTCCCTATGACTGGCATAAAGATGATATTCTTCCCTTATTTAAGAAGGGAAAAATATGAGAACTGGGAAACTACAGACCTGTAAGCTTAACATCAGTTGTATGTAATTCGACCACTTGCCAATCATACCCATGTTCCACCACTTGTCCAAAATCCATGAGGGGGACAGTCCCCAAAAGGGTTGTCCTTTAGTGGTAGGTATTGGGTCAATGGGCGAGCGTTAAGGCAATTGGGTTGATATCCACCTTCAACCATTGGTATGGAGACTCCCTGGTTTCTTCTGTGACACTAAAACACCTCCTCTCTAGACTCCAGTCATTTGGCTGGCTGCTCCAGTTTGTGTGAGTGATATTGAATGTTGCATCCCTATACTTTTTAATCCCACACAGGCTGGCACTCCAGGCTCTAGAATTTTAATAAGAGCATTGTTTCTCGAGTCATTGAAGGTGTTTTTGATCCTGCCTGTGAGGTTCCCACGTCCCAGTGCTGTGGACAAAAAAGACCAGAGCTGTACATGGTAGAGGTAGTGCAATCGGCATTGGAGAGAGGCACAGTGAGTACTGACACACAGCGCCGGGGATCGCTGCAAGGGGGAGGAGAGCACCTATACCTGGCTATCTATACTAGGGCACCTTTACCTGGCTACCTACAGTGGAGGCACCTATACCTTGCCTCCTATAGTGCGGGCACTGACACCTGGTTTCCTAACCTGGGGGCACCTATACCTGCTATCTTACTGGGGACACGTATAGCTCGCTTCCTATGCTGGGGGCACCTATACCAAGCTACCTATAAAGGGGGCACTTATACTTGGCTACCTTTTTACTGGGGGACTAAATACCGCATCTCAAATAACATTGAGCCCATTGAGGGTGGGGGGCACAATTTTTACACCCTGACTTGAGAGCAAATTAGCCTTGAAACTGTCCTGATCGTAAGCTACAGCTTAGGTTCCAATGCGCACTCTGCATCATGCACATGGGGGAGACATGGGGAGACAAAGGTTTGCAGCACGACACGGAAAGAGAGCATTGGCAGCACGACATGGGCAGTGGGTGGGCAGCACAACAATGACAATGGGTGAGCAGCACAACACGGACAATGGGTAGAGAGCACGACATGGACAGTGGGTAAACAGCACACATGGACAATGGGTTTACAGCACGGCATAGACAGTGGGTGGACAGCATGACATGGACAGTGGGTGGGCAGCATGACACAGGCAATGGATGGGCAGCATGGAACAGACAATGGTTGAGCAGAAAAGATAGGGTGAGAGTTGGAAGGAGAGAGACAGAGGGTTAGAGAGGCTGAACAGAGAGTGAGCAGAGAGAGAGAGAGAGAGAGAGAGAGTCAAAGGGTAGGCAGATAGATAGACAGATACAGATAGTGTTAGAGTGTTAAAGAAAAAAAGAGAATGAGTTTGGGCAAAAAGAACACAGACAGAGTACTATATATTATCTCCTCTCCCACCCTCATTTGTCTGGGCTGGCTGGCTCTCTCACTGTGCACTCTGCTGGGCTGGCTTTGTCTGCTACATTCTCCTCTGTGTGTCTGAGGCAGGCTAGCACCAGCAGACTCTGGCTCCTCTCTCTGCTCATCTCTGTCCCAGCTCTCCCCCTCCTCCTTATCATGGCTGATCAATTTTCTCTCCATTAATCTTTCCTCACTCTCTCTTTTGACTTTTCTGTCACAAACTCCAGTGGCGGATGCAGAGATGTCACTAGTAAGTCCAGCCCACTGAGCCCAGCTGAGGGCAAGGAGTAGGAAAGAGGCTGTACTCATTCTCAGTACTATTACTGTGGGAGCAGGAGGGAAGGGAGGCAACGGAGGAAAGAGGGAAGGAGCAGAGGAAAGCATTCATAGCTGCACCAGCTGCCCATTTGAATAATGCAGCCTGGCGGCTGTGGGACTGCTATGTGGCTGGTGTTTCCAGTGCTTACAGGGTTCTATCACTATTTTGGGGGGCTATAGCCCCCCAAAGCACGCGTCTGGCGTCGCCCCTGCCAATCGGGACTCCACAAGAAGCTGCAAGCTTCTTATCACCTCGAATTGCATATGGCCCCTGCTAGCTATACCCCAGTGTTACCAAATTTATTATTACTTTTTGTTTTTACTTATATTAAAATATTTTCCAACATGAAGATATTATTTTACTATGAATGTATACTTAGAAATAAAAAAAAAATCCCAAATTGGACACATTTGTGATTAAAATTACAAAATGCAGTTTGTACTCTTAAAATAATGGCCATGTTCACAGTGGTGCGTTGCTATGCAATTTTCACAGTGTAGTATAATGGGTTACAGCATGCAGTGCGTTACCACTAAACACGCGTGTTAACAGTAAAATCGAACTTTAATTTAACTGTATGCTTCACTGTACCAAACTCAACAAGCATAACTTGTTGAGTTTTGTTACTACTGTCACAGGGAACGCAAGGCAACTATCACTGTGATAGTGGCCTAAATCTTTCTATAATAAAAGTCAGCGCTACGTAATATGTTGGCGCTTTATAAATACAATAAATAAATAATTAATAAATAAATCTAAAGACTTAAAAATCTATAAAAAGTGTTCAAATGGCTGTAGGCAAATTCTACTGTAGATCTTTCAAATGAAAAACTGGCACAGCTTGAAAGATTTTGTATGAATCCTTTAGCTAACTGTAATATAGTGTGCTGTCCCATGCTGCACAGAAATAAGTGCCATCATCGGTGAGCTTAATATTTGTGATGCTTAGGATGCAAGAGCTGTCTGTGGCTATATCCAGGGATATCCGTGACTTATAGTCATCTAGTGCTTCAGTCTTCCCAGGCTTGTAGAAGAGCAACCATTTTATGTTCTTGGTGCTGTCTTGGTAATACCAGTGAAGGCCTTGGTTTATTACATTAATTCCATTAACTCCACATGTGAACTTTGCAGTCCTCCCTGTTGGCCTTATAAGCGACTTCAGTTCTTGACAAGAAACTAAACATAACAATCAGTTAACAACTTGTAATTATTTGTACTGTGTTACATGTTGTATTTATCATCAATTATGACCTGTTGTACTTACTCATACAAACAACGCATAGCAGAATTACGTATGCCAACATGTTAGGTGCTTCCATGAAAATATAATTTTTTTTCAGCAAAGTATTGTGTTGCTAACTCCTAGTTCGAACCAACGCCTGCAATTCTGAGATAAAACTGATGATTGGCATTGGGTTTCTTTTTTTGTAACCACCTTCAAAATGTTTTTCATACTCAGCAAAGCCACAAACAACAACCACACGATTAGACAAACACCTGACATAAGCATCTTGCATAGTCACAGCTCTTGCAATAGTAAAAATGTCATGAAAACATTTAAAGTGGACCTCAAACATAAAAATTAAATCTACATTGTAAGCACAGGCAGCAGAAGTAATTACAGAGAAACATATACAAATGGAATTAAATTGTGTTATGTGTGAGTTGAAGGTGTATATTAGAGATGTCGTGAACAGCAAATTTTAGGTTCATGAACTTCCGGGAAAGTTCGAGTTTCCGCGAACTAGGCAAACTGCCATAGACTTCAATGGGCAGGCGAATTTAGAAACATACAGGCATACAGGCAGAGCAGGATTAAGACCATGCAGGGCCCCAAGCAGAATAATAAATTTAGCCCCCCCCCCACACACACACACACACTGTTGAAAGGATGTCTCCCCAGCATACAGCATCTCACAGTAATGAGTGCACCGCTCACTTTTTTGTAAATATTCTATTTCATCTTTTCATGGAACAGACAGCACTGAAGATATGACGCTGTGATACTCTGTAGAGCAGTCAGTGTACAGGTTTTGTAAGGTTATTTGCTGTGCAATAGTGTTGGGCGAACACCTAGATGTTCGGGTGCGCGAACGTTCGCCGAACATCGCCGCGATGTTCGGGTGTTCGCGCCGAACTCCGAACATAATGGAAGTCAATGGGGACCCGAACTTTCGTGCTTTGTAAAGCTTCCTTACATGCTACATACCCCAAATTTGCAGGGTATGTGCACCTTGGGAGTGGGTACAAGAGGAAAAAAAAATTTGAAAAAGAGCTTATAGTTTTTGAGAAAATTGATTGTAAAGTTTCAAAGGAAAAACTGTCTTTTAAATGTGGAAAATGTCATGTTTCTTTGCACAGGTAACATGCTTTTTGTCGCCATGCAGTCATAAATGTAATACAGAGAAGAGGTTCCAGGAAAAGGGACCGGTAACGCTAACCCAGCACCAGCAGCAGCACACGTGATGGAACAGGAGGAGGAGGCGCAGGAGGAGAAGGCCACGCTTTTTGAGACACAACAACCCAGGCCTTGCATGAGGACAAGAAGCGTGCGGATAGCATGCTTTTTACCGCCATGCAGTCATAAATGTAATAAAGATGAGAGGTTCCATAAACAGGGACCGGCAACGCTAACCCAGCAGCAGCAGCAGCACACGTGATGGAACAGGAGGAGGCGCAGAAGGAGAAGGCCACGCTTTGAGACACAACAACCCAGGCCTTGTAGGAGGACAAGAAGCGTGCGGATAGCATGCTTTTTACCGCCATGCAGTCATAAATGTAATAAAGATGAGAGGTTCCATAAACAGGGACCGGCAACGCTAACCCAGCAGCAGCAGCAGCAGCAGCACACATGATGGAACAGGAGGAGAAGGCCACGCTTTGAGACACAACAACCCAGGCCTTGCATGAGGACAAGAAGCGTGCGGATAGCATGCTTTGTACCGCCATGCAGTCATAAATGTAATAAAGATAAGAGGTTCAATAAACAGGGACCGGGCGGCAACGCTAACCCAGCAGCAGCAGACGTGATGGAACAGGAGGAGGCGCAGGAGGAGAAGGCCACGCTTTCAGGCGCAACTCAGGCCTTGCATGAGGACAAAAAAATGCGTGCGCAAAGCAATGCAATGAGTAGTTTTCAGGACACAATGGGCTATTCGGAGGAGCTATTCCCACCCCCACAATCTTCGACCTGTGAAAGGTCAATGGAACAGACACAAATGTTGTGCCCAGATTCACAACCTTTTTCTGTGGAAAATGCACCTCGCACTGAAATGCAAGGCGAGGCCGAGGATGAACATGACGTCAACAACTCAACATGACGCAAAATGGGGGCGGAACAGAAAGCTGCTTTCAATGTTCGAAGCTGAAAATCAAATCGCTAGGGATATCAAATCTAACCCAAAAAAGTTTTACAAGTACATCAACTCTAAAAAAAAGAAAGGTTGACTGTATAGGAATCCTAAAGGATGAGGGTGGGAACTCAATGGTGGACGACCAAGGTAAGGCAGAGTTATTAAATGCTTTCTTTGCTTCTGTCTTCACAAAGGAAACAGCACTGTTGCAAATTACAGAGGCAGAAGAGTCTCAATCTTCTAACTGTAATATTAAATACTTAACGCAGGAAGAAGTAAAGGCAAGACTAAATAAATTAAAAATAGACAAGGCACTAGAGTTGGGCCGAACCTCCGATTTTAGGTTCGCGAACCGGGTTCGCGAACTTCCGCGGAAGGTTCGGTTCGCGTTAAAGTTCGCGAACCGCAATAGACTTCAATGGGGATGCGAACTTTGAAAAAAAATAATAATTATGCTGGCCACAAAAGTGATGGAAAAGATGTTTCAAGGGGTCTAACACCTGGAGGGGGGCATGGCGGAGTGGGATACACGCCAAAAGTCCCCAGGAAAAATCTGGATTTGACGCAAAGCAGCGTTTTAATGGCAGAAATCACATTGAATGCTAAATGACAGGCCTAAAGTGCTTTAAAACATCTTGCATGTGTATACATCAATCAGGTAGTGTAATTAAGGTACTGCTTCACACTGACACACCAAACTGTTCACTGAACAGAACAGTTATGCAGTGGCGGGTTCACTAAACAGGTATACAGTGGCGGGTCCACTGAACAGAACAGGTATGCAGTGGCGGGTCAACTGAACAGAACAGGTATGCAGTGGCAGGATCACTGAACAGGTATGCAGTGGTGGGTGGGTTCACAGAACAGGTATGCAGTGGCAGTATCACTGAACAGGTATGCAGTGGTGGGTGGGTTCACAGAACAGGTATGCAGTGGCAGGATCACTGAACAGGTATGCAGTGGTGGGTGGGTTCACAGAACAGGTATGCAGTGGCAGGATCACTGAACAGGTATGCAGTGGTGGGTGAGTTCACAGAACAGGTATGCAGTGGCAGGATCACTGAACAGGTATGCAGTGGTGGGTGGGTTCACAGAACAGGTATGCAGTGGCAGGATCACTGAACAGGTATGCAGCCAGGAAAAGCTAAGCCTAACTAATCTTTCCCTATGAGAGACAGACAGCAGCTCGCCCTACTCTCTCTAATGCAGGCACACGAGTGGCCGTAATGGCCGCCGCTGCCTGCCTTATATAAGGGGGGTGGGGCTCCAGGGGCTAGTGTAGCCTAATTGGCTACACTGGGCCTGCTGACTGTGATGTAGAGGGTCAAAGTTGACCCTCATAGTGCATTGTGGGGCGAACCGAACTTCCGGAAACGTTCGCCTGCGGGAGGCGAACGCGAACCACCGAAGTTCGCCGGGAACCGTTCGCCGGCGAACCGTTCGGCCCATCTCTACAAGGCACCTGGCCCGGATGGCATGCATCCTCGGGTCCTAAGAGAATTAAGTTCAGTTATAGCTAAGCCCCTTTATCTTATCTTTTGTGACTCTCTTGCAACTAGCAGAGTCCCAGTGGATTGGCGTACAGCCCACGTTTTCCCATTATTTAAGAAGGGCAAAAAATCTGATCCAGGAAATTATAGACCTGTAAGCTTAACATCAGTTGTATGCAAACTATTTGAGGGGTTACTAAGAGATACTATACATGACTTCATAGTAGAAAATAATCTTATTTCTCAGCATCAACATGGGTTTACTAAAGACAGGTCCTGTATGACTAACATGCTCAGCTTTTATGAGGTAGTGAATGCTAATATGGATATTGGGAATGCTGTAGATGTGATATACTTGGACTTTGCAAAGGCCTTCGACACTGTTTCCCACAGAAGTCTGGTGCAAAAGTTGAGGATGCAAGGACTGGGGAAGAGTTTGTGTGCATGGATAGGGAACTGGTTAATGGACAGAAAACAAAGAGTTGTGGTCAATGGATCGTACTCAAAATGGGAGACTGTTAGCAGTGGGGTCCCACAGGGGTCTGTACTGGGTCCAGTGCTCTTCAATTTATTTATTAATGACCTAGTAGATGCAGTAGTGAGCAATGTTGCTATTTTTGCAGATGATACAAAATTGTGCAGAATCATCAACTCTCAGGAAGATAGTGTCATATTGCAACAGGATCTGGATAGGATGGCTATATGGGCACATACATGGCAGATGAAATTCAATGTTGACAAATGTAAAGTCATGCATTTTGGTCGTACCAATGGTCTAGCACCATACAAAATAAATGGGATACAGTTGGGAACATCAAACTTGGAGAAGGACTTAGGAGTACTCATCGACAACAAGTTAAATAATCGTACTCAATGCCAAGCCGCTGCAGCTAAAGCGAACAAAATTTTGGGATGCATTAAAAGGGAAATAAAAACTCGAGATGCTAGCATAATATTGCCCCTTTTTAACTCTCTAGTAAGGCCACATCTGGAATATGGAATTCAGTTCTGGGCACCACATTACAAAAAAGATATTGCAGTTTTAGAGCAGGTGCAGAGACGAGCTACAAAATTGATACGTGGGATGGAAGGTCTCGCTTACCAAGAAAGGTTAGATAAACTGGGTTTATTTAGTCTAGAGAAAAGACGCCTTAGAGGAGATCTAATTAACATGTATAAATACATTAGAGGGCAATATAATAGCTTGGCGGATGAGCTTTTTGTCCCTAGGCCTTCTCAAAGGACTAGAGGACATGAGCTGCGCATGGAGGAAAAACGTTTTAGCCATTTATTTAGGAAAGGGTTCTTTACAGTAAGAGTGGTTAAGATGTGGAATGCATTGCCACAGGAAGTCGTTATGGCAAACTCTATACCTGCATTTAAAGGGGGCTTAGATGCTTTCCTTGCATTGAAAGACATCCATGGCTACAATTACTAGGTTATGCCTAATGATGTTGATCCAGGGATTTTATCTGATTGCCATCTGGAGTCAGGAAGGAATTTTTCCCATTTGGGGCTAATTGGACCATGCCTGGTGGGGTTTTTTTCGCCTTCCTCTGGATCAACAGGGGTATGTGGGGGACGGGCTGGAGTTGTACTTTGTACTGGTTGAACTCGATGGACGTATGTCTTTTTTCAGCCAAAATAACTATGTAACTATGTAACTATGTTTTGAAGGCCTTAATTGCCTCTGGTGGCCAGTTAGATGCATCATTCATCACACCCAAATCCCAGAGCAATGTGTGCAGGAATTTGAATCGCAGGAGGTGTACCGAGATCATCTAGACAAGTGACCAAGTGACCAAGTGACAAGTGACCAAGTGACAAAGTGAAAAGTGACTGACAAAGTGACAAAATGACAAAGTGACAAAGTGACAAGTGACAAAGTGACAAAGTGACAAGTGACAAAGTGACAAAGTGACCAGTGACAAAGTGACAAGTGAGAGGTTGTTCTGGGGAGCTCTACTCCACTGCACACAGTCACATATGAGGAGAGGTCTCGTCGGGACTGCTGATCCGCCTCAGCTTGCTCAAAGCCTTGAGGGTTCCTGAAGATTCTCTGCTTGGAGTTCGCCGAGGTTCAGCTTGGTGTCGGGGTCGGCGGCGTCCTCCTCACTCCAACGTGGCAGATCTTCTGTTGAAGGAAAAAAAAACATTTTTTAAAGTCCAGTACCGCTTCTGAAGGACTCACCAAGAGATGCAGGAGCGCTTCAATCTAGCGCACCATCGCTCGCTGGGTGATGTCCCTCCCTACGCGCTGGAATTCTACGCTGCACATGCTAGCACGCTTTTGCGCAGTGCCGAGGCGCATTCCAGCAGCTAGCTACCAAGCTTCTGTGGATCTGATTGGGCCACCATGTTGGATCTCTACCAAGTCCTCCAAAATTTTGAGCAATCCACGTTGCTTGTGACTAAGCAGTGACAACTCTACAGTCAGCATTACAATACCACTGCTGTGTTTACTGAAGAAATCAATGTTGAAGATGGAAACCGCTGGCATGATGCAAGTGGGGGAATCTGAAGATGAAAACGATCAGCGTGATGATACCAACATCAGGCAACCTGCCTCAGGAAACGCTGGTCCCAGCTATGACAAAGAACAGGACGAGGAACAGCTGGAGTTGGAGCAGGATTTGGATGCCCCCACTGCCGAGGGACAGAGCGGTGCACGTTGGACTTCCACAATTTAGCGGGAATGGACAGCAGAAGAGGAAGAAAGTGATGCTGGTGACGAATATGGTGCATCACAACAATCACAACGCTCACAAGAACATGAAGACAGAGGAGTCTGGCAGGATTCTCTGGCACAAATGGCTCAATTCATGCTAGACTGCATTGAACGCGGCCCGCGCATTATTCACTATTCATTATTATTCATTATTCTGGACAACACCAATTACTGGGTTTATACCCAGTTTATACAAACACAATGTTAAAAAACTGATTGAAGAAAGTGTCAGACAGGTCAAAAATGGAACAATTCCAGCAGGCCCTTGAGGATGGAGACTTTAGAGAGGAGATTGACATCCTCCTCCTTCTCTAGCCAGTTGTACGCCGACCGACTGACTTCAGCAAACCCAGGAGGACCAGGAGGGCAGCAAAGAACACAAGCTGCTGCTAGTGCCCAAAAGGGAATGGTATTGGCAGTGTCCTTGGAGTGGGAACATTTTCTGACACCCATGCAGCAGCCCACAGATCGGGCAGTTCCACGTCCTCCAACACCAATCGCCTGGAGAAGATGGTCAAGGACTACATGTGAGATGGCGTAGCTGTGTTGAACAATCCATCTGCAGACAGACGGTGAGTATGACAGCACAGAAGGACCATGGCAACTCACTCATAGTACCACAGTTTGATAGTGCTGCCCAAAAAATTATATGGATCCGTGGACCCGGGCAGTACTGGGAAGTGGGAACGCAGATTTTAGTACCTAAACACACGGTACAACATGTTTTCCGGGGTCGGACTCTGAGGCACATACAGATGGTCCCGATCATCATCCTCATCATACAACTCTTCTCCTGAGTCTGACCCACCCACCACCTCTGCCACCCCAACATCCCCAGACACAGACCCCTCATCGTCCTCAACATTAACTTGGGATGCTGGCCTGAGCCCGACCTCCTCCTCCACATCAGGCCCCATCATCTCCTTAATGGCAGCCCTCAATAATCGCTCTGGCGCCGGACCGATGGATACAACGTTCTCCTCCGGGGAGGGCTGCTGCTGACCACTGGCTGCTGGGGTGGATGTTATAGCTTGCGTGGGGCGTTGGCTGTTGCTGTTGTTGGGAGTGCTGCTCACAGCGGAGGTCTCTGAGGAACTCATGGTGAGCTCATATAGTGGTTGACGTTGAGTGGAGTATTACTGATCCCAGCAATATACACACTGACTGGCAGAGTACGCAATGCTATATAGTGGTTGACGGTGAGTGAAGTACTACAGATCCCAGCAATATACACAGTGACTGGCAGTACAATGGTATGGGTGGGTGAGCAGAGTACTACAGATCCCAGCAATGCTATATAGTAATGGGGTGACTGAGTGAGCAGCAGTGTACTACTGTTCCCAGCAGACACAGAGTGGCAGTAAACACAATGCTATATAGTGTGGCTGAGCAAGCGGTGTACTACTATTTCCAGCAGACACAGAGTGGCAGTAAACACAATGCTATATAGTGTGGCTGAGCGAGGTACACAGAGTGGCAGTAAACAGAATGCTATATAGTGTGGCTGAGCGAGCGGTGTACTACTATTCCCATCAGACACAGAGTGGCAGTAAACAGAATGCTATATAGTGTGGCTGAGCGAGGTACACAGAGTGGCAGTAAACAGAATGCTATATAGTGTGGCTGAGCGAGCGGTGTACTACTATTCCCAGCAGACACAGAATGGCAGTAAACAGAATGCTATATAGTGTGGCTGAGCGAGGTACACAGAGTGGCAGTAAACACAATGCTATATAGTGTGGCTGAGTGAGCGGTGTACTACTATTCCCAGCAGACACAGAGTGGCAGTAAACAGAATGCTATATAGTGTGGCTGAGCAAGGTACACAGAGTGGCAGTAAACAGAATGCTATATAGTGTGGCTGAGCGAGCGGTGTACTACTATTCCCAGCAGACACAGAGTGGCAGTAAACAGAATGCTATATAGTGTGGCTGAGCGAGGTACACAGAGTGGCAGTAAACACAATGCTATATAGTGTGGCTGAGCGAGCGGTGTACTACTATTCCCAGCAGACACAGAGTGGCAGTAAACAGAATGCTATATAGTGTGGCTGAGCGAGGTACACAGAGTGGCAGTAAACACAATGCTATATAGTGTGGCTGAGCGAGCGGTGTACTACTATTCCCAGCAGCGACACAATGACTGGGGGGACCCTGGCTAGCGTGGCTGGAGCGCGAACTATCCTGCCTGCCTACCCAAAGCTAAACCCACAGACAAATGGCGGAGATATGTCGTGGTTCGGGTATTTATTTACCCGAACCACGTGACAGTTCGGCCAATCAGAGCGCGTTCGGGTCCGAACCACATGACCCGTTCGGCCAATCACAGCGCTAGCCGAACGTTCGGGGAACGTTCGGCCATGCGCTCTTAGTTCGGCCATGTGGCCGAACGGTTTGGCCGAACACCATCAGGTGTTCGGCCGAACTCGAACATCACCCGAACAGGGTGATGTTCTGCAGAATCCGAACAGTGGCGAACACTGTTCGCCCAACACTACTGTGCAATAACATCAACACACAGCCATTAAAGGACAACTGTAGCGAAAGGTATGTGGAGGCTACCATATTTATTTACTTTTTCCTGGCTATCCTGTTGATCCTCTGCCTCGAATATATTTAGCCACACTCCCTGAACAAGCACGCAGCAGATCAGGTGACATTATTGTCAGACCTGGCATTAGCTGCATGCTTGTTTCTGGTGCGATTCAAACACTACTGCAGCCAAATAGATCAGCAGGGCTGCCAGGAAACTGGTATTGTTTAAAAGAAAATAAATATGGCAGCCTCCACTTACTTCTCACTACAGTTGTCCTTGAATGTCTAAGCCACTGGCAACAAAAGTGAATACAGCGAGGCAGATTTAAAGGGAACCAGAGATGAAGGAACTTGCAAAATTAAAAAAGATTTTATACATACCTGGGGCTTCCTCCAGCCCCATCAGCATGGATCGCTCCCACGCCGCTGTCTCTATCGCGGGTACCGGGTCCCGTCACTTCCGCAGGACGTGGCCGGTTGTATGCATGCACAGGGGCTCCCTCCATCTCGCTGACGCCTGCCTTACGCATGTGCCTGCGCAGTATGGAGGAAGTGCACTGTGCCTGCATCAACTGGCTGAAGAGACGGGACCTGGTACCAGGGGATAGAGGCAGCGGAGGACAGCGGTGTGGGAGCGATCCATGCTGATGGGGCTAGAGCAAGCCCCAGGTATGTATAAAATATTTTTTTCACTAATCTCTGGTTCTCTTTAAAGGAGAACTGTAGTGAGAGGTATATGGAGGCTGCCATATTGATTTCCTTTTAAGCAATACCAGTTCCCTGGCAGTCCTGCTGAGCTATCTGCCTGCAGAATCAAACCAGAAACAAGCATGCAGCTAATCTTGTCAGATCTGACAAAAATGTCAGAAACACCTGATATGCTGCATGCTTGTTCAGGGTCTAGGGCTGAAAGTATTAGAGGCAGAGGATCTGCCGGTTAGCCAGGCAACTGGTATTGCTTAAAAGGAAATCAATATGGCAGCCTCCATATCCCTCTCACTACAGTTCTCCTTTAAGATCAACTTCATGATTTTTTACAACGAAAATGTGTGTACTTCTTTATTGTTGCCTAAGCCTGACAAATGTGACTGTAATGTCTTGTACACACCATTCAATTTCCCATTAGATAGATGAGTTGAATCAATTATTTCTGAAAAGTCAGAATGAATTTCCAATCATCTACTTATCATTTTCCAAACACTTCTATACAAAATTGATCAGAAAAACGATCGAAAATCAGAATCGGATCATGATCGGATCTGTCAGAAATAATGCATTTCACCTATCTATCTGACAGGAAATTGCATGGTGTGTACCAGGCATTCGAGTTGTGAGGATCTCGTAAAGCAATATTGGAGTTTATTCACTGCAAGACCAAATTTGTCAGTTTTGCTCCCTCATTCTCACTAGTCATACACAGGTCAATAATGCCCCAATATGTCTAGCCAATTGATCATTATTCTATTCAATTGTTTTGTGATCAACCTCTATCACAGCAAGTTTAATTCTGATAGGCTTCAGCAGAACTGTATCAAGCTTCAATCAAACTGCAAATGCTGTTCTGCTCAATGCAGAGCAAAGTTATGGACCATCGATCCCTCACCACTCCTGTCCTGCTCAATACCACAGAGATTGATAAACAGCACAATATTGCTTGAAAGCCAATCGATTGGATATGTATGAACAATAGATTACTGGAAGATTCAACCAGTGTTCAAAATGGATGTGTGCAGCTTTAGATATGTTTTGGCCAACTAGGGTGATAAAATTAAGGTCTAGTGCAGCAATGACAGGAACCAACTGTACACACCACAAGCAGAATTCTTATCTCTGTAGTATTCAAAAAGGTGAAGTGAGGAGCACCTTGGCAAAAAGGAGGTGTGCCACAACCCACTCCCAGTGTCTCTTGGGATTACCACAGTCAAAAATATGAATGGGTCGGCACCACCAAGTAGTAAATATAGCTCTTTTATTCCAGCAGTAACAGACGCTGTTTCGGGCTAACAAGCCCTTTATCAAACTGCTTTTATCTCTGTAGTATAGCATTGCTGCAGAAATCTAAAGACTGTAAAGGTAGCCATACACTGGTCGATTTGCCATCAGATTCGATCAACAGATAGATCCCGCTCTGATCGAATCTGATCAGAGAGGGATCTTATGGCTACCTTTACTGCAAACAGATTGTGAACCGATTTCAGCCTGAAACCGTTCACAATCTGTTGTGGTGGTGGTGCTTCTGCCCCCCCCCCCCCCCCATGCTTTACTTCTCCTGCCCGGCAGGAAGTTTAAACAGTAGAGCGCCCTCTACTGTTTAAACTTCCTGCCGGGCTAGAAGAAGTGAAGCATGCCGGACCCGGAGACCAGACCAGCGCAGAGACGGAGCAGCGATGACCGGGGGCAGTCGTGCCAGCGGAGCAGGTAATGTATGCGGGCTCTATTGCGTCGGTCGTCGGGTACTCGAACGCCGCTAGCGACGCGCTCCCTACCCGCGGGCGATCGATGGTCATTTTCCGCATGGGGCGATCGGCGGGATCGGACGAAATTGATCGAAATTCGGCGTGTTGCGGGAACGATGTGACAGCAGATTCGATCCCAGTGATCGAATCTGCTGTCGATCTGGCGGAATCGGCCTAGTGTATGGCCAGCTTTAGAGTTGAACAGAGACAATAAACAGAACAGAGACAGACAATACATCTTTATGTGCCTCCTATGTGGGAGAGAAAATTAAGGCTAATAAGTTCAGCAAAGACTGGAACTAAATGTAAACATTACTAACAGAAGTCATAGGCTTTTGAACAAATTAAGATGCTACTATGAAAAAAAGTTTAACTACAGATGTTTTTGTCACATCAAGTTTCTAGGCTAGCAAGCGGCTCCTGTATGAAGAGATCACATTCCAGCACCCAGCCCGTGTCTGACAGCTCTGAGCTAAGGGGAGGGGGTTAATTCTGTGTGTGCCTGCTTCTTATCTTTGTAGTAGAGAATTGCTGCAGAGATCTTGTTTTTAAAGACTGAAAGAGTTACTAAAGGTGTGGAGATATATTGAGGTGCTGATGATATTAAGGATAACAGGAACATATTCTTTCATTTTTTTCTGCCAGAAGGGAGCAGGTTACCTTGAGTTGCTTGGGGCAAGGAAATGGGTGATTGTCTTGACCATATGAGGTGCTTTGAGTCTGTATGCAGTATCTCTGAGAGTGCTAATGGGATTATCTGCCTGGCTTTTGAACTCAGGAGACGGCCCATTGTCTCAATACACAAAGCAAGAGGACCAGAGCCTGGAGACTAACACAGGAACGTTTGAAATGTACATGACAGGCTATTAGAAATGGGTGAAGTCCTGTTGATACCATTTTTTACCTGTGGAAATTAAATCATTAGTGGAGGTGCAAAACTATACCCTGTAAATGACATCTAATAAAACGGAGACAGGAAAAAGCCTTAATCAAGTTTTCACCTGGAGTTAAAAGACTCACTTCACAATCTTTGATGTATAGACTTTTACCTGGAAATGGAATATGTCTGAGATTTAATTAAAACCTAGTTCCTCCCCTCCCCAAGGAAGTTGCAGCCTCCAGGCGTAGCTCAGAGTATAAAAAGCAGAGGCAAATGCCTAGTGACCATCTGCTCTGGGAGTTAGCGCATAGCTAGAGTCGATCTCGACTTCCGGTCGAACAAGCGGCATGCTCCTGCCGACAACGTTGAGACCTTCAAGTTGGTAACGTTTTTTTTAATCCCCATTTTTATTTTACGCAAATATCCGTGTGTGTTATCTTTGTAACTTTTATCTTGTAACTATTTTTACTTTGTTTTTTGTAATCTTTTTGTATATATTAAGTTCTGCACTGTTCTATGTTTTTCTGGAATATTAAATTATTATTTAATAAGCTTGACTTCTGCCGTACTAAACTAACACTCATAGCCTAGAAGAGACTGAAGTGTAACCGTGTATAAGTTTCATGCTTAATTACGCTTGAGCAACACTACCGTAGGAAATTGTAATTGCATTGTGTGTGGGGGCGTTTGTCATACGTTGGCCTAAGCGCGCAGCTGACCCAACGTACGAACAACGCCAGTGAGAGTAGCGACAGCAGAGTGGCTAACAGTATCGTTCGGAACGACTGTTAGTGGGTCTTTGCTTCACGACAGTGTAAGATTGCAACTGTATGTGTGTGTGGGTGCGTGGCGTTCCCGTATTTGGCCTAAGCGCAAAGCTGACCCAAATACGAAAACGCGGAGTGCGCGCTGAGGACTCGACAGCAGAGTGGAAGTGTCTAGCGAACCGCTAGTGGTGGCAGTAAGAGGTGTTCTGAGGGGTCCCAGCCTTGTTTTAGCTTGACTAAGGCTGCTTCCCCTCTCAGTCTGGTCAAACCCGCAGTCGGGAACCGTATACGCAGGCGTGCCGCGGGCCGGTTCCTGACATAATTGGCTGGCAGTGGTGGCATCGTTTAGTACATTAGTACGCAGTTTAGCTTGCTATTCTGAGTACTAAAGGCTGGAAGCTTGCTAGAAGCAACTAGCCTACAGAAGTCTACTCAGTGCAGAATCTATATACGTTTTTTTTTTTTGTTCAAGGATGCACACGTGGTATTTTGCTTTCCCTTCCCCCTTTTTTCTTTTTATTTTGTGCAACACGATGGCTCAGAAAGCATCCAGCTATGCAAGGCAAAACAAAGAGATACTACTCAACCTGTGTGAGCACAAAGGCATCAAGACGGTGAGTGGCCAGACTAAGGAGCAGTTAGTTCGTGCGCTCGAGGAGTATGATGAGGCAGAGCAAGCCCGTGCTTCAACGTCAGTGGATGCAGCTCACGACACGCCAGAGGAGGAATCGCTCCCGCTACAGGAATGCGAGTGGAGACGATGTCCTGGATGATCCACCGAACACTGAGATGACATCTCTGGAAGCTGATCTACAGCTACTGAACTCGGCTGATCCTGAACTGCGCCTAAAGCTGATCCTACTGCACCGACAGGCAGAGGAGGGAAGGGCTGAACGGCGACGCCAGGCCGAGAGTGAAAGACGCCAGGCCGAGAGGGACAGACTCCAGGCCGAGAGGGAACAAGCTGCACAGCGACACCAGGCCGAGAGGGAAAGTGCTGAACGGCAACACCAGCTGGAGCTGGCTAAACTTCAGCAGCAGAACCGGTCTGCTGGACCCGCAGAACGCGAAGGTGAGCGAGTCCACAGAATCCCCCTGGATAAGTTCCCCGCTATGGACAAGGACTCTGACATAGACACTTTCCTACAGGGGTTTGAAAGGACTTGTCGGCAGTATGGGGTGCCCCGTGAGCAGTGGGCAAGATACCTCACACCAGGGCTGAGAGGCAAGGCCCTGGAGGCGTTTGTGAGTCTCCCCCAGGAGGAAGAAACAGACTTTGAGGCAATTAAGAAAGCCATCATTGCACGATACCACCTCACGCCAGAGGTGTATCGCAAACGTTTCAGGACAGTGCAGCGAGGTCCTAATGACAGTTACCTGGATCATGCGTGCAACCTGCGCACTGCCTTCCAGCAGTGGCTAAAAGGACTGTCAGTTAAAACCTTGGATGCCCTGCAGGAGCTGATGATAAAAGACCAGTTCCTACACACCTGTCCTGTTGAGGTCCGGCTGTTTGTGCTGGATCGAGAACCAAAGACAGTGGATGAGGCTGCGGAAATGGCCGATGCCTACACCGCCCATAGAGCACCTGAGTCCCGGAGGACTACGGCACCCAGCTGGAGAGGAGAACAGATTGCTAAACCTGTTTCACCCAGCACCCAGAGGAGGCAAGCACCGCTGTCTCCTGGATTCAAGCAACCTGACACTCGGAAATGCTTTGTATGTGACAGGGTGGGTCATATCAGCACGACTTGCCCAGAGAGGAAGAGGGAGGCCCCAAAATCCAGTGAGGCCTCAAACGCCAGTGAAGTCCCAACGGCTTTGTGTGCTACCAGGAATGCCACTGGCTATGCAGAGAATCTGCAGCTTGTCACAGTTGGGGGTACAATTGCCACTGGGCTGAGAGACACTAGAGCAGAAGTGACTCTCATACATCCCCAGCTTGTGAACCCGGAGCAGTACATACCTGGGAAAATGATTGCTGTCCGAGGAATTGGGGGTGTCACCCCAGCCATACCCACCGCCTTGGTCCACCTGAATTGGGGGGCCGGCAGCGGATTGAGAGAAGTTGGGGTAACAGACAAAATCCCCACCAACGTTTTGCTGGGTACTGACCTGGGACGGTTAGTGGCCCAGTATGAGCCTACTCCAAACCCTGTGGGGCCTGCATCCTGTGAGAATCTTCTCAGCTGCCTGCGCAGGCAGGCAGCCTTTTGACCATTGTTTAGGTTTGCTTGCTGCAGGACTCTGGAAAGGAGACCTTCTGTCAGTTGTTCAGCTTGTGTTGCTGAGGGATTTGCATACATTAGTCATGCAAATCCGTTACCTGCCTTCTTTTGATGACTGGCACTATAAAAGCATTCTGCTCCCAGAATGCTTTGCTGGACATTTCCCTTCCATGGTCTGTTCCTGATGGACACTGCTGGAGTGTCAGCCATTGCTATCTAGTATAGTTAATTCCTGGGGGTTGCTTTAGGCTCCCCTTCTAGCCCAGTCAGGTTGTATTGTTTGTATTGCCTGTTCTGTCTGTCTGTGGGGTGCTAACCAGAGCAGCGGTTGCTACTGGTAGGCCCTTCTGTTCTGTTATTATCTTCTCTGGATCGCACTAGTCTCTTTGCACTAGTGCTGTGGATCCTTCTGTTCTGTCTTCTGGGATCGCGCTAGCCACTTTTCGCTAGCGCTGGGGATCCTTCTGTTCTGTCTTCTGGGATCGCACTAGCTACTTTTCGCTAGCGCTGGGGATCCTTCTGTTCTGCCTTCTGGGATCGCGCTAGCCACTTTTCGCTAGCGCTGGGGATCCTTCTGTTCTGTTACTCTGTCTCCTGGGATCGCGCTAGCTACTTTTCGCTAGCGCTGGGGATCCTTCTGTTCTGTCTTCTGGGATCGCACTAGCTACTTTTCGCTAGCGCTGGGGATCCTTCTGTTCTGCCTTCTGGGATCGCGCTAGCCACTTTTCGCTAGCGCTGGGGATCCTTCTGTTCTGTTACTCTGTCTCCTGGGATCGCGCTAGCTACTTTTCGCTAGCGCTGGGGATCCTTCTGTTCTGTCTTCTGGGATCGCACTAGCCACTTTTCGCTAGCGCTGGGGATCCTTCTGTCGCTTGTCCCTGTTTTCGTGTGTCTGTCTTGTCTGCTGCGCTTGCTGGAGGCTCGGTGAGGTAACCGTTAAGCAAGCGCTCGCGTCCTCTGTTTCATGTTTGTCTGTTAATGGTTAGTTAGGCGTGCTTGTCTCTATTGTGCTTATCACGTGGAGACCGCGCATAACCGCGTGCACTGTTGCGAATGAGTGCGGTGTTCGCGGTTAGCTAGCGTTTGTTATTTTTCGTATCTCCTTATTGTATTATTTGCTGTGCCTTTGCTACTCTCGTGCTCCGCCTTGCTGTAACCTTGTGTCACGTCTGGCGATCGCACCTCTCGCGATCGCGTTCCTGCTTCTTATCTGCTGTGGTGTGTGCACAGTCGCGGGTTGGCGACTAATTTTATGCACACACACACAATCTGTCTCTGTGCTCACTCTCAATCGCTTCTCTTGCGATTGCGTTTCTTTCCTTCGTACAATTCCTGTCTGGCATGTGTGGTAGGGCAGAGGAGCTGTTCCTCTGCACTCCACAGCTCCACCTGCCGACAGGAATTTCCCTCTGCAGGTGCATAGCACCTAGCCTGGGTGTCCTCAATTATACGCTTGTGGAGGAAATCCGCCGCGTCAGCGCACGTCTGGTGCGCTGACCACGGAGACGATTCCGCAATCGTTACAGAATGTCCAGCCAAACCAAAATTCCCAGGGCAGAGGGAACCTTCGATTTTGTTCAGATGTCATTGCCTGAGGCAAAGGCATATGTGGATCCTATTATAGGTAGGATCGCACACTACATTAAAGCAGTTAAAAAGTCTGTCCTCGTTCCTGACCCCAACCCATATGGAGATTACGAAGATACTGGGTTGTTTGAACCGCCATTTGCCTCATGGGAGATTGGGGCCTTGTTGGAAGAGTTTGATTTCGATTGGAAAGCCTTTTGCTATTTTTATATCGCAAAGAGCGCGGATGACCTGAATGATTGTCTCGACTCTATGTACCTTTTGATCGATTCTGATGAATGTGATGAGTGTGATGTGGATCTGGTGATTTATGTGTGGCAGACTATTTTGGACGAATTGCACACACACCAACCAATTATTTCCAATAAAGAGACACCATTGTCACATGATTATTCCTGTCTTTCTGGGGTAAAGCAAGTGAGTTTGGACACTGTGCGACCTGAAATGAATGGGTGTGCCTCGACTGTGGACACCTGCGTGAATTCTGATGGAGTTTCTCCCGTTTGTTTAGAGGTTAAATCTGTGCGATCTGATGCCGGTTTCTCAGATGTTCCTGTCGATTGTGATCGGCGTGAGTGTGTCAGGTTTGTCAATGATTTGTGTGATCCCTTGTCATGTAAAAACAGATCTTCTTCTCTCAGTACTACTTTAAGATCCTCCATCTATGATCTTGCTATGGGGAAAGTTCCCAAACTATGCAGTTTCAAGAGTAAAATTAATATGATTCCTCATGTTGTTGTCACAACTTCCCCTAACATGGTTCAGTATGAATGCTCAGACCTAGTCAGGTGTGAATGGGAGCGCCCGTTCCAGAAAAAACAGCTCGAAGCGTTGGCGTATGAATTGGAGAACGATTCAGAGTCGTTTTGTGAGTACTACATTGCCAGAAGTGAATCTGTCTTGAGAGCATGTATAAGTTATGCTTCCGCCTTAAGAGAAAAAAAGGGGTGTGAATTTGACTTTGTGAGTCCGCTGATTTGTATGTGGAAAATGATTCTGAATGAATTACGTGTACGTCATTCAGGTGACGTTTGTAAAGGTACATTGTCAGCTGGCGTTTCTGAGATCCAGCAATCCAGCCTGGAGACCTCAGAATCCCTGTCTATGGAGTGTTCAGTTTCGCAACCTAAAGCGATTGTGGATTCGCAAATTTTGCGTTCTGTCTCCTCGGATTCGACATCGTTAGCCGAGTCTAAGAATGAGACAGCACTTTGGTTTTGTGAACCTGATACTGAAGCACCTTTGCTCTGTCCAGAGAAGATGTCTCTGAGCCTGCCCTGTATCATGAATAAAGACATTATGTCCACTCGCATTGACATTTGCGAGTCTGATTCTGAAGTAAGTACTGACTCTCCACCCAGTAATCTGGATGAGCCAATATTACCTTGTTTAAAATCTCCTGCAGTGTCCCTAGAGGCTCGTCTAGGTATTGCAACCATTGTTACCTGTTTCTCTGCTATTTTGGAATTGCAGTCTGGTTTGACTGCTATGGAGGAATTTCCCTGCAGTAAAACGAAACTCAGAAAGCCAGAGTTAGTTTCACTAGATATTTCTGTGTATCCCTGTCCTGATGATGAAATTCAGTCTCAGTTTATGATGGAACCTGCCCTGGGACATCTGCCCGGCTCACAAAATAAAGTTCAAGCCTTGCCCTGTAACATGGATAGTTCAGAATCCTTCTTAGGAAACTTGAAAAAGGATGTTCCTGAGGTCCTGTCTGACCTCCTGGAGATCTCCGAGTTCCTCCCAAAGGGTGCAGAACTTGTAGGAGACGTCTCCTGCCCCCCAAGTCCTTCTGAGGTGTTGCCCACTTCAGTAGGCATTGCTGCCTTGCTGGCTACCTTTTCAGCTCTGATGGAGCTTCACACCTGTGTAGTCAATGATGATATTATTGTCACAGAAATTTCTGAATTTGTATCCGAGTCTTCTTTTGAAAGTCCAGTGCCTGTGACCTCCACTCATGATGTTTCTCTGCCCGGTACTGGTTTTGGTCTTGACATGCCGGACTCTGAGGTTGGCAGTTCCCCGACATGTCCTGAGGTTTCTCCTGTGCTGGTGTACCCCAGTGTGCTCTTTGACCCAGAAAGCCCAAGTGTGCCTCGGTTACCAGCGTACTCAGATGCTTCCTCGGTGGAGACATGCTCTGATATGGCCTGCCTGCTTGCATGCCCAGAAGTGGTCCCTGAAAGTCTTGATCTTGATGGGTGTCCTCGTAATTTTGAATCCGGAATTGTCATTGGTTCCATGGGGGTTCTTGGTAATTCTCCATGTGAGCCTGGTGATTGTTCTACCCTCTTGGGATCTCTGTGGAGCTTCAAAAGGTTCTGGGAGATTCCGGGAGAGATTTTGCTTGGTACCCTGGATAAGATCAACGGTGGCTTTTGTGTTGTAAGGGACACTTCGAACAGGTATTGTGGCAGGTTTGGTATTTTCGGACGCTCCTTGGAAGGTGGTGGGTATTGTCTGGAGGGTGTTGATGGCTTCTTCTCTGGCGTTCACAGTCCTGATGGGTGTTATACTGAGACTGGTAGTACTGATGGGCATGTTTCGGTGGCTTCTGTTTCCGATGAGGTCGGTTTCGGGTGGACTGACTCTGGAATTGGACCTTGTCGGGCTGCCCCGACCTTCATGAGTCTTCTGTTAGAGTGGTTTGGAGATATCAGTTTTGAGGGTCGTCTGGAATTCGACCCTAGGAGGGGGGGTACTGTGAGAATCCGCTCAGCTGCCTGCGCAGGCAGGCAGCCTTTTGACCATTGTTTAGGTTTGCTTGCTGCAGGACTCTGGAAAGGAGACCTTCTGTCAGTTGTGCAGCTTGTGTTGCTGAGGGATTTGCATACATTAGTCATGCAAATCCGTTACCTGCCTTCTTTTGATGACTGGCACTATAAAAGCATTCTGCTCCCAGAATGCTTTGCTGGACATTTCCCTTCCATGGTCTGTTCCTGATGGACACTGCTGGAGTGTCAGCCATTGCTATCTAGTATAGTTAATTCCTGGGGGTTGCTTTAGGCTCCCCTTCTAGCCCAGTCAGGTTGTATTGTTTGTATTGCCTGTTCTGTCTGTCTGTGGGGTGCTAACCAGAGCAGCAGTTGCTACTGGTAGGCCCTTCTGTTCTGTTATTATCTTCTCTGGATCGCACTAGTCTCTTTGCTCTAGTGCTGTGGATCCTTCTGTTCTGTCTTCTGGGATCGCGCTAGCCACTTTTCGCTAGCGCTGGGGATCCTTCTGTTCTGTCTTCTGGGATCGCACTAGCTACTTTTCGCTAGCGCTGGGGATCCTTCTGTTCTGCCTTCTGGGATCGCGCTAGCCACTTTTCGCTAGCGCTGGTGATCCTTCTGTTCTGTTACTCTGTCTCCTGGGATCGCGCTAGCTACTTTTCGCTAGCGCTGGGGATCCTTCTGTTCTGTCTTCTGGGATCGCGCTAGCCACTTTTCGCTAGCGCTGGGGATCCTTCTGTCGCTTGTCCCTGTTTTCGTGTGTCTGTCTTGTCTGCTGCGCTTGCTGGAGGCTCGGTGAGGTAACCGTTAAGCAAGCGCTCGCGTCCTCTGTTTCATGTTTGTCTGTTAATGGTTAGTTAGGCGTGCTTGTCTCTATTGTGCTTATCACATGGAGACCGCGCATAACCGCGTGCACTGTTGCGAATGAGTGCGGTGTTCGCGGTTAGCTAGCGTTTGTTATTTTCCGTATCTCCTTATTGTATTATTTGCTGTGCCTTTGCTACTCTCGTGCTCCGCCTTGCTGTAACCTTGTGTCACGTCTGGCGATCGCACCTCTCGCGATCGCGTTCCTGCTTCTTATCTGCTGTGGTGTGTGCACAGTCGCGGGTTGGCGACTAATTTTATGCACACACACACAATCTGTCTCTGTGCTCACTCTCAATCGCTTCTCTTGCGATTGCGTTTCTTTCCTTCGTACAATTCCTGTCTGGCGTGTGTGGTAGGGCAGAGGAGCTGTTCCTCTGCACTCCACAGCTCCACCTGCCGACAGGAATTTCCCTCTGCAGGTGCATAGCACCTAGCCTGGGTGTCCTCAATTATACGCTTGTGGAGGAAATCCGCCGCGTCAGCGCACGTCTGGTGCGCTGACCATGGAGACGATTCCGCAATCGTTACACATCCCCAGCAGAAGTTCAGGACTCTTGCAAGGTACTGTTTGATAATGCTGTGCAAGTGGGGAGTGCTGGTGAGGCCCCAGGGGCTATGGACTGTTTGCTAGGAGCCAGCCCTAGTGATTCTCCAGTGCCTAGGCCTGGAGTGGGACATGTTGATCCGGAGAAGGCAGAAACTGATGATGTCCTTTATGACGAGGCGATCGATGCAAGAACTAGTGATGCTACTTGTGAAGTGCTGGGTAGCCCTGGGTATAATGCAGCAGATAATGTTGATGTGGAATGTAATGTTCTAAATGTCAATATGTGTAAGATGGATAATGCTGATGTCATATGTGTTGTGCTACATAATGCTGTGTGTCAGGTGGACACTCCGTCGGCTGCAGGAGTAACCAGCCGGGCTCGCTGGGCTGCAGCAGATGGATTGCCCACTGAAGGGGCAGACGGCACCAGGCCAGATCTTTCCCCTTCAGATGTTTTTAAGACCAAATGTGATGTGATTCATGATGTGTATAATGTGGGCACTCCCTCAGCTGCAGTGGTAACCCGCAGCGCTAGCGGGTCTACAGCAGAGGGACTGTCCACCGAAGTTGCAAATGTTGCTGGGTCAGCCACATCCAATTCGGAACCTGGCCTGGAGGGCCCAGGAGCCTCTCCGTCTGCAGCCTTCCTGGAATGTGTGACAGGCAGCACTGAGCTCTCTGGGGCTGTTCGATTTGACAGCAGCCTGGAAGAGCTCAGGGGGCTAGCTAGCAGGTCACCAGCTGGGAGGGGCGGGCTGAGAGGGTCCTGGGAAGTTATTCCCTCTGAGCTGTCCGAAGTGGAGGAGACAGACCGGCAGATAATCGTTCCCCAAAGGGACCGAGAGATAGATCCTGCCACTATAGAGAGAGTGCGTGTAGCGACTGTGGGGACCCTTCCCCAGCTGCAGCACTGTCTTTATGGTCACGAACTCACGGTCGTCACTGACCTGCATTCCCCTGGTTGGTTACGTCAGGTTGCCAAGGGCAAGGACACATTGCAGCAACCTGACCTAGCTTTCCAGTCGTGTAGCTTGGAGCTAACTGACAGGTGGGGAACCCTCCTGAGGATGCTAAAGGGTTACCCCACCCGGCCAGGCCGTCAATGTAGGCTTTGGCAGGATGATTCGTTAGAACCACCTGCCAGTGCCATCTGGAAGGGGAGCAATCATGGGAATGCTGATGGACTGTCCCGTCAAGCAGAACCAACAATGTAGGTGCTGGCAGGATAATCTGTGAAGATCATCTGCCTTGCACCAAGTTAACGGCGGAGGTGTGGAGATATATTGAGGTGCTGATGATATTAAGGATAACAGGAACATATTCTTTCATTTTTTTTTTTGCCAGAAGGGAGCAGGTTACCTTGAGTTGCTTGGGGCAAGGAAATGGGTGATTGTCTTGACCATATGAGGTGCTTTGAGTCTGTATGCAGTTCCTCTGAGAGTGCTAATGGGATTATCTGCCTGGCTTTTGAACTCAGGAGACGGCCCATTGTCTCAATACACAAAGCAAGAGGACCAGAGCCTGGAGACTAACACAGGAACGTTTGAAATGTACATGACAGGCTATTAGAAATGGGTGAAGTCCTGTTGATACCATTTTTTACCTGTGGAAATTAAATCATTAGTGGAGGTGCAAAACTATACCCTGTAAATGACATCTAATAAAACGGAGACAGGAAAAAGCCTTAATCAAGTTTTCACCTGGAGTTAAAAGACTCACTTCACAATCTTTGATGTATAGACTTTTACCTGGAAATGGAATATGTCTGAGATTTAATTAAAACCTAGTTCCTCCCCTCCCCAAGGAAGTTGCAGCCTCCAGGCGTAGCTCAGAGTATAAAAAGCAGAGGCAAATGCCTAGTGACCATCTGCTCTGGGAGTTAGCGCATAGCTAGAGTCGATCTCGACTTCCGGTCGAACAAGCGGCATGCTCCTGCCGACAACGTTGAGACCTTCAAGTTGGTAACGTTTTTTTTAATCCCCATTTTTATTTTACGCAAATATCCGTGTGTGTTATCTTTGTAACTTTTATCTTGTAACTATTTTTACTTTGTTTTTTGTAATCTTTTTGTATATATTAAGTTCTGCACTGTTCTATGTTTTTCTGGAATATTAAATTATTATTTAATAAGCTTGACTTCTGCCGTACTAAACTAACACTCATAGCCTAGAAGAGACTGAAGTGTAACCGTGTATAAGTTTCATGCTTAATTGTACGCTTGAGCAACACTACCGTAGGAAATTGTAATTGCATTGTGTGTGGGGGCGTTTGTCATACGTTGGCCTAAGCGCGCAGCTGACCCAACGTACGAACAACGCCAGTGCGAGTAGCGACAGTAGAGTGGCTAACAGTATCGTTCGGAACGACTATTAGTGGGTCTTTGCTTCACGACAGTGTAAGATTGCAACTGTGTGTGTGTGTGGGTGCGTGGCGTTCCTGTATTTGGCCTAAGCGCAAAGCTGACCCAAATACGAAAATGCGGAGTGCGAACTGAGGACTCGACAGCAGAGTGGAAGTGTCTAGCGAACCGCTAGTGGTGGCAGTGAGAGGTGTTCTGAGGGGTCCCAGCCTTGTTTTAGCTTGACTAAGGCTGCTTCCCCTCTCAGTCTGGTCAAACCCGCAGTATACGCAGGCGTGCCGCGGGCCGGTTCCTGACAAAAGGACTACATGAACAGAGGCAAGACATCTTTATGGGGCCCTTTTGACCTCCTGGAGCCCATAAGCAGTTGATTAGTTTGCCTGGTTGAAGATCCGGCTCTGCATACAGGGACTCTTTCTGGCCACAGTGATGGAAGACTTGTTTCAAAGGGTCTAACACCTGGACAGGGGCATGCCGGAGTGGGATCCATGCCAAAAGTTCCACCAAAAATTACGGAGTTGACGCAGAGTTGGGTTTTAATCCATAAAGGGCAGAAATAACAGTACATGTGTGGCTCATGGCACAGACGTGGGTCAGTGCCGGTGGGCTCTGTCTGTGTAGTATCAGATGGACACTGAGATACGCAACAGTTAAAACACAATACAGTGATAATAACCAAGGCCCTAGAGCAGTAGTGAAAGTACTCTGCTTGTGTTATGCTAGGTACATACCATACAATTTTCTGTTAGATAGATGGTTTGATAGATAATGTCCGACAAGTCCGATCTTATTTTCGATCATTTTTCTGATCGATTTTTCATAGAAGTGAATGGAAATAGATAAGAAAAGATAACAGATTTGAATCGGAAATCGTTCGGAAAATTGACCAAAAAAACGCATCGTGTGTACCCAGCCTTATGTGGCACACAATTATATATCACTAGTATTGGGCACAGGTGTGGGTCAGTGCCATTGGCCAGTCTGTGGACTCTGGAGTGTCAGACAGACACTGAGATATGCAACTGTTCAAACACAGTACAGTGATAATAACAGAGGCCCTGAAGTACTATTGTGCTTGTGTCTAATGTGACAGACAATAATAGTAGGGGGCACTGGGCACAGCTTGGTGGGTGCCTGTGGGCTGTGGAGTGTCGCTCACAAAAAAAAGAAAAGAAAAACAGCAGAAGGATGAGTAGCCCTGTTTGGGTTGCTTTAACAGCAAGTCAGTCAGCGAGGATCAAAATAAACAAGCCTAGCTAACGCTTTTCCTATCTCCAGCAAGCTCTGTCCCTTCCTCTCACTATTCCAGCCGAAGACAGACTAGAACATGGTGGGCACAAGTGAGTTTTTGTAGGAAGCAGGTGAGTCAGTGAGGGAGTGCAGGCTGATTGCCTGCCATGTACCTGCTAACTGTGATGTAAGGGGTCAAAGTTTAGCCCAATAATGATGTATGGTGGCGGGTCGAATATCGCCATGATCTTTGCCGAATAGTGCTCGCCGGCTAAGCGTTCGGGCCATCTCTAGTGTATATATGGATGCCCATTTATGGTGCAATTTGTAGTGAAAGATCACATTTTCGATCAGATCTTTCAGATAATATTTTTTAAACAGATCCACAGCATTAAAGAATCCAAATTATTAACAACATCAAAACCAGTTTGTTTAAAAGTCCATCATACCGATATGAGATGGTTGGAATTGCAGAATCTGACAAATTTTATAAGGAATTCCAAATGAATTCAAAATTTAGCAGAATTTCATTGTGAAATCGTGAAATTTTAATTTATTGCAAATATATTTTAGCACTAGTAGACTCACACAGGAAGTCTGCTCAACACCAATCCACTGAAATGCAATGATCCATTTTATTGTAGCCATTTACCTGCTGACCTGCTGTAGTGGATAGCAGGGAAATGGCTACATACTTTACTAATCTGCCAGTCCTTGATGGCTCTTTAATCTACCGCGACCCGGCCGTGTCCATGGCTACCCTCCCCGGACAGTCACAGACTAGTGATGTTGCTCTCCCTGTCACGTCAGAAAGAGGCGTTGTGCTGTGAGAACAGAAGTGTCCTGGAGGCTGGAGTGTGCAGAGTGCTAAGGAAAGCGTACAGCCATCTACTCTGTAAGTGATGCAGCATCTCATCTTCGACTTCTGTAACAGTAAGCTGTCCTAATTGAAGAGCAAGTTAAAATTAGGCATTTAGTAGTTATTTGGTCATTCAAGTTTAAAAAAAACTGCTGTCGCTCTTCAGCTAATTAGAGACAGGCAGCCAGCCGTCCGAGTCCGCCCTTACAAACTCCGTCCAGACTAGATAGTAGTAGCGACAGGAGAGAGCTGCATGCTGCGCTGTCTGGGACGGCCGTCTGAATTAATTCCCCCCCACCAGCCAGGTACTATAAATCAATGAAGATCAATTGAAACTGTGACATCTGCTCTGCGCATACATGGCTTCTGCAGCCAGAAGCACAGAATCCCCATGCTTTCAGTGCTGCGTGTGTATGTTTGACATAGTGCAGAGCCCTGACAGCCAAGGCAGGGCTGCATGTCACACATACACTGCTAGCTGGAAAAGTAATAGATGTAAATGTGACCAAAAGTAATGTTGTGCAAATTAGAGTTATGTAGTCTGGTGCTGCACACGAAACCTTTGTTTTAATTGTATAGTGTATTTATTGGTGAAATGTGCCCACATAGTGTGTTTACTGGTTTAATGCGCCCGTAGTGTGTACTTATTGGCGAAATATGCCCACATAGTGTACTTACTGGTGAAATGTGCCCACATAGTGTACTTACTGGTGAAATGTGCCCACATAGGGCTTGATTCACAAAGCGGTGCTAACTGTTAGCACGCCTGTGAAAACCCCCTTAGCACGTCTAAACAAGCTTTTCGCGCATAAAACTTTACGCGCACAAAACTTTATGCGCGTAAAACCTTACGCGCGTACTGCACAGAGCGCAGGGCGCTCCGCGCGAAATGCCCATTAAAGCCTATGGGACTTAGCGTGAGTAAAACTTTGCGCGTAAAACTTTGCACGCGCAAAGTTAGCGCGCAATCTGATTGAGAAATCCGGTGCTAACCTACTTAGCACCCTGGTTAGCGCGTCTAAAGACTTTAGACGTGCTAAGTAGGTTAGCACCGCTTTGTGAATCAAGCCCAAAGTGTACTTACTGGTAGGGCTGCTCAAATCCGACCCGGGAGACATCCGGATAGTTGCTATCCGGATATCTCCCAGGAAAGCTGTGCAGGGGGGTCAATCTTACCAGAATGACGTCTTCTTTGGGTCCATCCCTGGCACCTCCCACGATGCGTTCCAAGCGCCGACTGTGCCGGTCATGTAACACAAACACTTCCTCCTTCAACCCGAAGGAGGAAGTGTTCGTAGTGACGTGACCGGCGCAGTCGGCGCTTGGAACGCATCGTGGGAGGCGCCAGGGACGGATCCAAAGAAGACGTCATTCTGGTAAGATTGACCCCCCCCCCCCCCCCCCCCCTGCACAGCTTTCCTGGGAGATATCCGGATAGCAACTATCCGGATGTCTCCCGGGTCGGATTTGAGCAGTCCTGCTTACTGGTGAAATGTGCCCACATAGTGTATTTACTGGTGATATGTGCCCACCATAGGTTCAGATATGTTTCTCTCCTCCTGAAATTCACAAGAAATTTCCTAAAAAGCCCGCTACTGACTCTGCCCCTGTCCGTCCAAACCTTGGAATGTCCAGATTTTTCGACCATTTGTCCAGGAAAAATAAGAAATTGGGTTGGCAACCCTGGTTGACATGCTGCTAAAAACTTTACAGAGGCCTCAGAGTATATGGTAACCTTGGGGTAAGATTTGGGTGAGGGTAGTAGCCAACTCCACGGCCAAGGGAGGGGGGTGAAGTGAGTGCCAGGGAGAAATAGTCACTTCCCCCCCCCCCCCCCGGCCAAATTGTAGCTAGAACCACCCTGGCCAAATGACATATGTGGAGCATTGGATCCGGGAAAAAAATAAGTGGCACTGAAGGTAGGTACAGCAGAGAGCAGGATAGAGCAGGGGAGAAGATCTGCCCCCTTCTTTATTCTTTCAAAGGTGCTGCAGGGACCGGGAGGCATTGGGGGGTAGTGCTGTCCAATCCAGCGACCTGCAGATGCTGCGCACGGGGACAGGTGTCGCCCCTTGCCCCCCTTGCTAGGCCTCTGTCTGATGACACACGTTAACAAGCATATAGCAAATCTAGTCAAAGTTAGCTCAGAAACACCATTATGGTGATGGTCTTCATCTGTGCAACGTTTCTGTTGGTCTGGAGTGCTGCGGGACCTACTGGCCTGGCACATAATTACTTATCAGGAGTGCTGTCCACTACACTTTTGCTGAAAGTTTCAGAGGCAGAGGATCAGTGGACAGCCAGGCAGGCAATTTGCATTGTTTAAAAGGAAATAAAGATGGCAGCCTTCATATCTCTCTCTCTCTTCAGGTGCCTATTAAGGAAATAAATGCAATCTTTCAGGACCAAAAATATGATCATTTTATTAAAAACAGTACCACTAATGGGCACCCGTTAGGGCAGTCCAGTACCCTGCATTCCAAATTATTATGCAAATTGTATTTAAGTGTCATAAAGAATAAATATTTCGTTTTTCAATTAAACTCATGGATGGTATTGTGTCTCAGGGCTCTTTGATCAAATCAATCTTGGACACTTCTGATAACTAGTTTGACAGGTGAACGAGATTAAAGGAAAAACTACTAAAAAAGGATATTCCATATGCTGAAAGTGTGCTCCGCTCCAACATGTAGGAAGAAAGTGTAGACATTTGCAATCAAAAGGACAAAAGCACTTGCACCTTTCGTTCATAAAACCAGACTAGTTTATCGCAAGTGCAAATATTCTCGGTGATCATAGAGAAATGAACAGCATAAGTGTACCTTAATGTTGCATAGCAGGTTGCCGGTGGAGGAGGTGGTGGGAGATGTGGGACAGGTGGGTCTAACGACGGCTGTTTTGCGTACCCTTGGACGCTTGTTCACGCTGTGTTCCACTCAGTGGTTTTGTCCTAATGATTGCAAATAAAAACAGTTACGCATAAACCTTCTATTCAGCCTCCCCTAACCTATGCTTACAAGCAGAAAAGGCTGCAGTGGGCCCAGAACTACAAGAAGAAGAATTTTCAAACAGTCTTGTTTACGGATGAGTACCGTGCAACCCTGGATGGTCAAGATGGATGGAGTAGTGGATGGTTAGTGGACAGCCACCATGTCACAGCAAGGCTGGAACATCAGCAAGAGGGTAGCAGAATCATAGTTTGGGTCAGAATCATGGAGAGAGAGCTAGTAGGCCCCTTTAGAGTTTCTGAAGGCGTGAAAATTACTTCTGAAAAGTAAGTGGAGTTTCTGACTGTCCACCTTCTTCCATAGTACTTAAAGAAGAACCTTGCTTTCCGGGACAAAATCATCTTCATGCATTACAATGCACCTGCTAATGCTGCAAGTGGTGCCTCTGTACCAAAGGCTGCTAGAGAAACGCATAGTGTGGCCCTTATCCTCCCTTGACCTCTATCATGGTGAGAACCTTTGGAGCATCCTGAAGCAAAAGGTATATGAGGGTGGGAGGCAGTTTACATCCAGACAGCAGCTCTAAGAGGCTATTCTGATATCCTGCAAAGAAATTCAAGCAGAAACTCTCAAAAAACTCACAATTTCAATGAATGCAAGAATTCTGAAGCTGCTATCAATTAAGGGGTCCTATGTTAAGACATACAGTGGCTTGCAAAAGTATTCGGCAGCGTGGGTCCTCTCAAGGTCCTCCCAAATGCTTTGGGGGTGATTTTCAGCCAATGGACCAGGGAACCTACAGTGGTTTGCCAAAGTATTTGGCCCCCTTTAAGTTTTCCACATGTTGTCACATTACTGCCACAAACATGAATCAATTTTATTGAAATTGCACATGCAAGGCTAATACAAAGTGGCGTATACATGAGAAGTGGAACGAAAATCATACATGATTCCAAACATTTTTTACAAATAAATAACTGCAAAGTGGGGTGTGCGTAAATATTCGGCCCCCTGAGTCAATACATTGTAGAACCACCTTTTGCTGCAATTACAGCTGCCAGTCTTTTAGGGTATGTCTCTACCAGCTTTGCACATCTAGAGACTGCAATTCTTGCCCATTCTTCTTTGCAAAACAGCTCCAGCTCAGTCAGATTAGATGGACAGCATTTGTGAACAGCAGTTGTCAGATCTTGCCACAGATTCTCGATTGGATTTAGATCTGGACTTTGACTCTAACACATGGATATGTCTTGCTTTAAACCATTCCATTGTTATCCTGGCTTTAAGTTTAGGGCCGTTGTCCTGCTGGAAGATGAACCTCCGCCCCAGTCTCAAGTCTTTTGCAGACTCCGAGAGGTTTTCTTTCAAGATTGCCCTGTGTTTGGCTCCACCCATCTTCCCATCAACTCTGACCAGCTTCCCTGTCCCTACTGAAGACGAGAAGCACCACCAGAGCATGATGCTGCCACCACCATATTTGACAGTGGGGATGGTGTGTTCAGAGTGATGTGCAGTGTTAGTTTTCCGTCACACATAGCGTTTTGCATTTTGGCCAAACAGTTCAATTTGGTCTCATCTGACCAGAGCACCTTCTTCCACATGTTTGCTGTGTCCCCCACATGGCTTGTGGCAAACTGCAAATGGGACTTCTTATGCTTTTTTGTTAACAATGGCTTTCTTCTTGCCACTCTTCCATAAAGGCCAACTTTGTACAGTGCATGACTAATAGTTGTCCTATGGACAGATTCCCCCACCTGAGCTGTAGACTTCTGCAGTTCGTCCAGAGTCACCATGGGCCTCTTGACTGCATTTCTGATCATCGCTTTCCTTGTTCGGCCTGTGAGTTTAGGTGGACGGCCTTGTCTTGGTAGGTTTACAGTTGTGCCATATTCCTTCCATTTCTGAATGATCGCTTGAACAGTGCTTTGTTGGATGTTCAAGGCTTTGGAAATAGTTTTGTAGCCTAAGCCTGCTTTAAATTTCTCAATAACTTTATCCCTGACCTTTCTGGTGTGTTCTTTGGACTTCATGGTGCTGTTGCTCCTAATATTCTCTTAGACAACTTCTGAGGCCGTCACAGATAAGCTGTATTTGTACTGACATTAGATTACACACAGGTGCACTCTATTTAGTCATTAGCACTCATCATGCAATGTCTATGGGCAACTTACTGCACTCAGACCAAACGAATAATTACACACACCCCACTTTGCAGTTATTTATTTGTAAAAAGTTTTTGGAATCATGTATGATTTTCGTTGCACTTCTCACGTATACACCACTTTGTATTGGTCTTGTATGTGCAATTTCAATAAAATTGATTCATGTTTGTGGCAGTAATGTGACAAAATGTGGAAAACTTAAAGGGGGCCGAATACTTTTGCAAGCCACTGTAACTTGACCTGTTAAGATGTTTTTGATTGAAATAGCTTTTGATTGTAGTAAATACCTTCTAATGCTGCAAATTTAACAAACAACCATTTTCCGATCTTTACACAGCCTATAAAATGTTTTAAAACTCTGTCGTTTTCTGCAAGCGTCCAGGAGCTCCAAACAATGCTCAAAACCAAACGATTGGTGTGCCAAGGTCCTCACCCCGGTACCTAGGGGGTCACAGCAACTTGTAATCCACAAAGGACCGGCACCACACAAGGTAAGTATAGCTCTTTAGGATTTTATTAATGTAGGCATGACAACAACAACAAACAGTTGTTTCGGCCTCCTCTGGCCTTTCTCAAGTTGTAATATGACCATTTTACAACTTGAGAAAGGCCAGAGGAGGCCTGTGTGGTGCCGGTCCTTCGTGGATTACAAAACTCTGTCGTTTGTAATGATTTGGAACAGTGCATTTTACGTTTATGTTTTTTTTTTATTCCGATATCATAAGGAGGTTAGTTCACTAACATTTGAATTATGCTCTTATGGTTGATGACTAAAAGATGATGCTGACAACCACTTGCATCTATTTAGGTAAATCAGAGGGAAATATAATTTGCATAATTTGGAATGTGATGTAGAAGTGGCTTAACCTCCTTGGCCGGTAACCTTGAGCTACAGTTGGGGTGGAAAACCACAGCTTAAAGCGGTAACCCTGACCTACCTTCCGGGGTAGCTGCTGGAGGTTCTATGCAGAGCGAAGCGCGCAGCGAGCATTTCAATTCACCTCCCGGGGGATCCTGACATCGGCCACCATTCTTCTTCCGCTCCTCCGAGGCTCTGCTTCCCCCTGGTGAGATCGCAATCTGTCGTCATGATGACAGCTGGCAATCTCACTATAGGGTTACAGCGCCACCCAGAGGAAGGAGGAAAATTGCAGCACTGGAGCCCAGGGAGGTGGGTAAGTGCTGGGGCTGCTGCAGACTCTCTTGTGATATGATTTTTTCAAGCTTTTAGGGTCTAAAAGCACAAGAAAAAATTGTACCGCTTTTAGTCCCAAAAATTAGAAGGAATCATGCCTCCAGGGAAGTTAACTGATCCAACAACGCCAAAAAAGACACTGGTAAACCATCCTCTCATGAATGTTGTGCAAACTCTCCCAGTCCATGGCTAAATTCTCTAATGCAAAGTCGGCAGGAAATCCTTCCCAGCAGCTGTCTCGAGTCCCACATAGTACAGAGGATGAGTGAGAATGGCTCTAGTCTCACAAAATTTTCCTTGAACTTCAGGTGGTACCATTTTAGCAAATTCCATTAAAGTCAACAAGCTGATTTTGAACTTTAATAGCAAAGCCCCAATACAGGTTAAAACAACCACATTTTCTAGGTATGTACAGTATAAGAGAACAGTGGCAACAGGGGGAAAAATAAAAAAAAATCAAAAAGACCTTGCTGTTTTCCAGAAAATGGCAGTTAAAGTGATAGCAGGCAAATAGAATTGCTTAATAATGGACCACGTACAGGCGGCAGCATAAACATCAGAACATGAAGAAAGCTCTGAGACTGAGAAAGGGTGTTGCTACCTGAGAATTCAGCCAGGGCTGGATTTATACCCTTTACCCTACTATCACAAGCCAGCCCCTGTCCAGCATGATCCTCCCCCCCCCAACATGCACACATTTTCCCCCCCAGGCAGGCAACATTCAGTCTTAACTGTTGAATTCAAATACACTGCTATTAAAAGTGATTGCAAATATTGCAATCACTCCATATTTGAAAGACAACAATGAACCCCACATATGAAATAGAGCATCGACCTTAACATATGACAAGCAGAATTGATCCCTACATATGACAGTCAGCAATCAACCCAACATATGAAAAGCAGCAATAACCCCCACATATAAAATGTAGCAATGACCCCAACATATGAAATGCCCCAATTACTCTCTCTATAAAATGCATGAAATACAGTAAAGGACCCCCCCATATGAAATGCAGCAATGACCCCAAAAAATGACAAGCAGCATCGATGCCTACAAATGACATTTAAAAATCACCCCCACATAGGACAAGCAACATTTACCCCCATATATGACAATCCAGCAATGACTACCACATGTGAAATACTGTCCATCAATGGACCCCAAATTTGAATTGTAGCATTCACATCCACATATAAAAACCACATATAGAATTGGCCTCACATTTCTGATCCCCAAAGTGCAGCCACTTCCCCCCAATCAATTCCCCATACAGTACATACTGCCTAAAGTGCTGGATGATGTGCTCTGGCTTAGATTAAATTACTGGCTACTTTATACTAATTTTAATACTAACTCAGGCCCCAACGTGATTATTACAACCTGGAATGTTAAAGGTCTTAGAACCCCCCAAAAAAGGACCCAGGTCATGCGACATCTGGGAAAGATGAAAGTTGACTTAGCACTACTACAAGAATCCCACTTAAAAATGCAAGAGTTCCCATTGATGTCCAAGATGTGGGTCCGAGAGGTGATAGGAGCACCATCACAAGGTAGAAAAGCTGGGGTAATGTTATTGCTAGGTAAATCTTTCCCAGGGAAGGTAGTCTCTTATGAAACGGACAAAGAAGAAGGTAGATGGGTAAGAGTGGTATTGCAAATAGAAAATGATACTATATTAATATGGGGCATTTATGGACCAAATAGCAATAATAGAGACTTTTTCAACAAGCTAGCAACAGATATATCACAAGAGCCTGCACAAACTAAATGCATAGTTCTAGGGGATTTCAATGCAGTACCGGTCCCAGGGGAAGATAGACAATCTCCCCGTCAGATGTCAGATCATCCCACTTCACAAGACCAGTCATTAGCTACATTCCTATTTAAAACAGCATTAATAGACGGATGGCGACACCTAAACCCACTAGAAAGAGACTATACTCATTTTTCAAGAGTCCACCTAACCCACTCCAGAATAGATCTAATTTTATTCTCACACAGCCTTATCACATCTTTGAAAGAAGTATCCATTAAAGCAATGGTGATCTCAGACCATGCCCCTGTAACAGCCAAATTACTACTCCACACAAAAACTCCACATGTGACGTGGCGATTTCCTACATACCTATACGCTGATAAACAATTCCATAAAGATCTGACATACTGGTGGAGAGATTACTGTACAAACAACAAAACACATATAAAACAACCAATCCTGTTTTGGGAAACGGCCAAAGCAGTATTGAGGGGACAGATAATGACCTACTCATCAACATATAAAAAGAAATCGTTAGAAAATTATATGACTACTTGTATTAAAACTAGGAATTCATATCTACTATTCAAATCTGATCCCTCCGTGAAAAATAGAGAACAATGGCTTCAAGATAAAAAAGATTGTGATATTTGTCTAGAAAGATATGACAAAACATATAGGATTCACGGGGCAGCAAAATTTTTTAAATGGGGAAACAAATCGGGGAAACTACTAGCAAATATGACAAAGGCAAAACACCCGCCAATGATTATATCACACATAGCAAAGAAATGAACAGCGCTACTTAAAAACAGATGAGTGCTTACCTGCAAAAAAGTGCAAACCCCACTCATGGGATAGAAATACACAATGAGCATACACATGACCTGTCTACCACTTGGAGGATGTTAGTTTCCACTAACAGCTTGCATGCAATTTGTTAGGTACTCGTCCCTCCCACTGTCGAAGAAGTCTTTCCTCCATGGGAGGGGACCTAACACTAACTAAATTCTACCCTGGGCGCGCTACCAGTAAAATTGAGAATTGCGCAAAAAAAGTGGGATCAGCGCATCACCAGGCCGCCTCCGAATGGCCTCAGCTCAGAGATGCGCTGAGCCCCCCCAGAGACTACAAACGCACCTTGAACCCAAACAGAGGCTCTGCATATACACCAAAGGAAAACTATTAAGTGGGAGCAGCTGACCAGAAATAAATCAATCAAACATAGCAAAGAAATGAACAGCGCTACTTAAAAACAGATGAGTGCTTACCTGCAAAAAAGTGCAAACCCCACTCATGGGATAGAAATACACAATGAGCATACACATGACCTGTCTACCACTTGGAGGATGTTAGTTTCCACTAATAGCTTGCATGCAATTTGTTAGGTACTCGTCCCTCCCACTGTCGAAGAAGTCTTTCCTCCATGGGAGGGGACCTAACACTAACTAAATTCTACCTATGCATATGCATAGCCTGGGCGCGCTACCAGTAAAATTGAGAATTGCGCAAAAAAAGTGGGATCAGCGCATCACCAGGCCGCCTCCGAATGGCCTCAGCTCAGAGATGCGCTGTTAATTTCTTTGCTATGTTTGATTGATTTATTTCTGGTCAGCTGCTCCCACTTAATAGTTTTCCTTTGGTGTATATGCAGAGCCTCTGTTTGGGTTCAAGGTGCGTTTTTAGTCTCTGGGGGGGCTCAGCGCATCTCTGAGCTGAGGCCATTCGGAGGCGGCCTGGTGATGCGCTGATCCCACTTTTTTTGCGCAATTCTCAATTTTACTGGTAGCGCGCCCAGGCTATGCATATGCATAGGTAGAATTTAGTTAGTGTTAGGTCCCCTCCCATGGAGGAAAGACTTCTTCGACAGTGGGAGGGACGAGTACCTAACAAATTGCATGCAAGCTGTTAGTGGAAACTAACATCCTCCAAGTGGTAGACAGGTCATGTGTATGCTCATTGTGTATTTCTATCCCATGAGTGGGGTTTGCACTTTTTTGCAGGTAAGCACTCATCTGTTTTTAAGTAGCGCTGTTCATTTCTTTGCTATGTTTGATTGATTTATTTCTGGTCAGCTGCTCCCACTTAATAGTTTTCCTTTGGTGTATATGCAGAGCCTCTGTTTGGGTTCAAGGTGCGTTTGTAGTCTCTGGGGGGGCTCTGCGCATCTCTGAGCTGAGGCCATTCGGAGGCGGCCTGGTGATGCGCTGATCCCACTTTTTTTGCGCAATTCTCAATTTTACTGGTAGCGCGCCCAGGCTATGCATATGCATAGGTAGAATTTAGTTAGTGTTAGGTCCCCTCCCATGGAGGAAAGACTTCTTCGACAGTGGGAGGGACGAGTACCTAACAAATTGCATGCAAGCTGTTAGTGGAAACTAACATCCTCCAAGTGGTAGACAGGTCATGTGTATGCTCATTGTGTATTTCTATCCCATGAGTGGGGTTTGCACTTTTTTGCAGGTAAGCACTCATCTGTTTTTAAGTAGCGCTGTTCATTTCTTTGCTATGTTTGATTGATTTATTTCTGGTCAGCTGCTCCCACTTAATAGTTTTCCTTTGGTGTATATGCAGAGCCTCTGTTTGGGTTCAAGGTGCGTTTGTAGTCTCTGGGGGGGCTCAGCGCATCTCTGAGCTGAGGCCATTCGGAGGCGGCCTGGTGATGCGCTGATCCCACTTTTTTTGCGCAATTCTCAATTTTACTGGTAGCGCACCCAGGCTATGCATATGCATAGGTAGAATTTAGTTAGTGTTAGGTCCCCTCCCATGGAGGAAAGACTTCTTCGACAGTGGGAGGGACGAGTACCTAACAAATTGCATGCAAGCTGTTAGTGGAAACTAACATCCTCCAAGTGGTAGACAGGTCATGTGTATGCTCATTGTGTATTTCTATCCCATGAGTGGGGTTTGCACTTTTTTGAAGGTAAGCACTCATCTGTTTTTAAGTAGCGCTGTTCATTTCTTTGCTATGTTTGATTGATTTATTTCTGGTCAGCTGCTCCCACTTAATAGTTTTCCTTTGGTGTATATGCAGAGCCTCTGTTTGGGTTCAAGGTGCGTTTGTAGTCTCTGGGGGGGCTCAGCGCATCTCTGAGCTGAGGCCATTCGGAGGCGGCCTGGTGATGCACTGATCCCACTTTTTTTGCGCGATTCTCAATTTTACTGGTAGCGTGCCCAGGCTATGCATATGCATAGGTAGAATTTAGTTAGTGTTAGGTCCCCTCCCATGGAGGAAAGACTTCTTCGACAGTGGGAGGGACGAGTACCTAACAAATTGCATGCAAGCTGTTAGTGGAAACTAAAATCCTCCAAGTGGTAGACAGGTCATGTGTATGCTCATTGTGTATTTCTATCCCATGAGTGGGGTTTGCACTTTTTTGCAGGTAAGCACTCATCTGTTTTTAAGTAGCGCTGTTCATTTCTTTGCTATGTTTGATTGATTTATTTCTGGTCAGCTGCTCCCACTTAATAGTTTTCCTTTGGTGTATATGCAGAGCCTCTGTTTGGGTTCAAGGTGCGTTTGTAGTCTCTGGGGGGGCTCAGCGCATCTCTGAGCTGAGGCCATTCGGAGGCGCCCTGGTGATGCGCTGATTCCACTTTTTTTGCGCAATTCTCAATTTTACTGGTAGCGCGCCCAGGCTATGCATATGCATAGGTAGAATTTAGTTAGTGTTAGGTCCCCTCCCATGGAGGAAAGACTTCTTCGACAGTGGGAGGGACGAGTACCTAACAAATTGCATGCAAGCTGTTAGTGGAAACTAACATCCTCCAAGTGGTAGACAGGTCATGTGTATGCTCATTGTGTATTTCTATCCCATGAGTGGGGTTTGCACTTTTTTGCAGGTAAGCACTCATCTGTTTTTAAGTAGCGCTGTTCATTTCTTTGCTATGTTTGATTGATTTATTTCTGGTCAGCTGCTCCCACTTAATAGTTTTCCTTTGGTGTATATGCAGAGCCTCTGTTTGGGTTCAAGGTGCGTTTGTAGTCTCTGGGGGGGCTCAGCGCATCTCTGAGCTAAGGCCATTCGGAGGCGGCCTGGTGATGCGCTGATCCCACTTTTTTTGCGCGATTCTCAATTTTACTGGTAGCGCGCCCAGGCTATGCATATGCATAGGTAGAATTTAGTTAGTGTTAGGTCTCCTCCCATGGAGGAAAGACTTCTTCGACAATGGGAGGGACGAGTACCTAACAAATTGCATGCAAGCTGTTAGTGGAAACTAACATCCTCCAAATGGTAGACAGGTCATGTGTATGCTCATTGTGTATTTCTATCCCATGAGTGGGGTTTGCACTTTTTTGAAGGTAAGCACTCATCTGTTTTTAAGTAGCGCTGTTCATTTCTTTGCTATGTTTGATTGATTTATTTCTGGTCAGCTGCTCCCACTTAATAGTTTTCCTTTGGTGTATATGCAGAGCCTCTGTTTGGGTTCAAGGTGCGTTTGTAGTCTCTGGGGGGGCTCAGCGCATCTCTGAGCTGAGGCCATTCGGAGGCGGCCTGGTGATGCGCTGATCCCACTTTTTTTGCGCAATGATTATATCACAATTAAAAGACAGCAGAGGGAAAATCGTCCAAGGGAAGGAAAACATAATAAAAGTTTTTTGCGACTATTACAAACACATATACTCTTCAAAAGTGAACGATAATACTGTACAAAACTCCTTCCTAGAAAAAGTAACCCTTCCAAAAATATCTGAAGAAGATCTGGAATGGCTAAATGCTGATATAACAACAGGGGAAATAACAAATGCTATAAAATCACTCACTCTGGGTAAAGCACCGGGACCAGATGGCCTTTCGTCAGAGTTCTTTAAGATATTAAAATTAGAAGTGGGAGATTCAATGGCTTCTTTATTTAATACTATTTACAAAAAAAAATATTCCCTCCCACAGCAAATTATGCTTTTATTAAACTCTTACCGAAACCTGGGAAGGATTTGATAGAGCCAGCTTCTTATAGGCCAATCTCATTACTAAATGTAGATTTCAAACTACTTACCAAAATACTAGCAGATAGATTGTCAGACATATTGCCAAATTTAGTAAGTAATTCCCAGGTGGGGTTTATTCAAAACCGTAGTGGCATAATCAATATTAGAAAGGCGCTACTGGTCTTGGAAAGACACAGGTTAGACCCAGGAGCAAGACAAACGGAGGCCTTCTTAGCGCTAGACGCTGAGAAGGCCTTTGATAGCATAGAATGGGCATGGATAAATAGGGTATTGACAAAAAATTGATTTGGGGGAAAATGTATGTCCTTCGTGGACCTTATGCATATTAATCCACAAGCACGTATCTCCTTGATGGGGATGAATAGTCAGGAATTTGGTCTGGGTAGAGGAGTACGACAGGGCTGCCCTTTATCTCCACTTCTGTTTAACTTAGCCTTGGAACCTCTGTCGCGCTCCTTTGCCCAGAATAAGATATTCAACGGAATCTCGATTGGGCAATATAAACTTTTATCTGCGTTATACACAGATGACATCCTACTATTCATGGCGGATCCGGAGAGAGATGTAAAAAGAGTCATAGACCACATAAATGAATTTGGAGCTTCCTCCGGGTTTGTCATAAATTATCAAAAAAGTGAACTACTATTCTTATCCCCAAAACAAACCAACAAACACTGCCCAACACTGGAGAGGTTAAAGATAAATTATAAAAACTCCTTTATCACCTACTTAGGTATAAAACTCCCACGACAAATGGACCAGTTATATAACTTAAATTATACACCCCTAATCCAGAAAATTATAAAAGAAGTGTCTTCTTGGGAACAGCTTCCATTGTCACTAGCAGGAAGAATCCAACTGATAAAAATGTTCAGTGTAGCTAGACTATTATACCCTCTTCAGAATCTCCCAATCCTATTAAAGCACAAAGACATTAAACGGTTAGAATCATTGTTTATTAGATTTCTTTGGAAATCAAAAAAAGCAAGAATAGCATTAGCAAAGTTAAAAGCCCCCATTTCCCATATCGGCCTTAACTTTCCAGACTTAAGGATATATAACTTGGCTGCGATTTTCAGACATGTCCGAGACTGGTTATGTGGCACATCCTTTTACACATCCATAGGACTAGATGAAGCAATAATGGCCCCTTATTCTCTTGTAGGAATACTACATACCCCCTGGTGTAACTTACCCACAAATATTAAAAAGAATACCTTGGTAAGAGACACGATAATTACTTGGAGAGAGGTAAGGAAAAAATATGATTTACCAGCACATATTTCTTCATTATGGCCCTTCACAAAAAATCCCAGTTTTAAACCCGGCACTATGCATGGAGCCTATCAACAATGGGAAGCTATGGGAATAACTAACTTGGGACATTTTATGGACTCGGAAGGGAAATTATTAGAATGGAATGAAGCCCTCAAAACAAAAGAAATACTCTCAAACCACGAATATTACTATAGACAGGTCACCAGTTTTGTAAAGAAAGCGACGGGAGGAACAGGGACAATCAAAATACACTCTAAATTTGAAGATTTACTGAGTGGTCCAAAACAAAAACAGTCCTTGTCCTGGATATATGCCTTTTTGAGAGATACACAGACCCGGCGCAAAGATTACTATTCCCAGATCCATAAATGGGCAGACTCAATAGACATTTCAAGAGATGAATTCCTAGAATATGTTAAAAAAGGCTGGGAAGCTGTAAGACACTCCATAATTAGTGAAGAATGGAGAGAAATGTTTCTCAAAACGGTATATAGAGCCTATATCCCCATTATGAAACCCTACAAATCTCACAATCCTGAGGGAGAATTAAAATGTCCTAAATGCGGTAGTCTGACTCTGAATTTGAATCATATGTTATGGTTTTGTGTTTCCATTCAGGGATTTTGGAAGGATGTAATAAGCATGATGCATACTATTTCTAACAATCAGAGGATAGTTGATCCTTTATTTTGTTTATTTCACAATACTAGACAAAACGAGGAATCAGAACCTTCCCTGATCTCTAAATGGGAACACTTGTGTCTATTAGCAGCTAAAAAAGCAGTTATGAAAAAATGGCTTGACCCAATACCGCCGTTATTGAGTGAAGTAAAAATACTTCTTAACCATCTATTACACCTAGATCGGCTATCAATGGAACGAATGAAACCCAAAACAATACCAAAATTTTTCAAAACATGGCAGCCTTTTATTGAAAAGACATATAACAGAGACCAAATTATACAACTGATGAAGTTTTTCGAAAATACAGAGTGGTATTTAAAGGGCAAAATTGGGGGTTATTTGGGCCTACTGGAAATATGATAAATCAAACTTATAATTGCTTTATTTGAGGGACTTATACAGGAGGGGAGGAGGGGGGGAGGGGATGAACGGAGAACTGTAGTAGTTTGTAGTTTTGTTTTGTGTTTTGTCTTCAACTCCAAAAAAGATGCTTCATGGTCAAAAACAATGGACATTGGCATGGAAGAAAGACAATCTGTTATAGACATTGAAGAAACAAAAATGCCAGGGAATTTGGGCTTTAAGCCCTAAATTTTATGTTCCTAATTTAACGACACTGGCAATACAATATTGTATGCATCTTAAATAGAGTTAATGAAAACATGTTATGAATAATATAGAAAAGGTATTGATGTATAAATACAAGAAAATGTGGATAAACTAAGGAAATTTTGTAAGATATGCACAATACTAATAAAAATATTTGAAAAAAAAAAATTACTGGCTACTTAAATTAGGGAGTGGAACTATTTTGTCTTGCAGACAGAGCAGGATCATCCCCCAGGTACCTAGGCAAGTGCCTGGGGCCTAGTGGGTGTCAAGGGGCCCAACAGCCACCTTGTCTGACCTCTCTCCTCTACAGCATACTAAAACTACCACAAGGGGGTCCAACATCTACTACCTTGCCTAGGGCCCCATTACATCTTAATCCATCTCTGCTTGTAGAGGTGGCAAAATGCCACAGTAACCATAAAGGGTACTTGCGGAACCCTGGTTGAGAAACTCTAGATTAGACTGTAATCTCCCTTGAAGACACCTAATGACATGACTGCAAGAATTAGACTCCAAGCTCCTCTGAGGACAACTAGAGATGTGATGGCAGGGATTAGACTGTAAGCTCTTCTTAGCACAGGTAGTTATGTGACGGCAGGGATTTGTTTGCAAGCTCTTGAGGGCACTTAGTGACATGATGGCAGGGATTAGATTGTGTGCTCCACTGAGGACAGTTAGTTACACAGAAAATTATGAATCAAGGAACATGCGCTAATATATGCTATTTTCTTTTATTCTAAATATACTTTTTCCATAAAATGACAATAAAACAGTATAAAATTCCTATAATCACCCTTACTAATTATGCATTATACACACTCTCATTCATACCATCCACATTCAAGAAATTCTCCAGATCTCGGAAAATTAACTAAAAAAGGATGAAGCAAATCCCAAATCTTGTGCAAAACTTTCAGATCCACAGTCAATATTGTGATCAGAAGAAAAGGGGATTAATTATCCAATATGCATAAAATAGATTGCAATCAATTGTGGGCGTAATCTAGGTTGCAAGACTCCCAACCGTTAAGTCTGTTACTGTGGGACCCGTCTTGTTAGTATACAACGGGTTTGGTGTAAGTCTTTTATACTTCTTCAAATAATAATTAGGTACATTGTCTCATCAAGGGATACCTTTAAACAGTCTGGTGTCACTCCGTTTGTACAGCTGCGTATACAGCTAAAAGACTTCTGAGCTCTGGCTCTCCGTGTAGCTGTTCTGCAGTATCCGGGGGCATACGTCACTTCCTACTGCTAGTTCCAGGACGACGCTCGCTCTTCCGGATCTCACCGCTATCAGCTGCTTCTCGGTGACGTCACCTTACAGATAGAGGAGCTTGTGTATATGTGATTGGCCGCTGAGCGCTTCCACAGCCTTCCACACTCCTGAATCCTTCATAAAACGGAGAATATAATCTTATTTACACCTCAACGCGTTTCTGCTAATAAACGTTAGCCTTCTTCAGGAGGAACAGTCTCATTTCACCGGAGTCGTCTGTTATACTGGTTGTCCTGACCATAAAGCCGCCCATATATAGGATTCTCTCCTCCCACAATCCAAGCATTGTGGGTATATGCAAATTAATCTCTCTACCTGTTTTAACCTCTTCCATACCCTCATTCAATCCATCCTATATTCACATACATGCGAGCAGCAATTGCAAGGGTTAATTGTTAAAAACATATTATTTAAAAAAATGCAAAAGTTTCCATCTCGCTATTTAACCCTTTAGGGATTAATGTATCCAATTGGAAGATCCACTTAGACTCATTCCTAGACATTTTCTTAATAAAATCACCCCCTCTTAAGCTTTTCTTTATCACTTCCAGACCAAAAAAGATGGTACCTCTTAGGGTTCCCCCATGTTTCTCTTTATAATGGTTAGAGAGTAGGTGTTTTTCATTTTTCTTTATGATGTTCTTAAAATGTTCACCAACACGTGTATGTAGTGCCCGTTTGGTTCTACCTACATACAATTTACAGCATGGACACTGTATACAATATATGACCCCACTGGTATTACAGGTAATAGAGTCTTTAATTTTATAGCACACCCCACCTGCTGTTGTCACTTCCATAATTCTACCAGGGTTGTGTGTTGCCTTACAGCCAACACACAAACCACATCTGATGAATCCATTTTTCCTTTTCGATTCTGTTACATCTCTTTTACTTTCATTTGCAGCTGTAGCTATTGATAGCCCAATATTTGGAGCCTTTCTGAAAATTAGTCTAGGGATTTCTGGCAATAAGTCACCCAAGATTTTATCCTCTTTTAATACCCTCCAATGTTTTTTCACAATACCTGCTATCGATTTCGATTGAGAGGTATATTGGAGGACCAGAGGAAGATCCACATTACTTTTTTCTGTCTTGACTTTTGGAGCCAACAAATCTTCTTGACTCTGTTTCTCTATAAGGCTTCTAGATTCCTCAATCTGGTCTCTTGGGTAGCCTTTTTCCAGAAGACAGTCCACGAGTCCATCCGCTTCTATATTGTAATTTGTTATCTCTGTGCAATTACGGCGTAGCCTCGTGAACTGTCCCCTGGGAATACCATTTAGCCACCTTGGCAAATGGCAGCTACTGTAAAGAATATAACTGTTTACGTCAACATTTTTCTGGAAGGTCTTGGTCTTTAAAATTCCTGATTCTATATATATTTCTAAATCCAAGAAATTAATCCTTTGATCACTTATATTTGCAGTGAACTTTATATTCCAGTCATTATCATTAACAGTGCTCACAAATTGTTCCAGTGAGCTTCGGTCACCTTGCCAGATCAGCAGCACATCGTCTATAAAACGACGCCATAGGACCCGGCTCGCACCGGGACCACCCACTCCATATATATTGTGGGTCTCCCAGTAAGACATAAATAAATTTGCATAAGCCGGTGCGAACCGGGTCCCCATCGCTGTGCCGCTGACCTGCAGGTACTACTCTTCCCCATACTGGAAATAATTATGTTCCAGAATGAATTGTATAGCCTCTAGGATGAAGTCTGACTGCAATGCACTCATGTTCTCATCACCATCCAGATAAAATTTGACCGCTTCCAGTCCTTTCTGGTGTTCTATTATAGTATATAGCGATGTTACATCAAGAGTGCACAACAGCCATCCCTCCTCCCATTTCACACCTTCCAGAATATTTAAAATATGTTTGGTATCTTCCAGATAGGCTTCAGTTTCCTTAGTATACTTTTGTAAAAAAGAGTCCACATATCTAGAAAGGTTAGAGGTTAGGGACCCTACCCCGGATACAATGGGTCTGCCAGGAGGGGCTTGTATACACTTATGGACCTTCGGCAGGTGATAGAATAAGGGTTTTCTAGGAAACCTCACGTTCAAATATTCATGTTCTTTCAATGACAAAATGTTCTGATCAAATCCCTTATCTAATAATGTTTTTAATTCCTTCTCAAATCCAAAGATGGGGTCACTCCTCATAACATGATATGTATTTTCATCTCCGAACAATCTCATTGCTTCCTGATGGTATGCACTAGTATCTTGTACAACAATGCCTCCACCCTTGTCCGCTGGCCGTACAGTGATCGTTGGATCTTCGCGTATTTTTCTTATAGCTGCCCTTTCTCCTTTTGTTAAATTGTCATTATATATTTTCTTAGGTTTTAGGCATCTAATGTCTCGCTCTACAAGATTCTCAAACGCGGTCATTGCATCACTGTATTCACTCAGCGGAAAAAAGGTTGAGGGTCTTTTTAAAGATGTATGTTGAAAGGTATTTTGCTGTATTTCTTCCTGTATAGGCCTTTTCAGGAAATATTTCTAAGTTAGTTACACAGTTACACAGTTATTTGGGTTGAAAAAAAGGCATCTATCCATTGACTTCAACCAGAAAACAAAGTACAACACTACCCTACTCCCTCACCTATCCCTGTTGATCCAGAGGAAGGTGAAAAACCCCTACAAGGCATGGTCCAAAAGGCATTCACCCCAAAAGGGAAAAAATTCCTTCCCAACTCCAGATGGCAGTCAGTCAGGATCAACATCACTGGGCATTACCTAGTAATTATAGCCATGGATGCCTTTCATCGCAAGGAAAGCATCTAAGCCTCCTTTAAATGCAGATATAGAATTTGCCATATATACGTCCTGTGGCAATGCATTCCACATCTTAATCACTCGTGCTGTAAAGAACTCTTTCCTAAATAAATGGCTAAAACATTTTTCCTCCATGTGCAGATCATGTCCTCTAGTCCTTTGAGAAGGCCTAGGGACAAAAAGACATCTGCCAAGCTTTTATATTGCAATCTGATGTATTTATACATGTTAATTAGATCCCCTCTAAGGCATCTTTTCTCTAGACTAAATAAACCCAGTTTGTCTAACCTTTCTTGGTAAGTGAGACCTTCCATCCCTCAATCAATTTTGTTGGCCGTCTATGCACCTGCTCTAAAATTGCAATATCTTTCCAGTAATGTAGTGCCCAGAGCTGAATTCTGTCCCCATCTGTATCCCGTTTATTTTGTATGGTGTTAGACCATTGGTACGACCAAAATGCATGACTTTACATTTTTCAACATTGAATTTAATTTGCTATTTATGTGCCCATATAGCCATCCTATCCAGATCATGTTGCAATATGTCACTATCTTTCTGAGAGTCGATGATGCTGCGCAATGTTGTATCATCTGCAAAAATAGCAATATTGCTTTCTGCTGCATCTACTAGATCATTAATAAATTAATTGAAGAGCACTGGACCCAGTACAGACCCCTGTGGGACCCCACTGCTAACAGTCACCCATTTTGAATAAGATCCATTGACTACAACTCTTTGTTTTCTGGCCATTAGCCAGTTCCCTATCCATGCACACATAGGGCTTGATTCACAAAGCGGTGCTAACTGTTAGCACGCCTGTGAAAACCCCCTTAGCACGTCTAAAAGATCTTTTCGCGCATCACGCGCAAAACTTTACGCGTGCACTGCACAGAGCGCAGGGCGCTCCGCGCGAAGTGCCCATTAAAGGGGAACTTCAGCCTAAACAAAACATACTGTCATCAAGTTACATTAGTTATGTTAATTAGAATAGAAAGGTAATATAATCTCTTACCCACCCTGTTTTAAAAGAACAGGCAAATGTTTGTGATTCATGGGGGCTGACATCTTTGTCATGGGGGCAGCCATCTTTTTGGTTGAAAGGAGGTGGCAAGGAGCATGAGACACAATTCCAACTGTCCTGTGTCCTGATCACCCCTCCCAGCTGCACACACTAGGCTTCAAATGTCAAATTCAAAATGTACAAAAAAAAAATTGCACCAAAACAGCAGAATGAGAACAACATCATCAGAAATCCCATCATGCTTTGCACAGCATAAGGGGAAAACTGCCCGGGCAGTTTTCTTCTGTGCAGCTAAAATTGATACTTGTATAAGAGAAACAAAGTTCTGATGCTGTGAAACTGTTAAAGAAACCCCAGGCCTTTTCAGTGCTGCTGAGTCGATTTTTAGTCCGGAGGTTCACTTTAAAGCCTACGGGACTTAGCGCGCGCATAGAACTTTGCGCGCACAAAACTTTGCGCGCGATACTTAGCGCGCGATCTGATTGAGAAATCCGGTGCTAACCTACTGTCACAGTGCCCCTCATGGCCAGACCGCAAAATTGCCTTCCAATCGGTTTCAGCACACAGACCATGCAAGCTGTGGTTGCATTCGGTGCGCAGAAACCGCTGGAATTTGGGCAGCAGACTGACTAGAAGGGAGCCTGTGAGTTATGGTAATTACAAATTACACACTATTTCGGGGTATAACTGCCACCACCTCTGTTTCTTGAGACAGAGGAACTCACTGACTGGCTGAGCCTAGATCTACACATAAAAATGGTTAAACACACTCTATTCTGTCTAGCTCGCAACAATAGTAGCGCCTCTTCAGAAACCAGTTTCTGTATGGCTGAATAATAGGGTAGCTGGAGCAACAACTGACGGTAGAGTCAGTTTATTGAAATGCAATATAAATAATTAATATATACAGAAAATCATTAAAATCAACAATTATAGAGACAAACTGATAACACAGTATAGAAAATAAAAATGGAGGAAACTGATACTTAAAGTTCGTGGAAATATGTCCTTTCTGGGAATCTTATCAAGTTCCTTTGTTTCAGTTCAGAAGCAAAGTTCAGACAAGATGGCCACCACTGTTCCTCAAGGTGGCGGCAGCTCTCATGAAGGTTGAAAGTGGAGGAATGAGGGAGGAGTCCCTCGCAAACACCCTTGACTGACCCCCATCTTTGGGTGGAGTCTCAGGTTCAGCCCAGGGGCTGGACAGGGGGCGGTTAGCTCCCTGGATGGGTTCCTGATGCCCACCAAATATGACATTTTCCATACCTCGGCGTACGCTCCCCGCACGCACTTAACGGTCACAGATTCATATTCCTCAGAATATGCCAGTTCATATGATACCAAACTTGGGCGCGTTTGCATGCCCGGTTAAGAAATAGTGGAATACCTCGTGTTCTGGTTATATCAGGGGCCCCAATTTAATATCAAAATATTCACAAGATCCGGACCAGCAGAATGAGATAACTTTTACATTTCTCACATGAATGGTACTCCTAAAACATGCTGAAGATCATAACTCCATGCTTTCCTACTCTGGCCGAATGGCTCTGCCAAGTCTGCCTTCATGCTGGGCTAGCTCCCTTGGCTCTGAAAAGACTTCTGGTTTGTAAATTAACATCTGAGTGTGAGATCAGCTTTGACAAGCTTTGGCACCTCTGTGAAGGCCCAGATCTTAGTCATGCTAATTAACCACACAGGTCTTTTCAGTGAGCATACTTGCTCTCATGAAAAGAACTGTGCTAACACCTATGAAGACAACTGGGACCACAGGCTGGACTGCAGATAGCCACAGACAGCCAATTCAGATCCTATCTTAATCGCAATCTGTGCAGAAAATCGATTGCGATCACATTTTTTCACGGGCGGTTCAAGGACGCGTCTGCAGCCACGCAACCGTCCGTGACAAAAGGCCTTTGCAAAGTCCAAGTATATCATATCTACAGCATTCCCAATATCTACATTAGCGTTCACTACCTCATAAAAGCTGAGCATGTTAGTCAACATAGGACCTGTCTTTAGTAAACCCATGCTGATGCTGAGAAATAAGACTATTTTCAACTATGAAGTATTGTATTAACCCACATATTTAAATCGCTCTCTAGGTACCCACAGTACAGAAGCGCTAAGCTTTCTACTTGACTGCATGAGGTGAGCTCATTTCAGCTTTTTGTTAATTTATTGTTATCTGCACACTGAGGTTTTACCTTTATTGTACTAGCCCCTCTGACAGGCATCACACTCACTTACTGTTATTATTAACAATATATTATATACACATTCATTCTTTGTGCACTCTCACCTACTTATCATACCCTCATTCAGTAACCCTTTTCCTTAACTCCCACCCTATACTGTCCACAAAGATTATGTAAATATTATGCAAATAGTCTAGCACACACTAAATGTTTTTCTTTAACCATAGTTTCACCCTCACTGTCTGACTGTCCTCCCAAAATAAACTGTATCATTCAGGGATAAAAAGTCTTACAATCAATTTTTTATTCTTATACAAATATACCAAATATTATCATGCACTGGTACTTAGCTTAACTCTCTCTCTGTCCCAGTTGTCTACTTCTCTTTATAGCCTGATGAAGTGTGATATGCCCGCAAAACACATTGCACCTATCTTATGTAAATAAATTGTTTTTGTTGAAAAACACCAACAGCATCTTGTGTTGGGCAGGTAAGTCCACCGCTAACCCCCCAATTTTTTTAATCTCTTTTTTACACTACTGGTGCCTCTGTGCAACTGTACAAGATAACTCTATTGAAGCTGCTAATGAGTTTACATTGAAATTCATCTGCCATGTACTTGCCCAAATAGCCATCCTAGCCACATCCTTCTGCAATATGTTACTATATTCTTGTGTCTTGATAATTCTGCACATCTTTGTGTCATCAGCAAAAGTAGCAACATTACTTGTTACTTTATTCATTTAAAAATAAACTGAAGAGTACTGGACCCAGTATCGATCTCCGTGGGACCCCACTGCAGACAGCCACCTATTTAAAATATATCTCACTGACCAAAATGCTTTGCTTTATGTCCATGACTGCTGTTGGGAACAGTATTGAAGGCCTTTGCAAAGTCTATGTATATATAATATACATATATGTATATAATATTTTTTTTTTAAGCATTACATTTTTTTGTCAACAATATAAGAGCAGTACAGTCAATGATAATATGATGCTTACTGTTGGCTTATACAGTAACAACAAACTAAAACAGTCCTGCACTGTAACGATTGGTGTCAGCACGCAGAGAGGATCTGATTATTGGTGATCTGCAGTATCACCAAGAATACAGATATATACCTGATTATTGATGATCTGCAGAATCACAGATAATACAGATATATTGCTAACCTCTGGACACCTGAAGCGTGTAAGTGTTTGGTGTAACAGTAGAAATTGGACCACCAGGGTAGCAGGTGGTCGAATAAGTAGAGACAGACTCTACTGCAGTCAAGGACTCCAGGAGAAGGAGACCCTGACTGGTATTGAAACAGTGCCCCCTCTGAGGAGCAGGGGGCCCCTGCAGGAAGGCTGAGCACCCAAGGGGTGGATGACAGCCGGAAAGGTCGGGCAGGCCGGGTCGGCAACACACTGACAGGCAAAGTACAAAGACAGGAAACTGATTCAGTATCCAAGGCAAGCAGGGTTTGGCAACGGAATATCAGAAGTGCAAGGTACCGAATCAGAGATCAGAAGAGTGGTCAGGAAAGCAATAAGTCATAACAGATATCAAACAATGCCTAGTCTGGGTGTAAGGTCCGTGGTCTCTACACCCTGGAACTAGTCTGATGTATAACAGAATGATAACACAAGTTCCCTAGTCTGGGTGTGAGGTCCGTGGTCTCTACACCCTGGAACTAGTCTGATGTATAACAGAATGATAACACAAGTTCCCTAGTCTGGGTGTGAGGTCCATGGTCTCTACACCCTGGAACTAGTCTGATGTATAACAGAATGATAACACAAGTTCCCTAGTCTGGGTTTGAGGTCCGTGGTCTCTACACCCTGGAACTAGTCTGATGTATAACAGAATGATAACACAGGTTCCCTAGTCTGGGTGTGAGGTCCGTGGTCTCTACACCCTGGAACTAGTCTGATGTATAACGGAATGATAACACAAGTTCCCTAGTCTGGGTGTGAGGTCCGTGGTGTCTACATCCTGGAACTGGTCTAAGAAATAACACAGATGATACACAGTATTCCTAGTCTGGGGTGTGAGGTCCGTGGTCTCTACACCCTGGAACTGGTCTAATGAATAACACAGATGATACACAGTAAACTGGCTAAGTGTGGATTCCCAGGTCCACCTGGTTCCACCACACTGAAAGATCTGACTGAGGTCTGAGTGCTAACACATAGGCATTTGCAACGCCAGTCAACCAGCAACTGAACAGCAAGAGAGATATATAGTGAAGCGCTCTCCAGCGCCGCCCAGCTCCCATCAACCAATCATGTGCTGAGTTGGGATCAGCTGACCGCCTCGATCAGCTGACCCTTCTCCTATTGGTATAAAGAGCCTGTCTTGCGGCGCGCGCGCGTAGCTCTCCATCTGTGTGCACTACTGGGTCCAGACAAACTAGACGCATGTTGCTGTGGGGAAACCGCCGCTCTGTGCGCGGACACCGCCGCCTCAATGTCAGAAGGCACGGCGGTTTCTCCACAATCCGTCACAGTAACCCCCCCCTCCCCGTCCGAGGAGTGGACTCCGGACACTTTCTACCAGGCTTCCCAGGATGTAAGTCATGGAACTGTTTCTTTAATTCTTCCGCATGCATGCGGCAATCTGGCACCCAAGATCTCTCCTCTATGCCACATCCCTTCCAGTGGACCAGATACTGCACAGAATTCTGCACCAGGCGAGAATCCAGAATCTTTTCAATCTCATACTCTGGTTGGTCATCCACCAACACAGGGGGGGGGGGGGGAGGAATCCACCTGTACTGCTGGCTTCAACAGGGACACATGAAATGATCTCACACCTTTCATACTGGGTGGGAGATCAATGGCATACGTGACTTTATTGATTTTCTTGGCCACTGGAAAAGGTCCTATAAACTTAAGACCCAGCTTGGGTGACAATTGTTTTAAGGCCAAGTGACAAGTGGACACCCACACCAAATCTCCTGGGGAGAATCTCCACTCTACTGACCGATGTTTATCAGCCTGCTTCTTCTGGGTTTGGAAAGCTTTCCCTAGGTTCCTCTTAACCATTCCCCAAATCACTTTCAGAGCCCTTTGCCAATCCTCCAGAGCTGGGAAAGGAGTAGATGCGACTGGCAAAGGAGCAAACTTAGGTGATCTCCCTGACACCACCTGGAATGGGGAGAACCCAGAAGAAGAGCTCTTCAGGTTGTTGTGCGCAAACTCTGCGAATGGCAAAAGAATTACCCAATCAGTTTGCGCATCAGCAACATAACACCTGAGGAATTGTTCCAGCGATTGGTTAACTCTCTCGGTCTGACCGTTGGTCTGTGGGTGATAGCCTGATGAGAATGCGAGTTCCATGTCTAATTGATGGCAAAAGGCCCTCCAAAATTTTGAAACAAATTGGACTCCCCGATCTGACACTACATTTTCCGGAATGCCATGCAGCCGGAAGATGTGCAGGATGAAGAGATCAGCCAATTCCTGGGCCGAGGGGAGTCCTTTCAGAGGGACAAAGTGTGCCATCTTACTGAAACGGTCCACTACCACCCAAATGACTGACTTGCCTTCAGACCGAGGGAGTTCACCCACAAAATCCATGGAAATATGAGTCCAGGGTTCATTGGGAACTGGCAAGGACTGTAAAGTGCCAACGGGGGCCTGACGAGAGGGTTTGCTCCTCGCACATACCGCACACTCTCTTACAAATTCCTTGCAATCTGTAACCAAGGTAGGCCACCAGGCACATCTAGCTACAAGATCCTGGGTTCTGGTGGCTCCAGGATGACCAGCATTCTTGTGAGAATGAAAGAATTGCAGGATTTGTAAGCGAAAAGGCAGTGGCACAAACATGACCCCCTCAGGTTTTCCCTCTGGAACATCCTGTTGGTAGGGACTCAACGTGGCTGTCCAATCTCTCCATGTCTCAGTGGCTGCCAGAACTACCTTTGGGGGTAGGATGGTTTCAGGGGCTGCAGGCTGCACTGACTCGGGCCCAAAACACCTGGAGAGAGCATCGGCCTTGACATTCTTACTCCCGGGGGTATACGTGACTACAAATCTGAATCTTGCAAAAAACAGGGACCAGCAGGCCTGGCGAGGGCTAAGTCTCTTAGCCCCCTCAATATACTCCAAATTCTTGTGATCATTATAAACTGTGATAATGTGTTCTGCACCCTCTAACCAGTGTCGCCATTCCTCAAACGCCAATTTGATGGCCAGGAGCTCCCGATTGCCGATGTCATAGTTTTTCTCGGCGGGTGAAAATCTGCGAGAAAAGTAGGTACATGGGTGCAGCTTGCCCTGCAAACCTGACTTCTGAGACAACACAGCTCCCACCCCCACCTCTGAGGCGTCAACCTCTACAATGAAGGGAAAGGCGACATCAACATGCCTCAGTATCGGGGCAGAACAAAACAGTTTCTTTAGGGTCGAAAAGGCCGCATGAGCTTCTGGTGACCAGTGGTGAGTGTCAGCCCCTTTCCTGGTGAGACTGGTGAGAGGAGAGATGATGGTAGAACCTTCTGTAGTAATTAGCAAACCCCAGGAATCTCTGAAGTGCCTTCAGCCCCGCAGGCTGAGGCCACTCCAGGACTCCAGGACAGCAGAAACTTTCCCTGGGTCCATCGAGAGACCAGAAGTGGAGATAATGTACCCCAAGAAGGCTACTGACTCTACCTCGAAGAGGCATTTCTCCAGTTTGGCATAAAGTTGATTCTGTCTTAACTTCTTTAAAACCCATCTGACATGCTGGCGATGCTCAGAGAGACTGGACGAAAAGATCAGTATATCGTCCAAGTAAACCAGAACTAACTTCCCCAACACTTCCCTGAACACCTCATTGATTAACTCCTGGAAGACGGCCAGTGCGTTGCACAACCCGAAGGGCATCACCAGGTACTCGTAATGCCCGTCAGGTGTGTTGAAGGCCGTCTTCCATTCGTCACCATCCCTGATACGGACTAGATTGTATGCACCCCTGAGATCCAGCTTGGAAAAAAATTTGGCATTGGTCACCTGCGTGAACAAATCGTCAAATAATGGCAAAGGGTAGCGGTTTTTCACTGTGATCTTATTCAGGCCTCCATAATCAATACAAGGATGGAGGCCTCCGTCTTTTTTCTTTACAAAAAAGAAACCTGCCCCTGCTGGTGAACGAGAGGGATGGATGAACCCTTTCGCCAAGTTTTCCTTGATGTATTCCTGCATAGCTAGTTTCTCTGGCCCAGATAGGTTATAAAGATGACCCATACAACCAGATCTCAGATCGATGGGACAATCGAAGGTACGGTGGGGGGGGAGTTTGTCCGCTGACTTAGGACAGAAGACGTCAGCAAATTCTGCGTATTGTCTTGGCACACCTTCAACCTGAATGTTGGTATTACCCATGGTTACATTTGCTAAACAATGATGATAACAATGGGATGACCAGCTCGTTAGCTGACCTGAAACCCAGTCTATCTGAGGCGAGTGAATTTGTAACCAGGGCATGCCAAGAATGATGGTAGAGGTTGCCATATGCAAAACCAGAAATTGCAGACTTTCCCCATGTAAGACCCCCACCTTGAGTTGCAAGTTTGGAGTACGATATAAGGGGTGCCTACTCTGCAGAGGAGAGTCATCTACAGCAGTGACCCTGATCGGTTGATTCAAAGGAAGCATGGGTATTCCCAATTTTTTTAGCAAAATCGTAATTAATAAAATTAGCCGCTGAACCGGAATCAATGAAAGCTTCAGTGGAGACAGTCTGACTTTCCCATGTGACAGAACAGGGAAGTAACAGACGATTGTCATGTAGAGGTAAAGACTGCACGCCTAGGCAGCAGCGTTTCCCGACTTTCTGGGGCAATTCTGCACTCTATGACCCTACTCTGCACATTACAAACAGAGCTGTTCTGTTTTCTTGCGATTCCTCTCTGCCCGCGTTAATTTGAACTGACCAATTTGCATTGGCTCAGGTGGCGGTGAGGCCGGTGGAGAAGTGGTATAGGAGACATATCTGATTCGGTCCTTACCTTGGGTTTGTCTTTGATATCGTAACTGACGATCAACCCGCACTGCCAAAGAGATTGCTTACTCAATGGTTTTTGGTTCAGGATATCTCAACATCAATCCAGAGACTGCGTCTAATAACCCTGGTAGGAAACAATCCAGCAATGCAAAAGCCCCCCACCTGGCCGACACCGACCACTTCCTGAACTCTGCTGCATAAACCTCCACAGAATCCTTGCCCTGGCGCAAGGTTTTCAACTTCCGCTCCGCGGTAGAGGAAATGTCTGGATCATCATAGATTATGGCCATGGAATTAAAAAACTCCTCAACTAGCCTGAGTGCTTCATGCCCTGACTCTAAATTATACGCCCAGGTCTGAGCATCCCCTGAGAGTAAGGTCTTAATAAAGATAATTCTCTGTGCCTCTGTTCCTGACAGGTTAGGCCTCAGTTCAAAATATGACATTACACGATTCTTGAAATTCTGAAAGTCAGATCTATGGCCAGAAAACTTTTCGAGTACAGACATTCTCAAGTCTGTAACTGGAGGGGATCGCACTGAATTTACAGTCGTCTGAAGGACTTGTAGTGACCCAGATATAGCAGAGATCTGGGCCTGCTGACCGTCCATCACTCTGATGAGGTTTTCCACCGAGGTGGTGAGTGTGTCAAGACGACTGCTAAGTGCGTCCATATTGGTTTGGTCTGGCGTTCTGTAACGATTGGTGTCAGCACGCAGAGAGAATCTGATTATTGGTGATCTGCAGTATCACCAAGAATACAGATATATACCTGATTATTGATGATCTGCAGAATCACCGATAATACAGATATATTGCTAACCTCTGGACACCTGAAGCGTGTAAGTGTTTGGTGTAACAGTAGAAATTGGACTACCGGGGTAGCAGGTGGTCCAATAAGTAGAGACAGACTCTACTGCAGTCAAGGACTCCAGGAGAAGGAGACCCTGACTGGTATTGCAGCAGTGCCCCCTCTGAGGAGCAAGGGGCCCCTGCAGGAAGGCTGAGCACCCAAGGGGTGGGTGACAGCCAGAAAGGTCGGGCAGGCCGGGTCGGCAACACACTGACAGGTAAAGTACAAAGACAGGAAACTTATTCGGTATCCAAGGCAAGCAGGGTTTGGCAACGGAATATCAGAAGTGCAAGGTACCGAATCAGAGATCAGAAGAGTGGTCAGGAAAGCAATAAGTCATAACAGATATCAAACAATGCCTAGTCTGGGTGTGAGGTCCGTGGTCTCTACACCCTGGGACTAGTCTGATGTATAACAGAATGATAACACAAGTTCCCTAGTCTGGGTGTGAGGTCCGTGGTCTCTACACCCTGGAACTAGTCTGATGTATAACAGAATGATAACACAAGTTCCCTAGTCTGGGTGTGAGGTCCGTGGTCTCTACACCCTGGAACTAGTCTGATGTATAACAGAATGATAACACAGGTTCCCTAGTCTGGGTGTGAGGTCCGTGGTCTCTACACTCTGGAACTAGTCTGATGTATAACGGAATGATAACACAAGTTCCCTAGTCTGGGTGTGAGGTCCGTGGTCTCTACACCCTGGAACTGGTCTAAGGAATAACACAGATGATACACAGTATTCCTAGTCTGGGGTGTGAGGTCCGTGGTTTCTACATCCTGGAACTGGTCTAATGAATAACACAGATGATACACAGTAAACTGGCTAAGTGTGGATTCCCAGGTCCACCTGGTTCCACCACACTGAAAGATCTGACTAAGGTCTGAGTGCTAACACATAGGCATTCGCAACGCCAGTCAACCAGCAACTGAACAGCAAGAGATATATATAGTGAAGCGCTCTCCAGCGCCACCCAGCTCCCATCAACCAATCAAGTGCTGAGTTGGGATCAGCTGACCGCCTCGATCAGCTGACCCTTCTCCTATTGGAATGAAGAGCCTGTCTTGCGGCGCGCCCGCGCATAGCTCTCCATCTGTGTGCACTACTGGGTCCAGACAAACTAGACGCATGTTGCTGCGGGGAAACCGCCGCTCTGTGCGCGGACACCGCCGCCTCAATGTCAGAAGGCGCGGCGGTTTCTCCGCAATCCGTCACATGCACATATGCAGGAGTAATATAACATGCAGCATAAACAAAGATCATATAGAGAAGTCATCATGAACTTAGAGAACTAGATATTTGGGTATTTCATTAGTATTGAGGTGAGAGAAGTCAAGAGAAACATGAGGAGCAACTTCTAATTAAGTTAACTATGGTCACCAAGGATATAGCAGAGTTTTTTCTACATGCTAATATTAACATTAGCTAAAGCAAGAGTATGAGATAGCAACAGAGGATAAATGGAATTCCAGTTGGATACAATTTGTTGGCGAGTGGCACAAATAATCGGAAAAATCTCTAGGTGGTGTGGGGAGGGTATATAATCTAAGCCTATGTGGAGGATCGCAAGCTGTGGAGTTAATTTAAAGGCCGCCCAGATATGGGTTGCAATGTATGGGCTATTTTCTTTCCAGAGCGCATTGATGGGCTTACAGAACCAAAATACGTGGGATAGGGATCATAGGGAGCCACAATTCCTCCAGCAATCAGAGGTAAGGTCTTTTTTGAATTTTGACAGATGTGAGGGAGTAGAATACCAGTGCAACAAAATTTTTGGGAATGTTTCCAAGTGTGTGGTACAGCGGGAGTATCTGAGTAGTAGTGTTGAGGCAAGTTGGATTTGATCCAGTGAAATATTAACTTTCAAGTAAACCCATATTGACACCTCTGCCAAGATTCTTCTCCTCCACTTCAGCTCTGCCTTCAATACTCTCATCCCCAACAGCCTCCACGACAACTGATACAACTCAACATGCATCCCAACCAGGGATGGTCCTGATTAGGAGAATTCATGGAGAAGCATGCGATCAGTTTGATCAGCTGATAGATTTGAAAGGACCTAATTTGCTGTGATGACTTCCAGGTTTAAAACATGATCCAGCAAATCAGAACCTTACAAATCTATCAGCTGATCCAACTGATCACATGCTTCCTTATGAGTTCTCCTAAGCAGGGCCATCCCTAATCTAACCTCTGCATTCAGCTGAAGGGCTTCCTTACAAACAGGACCCATGTGGTGAAGTATGACTTCATTGCCTCGAGTGTGCTAACTACCAACACTGGTTGTGTCCTGTCGCTAATTATACACCAACTCCTGTACCTCAAAGAATGACTCTGTCAAGGTCAAGTTTGCAGATGATACCACCATCATAGATCTCTTGGACAAGAGCGGCGAACAAGCCTACCACCAGGAGGCTGTGAGAATCTGCAACTGCTGTAAAGACAATAAGCTTGTCCTCAACCTTACAAACACAGTTGAACTGACTATTGACTTCAAGAACAACCCCCCTAAACTCCCCTGGTTATTGTGGGCTCTGAGGTTGTGGGAGTCGCCAACACTCGCCTCCTGGGTATCACCATCTCCAGCAACCTTAGGTGGGAAGCAAGCTCCACCAAAACGCAGAAAAAGGCCCAATTGTAACGATTGCGGAATTATTTCCGTGGTCAGCGCACAGGAAGCGCGTTGACACTGCGGAAAACCTCCACAAGCGTATAATCTGATAGAACCCAGCTATGGTGCTATGCACCTGTAGAGGGAAATTCCCAACGGCAGATGGAGCTGTGGAGTGCAGACGAACACAGCCTCTGCACTGCCACAGATGCCAGATGGGAATTGTACGAGTAGAAGCAATGCAGGGCAAGATCGCCCTTAAAAAAGAGAACACAGAGACAGAATGTATGTGTGTCCACCAATCTAGTCGCCACCCATAGACGGTGAACACACAACAACGGAAACGAAGTGGGAACGCAATCGCAAGTGTAGCGATTGCCAATAGTGACACAAGACCGAACTAGACTGAGCACAAGTGTAGAGAAAGAGCACAGAGACAGAATGTATGTGTGTCCACCAATCTAGTCGCCACCCAGCGACGGTGAACACACCACAACGGAAACGAAGTGGGAACGCAATCGCAAGTGTAGAGATTGCCAATAGTGGCACAAGACCGAACTAGACTGAGCACAAGTGTAGAGAAAGAGCACAGAGACCGAATGTATGTGTGTCCACCAATCTAGTCGCCACCCAGCGACGGTGAACACACCACAACGGAAACGAAGTGGGAACGCAATCGCAAGAATGGCGATTGCCAAAAGTGACACAAGACTGAATCAGACAGAGCACAAATGCAACAAGAAAGACATAGCACATAACAACGATCAGAACAACAAGTAAAATAACAAACGCTAGCTAAACGCGAACACCGCACTCATTCGCAACAGCGAACACGTTCAAGACACGATCACCGCGCGTTAGGCGCCCAGTGATAAGCGTGCCACCCTAACTAACCAATGAAACACAAACATGAAATAGAGAACGCGAACGCTTGCTAAACGGTTACCTCACCGAGCCTACAGCAAGCGTTCGTACCAGACAAGACAGACAGATGGGACCACCAGTAGCAACCGCTGCTCTGGCTAGCACCCCTAAGGCAGAATACAGAAGGAACCACCGCTGCTACCGCTAGAGCGGATGCGATCCAGACAGACAAACAGATGGGGCTACCAGTAGCAACCGCTGCTCTGGTTAGCACCCCTAAGGCAGAATACAGAAGGAAGCACTGCCACTACCACTAGGGCGAATTCAATCCAGACAGATGGAGCAGCCAGTAGCAACCACAGCTCTGGCCTACACTCCCAGACAGACAGAACGATTTCCTGTCGACCGCCGCTGGCGACAAGACAATCGAGACAGAGAGACAGAACAAGGCAATACAGATAATACAACCTGACTGCACTAGAAGGGATGCCTAGTGCAGTCCCAAGGAATACTCTAAGATAATCTTTAGCAAACAATAGCAAGACTGACACTCCAGGAGAGTTTAGCAGGAACAAACCATCATGACCAGCAAGGAATTCTGGGAGCAAAAGGTATTTATACTGCAAGCCATCAAAGGAGGCAGCTAAACAATTTGTATGACAAGTATATGCAAATTCCTCACCAGCAGAGCAACTCTGAAAGTTGCAAAGCGAAGACAGCGAAAACACTCAGACCTAAAGAATGGACAAACAGCTGTCTGCCCATGCAGACAGCTGAGCAGATCATTACACCAATATTGCCCATTCTTTCTACACCAGCTGAAAAGGTTTGGCATGCCCCATGCCCTTCGTACCCGCTTCTACTCAGCTACTAAGTTGATTCTCCATTCCTCTATTATTCTATGGTACACAATCACTTCCGCTAGGGACAAACACAAACTACAGACTGTTATCAAAGCAGCTGAGAATATCATCAGTTCCCCCCCCCCCCCGCCCTTATCTAGACTTACAAAAGATCCCTCCCACCCCTGAAATGCTCTCCCTTGGGAAGACAGCATGGACACAGCCAGCAATGAGTGTAGTTTTACTGAGGATGACCAAGTTCACAAACCATACATGCGCAGCAAAAGAAGCTACTTATTCACAAAGGCAGGAAAATGTGCATGGGCGACTTCTTTTTCTGGGCATGCACAATTTGGGAACACATGCACGTGCAGTAAGAATGCACTCTTTCGAAGCTGTGGTCACTCTATGGGAATGAGGCTGATGATGGGGAACTTCTTGCAAGATATATTCAACTGGCCCACAGTCAAATACAAAGAAGTGGGTATTGTGATAAATGGAAGTGACGCTGGGAGAAACTGGAAATGCAGGAAGGTAAGTACTAATCCTGACATAAAGTCAAGGAAGAAGGTTGAGATAGTATAGGACTTTTTTTTTCTTCAATGAAATTTTTATTGATAACATAACAATATGATATACAAATTCGCAAGAGTAGTAGAAGTAACAGTTATCAACATACATTGTTTTACATTAAACTATCAAGAATAATAACAAAGTGGCATAGTGGGGTGAGTGGAAACAGTAGAAGAAAACCCATTCTGGATAGTGATGGATCTTTGGTCCGTAGGGAGATAGGTAGATTAATGAATGTTAGTTTTGTGAGAGAGATTATGATAAAAAGGTAAGGAAGGTATGGTAGTTTATAGGGTTATTATTTTTGTCAGTATTTTGTATTATCCTCTCTTCACTTTTCATGACCACTCTGGGTGGAACAGAAGACAATTTGGTTAGTTAGTATGAGTCCTGACTTGCAAAGGTCAGGGCTAGGATCTGGGGTGGAGATGAAGGGGAGTCAAGTTTAGTTGGTTAGTATATCAGCCTACGGATCTTGGTGAGAATAGGTGGGTTTTATAGTCTAGGAGTTTGCACCAGTAGTAGTTTAGGTCTAAGTTTTAGAATTCTTGAGAGATAGTGTAGGGATTCAGTAAATTAATTAGTGTTAAAGTTATTATAAGGAGATGATTGCTGCAGGGGTTACAACTATCACATAAAAGATAACAATATATCTAGAGTAATATTGTAATGTTCTAGCAGTGCTCAATAACAGTTCATCAGAAAATGCTGGCTTAGTACCACTTCAAGAAACACCATGGGGTCTCCCCCCCCTTCGTAGAGCAACTCACCAGAGGATGCGGCCGAACCGGCCCAATATCGCTTGTGGGGTTAATAGCCACCCCACTGCCTTCAACTGGCAACCTCCAACAGCTCACTGTCGTCGCCCGCAATGCAGCACATAAGTGGCACTCCGTGAAAAATTAAGTGCAGCGCCAGCCGCATCCAGCTAGCGTTGCGTGTGACGTTGTCGCTCCGTAGCGCCGCCCTACACGTTACGTTGATTACAACCAGTGTTGCTCGGATACCCCTTTTCAAAATCCGGATCCGATTCAGATCTGGATACCCCTCTATCCGATCCGGGTCGGATATCCGGATCAAAAAAATTCCAATCCGAATCCGGGTCGGATATCTGACCCCAGTATCCGACCGGATTTGGATATCCGGATGGAAACCCGTAAGTGGCCTTTAAATTGCTTCAAAATGTTTTTTTAGGGTATATGAGGCATGTAGCATCATTTTTTTGTAAAGGGAAACACTAATTGATGATGTGGGGACTTAAAATCCCCCCCCCCAAAAAAAAATAAAAATGGCTTTCAATTAACATCAGGACTACTAGGTTCCAGGAAGCGGTCGTACTGCTGCAGTTGGGGCCTCCCCACAACTGGGACAGCACAGACACCGCCCAAAAAATTACACAGCAATTGTGTTTAGATAGTTCACCATGGCACTTAAGTACCACGGCACAGTAAAAAATTAGGAGAGGTTCCAGGAAGTGGTCGTACTGCCGCAGTTGGGGCCTCCCCACAACTGGGACAGCACAGACACCTCCAAAAAAATTACACAGCAATTGTGTTTAGATAGTTCACCATGGCACTTAGGTACCACGGCACAGTAAAAAATTAGGAGAGGTTGCAGGAAGCGGTCGTACTGCAGCAGTTGGGGCCTCCCCACAACTTGGACAGCACAGACACCTCCAAAAAAATTACACAGCTATTGTGTTTACATAGTTGACCATGGCACTTAGTGTGTTGGTACCACAGCTGTGAAAAAAAATTAGAACCTGGCTTAATCAAGATGGAGTCAGGAGGTTGTGGTGGTAAAGGGTGGTGAAGCAGGCATAGTGATTCCCACTCAGCCACTTAATTTCCCCCTCCTGCCAACAACAGGGGCCAGGAACTCACCAACCGTCCAAGCCTGGTTCACTTTTAAAAAAGTCAGTCTGTCCACAGACTGGCTGGACAGACAAGAGCGCTTCTCAGTGACTACGCCACCGGCCGCACTGAAGCACCTTTCTGACATCACGCTGGAGGACGGGCAGTACAGCACTTCCAGGGCGTATTGCGCCAGCTCGCACCAGATATCCAGGTGCTTGACCCAGTACTCCAAGGGGTCCACAGGGGTGTTGGTGTCAAGCCCGCTGTAGGACCCCATATAGTCGGCCACCATCCAGGTCAGGTGCTGGTTCTGGCTTTGAGAGCTGGATGCTGCTGCAGGCACCTCCTCTGTAGGTAGCGGTACTGGCGTGGTGTAGAGCTCCTTTGTCAGAGAAAGCAGGTTTGTTGGGCACCTGCTGCTGCTGGATGCAGGCACCTGCTGCTGTGCTGGCTGGACTGTGACAGCAGGGGGGGTGGGAGTCTGGGGGAAGGTTTCCTCCAAGCGCCGAACCAGAAACCGCTGCAAGTCCCTGATTCGGCGCACAGGGTCTCCTCCTACAGGAAGGAACTGAGCCAGCTTCCCCTTCAGCCGTGGGTCCAGCATCAGGGTGATCCAGATGTCCTCCCGAGCATGCTAACTATAATCAGAGAAAAAGCATGTGTGCATCAACCAAGTGAACCTGACAAATCTGGCTTTGCAAATTTGGCCTATTGGCTAATCACGAGACATTGCTCATGCAAATAAGCATTTGCTTTCGCATGCCTAAATATGCAGGGTCAAAACCAAAAACCGCAAAACAATCGCCCTGCGGGAATTAGTTCATGCTATATAGCACTATCCAGGGGCGCCACGAGGAGGCTTCCCATTGCCCCCATACAACCGGGGGGCCGCGGGGGTCCCAGGCACTCTCACCGCCTGGAACCCACACAGTGGCACCCCGGAGGTGGAGGCCAGGGGGTGCAGGCGATCTCCCCAGCGTGGCCAGCGCCGGGAAGAGCCGCCCGCACACACCTCCCAGGATTAAAAACAGGCACTTACCTCAACGTCCATTGCGTTCTGCTATATGCGCATAACCTGGGCGCGACACATAAGAGGCGGACAGGCGCAAATAGTCTGCTCCAGGGCTCTCACCTCCTAAAACAAGCCACTCACTACCTGCCCTCAGAAGAAAGAAATGCAATGCTAACTATAATCAGAGAAAAAGCATGTGTGCATCAACCAAGTGAACCTGACAAATCTGGCTTTGCAAATTTGGCCTATTGGCTAATCACGAGACATTGCTCATGCAAATAAGCATTTGCTTTCGCATGCCTAAATATGCAGGGTCAAAACCAAAAACCGCAAAACAATCGCCCTGCGGGAATTAGTTCATGCTATATAGCACTATCCAGGGGCGCCACGAGGAGGCTTCCCATTGCCCCCATACAACCGGGGGGCCGCGGGGGTCCCAGGCACTCTCACCGCCTGGAACCCACACAGTGGCACCCCGGAGGTGGAGGCCAGGGGGTGCAGGCGATCTCCCCAGCGTGGCCAGCGCCGGGAAGAGCCGCCCGCACACACCTCCCAGGATTAAAAACAGGCACTTACCTCAATGTCCATTGCGTTCTGCTATATGCGCATAACCTGGGTGCGACACATAAGGGGCGGACAGGCGCAAATAGTCTGCTCCAGGGCTCTCACCTCCTAAAACAAGCCACTCACTACCTGCCCTCAGAAGAAAGAAATGCAATGCTAACTATAATCAGAGAAAAAGCATGTGTGCATCCCGAGCATGCATCTGCTTCACCCTTGGGTCTTTGCGCAGGCACTGCAGCATGTGCGCTGCCATGGGAAGAGGGCTGCCATCTCTGCTGACCCATCATCTTCTGCACCGCAGACATTGCTGTCCTCCTCCTCTGATTCCAGAGCCTCATCTTGCTCTCTCCACCCCCGCACTACTGCTGCTGCACTCCGCTGTGCCCCCTCCTCTTCAAGGTCAGGGACCTCCAAAGTCCTCCATGTCCTCCAACTCCTCCTCCTGCTGCACAGAGGTGGACTGTGAAGGCTGCTGCTGTTGCTCCTGCTGAATCAAGGCTTCCTCTCCAACTTCCAGCAGAGCATCGAGGGCCTTTTCCAGCATGCACACCATGGTTACCCACTCACACAGTGTTGCATGGTCCCGGCTGACCATGTTGGTGGCCTCCAGGAAGGGTGCCAGCACTAAGCACACCAGCTGCATTTTTCCCCAATCAGCACTGAGGATGATGTCCGGGAGGTGGGTGGTGCCGGTCCCCGACAAGTTGGCATCCATGGTGGCTTTGGCCAGGTAGAGGTTGACAGCCTGCCTCTGTTCAACCAGACGTTCCAACATTGCCAGGGTGGAATTCCAGCGTGTTGGAATGTCTATAATGAGCCGGTGCCGTGGGAGGTTCAGCTCCAGCTGCACGGCTTCCAGGGGCGCTGTGACACCACCCAAGCTAAAATGACCCACCGTTTTCCTTGCCGCTCCCAAAAGAGTGTCCATCCCCTGGTAAGTGTGCAGGAATTTCTGCACCACCAGGTTCAGGACGTGGGCCAGACAGGGGATGTGGGTGAGGTTTCCCCGCTAGATGGCGGCCACCAAAGTTGCCCCATTGTCGGCCACCACCTCTCCGACTGTGAGGCCTCTGGGGGTCAGCCAACTCAGCAGGAGTGGCAAAGGTGGTTATGGTGCTCTGACCTCTGCAAGGGCCAGCGCCAGGTTCCTTCAGCCTCTTGAATTCCTCATGGTCAGGTTTGTGCTTATTGGACAGATGGTTTATGAAGCTGGAGGTGCCATAAGTGGAGGGGTGACACCCTCTGCTCAGCTTCACATGGCATAATTTGCAAGTTACAAACTTGCTATCCAGTGAGGGCAGATGGAAAAACTGCCATATTGGGGATTGCAGTTTGACAAGATAAGACAAGACAAATAACATTTATATCGCGTTTTTCTTCAGGCAGACTCAAAGCGCCAGAGCTGCAGCCACTAGGACGCGCTCTATAGGGAGTAGCAGTGTTAGGGAGACTTGCTCAAGGTCTCCTACTGAATAGGTGCAGGCTTACTGAACAGGCAGAGCCGAGATTTGAACCATGGTCTCCTGTGTCAGAGGCAGAGCCCTTAACCATTACACCATCCAGCCCAGCCCTGCCCTTACGTGGCTCAGAATGGGATGCTGATGTGGATTTTCTCCCGGTGGTGGTTGGGGCCTGGGGTTGAGTGGTGCGGCTGGTGGTAGTAGTGCCACTGGCAGATGGAGCAGCAGCCTGTGGGTCACGCATTCCATGCCCACTGCTGCTCCTGCCAATCCCTGCAATGTTGATCCTGCGTGCCAGACCCACTGACTCCTCCTTAGAATCAGAGCTGACATGCCCCTCCGGTCGCTGGTAGTCCGGGTTCTTCACCTCATCATCAAACTCCCCCTCGTCAAACAACTGCTGGGTTGATGAGCCCGCCTCTAACGCCTCTTCTGCTGACACATCATGGACGGGCTCCCCCCCAACAATTACTGTCAGCATCTCAGACTCTTACGCAAAGCCAATTTTGCTAAGAATGTTTTCTCTTGGGCTGGTGGTGGCCTCACTGGCCTGCTTGTCGTCATCCACCATCAGCTGCATCACAGGCTCGGTGGCGTCTTTCTCCTCCAATTTGCGCCCCTGACCCTGCTTGAAAATTGACGCAACATGCTGCTGCGTCTCTGCAGCGTGACTCACCCTAACAGCTGGACGGCCAGTGGGTAGCGGCGGAATGACTGATGCAGCAGAACTGCTGCCGGAGGCCGCAATGTTGCTCCCTCTCCTCTTGGCCTTGCTGCCTCTCCCCCGGCTGCCAGTGCCAGACATAGTACCAGATACAGATATGTGATGTCACAGTCAGATGATGTGTGAGGTACTTGTACTTTGTTATTGGCGGCGGGCTTGGACTGTGAATCAGCACGGGCACGGAGTGACAGACAGGAGCAGAGTACAACAAAAAAAAAAACACACTGACACTGCTCAGTCAGCAGCACAGCAGCTGCAGCACTGCAATAATCAGTAGTAGCAGGCTAGCAGCTAACACAGTAGTAGTACTACTCTCACTCTCTAACAACTAATAGCACTGCAACTACACAATATAACAGCACAGTAATACTAACTGGCTAACTACTAAGGCTAATAGCAGGCCAGCCAGCAGCAAGTAGCCTGGACTGTGTGCACACACATCACACACAGACAAAGACACAGGACCTAGCAGGCACAGGCAGCTGCTGCAGCTGAAAGACTGACTGACAAGACTGACTGACTGACACTAACAAATTACACAGACTAGCTAACTACAACACAGTAAAACAATTGTATAGAGAAGGTGTGTAAGTGTTAAACATGCTGGGTTCATCACTTAGATAATGCACTTGCTTCAGCCAAACACACTGGACAATGTATCTCAATGGTAGTCACAAAGCAAGGACGAGATTCTCATCATGGCCCCCTCCTTATATACTGGAGGGACTGGCCAAGGTTCCCCTCTGTGATTGGTTGCTTGGGCTTAGGCTGGGAGTGCTCTGATTGGCTGAATGACGTCATGGACGTCATCTCCATGGTAACAGTACCCGGATCCGGATATCCGCATGATATCCGCGGATATCCGGGCCTGCGACCAACTATCCGCAGATAGCTGTCCGAATTTTGGCACAGGCATCCGGATCCGATCGGATAGGCCTAAAAAGTTTGGATATCCGGGTCTACTCGGATATCCGGAATCCTGATAAGCAGCACTGATTACAACTCATCAGGGGCTACGGAGCCTCGGAAGCGACATTGCTATATCTACATACTGCATGCAAATTAGCCACCCCTCGGCCAATCCGCACACACAGATAGCGTGTTAATACACCGCACCCCCCTCACAGGGGAACAATCAAATATGCAGTGAATTACATTTAAAAACAATAGATTTAAATTACTAAACATCTCTGCACGAACTATGTTAAAACTCCATATTCAACATACCTGCTTCCAAATTTTCATTTATATAATCAGATGCGCTGGATTGATCATAAACCTCAGTATTTACTCAATAACTCCAAAGCCACGATAAATCAAAATCTCCCTTTGAACATATTCTTAGTACCTATTACTTACAGGTTACTACATTACAGCATGACTAACACACTGCCATATTAAGATCCTACACAAGTGATTAGCACCCTGCTGCAGTCAAGTGCACTAATTAAAAATGCAAATAGCCCAATTTGAACTCATTCTGGGCAACTAGCACTCTACTGCAGCCAAGTGTGCAGCCTGAGTTATATTTAACCGTTTCTGCCGCCCGGACGTGAAGCTCACGTCCGGGCGGCTGCTCAGCTGCGCTCTCCCGCTCCTGTGCGCACTGGCGGGCTCGCCCCTGTGTCCCTGCGGTGTCCCCCGGTAGCCCTGGGATCAGTGAAAGGGAACATGGTTCCCGATCAACGATCCCTCTCCCCCGCAGAAAAACCGAAGCGCTCACCCGTGAGGCTTCGGCTCTTCTGCCTGGACAAATTTCCGCATCCCCCTAGTACTTCTGCTTAGCGAGAAGTACAAGGAGGGAAACCAAAAATGAAGGTGGCCATCTTGTGGCCAAATAGTAAAACTACATCTAAACATTTTTACATTAGAATTTACACATCTAACAGCATTAAAAAATAACTGTTTATGTCCCACACCAAAATATTCCCCAAATAACATTTTTAATAGGAAAAAAAAATTACATTTAAAAAAAAAATTAAAAAAGACATAAATAGTTACCTAAGGGTCTGAACTTTTTAAATATGCATTTTAAGGGGGTGTACTACAATTTTTTTTTAAATTATAAGCTTGTAAATAGTGATGGGCGCAAAACGGAAACAATGCACCTTTATTTCCAAATAAAATATTGGCGCCATACATTGTGATAGGGACAACATTTAAATGGTATAATAACCGAGACATACGGGCAAATAAAATACATAGGTTTTAATTATGATAGCATGGATTATTTTAAAGCTATAATGGCCGAAAACTGAGTAATAATTAATTTTTTCCATTTTTTTTCTTATTAATCCTGTTAAAATGCATTTACAGTAAAGTGGCTCTTAGCAAAATGTATCACCCACAGAAAGCCCAATTAGTGGCGGAAAAAACAAGATATAGATCAATAAATTGTGATAAGTAGTGATAAAGTTATTAGCGAATGAATGGGAGGTGAAAATTGCTCCAATGCATAAGGTGAAAAATCCCAGCGGGCTGAAATGGTTAACACATCTTTCCCTCAGTGTATCTATATGTACTGCCATACTGTTGTAAAAGTCCCAATGTGGGTAGTTTAACACACTACTGCAGCCAAGTATAATACATGAAGAGTGTAACATAGACCCAATATGGGCAACTAACACTCTACTGCAGCCAGGTGCAATAATATACAGATTACAGAGACATACAATGGTCCAATCTTGGACACAAACAATGTGATATCCAGCATATACCCAATACGGGCAATTAGCACTCTACTGCAGCCAAGTGCAATAAGTAGTTTTCAAAGACATACATTAGTCCAATATGGGGCTGTGGTCTCCGGGTAGGCCATACTGTAAGTAATAGACTTATGTAATGTCTACTACTCCTGATACCATCTCCACCCCCCTTTTTCCTATATGGGACTACTGAATCAAGAACCCCATTGTAAAATACATGTAGCTCACCAGATACACCATCACCCCTACATGCAGCTAGTTCAGATGATTTATACTCATACTCATCAATGGGCAAACATCTGTTCCTCTCTAGATTCGGCGGACGTCTCACCCCAATACACACCACAGGAGGGGGCCACCCCACGACACGCACCATCCGTGGTAACATAGTTCCGGATCGCTGCGTTATCGTGCTGTAGCCACCCCCTCATGCACAAGCATTTTCAACCTAGCTGTTGCTAATGAAGCAGTTCAGATCAATTTCAATGTTGAGACCTGTTGGCTTTAATGTGTCCATGTTGAAAATCCATTGTGTCTCCAACCTGGACACTGCTCTTTCCTTATTGAATCCCTTACCTATGTTGTAGATATGTTCCCCCCATCTTTTATGCAGCGCCCTTGTGGTGCGGCCTAGATACTGCAGCCCACATGCACACCACATAAGATATACTGCATGATTGGTATTACAAGTAATTAAACCCCTGATCTTAAATGATCTTTGGTTGACAAATGATTTAACCTCTTTAGTTTTCATTGTGTAGCCCTCCTTGCAGGCATGGCAGCTTCTACATGGATAGAAGCCATCCTCTTGCCACGGGCTGCGTTTGTGTTTAGGTGGATTAACACAACTTGGGGCCAGATAATGTTTGAGGTTCGGGCCTTCCTGTACAGGAACTTGGGTCTATCCGGCAAAACTTTCCCCAAAATTGGATTCTGCCTAAGTATACCTAAGTGTCTTTTAATTATGGTTTCCAACTGCCTATGTTGTCTGTTGAATTCTGTCAAGAATCCGCCATCCATATCTTGTGCATTCCTGGGTCTCGCCCGAAAAGTATCCTTTCGTGCTACTGCTCCTACTTCTTTCTTTTGGGCATCTATCTCGACAGAAGGATATCCTTTATCACGGAAGCTCTGGGCTAATCTAGTTGCTTGTACAGCAGGAGACATTGGCAGCGCTTCCAAACAGAGGCTGCACCCGAATTGACTATCTGCAATAGATGTGCAGAGCTCCACAATTGTGGACTAAAATACACAACATGCATTCAAAACAGGTACAGCAAAGGAGGATGTTAGCTTCAGTATAAATAATATGTGCACAAATTATTCCCTACTAGACTTCCCCACGGCGGTGACGGGTCCTCTCGGGGAAGACCTACCGCTAGTCTAACGATAAAAACACGATTTTTTCCTAGTGCTGCTAGTCATAAAATGGTATACACATTTCTCTCAAACAGACATCAAACAAATGACAGCGCTCATAGGCTGCAACTGAATTGTAGACCAACAGAGGCATGCAGAGCCCCACAGGGCTAAATACATGCCTTGAATGCAAATCAGATGCAAATCATGTACTAGTCCTAATCTATAATTTGAATGCAAATTGATGCACATGGATGCAGCCAGCCCTGTGCATCAATTTATGGCTAGCTGCATCCATGTGCATCAATTTGCATAATCCTCAAATTCAGGCGCACTGCCCTCCCACATTATTAGCAGGTCGTCAATATACCTTGACCATTTTAGAACACGCCCTGATTCAGCTCTACTCAGCACTTCTTCTTCCCACACCGCCATAAAGATGTTGGCAAAGCTGGGGGCATAGCCCGCTCCCATGGCACATCCCCTGACTTGTAAGTAATATTTGTCCTGATACCAAAAGTAGTTTTGGATAGTTACTTCTGGACCGCTTCAAGTCCCTGCCTATGGGGAATGCATGTTTAGAGGGATGAGACGTGTGCCGTACCTAACAGCGTGCCCCTAGTGACCTGTATCCCCTCCAGTATCTGCAATGTGTGTTTTGTACACCGTAACAAATGTGGTATCTTTGATACTGCTACCTGCAGCATGTCATCTAGATATTCCCCTAAACGGTGTGTGATGGAACCCATCCCGCTGATTATAGGGCGGCCCGAAGGGCACAGAGGGTCCTTATGAATCTTTGGAGTTTGATATATAACTGGGATTCTAGGGGCTGAGGGCAATAAGTAGTCAAACTCTTTATCATTTAGGAAGCCTCTCTTTAGACCTATCTTAAGTAGTTCCAGTAATTGGTTAAAATATTCCCTAGTAGGGTCACCTTTTAGTCTACGGTAGGTACATTCATCTAAGACTAGCCGATTCAGTTCCTTCATGTATTGTTCTTGTCCCAAAACCACCACTCCTCCCCCTTTATCGGCGGGATGATTTACAAGGTTGTTTTCCTCTAATAATTCTTTGGCCATATTCCTCACATCTTTACTATTTCTCTGGATTCTAATGTTACCCAATTCATTAAGCACCATATTTTTTAAAAGTGTCTATAGTGCCCCCTACATCATGGTCCTGTGGATTGAAAACTGATCTATTTCTCAGGTTAGTGTGTATAAACTCAACGGGTGGGTTAACCCTTGTGCTTGGGTCCTCTTTTTTAAGGAAATATTTTTTGATGTTTAGTTTCCGAACATACTTGTGCACATCCACATAAGTGTTACATTTGTTCAGATTATGCGGTGGGGCATTTTTTAGACCCTGATCAATAAGTTTTAAATGGGACTTTTTTAGGGGTTGTCCACTGAGGTTAAAAATACCTTGACCTATCGATTTTTTGTCCTTTTCTTGTCTGCCCCCTCTGCATCCTCTTCGATCCTTCTTTTGTTGTATCCCCTGGGGGTGTCTATCCCCTCTTCGGATAGCACTCTGATTCTGGGCTTGGGATACCCCCATATAAAAGAAGACGGTGGTTGTGGATCTTCGTCCTGATTTTGTAATCCTGCATATCTGTTTTTAATTGGGATCTCATATTGCTGTGGATATTCCCCCCTTTTAGGGATTGGTCGCCCTGTAGGTTTTCTATATGGATGATAATTTGGATTTGATCTAGGGTGATAGGGCCGTGTTATCGGATGTCTCTCGTAGTCAGGGTTTCTATCTGCTCCCCTACCGCCCCCTCGTGGTTTTTGTGGGTTCACAGGGGTCCATTTTGGTCCATATGGTCCGTTACGCGGCCCATACTTCCCGCCACACCCCCTTGGTGTTCCTGGGCCTGGCATGTACGGTCTCTTAGGTATTGCTCCACCTGTTGGTTTCGGTGCAATTGGGGGATGTACTTGTGGCTCCTCCTCCTGGGGTGGGGCATTTTGTTTCCTCATCTGCCATTTATAGGCCACATGATTTTTAAAAAGTTCGCAATCTCGTGCAAACTTTTTCTGTTTATTAATAATTAACTTTTTCAGTTTTCTTAAGATGTTCATGCAGTTGCTGAGATTTTTCTTTATATTCCTCCGTATTGCAAAATGGTTCCAAAACCTTATGCTGTTCATCAATCTCATTACCTAACCTATCCAATGTTTTTCCTTTTCAGCATGATTTCTATTGCTGATAATCCACATTTTGTCACAAAATTCTCCCACTCTTCATCATTTTCAGTATTGCTTTCACCATCATTCAACTCAAGTTCCCACCGAACACTTTTAGGGACTATGCCCTTTTTATGGTATCTCTTAAGGGTAAATATAACTCAGGCTGCACTTGGCTGCAGTAGAGTGCTAGTTGCCCAGAATGAGTTCAAGTTGGGCTATTTGCATTTTTAATTAGTGCACTTGACTGCAGTAGGGTGCTAATCACTTGTGTAGGACCTTAATATGGCAGTGTGTTAGTCATGCTGTAATGTAGTAACCTGTAAGTTTAGGTACTAAGAATATGTTTAAAGGGAGAATTTGATTTATCATGGCTTTGGAGTTATTGAGTAAATACTGAGGTTTATGATCAATCCAGCGCGGATGATTATATAAATGAAAATTTGGAAGCAGGTATGTTGAATATGGGGTTTTTAACATAGTTCATGCAGAGATGTTTAGTAATTTGAATCTATTGTTTTTAAATGTAATTCACTGCATATTCGATCGTTCCCCTGTGAGGGGGGTGCGGTGTATTAACACGCTATCTGTGCGGATTGGCCGAGGGGTGGCTAATTTGCATGCAGTATGTAGATATAGCAATGTCGCTTCCGAGGCTCCATAGCCCCTGATGAGTTGTAATCAACGTAACGCGTAGGGCGGAGCTACGGAGCGACGACGTCACACGCAACGCTAGCTGGACGCAGCTGGCGCTGCACTTAATTTTTCACAAAGTGCCACTTATGTGCCGCATTGCGGGCGACGACAGTGAGCTGTTGGAGGTTGCCAGTTGGAGGCAACCATGGTGAACTATCTAAACACAATTGCTGTGTAATTTTTTGGGAGGTGTCTGTGCTGTCTCAGTTGTGGGGAGGCCCTAACTGCGGCAGTACGACCGCTTCCTGGAACCTCTCCTAATTTTCTACTGTGCCGTGGTACCTAAGTGCCATGGTGAACTATCTAAACACAATTGCTGTGTAATTTTTTTGGCGGTGTCTGTGCTGTCCCAGTTGTGGGGAGGCCCCAACTGCGGCAGTACGACCGCTTCCTGGAACCTAGTAGTCCTGATGTTAATTGACAGACATTTTTATTTATTTTTTTTGGGGGGGGGGGGAATTTAAGTCCCCACATCATCAATTAGTGTTTCCTTTTACAAAATAATGATGCTACATGCCTCATATACCCTAAAAAATTTTTTAAAACAATTTAAAGGCCACTTCTGGGTTTCCATCCGGATATCCAAATCCGGACGGATACTGGGGTCGGATATCCGACCTGGATTCGGATTGGAATTTTTTTGATCCGGATATCCGACCCGGATCGGATAGAGGGGTATCCAGATCCGAATCGGAACCGGATTTTGAAAAGGGGTATCCGAGCAGCACTGGTTGTAATCAACGTAACGTGTAGGGCGGAGCTACGGAGCGACGACGTCACACGCAACGCTAGCTGGATGCGGCTGGCGCTGCACTTAATTTTTCACGGAGTGCCACTTATGTGCCGCATTGCGGGTGACGACAGTGAGCTGTTGGAGGTTGCCAGTTGAAGGCAGTGGGGTGGCTATATACCCCAGAAGCGATATTGGGCCGGTTCGGCTGCATCCTCTGGTGAGTTGCTCTACGAAGGGGGGAGACCCCATGGTGTTTCTTGAAGTGGTACTAAGCCAGCATTTTTTGATGAACTGTTATTGAGCGCTGCTAGAACATTACAATATTGCTTTTGAATATATACACATATGTCACTAGAGCGATCCGCCAGTGGATTGGGCGTTAAGAGTCACATTTGGACTTTGGTTACTTAATGTTTATGATAGCCATATAACATATTTGTGCATTGAGTGCTGCCTATTATTTTGTATAAATATATCTAGAGTAACCATGTTAGGAATTCACGTGGAGGTTCCCGCAATGCGACCGCTCCTGACGAGAGTTGCGTCGGGGTCCTCCACTTCCGCATGTCAACGGCCATCCTCCGCTGGTGATGTATGCACTGGGGATCGCTCTGCGCCTACTGGTGGGCGGATGTCTTGCTCCTTTCGGCCACAGTATGGTCTGAGGCGGCGACAGAGGTAGTGTCAGCTGACAGGTTAGTCAGCTGACAGGGGTTTATTTAATAAATATAAAATGTGAATGTTGTCCCTGGCCGGAGTTGAACCCTGGTCTCTCACGTCAGAGGCGATAGCTTTAACCAGTATGCTATAGCTAATACACAGCCAGGAGGTTTTGTTAGTCAGCTGAGTAGTTAGCCAGCTAACATGTAGTGCTACCTGTGACAGCTGATCTCTTCAGCTGACACCTAAACAGGATTATTGCCTGCGTATGATTGGCTGCTGTGTGCATGTGGTCGACCACTGATTGGTTGCATGAAGTATTTAAACCTGCTGAGTGCTTCCTGTGATTGCCCGTGATAACTTTGGCTGTGTGCTTCTGCTGGGTGTGATTTACTGCTATTTTGATTACCTGTGAACCGACCTCTGCCTGGAATCTGACTACGCTTTGCCTTCCGCCTGAACCGTCCTTCTGCCTGATCCCTGACTACTCTCTGATCTCTGCCTGGACCGACCTAGGATTACCTGACCTTGATTTCGCCTGCTCCTTGTGTACCTCGATACTTCTGACTGCACGTATATGACCTCGGATTGTTACTGGACTCTGCTTATCTCCTGTTAGGTTCTGGTGAGTTACATAGTTCACTCTACGTTCAGCTCCTATACCTTGCACCTACAAGGCCTGGGTGTAACCGAAGTCGGGCAGGTGTTGTTTCCTCACCTCCCGTTCAAGTGGGGACGCGCCACATAGGGTGAAGAAGGTGGTGATAGATTGGGGCATAGGAGCTGAGCTGTGAACTGATAACTTGCCAAGCCTGACATTACATTATCACGGGCCAAAATACCCCAATATATTACCAAGATGGATGGTAACGGGGAACGTTCCCAGATGGAGATCCTATGTGAACTTGTCTCTCAACTTCAGATTTCAGTCGTGGAAGTTCAAAGGAGTTATTCACAAATCCAGGAGCAGTATACAGCAGCACCCTCGACTCCAGATCCGCCTGCTGCTCCAGTGTCTATTCCTATCGAAAACCCAGTTCCTGCTCCTGTTCCAGTGGACCAAGCTGTGTCTCTTGCTCCGAGCCTAAACTTCCTTTGCCTGAAAGATTTGCGGGAGATAGAACCAAGTTTAGACTGTTTCGCAGTGCTTGTTATTTGCATTTTTCACTTCTACCCAGAACTTACACTAGTGAAAATATTCGTGTTGGAGCTGTTATATTCTTGTTACAAGGGGAACTGCAGGCTTGGGCACTACGATTGGTGGATCAGCAGCATCTAGCACTCTCTAGTACTGCGACTCTTTTTGAAGCACTGGCTGAACTTTATGAAGATACAAGCAAAGGGGCCGCAGCAGAGATGGCCCTTCAGTCACTCCGTCAGGGTAAACGCCCTGTGGAGGAGTACGTTACCGAATTCCGACAATGGTCAGGGTATACAGCATGGTGTGATGCAGCCCTGAAGCACCAATTCAGACTTGGTCTTTCTGAACAACTGAAAGATGAGCTTGCCAGGGTTGGGATTCCAGACACACTTAAAGATCTCATCAAATTATCTATTCAGATAGATCGACGCCTCAGGGAGAGACGTCAGGAGAAGTCTTCTTCCTTCCGTCCTAACTGGTCCACTTCAGTTCCAGCAGTTCCAGTCCTGCCACCTCCTGGTTCTCCTCCAAAACCATCTGGGTTAATTGATCCAGAACCCATGCAGTTGGGGGCTTCTAAGTTATCTGTTGCCGGAAAACTCCAGTGCCTAGGCGGTCAGGTATCTCCTCATAAGAATCGTTTATTATTACCTTGCAATATTATCTGGAGTGACAATTCTTTTGATGGTCAGGCTTTTGTGGATAGTGGGGCAGCAGGTAATTTCATGGACCTCACTACCGCACAAAGCCTAGGTATTCCTGCTTTACCATTGTCTGAAGAAATTTGTGTCACAGCTATTGATGACTCTCCTTTGGTGTTGAGCCAACCTATAACTGTCACACCTGAAGTTCTGTTAGTCACTGTGAAAAGATTAAGTTTTTCTTGCTTGATTTACCTTCCACCCCAGTCGTATTAGGTCTTCCTTGGTTACGCTTGCATAATCCAACATTTGATTGGCAGTCTGCTCAACTCACATCATGGTCTAATACTTGTTTTGAAAACTGTATTAGTTTGCTTCCTTTACGTAGTATTGAGGTTAAAGCCAATCAATTGCCTGTATGTTACCAAGAAATTTCAGATGTATTTTCTCCACAGGAGGCTGACAAACTTCCCCCTCATAGACCATATGATTGCCCTATTGAGTTATTACCTGGTACCATACCTCCTCGGGGTAGGTTGTTTCACCTTTCAGGTCCTGAGAAAGAGGCTATGAGGGATTATATAAAAGAGAATCTTGAGAAGGGTTTTCTTAGACCTTCTTCCTCTCCTGCTGGGGCTGCGTTTTTCTTTGTGGAAAAGAAAGATGGGGGACTCAGACCATGCATTGATTATAGGGGGTTAAACAAGATCACAGTGAAAAATCGTTACCCTCTCCCACTCATTGACGATCTCTTTACTCAGGTGGCTGGAGCTCGAGTTTTCACTAAATTAGATTTGCGTGGAGCTTATAACCTCATCCGCATCCGGCAGGGAGATGAATGGAAGACTGCATTTAACACTCACGAGGGTCATTATGAATACCTAGTCATGCCATTCGGTCTTTGTAATGCCCCAGCGGTCTTCCAGGATTTTGTTAATGACATCTTTCGAGATTTCCTAGGGAAATTTGTTGTTGTTGTTTATTTGGATGACATTTTAATATTTTCATCTTCTGTTTCTGAACATCGTACTCATGTTAAAATAATTTTACAAAAATTACGTGAAAATCGTCTATATGCAAAATTGCAAAAGTGTATCTTTGAGACCCGTCAGGTTTCCTTTTTAGGTTATGTTATCTCTGACTCTGGATTGTCCATGGACCCATCCAAGTTATCTGCAGTTCTAGAGTGGCCTCAACCTCAGGATCTCAAAGCACCTCAAAGGTTTCTGGGGTTCGCTAATTTTTATAGAAAATTTGCTGACCCTTCTCAGTGGTCTTTACAAGCAATCGAAGTCTTTAAGGATTTAAAGCAGGCCTTCTGCACTGCGCCTGCTTTGATCCATCCTGACATTCAATACCCATTTGTTGTTGAAGTTGATGCCTCTGAGCGAGGGGTGGGGGCAGTGCTTTCCCAGTATGCAGGCAAACCGGAGAGATTGCATCCTTGTGCTTTCTTTTCCAAGAAATTCTCTTCTGCTTAACAAAATTATGATATTGGCAACAGAGAATTACTGGCAGTCAAATGGGCATTCGAAGAATGGAGACATTGGTTGGAAGGAGCTTCTCACCCAGTCACTGTATACACTGACCATAAAAATTTGGAATATATAGAAAATGCCAAAAGACTGAATCCTCGTTAAGCACGTTGGGCTTTAATCTTCTCATGGTTTAATTTTATTATAACTTACAAGCCAGGCGCAAAGAACACCAAAGCTGATGCTTTATCTCGTAATTTTGAAGTCCATTCTTCCAAGGTAGAAGCTCCTGAACCAATCCTTCCTTCCCAATATATTATTGCAGCCTTGTCTAGGTCCACTTTGTCAGAGGATGTATCCAGTCTCTTGAAAACTTCTCAAGATGATCCACCACCGGGGCAGCCAGCCCATACCTTATTTGTTTCACCACAATTTAGATTGCAGATTTTACAACAATTCCATGAGTCTAAAAGTGTTGGTCATCCTGGTCAAAAGAAGACCCTGGAATTATTATCCCGTCTTGTCTGGTGGCCCTCAATGATAAATGATGCTAAGGCATTTGTAAAAGCTTGTACTGTATGTGCCCGCAGTAAAGCTCCCAGATCGGCTCCTAGTGGATCTTTACTTCCGCTTCCCATCCCCAGTAAACCTTGGACGGATTTATCTATGGATTTCATAGTAGATTTACCTCCGTCCCAAGGTTTTACGGTAATGTAATCTGGGTAGTGATAGACCGGTTTAGTAAGATTGTACCCTTAGTCAAACTGCCTTCGGCCAAAGAATTAGCTAAGTTGTTCATTAAACATGTCTTTCATTTACATGGTATACCTGAAACCATTGTCTCTGACAGGGGGGTACAATTTGTGGCTCAGTTCTGGCGTTGTTTCTGTGCCAGGATGGGCATTTCTCTGTCTTTCTCTTCTGGGTTTCATCCAGAATCTAATGGCCAAACTGAGAGGACTAACCAGACCCTTGAGCAATATTTACGCTGTTATGTTTCTGAGAATCAGGAGGAATGGGTTTGATTACATTTCATTTGCGGAATTTGCATTCAATAATCTGGTTTGCTCCTCCACCGGTTTGTGTAACGATCGGTGTAACACAGAGAGGGTCTGATTACCGGTGATCTACAGTATCACCGAGAATACAGATATATACCCGATTATTGATGATCTGCAGTATCACCGATAACCAGATATATCTCTAATCTCTGGACACCTGAGTAAATATGAGTGTTTGGTGCAACAGTAATACTTTGAGGAGAGCCCACCGTATAGAGGGTGCAAAGCAGTAAGAGATACTGCCCAGAGAACAGGCTCCTTCCAATGGCCTGAGGCTCCCCAAGGGGAGGAGTCAGGCTGAGAGTGGGAAGGACCAGAGTGTGAGTGACACCAATGGTGGAGTGTCACTGACAAATCTTTGAACTATCTCTAAACAGAGGAGATAGTTCTCGAGGTCGGACAAGCCAGGTCGGCAACAGACAGACAGATCAGATACAGAGGAAAGAGACAGATATGGAATCCTAAGGCAAGCAAGGTTTGGCAACGGAGTATCAGATATAGCGAAGTACCAAATCAGAGATCAGAAGAGAGGTCAGGAAAGCAGAAGGTCATAACAAATAATCAACAATTGTCTAGTCTAAAGGTGTGAGCTCCTTGATCATCAACACCCTGGAACTAGTCTGAAGTAATAACAGGATGGTAAAGCTAATTCCTAGTCTTGGGTGTGAGCTCCTTAGTCATCAACACCCTGAAACTAGTCTAGAGTAATAACACAGATAATATACAGAATTCCTAATCTGGGGTGTGAGGTCCGTGATCATCAACACCCTGGAACTGATCTAGCAAATAACACAAATTCTGACAAAAGGTCTGAGTGCTTCCACGTAGTGATCGCAACGGCAGACAACCAGGGAAAGACCAGCACCCAGTATATATAGCAAGGCGCTCTCCAGCACCTCCCCTAAGTGCTGGACCAATGGGAAGAGGTGGAATTGTCAGCTGACCGGCTTGGTCAGCTGACTCCCTTCTGGCTGTCATAAAAGCTCTGCCTCTCAGCGCGCGCGCGTCCTTCTAAACCTGTGTGGACTATCAGTCCCAGCCACACCAGACCTGTGCTGTAAACCATCCGCTGTGCTGGGCGCGGAACCAGCCGCACCGCTATCAGAGCATGCGGCGGTTCCTCCGCGTTCCGCCATACTGTCAGATGTAGGCCTATGCGTGCAAACTGCCGTGTCGGACGCGGAATCCGCCGCCTTGTTCTCAGGACATGCGGCGGTTTTTCCGCGTTCAGTCATGCCAGCAGATGCAGGCCCATGTGCGCAATCTGCCGCGTTGGACGCGGAATCAGCCACCTTGCTCTGAACACTCGCGGCGGCTTTTCCGCGTTTTCTCACAGTTTGTCACCATTTCAAGTGGTTACTGGTTGTCACCCTAAATTTGCATCATTGTCTGGGTCATCATCTAATTTCCCTGTATTGGAAGAATGGTTGAATTATATGTCATCCATATGGAATAAAGTTAAAGAAAATTTGGAAATCGCTAGTGAAAAACAAAAAGATTTTGCTGACCGGCATAGGTCACCTGAACCTGAATTTATTCCGGGAGATCTAGTTTGGATTTCCACTAAGAATATTCCTTTACGTCAACATTCTTCCAAGCTGGGTCCCAGATTTATCGGTCCATATCCTATCCTTGAAAAAATTAATAGAGTGACTTACAAAATGTGTTTACCGCAGTCTCTGAGAATAGTCAACTCTTTTCATGTGTCTTTGTTGAAATCTGCCAGTGATGCCATTTCCTCCTCTTCCCCACCTCCACCCGTTGAGGTAGATGGTAGTCCTGAATATGAAGTAGAACGTATTCTGGATTCTCGTAAAGTTAGGAATTCCCTTCAATACCTTATTGACTGGAAAGGGTATGGACCAGAGGAGAGATGCTGGGTACCTGCTCGTCAAGTTCATGCAGATGATTTGCTTAAAGATTTTCATTCTAAGAATCCAGATAAACCAGGTGTTGAGTGTTCGGAGCCCACTCCTCAGAGGGGGGGTACTGTTAGGAATTCACGTGGAGGTTCCCGCAATGCGACCGCTCCTGACGAGAGTTGCGTCGGGTCCTCCACTTCCGCATGTCAACGGCCATCCTCTGCTGGTGATGTATGCACTGGGGATCGCTCTGCGCATACTGGTGGGCGGATGTCTCGCTCCTCTCGGCCACAGTATGGTCTGAGGCGGCGACAGAGGTAGTGACAGCTGACAGGTTAGTCAGCTGACAGGGGTTTATTTAATAAATATAAAATGTGAATGTTGTCCCTGGCCGGAGTTGAACCCTGGTCTCTCACGTCAGAGGCGATACCTTTAACCAGTATGCTATAGCTAATACACAGCCAGGAGGTTTTGTTAGTCAGCTGAGTAGTTAGCCAGCTAACATGTAGTGCTACCTGTGTCAGCTGATCTCTTCAGCTGACACTTAAACAGGATTATTGCTTGCGTATGATTGGCTGCTGTGTGCATGTGGTCGACCACTGATTGGTTGCATGAAGTATTTAAACCTGCTGAGTGCTTCCTGTGATTGCTCGCGATAGCTTTGGCTGTGAACCGACCTCTGCCTGGAATCTGACTACGCTTTGCCTTCCGCCTGAACCGTCCTTCTGCCTGATCCCTGACTACTCTCTAATCTCTGCCTGGACCGACCTAGGATTACCTGACCTTGATTTCGCCTGCTCCTTGTGTACCTCGATACTTCTGACTGCACGTATATGACCTCGGATTGTTACTGGACTCTGCTTATCTCCTGTTAGGTTCTGGTGAGTTACATAATTCACTCTACGTTCAGCTCCTATACCTTACACCTACAAGGCCTGGGTGTAACCGAAGTCGGGCAGGTGTTGTTTCCTCACCTCCCGTTCAAGCGGGGACGATACGGGGACCACATAGGGTGAAGAAGGTGGTATACAGAAGCTGTATAGCGGGGACGATACGGGGACCACATAGGGTGAAGAAGGTGGGGATAGATTGGGGCATAGGAGCTGAGCTGTGAACTGATAACTTGCCAAGCCTGATATTACAAACCACTTGTAGAATAGTTATTAACCTAGCATTAATCAGCAAGTACCAAATACAAACAAAAGGAAAAGGAGAACAGAAAAGCAAAGGGTGCGAAAATATTATGGTAACTGAGGAATAAGGTAATTATACCATATTCACTTTAATAGATATTCCTATAATGCGGTGGTATACGCTGAGTACTTCTACTATATACAGTATTAACAACTTCAGTGGGTAGGTAATTCAAAGTTTAAATTTTGGTGGGTATAGCTTACTTGTAGATTCTGTTCAAGTTTTAAATTATGTTGGACAAGGGCTTTTAGATCAATAGAGATCTCTTCTTTAGACTTCCATGAAGACAGGATAAGATAAAATATGGCATATGATTGGTTGTTTAGGCAACTCGAACCTATTAAGACCTATGGATAGAAGGGCTAGTTGTGGGGTTAGTGTGAGTGGTATGCGCATTGTGGACCTAATAAGATGTTCAGTTTTGTTCCAAAAGGTTTTAACCCTGTAACAGTCCCAAACCATGTGTTTTAAAGTACCTACTTCTAATTGACAATTCCAACATAATGGGGGCGCTTGTTTGGAGAAAGATGCTAATCTCCTAGGTGACCTATACCATTTGGATTGGAGCTTTTTAAATTTTTCCTAATGGGTGTTACACTTTGAGTAGCATCTTGTAAGGCCATTAGCTGTTAGAATCTCAGATAATGTAATATTCACATTTAGGTCACAGGCCCAGCTGTTCACATATTTTTGGAGAGAGTTGGTTTTGTGGGAAAGTAGATTTTCATACCAAAGGGAGATGTTACCGGTAGTGCTAGATCTTGTAGATAGTCTGGTTGCTATACAAGTGTTTATTTGTTGAATTTTCATGTTTGTGGATGTAAGCAAATGGAAAATTCTATGGTAAGCGAACCTTTGGGAGTTTACATTTAGAAACTAGGTCCGAACATTTTTGGAGGTTATTGTTTTGGAATTAATCGTTATCATAATTAATGCCGTATTTGTTCCATAGATTTATTGGTAATTGAGGACTTAATAAGGAGAGAGTATCTAAAGGAAGTCTAATGGGAGATAGTATAGGACTTTTAAAAGAACCGTCAAGGAACATAATTGTGGAAGGCCAAGCTAAAGCTGAAATTTTAAAAGCATGTTTTGCTTCTGTGTTTACCAAGGTGCGGCCCTTGTCTTATAATATAGCTCTGGGTTGTTCCCAGTCTACCTCATCCTGAGTGAGTTGTCTAGCTAGCACAGGAAGGTGTAAAGGCACGGTTAGATAAAATTAAGATAGATAAGGCACCTGGCCCAGATGGCATTCTCCCTCAAGTATAATGGGAGTTGAGTTCAGTTATCGATAGGTCATTTTATCGTACTGTATTTCCTACAATTCTCTTTCAAGCAGTTCCCTATGACTGTAATCCTAAGTTAACAAGCTGACACATCATTGCATTCCAGCAGATCTGGAGGTGTGTTTAGCTTGTAAGGGCAACAATGGTTAATTTGCATATATTCAACAGTGATGCACTGGGAGACATCTCGGAGCTTACTCCAACCTGAATTATCCAAAATTCTTTCTGTTTTAAGAAAGCAAACTTTTTTTTTTTCCATAGCATTTTAGTAAGGGGGCTTTAAGGACCATTGTAGCCCCTTACACACTCCAATGAGTTCTGGTTCACCATGAACTTGCTGGTTAGTCTGTACCTCTGAGTGTTTCAAGCCCTACTCCATAGAGCCAAATTAATCCATGCCATGCACTGATGAGGATCAACAAATCCCAAACAGTCTGTATGCATGTTGGATTATTATGGCTCTGTACAAACTAACAAGCTGACACATCATTGCATTCCAGCGGATCTGGAGGTGTGTTTCGCTTCTAAGGGCAACAATGGTTAATTTGCATATATTTTGCAGTGATGCACTGGGAGACATCTCGGAGCTCACTCCAACCTGAATTATCACAAATTCTTTCTGTTTTAAGAAAGCAAACTTTTCTTTTCTATGACTGGAATAAATCTGAAGTTTTTCCCTTATTTAAGTAAGGAAAACTATCAGAAACGGGAAACTAGAACCTGTAAGCTTTACATCAGCTGTTTGTGAACTGTTTGAAGGCATTCTAAGAGATACTATACAAGATTTTTATAGCACAGAATAATCTAATTTCAGCTCATCAACATGGGTTGACTAAAGACAGGTCTTGTCTCACCAACAAGCTCAGCTTTTATGAAGTGGTGAATACAAATTTAGATTTTGGGAAAGCTATAGATGTGGTGTACTTTGACTTTGCAAAGCATTTGGATGCTGTTCCCCACAACAGCCTGGTGCAGAAGCTGAGGATACAAGAACTAGTAGAAAATGTGTATGCAGATAGAGAACTGGTTACGGGACAGAAGACAAAGATCACTGGTAAACGGGTCATATTCAAAATGGGAAACTGTTATTAGTGGGGTCCCGCAAGGGTCAAGACTAGATCCAATCCATTTTACTCTGTTTATTAACCTGCTGAGCGGTCTGGACGAGCTCAGCTCGTCCAACACCGCCAGAGGCTGCCGCTCAGGCCCTGCTGGGCCGATTTTGATGAAATAAAAAGCAGCACACGCAGCCGGCACTTTGCCAGCCGCGTGTGCTGCCTGATCGCCGCCGCTCTGCGGCGATTCGCCGCGAGCAGCGGCGAAAGCGGCGAAAGAGGGTCCCCCCAGCCGCCTGAGCCCAGCGTAGCCGGAACAAAAAGTTCCGGCCAGCGCTAAGGGCTGGATCGGAGGCGGCTGACGTCAGGACGTCGGCTGACGTCGATGACGTCACTCCGCTCGTCGCTATGGCGACGATGTAAGCAAAACAAGGAAGGCCGCTCATTGCGGCCTTCCTTGTTTATTCTGGGCGCCGGAGGCGATCGGAAGATCGCCTCCGGAGCGCCCTCTAGTGGGCTTTCATGCAGCCAACTTTCAGTTGGCTGCATGAAATAGTTTTTTTTTTATTTAAAAAAAACCCTCCCGCAGCCACCCTGGCGATTTAATCAGAACGCCAGGGTGGTTAATGACCTAGCAGATGGAATACAAAGTAATGTTGCCATCTTTGCAGATTATGCAACATTTTGAACAATTATAAACATTAAGTAGGATAGTGACATGTTACAACAGGATCTCAACAGCATGGCTATAATGACAGACAGATGGCTGATGCAATTTAACCACTCCACCACTGAGGGGTTTTACCCCCTGACCACCAGAGCAATTTTCACCTTTCAGCGCTCCTTCCATTCATTCGTCTATAACTTTATTATTACGTATCCCAATGAAATGAACTATATCTTGTTTTTTTTTGCCACCAATTAGGCTTTCTTTAGGTGGGACATTATGCCAAGAATTATTTTATTCTAAATGTGTTTTAATGGGGAAATAGGAAAAAATGTGGGAAAAAATTATTTTTCAGTTTTCGGCTATTATAGTTTTTAAATAAAGCATGCTACTGTAATTAAAACCCATGAAATGTATTAACCCATTTGTCCCGGTTATAAAACCATTTAAATTATGTCCCTATCACAATGTTTGGCGACAATATTTTATTTGGAAATAAAGGTGCATTTTTTTCAGTTTTGCATCCATCCCTAATTACAAGCCCGCAGTTTATAAAGTAACAGTGTTATACCCTCTTGACATAAATATTTAAAACGTTCAGTCCCTAAGGTAACTATTTATGTTTTTTTTTTATTGTATTTTTTTTTTTTTTAATTACAAAAAAAAAAAAAAATTGGGGAGTGTGGGAGGTAATGAGTTAATTTATTGTGTAAATGTAATGTTTGTATATGTAAAATGCTTTTAGGGTGTAGTTTACTATTTGGCCACAAGATGGCCACAGAGTGTTTGTTTACATGCGACCTGTAAGCGTCCGGAAGGACGCTTACAGGAAGCAATAGGAGGCTGGGAGACGCACAATGATCTCGCTGTTTCTGAAAGAAGCAGCAGATCATTGCGGGGGCTTAGATCAACGAACGGGAATGGATTTTCCCGTTCATTGATCTCCGGGCGAGCGGGCGGCGGCGTGCACGAGCGGCGGGTGCGCGCGCACGAGCGGTGGGAGCGCGGACAGCGGCGGTAGCGCGGAAGGTACGGATTTCTCCGTCCCTGGTTTTTTAGGAGGGAAAAAAGGGGCGGAGAAATTCGTACCGCTGGGGGTAAAGTGGTTAATGTAGATAAATGTAAGGTTATGGATGTGCCAATATAGAAAACCATATGGTTTACAGCTGGGAACAGAAGACTTGGAGAAGGACTTGGGAATACTGGTTTATAACAAGTATAAAAAAGGTATGTAAAGCTAAGCAGCAGCAGCAGCTAAAGCAAAACAATTATGGGATGTATCAAACAGAAAATAAAAATAAAAACAACTAAAAACTAGTCCTTCTGTATAAATCACTTATGAGGCCACATATGGAGTATGGGGTGCAGTTTTCAGCAACACAATATGGAAAATACATTTACATACTAGAACAGGTGCACAGATGGGCAACAGAACAAATTAGAACAATGGAAGGTCCCACTTACAAAGAAATGTTGGGTAAACTTTGTTAATTTGGTAGCTTGGAAAAAGTGGCTAAGGGGCAACCTAAACAAAGTTGCATTTTGTTGAAAGTTTTACATATCAGTAAATAAAAAAAATGCTGCAACCCCTCCCTGTACACACCTACACACACAGCCCACCAGACCATCCAAATGACTGTAGATAACCTCTATGCATGCCATTCTGGCAGAGTTCCAGCAGAGTGGCGTACAGCCCACGTTTTCCCATTATTTAAGAATGGCAAAAAATCAGATCCAGGAAATTACAGACCTGTAAGCTTAACATCAGTTGTATGGAAACTATTTGAGGGGTTACTAAGAGATACTATACAAGACTTCATAGCAGAAAATAATCTCATTTCTCAGCATCAGCATGGGTTTACTAAAGACAGGTCTTGTTTGACCAACATGCTCAGCTTTTATGAGGTAATGAATGATAATGTGGATATTGGGAATGCTGTAGATGTGATATACTTGGACTTGGCAAAGGCCTTTGACACTGTTCCCCACAAAAGTCTGGTGCAAAAGTTGATGATGCAAGGACTTGGGAAGAGTCTGTGTGCATGGATAGGGAACTGGCTAATGGACAGAAAACAAAGAGTTGTAGTCAATAGATCTTATTCAAAATGGGGGGTCTGTTAGCAGTGGGGTCCCACAGGGGTCAGTACTGGGTCCAGTGCTCATCAATTTATTTATTAATGACCTAGTAGATGCAGTAGAAAGCAATTTTACTGTTTTTGCAGATTATACAAAATTGTGCAGAATCATCAACTCTCAGGAAGATAGTGACATATTGCAACAGGATCTAGATAGGATGGTTATATGGGCACATAAATGGCAGATAAAATTCAATATTGAAATGGTACGACCATTGGTCGTACCAATGGTCTAGCATTGTGATCTGCAAACTTGGCTCTCCAGTTGTTAAGGAACTACAAGTCCCACAATGCATTGCAGGAGTCTGACAGCCATAGTCATAATTCCTAAAAGCAAATGCATTGTGGGACTGCATTAAAAGGGAAATAAAAACTTGAGATGCTAGCATAATATTGCCCCTGTTTAACTCTCTAGTAAGGCCACATCTGCAATATGTAATTCAGTTCTGGGCACCACATTACTGGAAAGATATTGCAGTTTTAGAGCAGGAGCGGAGACGAGCAACAACATTGATACGAGGAAAGGTCTTACTTACCAAGACAGGTTAGATAAACTGGGTTTATTTAGTCTAGAGAAAACACGTCTTAGAGGGGATCTAATTAACATGTATAAATACATCAGAGGACAATATAAAAGCTTGGCGGATGAGCTTTTTGTCCCTAGGCCTTCACAAAGGACTAGAGGACATGATCTGCACATGGAGGAAAAATGTTTTAGCCATTTATTTAGGAAAGGGTTATTTACAGTAAGAGTGATTAAGATGTGGAATGCATTGCCACATGAAGTAGTTATGGCAAATTCTATATCGACATTTAACCACTTGAGGACCGCCCCCAGCCGATGGGCGGCGGCAAAGACCGGGCCCAAACGACCACAATACGCCCATCGGCGGGGGCGGCATCAGAGGTGGCTGTGCGGTGATCGCGTCATTAATAACGCAATCGCCACTGGCAATAGGCTCCGCCCACCCTACTCGGAAACCCGCCGGCCAATCAGCAGCGCCGGCGGGTTTCAAACTTGCGCGATCCGGCCAATCAGAGTGTATACTACACTTTGTTATTGTAACAAAGTGTATTATACTGACTGCCTCCTCCTCTGATGGTCACATCACCGCCGGACCATCAGAGAGGACAGGCAGCCTTCAGATAAGTGCACAGAAACACTCTTTGCCCCACACAGACCACCCGATCGCCCACCCCAGCCCTCAGAACCCCCCCTGACCACCCCAGCACACCAGTATCTGCACCCCACCACCCACCTAAAAACCCATCAATCACTCCCTGTCACTATCTAGGGACGCTATCCCCTAGGTTAGGTCCCTAACTGCCCCCTAGGGTCCCCTGATCACCCCCCTATCCTCAGATCCCCCCCAGACCCCCCTCCCAGACCACCCCCCTGTATACTGTATACAGCTATATAGCTGCCTTACCCACTGATCACCTGTCTATCACCCATCTATCACCTGTCTATCACCCCTTGTCACCACCACCCATCAGTGCAGACCCTAAACTGCCCCTTGGGGGCACCTGATCACCCACCCAGACCCTCAGATTGCCCTCAGACCCCCTCTCCTGATAACCTCCCCAGTGCATTGTTTACATCTATTCTCCCCTGTAATCCCTCACTGATCTCCTATCGTCACCCCCTGTATCTGCCACCCACCAGATCAGGACCCAGTCTGCCCCGTGCGGGCACCTAATCAACCCCCCACACCCTCAGATCGCCCTCAGACCCCCCCCCCCCCCCCAATCACCTTCCCAGTGCATTGTATTTTATTGTGCTGTAATTGTATTTGATTGTGCTGACATTCAATTTCATTGTGCTGACATTCAATTTCATTGTGCTGTAATTGTATTTGATTGTCCCGTGATTGGCTTTGATTGTCCCGTGATTGCCCTGTGATTGGCCTGTGATTGGCTTTGATTGTCCAGTGATCGGCTTTGATTGTCCCGTGATCGGCTTTGATTGTCCCGTGATCGGCTTTGGTTGTGCCGTGATTGGTTTGATTGCCCTGTGATTGCCCTGTGATTGGCCTGTGATTGGCCTGTGATTGGCTTTGATTGTCCCGTGATTGGCTTTGATTGTGCCGTGATTGGTTTGATTGTCCTGTGATTGCCCTGTGATTGGCTTTGATTGTCCCGTGATTGGCTTTGATTGTCCCATGAACTGAGTGCCCTGTGATTGGCTTTGATTGTGCCGTGATTGGTTTGATTGCCCTGTGATTGCCCTGTGATTGGCTTTGATTGTCCCGTGATTGGCTTTGATTGTCCCATGAATTGAGTGCCCCGTGATTGGTTTGATTGCCCTGTGATTGGCTTTGATTGTCCTGTGATTGGCTTTAATTGTCCCGTGAATTGAGTGCCCTGTGATTGGCGTGCGATTGCCCTGTGATTGCCTTTGATTGTCCTGTGATTGTTTCTGATTGCCTCTGATTCCCCACTCACCACCACCCCCCTGTCACTATCCTAGTGATCTAAAAACAGTAATCAGTGAAAACTGTCACTTTTTTAGTATCACTAGTGTTAGCAGTTAGGCCAGTTAGCTAGGCCCCTTTGTAAGTGTCAGTTAGTGCTCAGTCCACTGCACCACAGTCACTAATTAGCGTCATCACTGTCGCTAATCAACATTGGTACTATATAGTATCTGTAGGTGATCATTACTGATCGCAGTCAGATCTATTAGGGTCACTAGGATCCACAAAAAACGCAGTGTTTGCCCGATCAGGCCTGATCGTTCGCCTGCACTTGCGTTCAGCCCGCCCCACCGCAGTGACAGAATTTTTTTTCTGATCACTGCAAAAAACACTGTACAATAGCTGTGGCACTGTAAACCTCAGTTTTGATTTATTTTTTTATCAAAACTCAGTGACCACAGCTTTCTACCTCTCAAATACTCCCTTTTGCTAGGTAGGTGCTATTTTTTTTCTGGGTAGTCTCAGAGGAATACCCCCTAAATTTAGCAGCCCACCATGGCAAGAAAGGGGTATTCCGATGATGAGGTTCTCAGGTACATGGCCCAGTCGGATGAGGACGATTGGGACGCCTCATTCGACGAATCTTCCGGGTCAGAGTTTGAACCTGAATTGAGCAGTGGCTCACTGACCGATAGTGATGACGAGGTTGAGGTCCCGGCTAGAGCCAGGCGTACCACACCCCATGTTGTTGGACCGCAGGTGGCGCAGGATCGGCCTCAAGGGCAGCAGAGTGGTGTTCGTGCTGGTCTGAGATTTCATGGTGGGGCAGGCACCAGCAGCACAACATCTCCTGGACCTAGAACCAGTACTTCCGTAGACCCTGGTGAAGTGGCAAGCACAAGCATGGAAGTTGAAACTGGTGAAGTGGCACGTGCAGTAAGAGCCCAGTCGCAGCCACCAAGAAGACGGGCCCGTACTACCCCTAGTTTACCAGAGGTGCTGGCAAACCCAAATTGGCAATCCCCTGACTCCGCCGCACCCCTACTTCCCCCTTTCACCACCTAGTCTGGAGTTCAGGTGGAGACAGATAATCTAGGATCGGCCCTAGACTTTTTCTATCTGTTCTTCACCCAGGATCTCTTAGACTTAATTGTGGCAGAGACCAACCGTAAGGCCACACAATATATAACCGCCAATCCGGAAAAGTTCCTTGCCCAGCCTTTTCGGTGGAAACCAGTCCAAGTTTCTGAAATTAAAATTTTTTTGGGCCTTCTCCTTCACACGGGACTAGTAAAGCAGAATGTGTTGCGGTCTTATTGGTCTACGGACCCAGCATATCATGTTCCCCTGTACTCTGCTGCCATGTCCAGGACACGATTTGAGAACATCCTGCACTTCCTGTACTTCAATAACAACGAAACCTGTCATCGAAGTGACCACCCTGCTTTTGACCGGCTCCACAAAATTCGACCCCTTATAGACCACCTGTCACCCAGATTTGCAGATGCTTATACCCCTGACCAGGACATCTGCGTAGACGAGTCCCTCATACGTTTTACCGGGCGCCTTCGCATCAAACAGTACATCCCAAGCAAGCGCGCCCGGTATGGGGTGAAACTGTATAAGCTCTGTGAAAGGGCCACAGGCTATACATCTTATTTTAGAATCTATGAGGGAAAAGACTCAAAATTGGAGCCGGTCGGATGCCCTGACTACCTGGGGAGCCGTGGAAAGGTTGTGTGGGACTTGGTGTCACCCTTGTTCCAGAAGGGGTACCATCTTTTTGTGGACAATTATTACACAAGTGTGGCCCTCTTTCAGCACTTAAAAATAGAAAAAATCCGATGCTGTGGCACCGCGCGGCCTAGTCGCCGGGGCTTCCCCCAACGGCTCATTACCACCAGACTTGAACATGGGCAGAAGGCTGCCTTGTGTGCTGACGACCTGCTCGCGGTGAAATGGAAGGACAAGAGGGAGGTTTACTTCCTGTCCACCATTCACGCAGACACGACAGTTGAAATTCAACGGCGAACTGAGGTCATTGAAAAACCCCTTGTCGTCCACGAGTATAATACTAACATGGGAGGGGTGGACTTCAATGACCAGAGGTTAGCACCCTATTTAGTTGCCCGAAAAACAAGACGCTGGTATAAAAAAGTGTCTTTTTACCTCATTCAATTGGCAATTTACAACAGCTTTGTTCTCTACAGTAAGGCTGGGAGAACTGGATCGTTTATTCAATTGAATAAAAAGATCGTGATGGATCTCCTGTATCCAGGAGGTGCCGTGGCCCAACCCCAAGATGCAACTAGCCGGCTGCATGGAAGGCATTACGCCTATCCAATTCCGAGTACCCCAGGTCACCGAATCCGAAGAAAACGTTGTCGTGTCTGCAGCAGGGCTGGAATAAGGCGTGACACCACTGTTTATTGTCCCACCTGTCCTGACCAGCCTGGCCTATGCCTAGGGGAGTGTTTTGAGAGGTACCACGAGCAGGTACACTATTAGAGAGTAGGGAACTCCACACACAGCGGTAGGCACACAAGGGTCTCTCAGTGCTATTTCACACTGCTGCGATGCGTTAGGGCAAAATGCCTAGCAAAAGTCACACTTTGCGGTCCCCCCCCTACGCCGGAAGTGCTTGACTTAACGCTAGTGCATGCCTACGTTACTGCGTGGCTTCTGTGGCAATATCGATCGGCCCGGAAGTCATGTAAGTCTATGGCGACGCAGTTCATTACTAGGCCGAATGCTACTCTTGTGGTGAAGGTCTGTTTTGGACGATACGGTGCGGCGGGCTCGACCCACCGGATATGTCAATATGCAGTGTGAAACCAAACATCTGGTTTCGAGAGATCGTAATACACAGGGCTGCCAGAAAGCTCTCCTTTCACTTGGGACAAAATGCGTAATGTACTTCGCCACAACTCTGTGCGATTTGCACGTCGCACATTGTCCCATGGGGGAGGAGAGGTTTGTCCTCGGGAGGTAAGTAAAAAAAAAACAAAAAAAAACAACAAACAAACTGGTAAGCAAAGAAGTTAATGTTTGGTTTGCAATGTTAAGGTTTTTATTAAAAAAGTTCAAAGTTTATTAATGTTAATGAAGTAATTGCTTTGCTGCTTGCTTGTTTTTTTTTTTGTGTGTGTTTTTTTTCTCTTTTTCCATCCAATAACCTTCCAGGTGGACTGAGCGAACGACTAACCAGCTGCAGCACTGATGGTGCATCCTGACAGAACATTACACGTCTGTCAGCTTACACACAAGTCGGTGCATGCAGCGCTGCAGGACGAGATTTCTCCTCCGCAGTCAAAAAGATACGTTTGCCGAGGCATATGGGCCGAGGAGTGGTGTTGGGGTTTCATATGCTTTGGCAAGCACTTTGTATCAAAAAAGAACTCTGGCAATGATTTGTTCATCCACATCGATCGGTGTGAATGGATAAATCAGGTTTGCCAGGGCATACAAGCTGGTGGGTTTGGATTTTTGGGGCGGCAGCTCCTATGTCCTGGCAGACGCCTTCCCCTCCTTTTTGTATTGTTTTGTCTTTATACTTCTCTCTTTTTTCTATCCAGACCGACCAATCAGCTACAGCACTGATGGTGCATCCTGACAGAACATTGCGCGTCTGTCAGGTTACACAAAATCGGTGCATGCAGCGCTGCGGGACGAGATTTCTCCTCCGCAGTCAAAAAGATACGTTTGCCGAGGCATATGTGCCGAGGAGTGGTGTTGGGGTTCATACGCTTTGGCAAGCACTTTGTATCAAGAAAGAACTCTAGCAATGATTTGTTCATCCACAACGATCGGTGTGAATGGATAAATCAGGTTTGCCAGGGCATACGAGCTGGTGGGTTTGGATTTTTGGCAGACGCCTTCCCCTCTTTTTTTTTTTTTTTTCAAATTTTTTTGGCAGATATCTTTTCATCCACATTGATTGATTAATTGTTTGATGTTCATTTTTCCTTTCAGCCCAGAGTGCATTACCCTTATGCCCAATATAAGGAGTATAGCAAAGACTCCTAATACTGGCCATACATGTAATGATTGCAGAGACCCTAAAATGCCAGGACAGACCCCACGAATGATGCCATTTTGGAAAGAGGACACCCCAAAGTATTCCGTTAGGTGCATGGTGAGTGCATAGAATATTTTATATTTTGTCACAAGTTAGCAGAAATTATGTGTTTTTTTTTTTTTTCACAAAATGTCATTTTCCGCTAACTTGTGACAAAAAATAACATTTTCTATGAACTCACCATGGCCCTCATGGAATACCTTAGCGTGTATTCTTTCCAAAATGGGGTCATTTGTGGGGTTTGTTAACTGTCCTGGCAAGTGGGGGGGGTTGCTAAATTGTAAGCACCCCTGTAAAGCCTGAAGGTGCTCATTGGACTTTGGGCCCCTTAGCACAAAAGTGCCACACATGTGGTATTGCTGTACTCAGTAGAAGTAGTATAATGTGTTTTGTGGTGTATTTTTACATATACCCATGCTGGGTGGAAGAAATATCTCTGTAAATGGACAATTGTGTGTAAAAAAAAAAACAAAAAATGGTCATTTGCAGAGAGATTTCTCCCACCCAGCATGGGTATGTGTAAAAATACACCCCAAAACACCCCACAAATGACCCCATTTTAGAAAGAAGACACCCAAAGGTATTCCGTTAGGAGTACGGTGAGTTCATAGAAGATTTTATTTTTTGTCACAAGTTAGCGGAAATTGATTTTTATTGGTTTTTTTCACAAAGTGTCATTTTCCGCTAACTTGTGACAAAAAATAAAATCTTCTATGAACTCACCGTACTCCTAACGGAATACCTATGGGTGTCTTCTTTCTAAAATGGGGTCATTTGTGGGGTTCCTATACTGTCCTGGCATTTTAGGGGCCCTAAACCGTGAGGAGTAGTCTTGAAACGAAATTTCTCAAAATGACCTGTGAAATCCTAAAGGTACTCATTGGACTTTGGGCCCCTTAGCGCAGTTAGGGTGCAAAAAAGTGCCACACATGTGGTATCGCCGTACTCAGGAGAAGTAGTATAATGTGTTTTGGGGTGTATTTTTACACATACCCATGCTGGGTGGAAGAAATATCTCTGTAAATGGACAATTGTGTGTAAAAAAATAAAAAATTGTCATTTGCAGAGAGATTTCTCCCACCCAGCATGGGTATGTGTAAAAATACACCCCAAATCACATTAAACTACTTCTCCCGAGTGCGGCGATACCACATGTGTGGCACTTTTTTGCACCCTAACTGCGCTAAGGGGCCCAAAGTCCAATGAGTACCTTTAGGATTTCACAGGTCATTTTGAGAAATTTCGTTTCAAGACTACTCCTCACTGTTTAGGGCCCCTAAAATGCCAGGGCAGTATAGTAACCCCACAAATGACCCCATTTTAATAAGAAGACACCCAAAGGTATTCCGTTAGGAGTACGGTGAGTTCATAGAAGATTTTATTTTTTGTCACAAGTTAGTGGAAAATGACACTTTGTGAAAAAAACCAATAAAAATCAATTTCCGCTAACTTGTGACTAAAAATAAAATCTTCTATTCACTTCACAAGAAATCAACCAGAAAAAAACGATTCTTTCTATACATGATACAGTGGCGTAGCTAGAGATCATGGGGCCCCATAGCAAAACGTTCATGGGGCCCTCAGTTGTAGGCACTCTTAAGCAATGCCACCTTCCCCCACCCTATGGATATGAATTAACTGGGCAATTTACAGTCTCATGCAAGTAACACTGCATCTAGTTCATGGGCACTGAGACAAAGTCAGAGGGTGAGGAAAGACAAGAAAGTTAATGGTTAATACATTAAGTACCACCTGGGCCCCCTCTGCTCCAGGGCCCCATAGCAGCTGCTACAGCTGCTATGGCTATTGCTATGCCCCTAACATGATATGCGATACAGCTTTAAAGAGAATCTGTACTCTAAAATTCTTACAACAAAATGCATACCATTCTATTCATTATGTTCTCCTGTGCCCCTCTGTGCTGTTTCTGCCACTCTCTGCTGCAAACCTGGCTTGTAATTGCCAGTTTTAGGCAGTGTTTACAAACAAACTAACCAGCTTGTGATAGGCTCACATAAGCAGAGTGTGTGTGTCATACAGAGCCTGCAGGGGGCCTGGAGAGGGTGTGTATAGCTTCTATCCAATCACAAGCAGCCCTGCACATTTGAGTCTCAGCCCGACAGAGCCAACAGAGGAGAGAAGATTAAATCATATAACAGAGATAATACAGTCACTGTGCAAGTGGGAAAGGCTGCAGTAAGCCAGCCCACATTAGAACAGGCATAGGAGCTTATAGGATAGAATAAATAAGGATGAACATTTTGTTACAGAGTCTCTTTAAGGAGAAGCAGGTCAGAGAAGGTCATGAGATGCAGAGAATTCAATCCATAGGAACCATATTTTGTCAAACATACGAGAGCAGTTACTCTCATATCTCTAGTGTGATGTGCCACTGTCAGTCTGGCAGCACTCCAGATCAGTCTCCCCGCTGGGCATGTAGTGAATGACCATGCTTTCCCCTCATGTTCCCCTCGTGTTTTCATATGATGATGCCAAGTGCATGTTGGTTCCACCCATTACCCTTGGTAATGGTCGCCAAGCTGAGGTCTGGGCTGGGTTCAGGAACTACTGCGTCCGCCCTTGTATCCCACTCCAGTCCCCTGTCAGGTCCACCAGGTGCGTGACCTGGTGGGCGGCACTGATGGGAGTGAGCCTGTGGGGACAGTAACTGCCTCTTTCTCGGTCCAGCTGTGACGTATGCAGAGGGGGCGGCATCCATGTCTGTGTAACCTATCAGACAATGGCCACACAGTTCCCCATAAGGTCTGGCAGGGCATGGACTGTTCTGATTGGTGTAATGGCATTTTGCCTGATGACTGGCTAGTTCTGAATTTGAGTATGTAAAAGAAGTTGTAAATTGAGTTAAATTGTAAACTGACGTTTTAAAAAGTTAAAGGTGGTTATATAATATTGTGTTTGCATGCTGATGTCCTGACTAAAGGGGCAGTCTCTAAATAGGTTGTAAGAGGAGTGCAAATCTCTACACATATCATTTACTTCATGCAGCATAGCTTGAGAAAGGAGCGCAATGCTTCAAAACATCACTGTTTCTGCTGTATGTCTTCTTACATGAAAGAAAAGAACATGAGAAATGTTAACCCCTGATGGTTCCTGACTACTTCTACATATTTTACATTTAGGGCAAAGATCGGTCAGGGTAGTAAGTACGTAATCTTTAAGGGATATGATAGGTACAGTATATAAGCTTTAGTTTTAGATATCTGTCAGAAGCCAAAATTATTCATGCTATCTAGGACATCCATCCATTCTTTATCTGATACAGGCCTTACACTCCATTTAGCTTATATGTTATATAGTCTAGCGGTGGACTGTGGGACAAATCTAGCATACACCTCAGATAAAGGTTTGGGGTTCCCATGCTAGGAGGAGGATAGTGGCCATCCCTGGCATGTTGCCCTTGCCAGAGGAAAGGAGTCAGAGACCTCATCATTAGACTTTATTCTAACCAAAGACAATAAATAAAGCAGCCAGACCCACTTAATGAGATTATCCCCTATACCACATTGGTTTAACTCCTCCCTGATCTGCAGAAACAGGATGTTCAAGGGAGAGAGGCCTCCCTCACACCAACCACCATGTTCGTGTCCACCAATGCCAGCCAACTTGGATCGCCATTCTGGCCAGCAAGCCAACCAGGTCGTTAACTGGACAGGTTTCGCCACAACCACATGGGGACTCACTTTTTCTCTCTCTGTTTCTCTATTTTTCCTCTCCTCTCTCTCTTCCCAAGGACAGACTGCAGGGCATCTGATCCAGTATTGCTGCATAAAGTTTTGAGTGCCATAAACGGCAACGGATTACCCCCCTAGTCCTATTCCTTAGTCCATTTTTCTTTCACGTGTCTTCCATCTAGGCCTTTCCTTGTTTAACCTCCCCAGGACCGCCTCTGGCCAATGGGCATGGCCGCAGTGGCAGCCCCAGAACCGCCTAACGCAGATTGGCGTCAAGTCCTGGGGCTGCAGTTTGCAGGAGATCGCGCGCAGGCTGCGCATGCATCTCCTGCTCGGGGGGCAGAGCTCCGCACCGCCTTTAGTCTCCGACCGGCAATCACGCTTGGGAGACTGTTAGCCTGTGTAATCGCCATGTATTTACATGTACAGCGATGCGATCAGCAGCAGCGCTGTACTGGGGACAGCCGTGTGACAGGGCTGTCCTCCTGGGGCACTTGGGAGCGATCGGCTCTCATAGGCAGAAGCCTATGACAGCCGATCGCCATGATTGGCCGGCTGGGGGGAGGGAGGGTTTAATTAAAAAAAAGAAAGAAATGGTAAAAAATAAATAACATATATATTGACAACAGAGATCAGACCCCACCAACAGAGAGCTCTGTTGGTGGGGGAAAAAGAGGGGGGATCACTCGTGTGCTGTGTTGTGTGGCCCTGCAGCTTGGCCTTAAAGCTGCAGTGGCCAATTATGAAAAAAATAGCCAGGTCTTTAGGGGGGTTTACCACTGTGGTCCTCAAGTGGTTAAGGTACTCTTTCTCTCTCTCTCTTCCCCAAGGACAGACCACGGGGTTCAAATTCAAGTATCACTGCAAAGTGTTTGAGTGCCATAGATGGCAGCGGACTACACCCCCGGTCCTTTTTCTTGGTCCATATCTCCATATCCCTTCATCTATGCCTAACTGGTTTAATCTCCTGTATTTACAAAATGGTTAAGGACTGTGCTTACTGTACCACTGTAGTTACTCTGTTTAACCAGATGGGGACCGACGCAGTGTGAATCTAAGTCCAGGAGGTGGTGCTGCCACTCTGACTGGACGTAGATTCAACATCGCAGTAAACAAATTGTCCCGCCGTGATCGTCCGCACCCAAGAGGGGAGATTAAGCTGTCATATGACAGCTGACATCTCTCCTCAGTGATCAGGAGCCATTGCGCTTGGCTCATGATCACATGATCACTCGATCGCCGATGGATCATAGTGATCACTGTTAGAGCTGCGGTGGTGTGTGGGGGGGGGGGAAGAAGAGGATCCACTCACCTTCCTGACGTCCCCCCGGCGATCGTCGCTCCCCTCCGCTCTGGCCGGCATCCCTGCTCGCTCTGGCGTAAGTATCAGGTCTCGGCTTGATGACGTTATTAAGCCGCGACCCGGAACTAAGCGGCAGTACGAGGATGCCGGCCAGAGTGGAGGGGTCCATAGCTGCTCATCGCTGGGGAGCCTGGGGGGTGAGTAAAAGCTGCCTGCAATACGGGGGACACCTGGCCACACTGGGGACACCATGCCCAGCTTAGGAAGGTCCTCGAAAATGATTTTCAGGTACTTGGCGATAAACTTAAAGCAAGGACCTGCAAGATGGTGTTTTCTGAAATACTACCAGTGCTACATCTGAGACAGAGGGAGCTTAGGGAGTTAAATAAGTGGCTGAGAAATTGGTGTAGGAAGGAGGGGTTTGGGTTCCTAGAGAACTGGGCAGTCGGCTACAGGTTCTACAGTAGGGATGGGCTGCACCTTAATGGGGAAGGTGCAGCTGCACTGGGGGAGAAGATGGCTAAATGGTTGGAAGAGATTTTAAACTAGGATCTGGGGGGAGGCAAGAGGGTAAAGTCTCAATATGTGGACAAAATAAGGTAAAAAGACATTGGGAGCTTAACATTATGGGGGTAGAGAGGGGGTGGGGGCAGTGCAAAGAGTAAGGAGGTTGGTAAAACTTCAAGTAGCCCATTTCATGTTACCAAATTTTGGAAAACGTGATGGTAAAAATATAAAGTCCAAAGGTCCAAGCCTTGCAAATAAAATGGACGAACTAGCGTTCATTCTGATTGACAAAGGCTATGACATAGTGGGAATAACATAGACATGGATGAATAAAAGCCATGACTGGATAGCAAATTTAGAGGGATACAATGTGTTTAGGAAGGATAGAGCAGGGAGAAAAGGTGGATGGGGTGTGTCTCTTTGTTAAAAACTCTTTTACAGCTGCCATGAACAATGAGATGGATGAAGGTTGTAAAGATGTGGAGTCCGTTTGGGTAAATATTCTTGGTGGAAATAACTGTTGCCAATTGCTTAATGGGGTGTGCTACAGGCCGCTACATATTCATGAAGCTGCAGAACTGCAATTACTACAGCAGACTGAAAAAGTTGCAAGTAAAAATTAGGTCATAGTTATGGGTGACTTCAACTATCCAGACATTGACTAGGATATTGAGGCTACCCATTCTGGTAAAAGAGATACATTTCTGGCACCACTACAGGACAGCTACCTGACTCAAATTGTAACTGAATCAACTAGGGGTATTGTGCTACTGGATTTGATCATTTCAAATAGACCAGATAATGCATCAAATGTGCAGGTTCAAGAACATTTGGTAAATAGTGATCACAACATGATAACTTTTAATCTGGTGACTGATAGGTCGATGAGCAGCAGGACAACTAAAACTATGAATTTTAGAAAAGCTAAGTATCACAGGCCCCCTAGTGGCCAGACTGCTGAATGCCTTCCAATCTATTCCAACCCACAGACTGTCCAACCTTGTGGATGCAATCGATGGGCTGAAACCACTGGAATTTGGCAGCAGACAAGCTAGGAAGCGTGTGAGCTACAAGAATGCAAAACTACAATATTTCAGGGTACAAAGCTGCCACCACCTCTGTAGAGGACAGAGGACCTATTCTCACTGATTCTAAGACCTGCAAATAAAACGGTTAGAACACACTATTCTGGCTATAACAAACAATACTTCCGGGTAGCATATCTTCAGAAAGTTAGGATTCTTTCTAGTTGGCTGGAAAGCATGTTTTGTAGCCGAGACAAATACATGACTTAAAGTCGTTTATTTATAAATGCAATATAAATAATTAATATATACAGAAAATCGTTAAAAGTAACAATTAGAGAGTAGAGTAACCCAATGTAAAACAAAAAGGGAAAGAAAATAAACGAATACTTAAGTTCGGAAGAAATATGTCCCTTTGTGTGGAAATCCAAGCACATGGAAAGATCTTAGTTTCTGAATCAGAGTTCAGACAAAATGGCAGCTAGCTCTCCCCTTATGCTAGCTGCATGCAATCCTTACGATGGTAAAATGGAGGACTGGGGTGGAGTGTTAGCCTGGTCCTTTTGAATGATCCAGCCTTTAGGGCAGGATTTCAGAGTCAAGCCCCTGGGCTGGACTGGGTGTTATTATATTTCGGGCGGGAAGCTTAAGTCCAACAAATATGACTTTTTCCATATTTCATCCCGCGCTTCTGCATTAAGCAATTATAAGGAGTGCAATAAAAGTTGTAAAAACGAAATTAGGCTGGCAAGGATTGAAACTAAAAATAAAATCACTAGGGATATCAAATCTAACCCAAAGAAGTTTTACAAGTACATCAACTCTAAAAAAAAGAAAGGTTGAGTGTATTGGACTCCTAAAGGATGAGGGTGGGAACTCATTGGTGGATGACCAAGGTAGGGTGGAGTTATTAAATGTTTTCTTTGCTTTTATTCATCACTGTTGCAAATTACAGATGTGGAAGGGTCTCGATCTTCCAATTCTAATATTAAATATTTAACGCAGGAAGAAGTGAAGGCAATACCAAATCAATTAAAAATAGGTAAGGCTTCTGGCAGGGATGGCATCCTCGGGTCCTAAGGGAATTAAGTTCAGTTATCAATAAAGCCCTTTATCTTAATTCCAGTGTGTTTTATTAGTCAGCCTTTGATCTCTGTGTAAGCAAGTAATCAGCGGGATTTAATGAACTACCATTTCTATTTTAGTCAACATAAAGAAATATATTTCATGATTCAACAAAAAGTTTATTAGGGATAATACAACACTGAAACCATAATAGATACAGCGGCAGTCTTATATAGGATACACAATTTATTTGAAATCAGCATGGGGAGTTAAATATATATATATATATCTCCTTATCTCCAGGATAAATAATAGTAATATTCTGTGAATTAAGAGAGACACCAGTTGCGTATTTATGTTGCTTTCACTTTCAACACTATAATGAAAATTTCACTTTAAGTTACGAAGACATACTATTGAATGCTTTGGCAAAGGAAGCTAGTTCTGCTTTAAAGCAACAAACTAGTGTTGCAATGCCAAATAATAAATTAAAAGAATCAAACACTTTGCAATGATTCTACAGACTCAAGAATCTACAATAAATGACAACATACATTTTTACATAACTGCATTAAATAAATTTGCAAAGGACATTGGGGATTTTTGCAGCAGTGTTTCACAAATATTTGTGGGTATTCAGTATTTCTTTGTCGCCTACATGGGCTCATATTACCTTTTCTGAAGGTGATTGCTTAAATTATTCCAGCAAGGAATAAAACACATCATAAATAGTTACATATCTTTGACATTTGTTAATTGATAGTGGTCACTGAGCATCAAAACACCACAGCCATTGCTTTTAACTCATGCTGAATTACCTGAGTATGCAGTGAAAGGTTCAGTTAGTTTATTTTAATTCATGGAATGGCAAAGGCTGAAGTTTGGTCAAGAGATTTTCTGTAATTACAATCATTCAAACTGTATCTCCTATACTGCTTGACTAATGATGTGCATGGTTGGTCATGCATCCTTTTGAAAATCACATGGCAATGGGTCAGCTTAATTTTAGACATGCAATGACCATTCTACAACACAGACTTGTAGTCTGCATACCAAGAAATTAAGTTATTGTTTTTCCTACTTTACAATAGAAAGCATCTTAGACATCTATGATATTCCATCTGCAGGAGCACATTTTTGGCTTGGTAATCTAAAACATATCAAATTAAGTAAATGGAAACAGTAAGTACACTTTCTCAGGTACTTCTGCAGAGTGTGTGTGTGTGTGTGTGTGTGTGTGTGTGTGTGTGTGTGTGTGTGTGTGTGTGTGTGTGTGTGTGTGTGTGTGTGTGTGTGTGTGTGTGTGTGTAATGAGTCGCCACCACTTGAAAATGAGTATGCTATAATTTTACCAAAAGGATCTAATGCATTAATAATGTTCTTTTCAGTAAAAGCCCATCATTTTGACAAAGCACAACAAAACCGGTTAGTGAATATACAAATAAACAACATAAATTCTGCTCAAGTTACAAGTGAGTAAAACATAGCTTAATTCCATGCTCAGTATGTTTTCACGTGATTCTCCAAACATGTTCTGAGACAGGTACCAGTCTTTAACAGTTAACAATGAAGCTTTAAATATGCCCCTTTTCTCACGCTTATGCTCTTAAATGTCCATTAGCAACCATGTGCCTTTGCATAAACTACTCTAGTTTTCGAGTAAAATTTTCTGGGAAAAGTCCCTTCCCGGTTTCAGAAACTCTGTTTTGAAGCCAGTCTGATTCCTTAATGCCAGTGAGCCAACCAGCCTCCTGAAAAACAAAATATAGTTAAGTTAATTATTAGCAACTTATTGACAACTATGAGAAAAATACCACATGTAATTTAAATATTGGATATTCTTGCATCATCCGCCCACCAATGATCAAGCGCAAAGAAAGACAGGCCAACAAAACAACCAATTACTAAAGAGGAAACTGTCGCAAAAATCTTAAAATGTAAAACACATACAAATAAGAAGTAAATTTCTACCAGAGTAAAATGAGCCATAAATTACTTTTCTCCGATGTTGCTGTCACTTACAGTAAGTAGTAGAAATCTGACATTACCGACAGACTTTGGACTAGCCCATCTTCTCATGGGGGTTCTCAGGGTTTTCTTTATTTTTAAAAGCACTTAGTGAATGGCAGTTGCTATGTCCAACTGCCAAAATAGTGTGCAGTGAGCAGGGAGGCTGGCAAGCATCTTTGTATTAATCATTTTCAGGGAATGTCTTTTTAAAGAATAAAAGCCATGCTGAGAATCCCCCATGAAGAGATGGACTAGCCCAAAACCGAATCGGTAATGTCAGATTTTTACTACCTACTGTAAATGCCAGCAACATAGGAGAAAAGTAATTTATGGCTCATTTTACTCTGGAAGAAATGTATGTCTCATTTGTATGTGTTTTAAATTTTAAGATTTTCGCGACAGTTCCTCTCTTATTAGAGGGCAGTGGTTTTTTATTTTTCTGCTGCACCATAGGTGAGGCAAGCCCTTGGAGATCCTGCTGATGGTCTTGGAGTAAATAATGCAAGCATATTGCACAGATATTACTGGAAAGGGCCATCTTAGTGCTTGACCTTCTGGTACAAGTTCGCAGATATTATCAGCACACCATAGGTTATAGCACACACTTTATTGTGCCAGTCTCCACAATGTATTACAACAACCCGTCAACCTTTATCAAGGCATGTGGTTACATGACATTACACAAACAAACACTTGATATATTTCATTAATCCCTAATACCCCACCCCTACAAAGTGTCCTCACATAGGCATCATGGTGACTGACATCAAAAAACAATCATCAAATAACGTAAATACATATAATCAATACGTCCTTCCATATATACAAGATAAACAGTATACTCTGTGCTACTGAAGCTGAGATCTTAACATTTGGATATGCCCATACTGTCAGAGGTGTCATATTGTGCCAAATTAGTCCATATCTTTGAATTCCGGTGCTACCCCCTTCAGCTGTTATATCACAATGAACCGTTGTTGGCTGGCGGACAGTCCACCTCTTTGCCTTGTTCTATGCGAGTCGTGGGCAGGGTTATAGTCCCAGATCTCCGTCCAGGATTGGTATGCTTAATCTCTGAGCTCCGCCTTTGGACAAGTGATCTCCCACGTGTCAGCAGCGTCCAATGCGTGCTAACATCGGTCTCTATGTGTCTAAAATGACGCATAGTGTTGTTACACGTCCCTAGTAACCATCCGGAGCAGGATGAGAGTGTCTGAAATGACGCATTACGCATACTTAGTCAGGCGCGATCAGGAAGGCAAAACCTGACTCGTTGCCTAGGTTACCATAACAATATAATGATGCAATACATCTAAAATGACGCAATGCACATGTCAGGCATGAGCAGGGGGGTGTTTTCAGATTCCATAATTGTAATGTGTGTGACTCCATTAGGTACTGCGTTTCTGAACCCCAATAGTGGCAGGAAATACAAGATGAATTGGTATTTTAACTGTAACAAAGATCACTGTGTATAAATGCTAAATGCCACTGTGGATTAGCATATATATGACAAACAACAAACCCCATTAAGAAACGCTTCCAATGCCACTGTAGCGACATCAGAATGTCTTGGGCAGCTACAGAGAAAAATGAAAATCTACACTATACTAAGCCAGTGGCAATACATTGTGTGGAAAATGCCCATAGAGCCCATCAAATTAGAGGAGTGGTCATTGAACAGGTTAACAAGCCTAAATGGGGAGGTGACTGGGAGAAAAAACTTTTGCGAGAAGCCTTCTCTTAAAGGACTCAATAATAACAATGCATTAACGTGTTTCCTGAGGGAGAGATAATGAATGTATGTATGATTCACTACAACTAAAACATCTTTTTTGCAGGTTGTAATTTAATTGATTTTATTTTTACTGTCTCCATCATGGCAAAATTACATTGGTAACAGTGTCTTTTTCCATTCACAGGTTATTGGAAAAGAGCCTGATTCATCCCTCTTCCCTTTATGTTTTTTCATTCCCCAGTTTTGCTTCCTTTCCTCCTTCCCCATCTTTTCATTTTCCCATCCAAATCATGATCTACATTGTGGAATACCAGGTGGTGAGCATTTACTCTTAACTTAATTTTTGCGTTGTATTTACATTGCAGCCTAAATTGCCGCTCCCCCCCAGAAGCTGTGTTGTCATGCTGCTAAGCAACGAGTGTGGCTAGTCCCCGCTCGTGCTAAGCGATGATGTTGTCCATTGTTACCCAGGCAACGAGTCTCATCATGCCTCCTGCTCGTGCCTGATTTGCTATGCACAATGCATCATTTTAGATGTATTGCGTCATTCCAGACGCTTGGACCTGGCCCGTATCTATGTTGTTATGGTAACCTAGGCAACGAGTCAGGTTATGCCTTCCTGATCGCGCCTGACTAAGTATGCACAATGCATCATTTCAGATGCTCGCATCCGGCTCTGGATGGTTACTAGGGACGCGTAAAACACTATGCATCATTTTAGACGCATAGAGACCAACGTGAGCATGCATTGGACGCTGCAAGATTATGCGTACCAATTCTGGCCAGAGATCCGGGACTCTGAACGCACCCACGGCTCGCACGGTATAAGGCAAGTAACCACATGCCTTGATAAAGGCAGAACCTGTGTGGCCCCCAAAACAATTGTTGGAATACATTGTGGAGACTGGCACTATAAAGTGTGTGCTATAACCTATGGTGTGCTGATAATATCTACGAACTGTTCTGAGGTGTGATACTGCTTATACCACTTCATCAAGCACCCAAAGCAACTGATGGTGTGCAGACTTCATCCTGGAATACCTTCTGGTACAAGGCCCATAGAATACAGCTGGGCTTACAGGAATGCACACATGTAAAAATAGCGACTGATAAAAAGGGCACCAGATATAGCCGTTATTGTGGCTGGGTGCCAGGAAATGTGATAAAATACTGAAAATTCGGTTAAATATTATGCTATGTGAAATGCAGTAAAATTGTGGTATGCCATAGTAGAATATTGGTACCCTACCACTCCCACTAACCCTCCTCTATCTATGCCAAACTAGAATCCTCCTCTATTAGTGCCTAACCAGAACCTGTGGCCTAGGACACACAGTCGCAGTGGTTGCGATTGCAACCAGGCCTGCACGTCCACAGGGGCCCGTGCACAGTGCATCATAAATATGTTTCTGGAAGGGATGGTGTATGCTGCTGGCTTTGTACGGATGCTGTAGCTATCTATGGAACATGCCTGCTGGCTGCTACTCCTCCTCTTCTTGCTCCCTCCTTCGTACTGCCACAATTAGAGCCCAGACAATGGTCAGCCCACCCCTAAACTGGGCCCCGTCCCACCCCCCATACCTGCATGGCGGCCCATCCTTCAGACCTCCTTGCAGTGCCACCCATTTCTCATTCATCTTGCTTTTCTGACTGGCCTTAGGGAGCAAATAGACTGAGCACAGCTTCTTCTGCCTACCTCCCATCAGACAGCACCCCTCTTTCAGCACAAGTTGGCACATACAGTCAGACTGGCATTGCCTGCTTCCTACAGCCTTGTACACATGCTAAATGCAGCCGAAGTGGCTGTTAGCAACACACTGTGCTCAGAATCTAGCGCGAGTACAGCCCCTGATCACCCTCGGTGCATCAGTGAGTGATCCGCCTGTTAGATTAAAGCGGTTTAACACCCAGCATTACAACTTTGCTTTAAAAGATTGCTTACAGCTTACAAACTATTATGCCAGATTTTTTTTTTAAGCAGAAATTCAATGAATGGGTTAAACATGACATTTTAGTGTTGGATTTAACTAGGAATCCGCATCCGTTCTTATCTTTTAGTTACAAATGTATCTTTATTTGGAATACAAATAGACCTTTGAAAAGCCTGCCTGGGAAGCCCTCTTTGTTCTCTCAGAGCAGTGTTTGTTTGTTACATTGTAGATAGATACATTTGTAACTAAACAAGCAAGCACGGAGGAGGATTTCTAGCTAAATGCAGCACTAAAATGTCATGTTTAATCCATTCAGTGAATTTCTGCTAAAAAAAAATCTGGCATAATAGTTTATAAGCTGTAAGCAATCTTTTAAAGCAAAGTTGAAATGCTGGGTGTTAGACCACTTTAACTCGGCTGAGAGCTTATCGAGGACATTGTTCATAATTGATTAAAAGGATATGTATCAAGAAAGGGAAAATTATCAGGAAACCAAGAAAGATGAACTATTTCTTTCACTATTCCAAAAAGTACAACAAGATATACAAAGATTCTTCAATCCATAAATTAATTCACAGACATAGATAATACAATAATGATTGTATAGTTCTATACAAGTGGAAGATGATTTTTAAGATGACAAAGTCGACTTCTTCAGGCCTTTATGAACACTATGTATATCTGAGAAACATAAACTGAGATTAAAGGATAAAGATCATCCAGATAATCACAAAGCCAGGTAATACCACTCTTAAGATGCCATACTAGGGAGCCACATGGAAGCCATCTGGTCCCAGGATGTCTTGCTTCCAAGCGGCTCTCTAGTATGGCTAAACCTGCTAATGAGAACCGCTGTAAAGCTGTAACAGCTAATTAGATATTGAAAAAGCATAATTATCCCTCCTACCTCCCGATACAAGTGTATTTCTCTCTTTCACCCCTTGTCTTCCTTTTTATCCTTGGTAGTTAGGAGGGTAATTTAGTGTGAATCAGATAATTTAGGCGCCCGTCACTCTGCGCTGAGCATCGAAGCTGGGCTCAGGCATAGCACTAGTGCTATGCTGCACACCAAGCACAAGGGTTATTCAGGGCTCCGGTGATCGACCAGACCCTGAATTACATCTCCCTTTGAGTTTATACAACTTGGAGGGGGAACAGTATTTAACACCGCCGGGGTATTGAGGAGCAGCAGCAGGGTGTTCCATCATTCGACTCACCCTGTGCCCAACTCAAGCGTAGCAAAATAACATGTATGTAATTTAGTGTAAAATATTTAAAGTATTTATATTTGAAGTGAGTAAAATTGTTTAAAATAAACCCACAGAATTTCAAGCGCTACCACCTGTTCGAGGGCCCTAACTCTAGGTCCAGCTGGTATGAACAGTGTCGGTAATTCCCGCCTCTTACCTCTGTAACTGTCAACCTTCTTTTCTTTAAAGAGAACCTAAACTGAAAATAAAAAGTCAAAATTTACTTGCCTCCTGAATAGTCTACTACTGAATCTCTTTATCCTTTGATCAATGTATTTCTCCATCCTCCATTTTAAAAATTTCCATTACCTCCTAACCGCTTCCTGGTCAGCACACTGTTAAACTGTAATATCACCCACTTGAGCCATCGGGTAACATGGATATTTCCTTGCAAATTCAGCTGTAACTGACAGCTGCTGATATATAGATGATGTATAACTGACAGCAACTGGTATATTTCAGTTCTGACAAAATATTGTCAGAACTGGAAGGGATCACTGTAAGAAGAAAATGGTGAGCTTCTGAGTGGAACTTATGGTGAGGTTAGTATGTAATAGACATTTGCAGCTACTAATAATATTCCTCGCTTCAGGTTCCGTTTAAGGTTATGAGTAGAGATGAGGCGAACGGTTCCCGAACCGTTCGCCGGCGAACATCTCTTATTCCCTGGGCCTCTTACTACTTCCGGGTCACAATGACCCGGAGTAGTACGCCTGTGCTGCCCAGCGGAGCGCGTCCTAGATCGCGCTCCTGTTGCCGGGCCCTTTCTGCGCATGTGCGTGACGTCATGAACGACGTCACGCTCATGCGCAGAGAGTGCCCGGCAACAGGAGCGCGATCTAGGACGCGCTCCGCTGGGCAGCGCAGGCATACTACTCCGGGTCATTGCGACCCGGAAGTAGTAAGAGGCCCAGAAGGGTTCGCCAGGCTAACGGTTCGGCCCATCACTGGTTAGGAGTGACAGTAACTGGTATGTTATGATATCTTGAACAGTTTCTGTAGTTACAAATAGACATCTTAATTATTTTATAGCTCTTGTTGACTTGCTTATTTGATAATTTGTTGATATAGATGACTTGTATACCAATGTATCTCTTATACCAATGTAACTTTGACAAATACTAATAAAATTGGTTTATAATAAAAAAATAAAAATAAACATGTGAGGTAACTTTAAATGAACATTACATAGTTACTTTGCCATCAGTTCCTCTCAGAAGCTCACCATTTTCTTCTGACAATGATCCTTTCCACTTCTGACAACATTTTGTCAGAACTGAAATATATCAGTTGCTGTCAGTTATATATCAGTTTATGTCAGTTATAGCTGAGAGGACAACTGACGTGCCAGGTAATGTCTATGTTTCCCTATGGCTCAAGTGGTCGATGTTACAGTTTAAGAGTGTGCTGACCAGAAAGCTGTTATGGGGTAATAGCCATTTTCAAATTGGAGGACAGAGAATTCCATTGATCACAGTGGACAAACAGGACACAGGAGAGGAGAAAGAGATTGAGGAGTAGACTACACGGGAGGTAAATATGACTTCTGTATGTTTATTTTGACTTTTAATTTTCGGTTCAGGTTTTCTTTAAGTGTCAAGAGGAATGGACTAACTGAATAAACTGACCTAAAGTCTAAAGTTAAACTTAGTTAATAATCCTTATTTCATATTATTTGTGGCTCGTATCATCTTTTACCTTTGTATATGTAATAACCTGGAGTAAGAACTGCAAAAGTAGTACAGAGGTGCCAACAGGGTAAAAACAATATTTCTTTAAAATGGATAAAATGAAGTAGGTAGCGGTGGACTTACCCCTCCAAAACATACACAAAAAAAATGCAGTTTTAAGCAAAAATCTGTTTATTTACATACTCTGAACAAGGTGCAACGCGTTTCACGGGTATATCCCACTTCCTCTGGCAATAAATAGGAGCATATCACCAAAGCGGTCCGGTACATAGCCTGGCGCCAGAGGCTATGTACAGAGGCGCCAAGCTATGTACCGGACCGCATTGGTGATATGCTCCTATTTATTGCCCGAGGAAGTGGGATATACCCGGGAAACGCGTTGCACCTTGTTCGGAGTATGTAAATAAACTGATTTTTGCTTAAAACGGCAATTTTTTTGTGTCTATTTTGGAGGGGTAAGTCCACCGCTACCTACTTCATTTTATCCATTTTAAAGAAATATTGTTTTACCCTGTTGGCGCCTCTGTACTACTTTTGCAGTTGTTTCCACCCCTGGTGGATGGGAATTCTTCCTTTTTCCCGATCTACAGAGAGCGACTTCTTAATCCTGAGTGGGGACAGGTCTAATCTCCTCCCTGCCTTCATAGTGGTTACCTGGATGGTAACCCTTGTTTGTGAGTATAATAAACCTATACTTACCTTCCACACCCAATTTACAGTACATACTACACTACACTGGGCTCTCGGGGTCTTCCCTTATAAACCTGGTGTAAGAAGGTGCTATTGATCATCTCTATTGATGGGGTCCAACCAGTTATGGGCAGATATTTTCTGTGATCACGGAATACCCGTGATTCACAAGCATTTTTTCACTATTCGGCTTCGGTATTCAACGCCGTGATCGATTCTGGATCATGGAAATCGGCCACGAGGCAGCCGTGATTACAAATATTCAGGCCGTGATCATGCTCGTGATCGCGGTAGAAAGCCATGATTAGATGGGTCGTGAATAGGCGTAAATGACATCTCTGGGCCAATCAGAGGCCCCCCCAGCCAGGCCCTAGCAACCAATCATAGGAGGGGAGGCTATGCCCTCCCCTCCTGTATATAAAGTGGCGGCCATCTTAAAAAGCTTCGTCCTTGCTAGACTGTGACACTGAGAGGATCATCTCCATTTGTTGCTTCTGCAAGCGTGTTTTTTTCCCCAAAAACATAGCGTTTTTACTCCTAACAGTGCTCTTATACTGCAGTATATACTTGTCTTTAGCTAGCTAACCAGTGAGTGATTACTAAAGTTAGTTGTAATCAGTGTAGTTCAGTGAGAGAGTGTAGTGATTGCTGTGCTTAGTGAAGGCAGGTTCAACTTCACACTGATTCCACTGCTCTATTCCTGTATACTTGTTAGCTAGCTAAGCCAGCCAGCCAGCGATCAACTTCAGTTAATTGCAGACAGTCACTGCCACTGTTGTTCAGTCACTAAGTTTAGTCAGTGACATTGTATTGTTCTGTTAATGCACTGCAGGCAGACCGCTGTCCACTAATTTTTGTGCTCTATATTTTACTGTATCTGACTGTAACGATCGGTGTAACACAGAGAGGATCTGATCATCGGTGATCTGCAGTATCACCGAAAATACAGATATATACCCGATTATTGATGATCTGCAGTATCACCGATAATCAGATATATTTCTAACCTCTGGACACCTGAGTAATATGAGTGTTTGTGCAGCAGTAATACTTTGAGGAGAGCACCCGTATAGAGGGTGCCAGGCAGTAAGAGATACAGCTCAGAGAACAGGTTCCTTCCAATGGTCTGATGCTCCCCAAGGGGCGGAGCCAGGCTGAGAGTGGGAAGGGCCAGAGAGTGAGTGACACCAATGGTGAAGTGTCACTGACAGGTCTGTGAACTATCTTCAAACAGGGAAGATAGTTCTCGAGGTCGGACAAGCCAGGTCGGCAACAGACAGACAGATCAGATACAGAGACAGGAGACAGATACGGAATCTAAAGACAAGCAGGGTTCAGCAACAGAGTATCAGATACCAAATCAGAGATCAAGAGAGTGGTCAGGAAAGCAGAAAGTCATAACAGATAATAACAATGCCTAGTCTTAGGTGTGAGCTCTGTGATCATCAACACCCGGGAACTAGTCTGATATATAACAGAGTGATAATACAGTTCCCTAGTCTTGGGTGTGAGTTCCTTGATCATCAACACCCTGGAACTAGCCTGAAGCAACAACACAGATACTGACAAGGTCTGAGTGCTACCACGTAGTGATCGCAACGCCAGACACCAGAGAAATCACCAGCACCCAGTATATATACACAAGCGCTCTCCGGCGCCTCCCCTAAGTGCTGGACCAATGAAACCTAATAGAATTGTCAGCTGATCGGCTGGATCAGCTGACACCCTTCTGACTGTCATAAAAGCTCTGCCTCTCAACGCGCGTGTGCGTCCTTCTGAACCTGTGTGGACTATCAGTCCCAGCCACACCAGACATGTGTTGTAATGTATCTGCTGGTTTGAACGCGGGGCCAGCCGCACCGCTGTCAGAGCATGCGGCGGTTTCCCCGTCACACTGCTAGTGCTAGGCCCATGCGTGCCAACCGCCGCGTCGGACGCGGAATCCGCCGCCTTGTTCACTGAGCATGCGGCGGTTTCTCCGCGCTCCGTCTGGTCAGTGGACGCCATGCTGGACGTGGAATTAGCCGCTTTACTCTGAGTACTCGCGGCGGCTTTTCCGCGTTCTCACAGTACCCCCCCCCCCCCCCTGGGGAGTGGACTCCGGACAGCTCCTACCCGGTTTCTCAGGATATAAAGCGTGGAACTCCCTCCTTAATTTATCCGCATGCATGCGACACTCAGGTACCCATGTTCTCTCCTCAATACCATACCCTTTCCAGTGAACTAGATACTGCACTGAGTTCTGTACAACACGTGAGTCTAAAATCTTTTCTACTTCGTACTCAGGTTGGTCATCTACCATCACAGGAGGAGGAGGAGTGGAACCCACATGAACTGCTGGCTTAAGCAGGGACACATGAAAGGATCTTACACCACGCATGCTGGCAGGGAGATCAATGGCATAAGTAACATTGTTGATCTTCCTGGTCACTGGAAAAGGGCCCACAAATCTGAGTCCTAACTTGGGCGAGGGCTGTTTCAGGGTCAAATGACGCGTGGACACCCAGACCAAGTCTCCTGGCCGGAACTTCCACTCTAAGGAGCGTTTCTTGTCAGCTTGACCTTTCTGACTTTGAAAAGCCTTCTCCAAATTATTTTTCACGATCCCCCAAATGTTCTTAAATGACTTTTGCCAGGCTTCCAAAGCTGGAAACGGAGTGGAAGCTACTGGCAGTGGAGAGAAGTTAGGCAACTTTCCGGTTACCACCTGAAAATCCAGAGGAAGAGCTCTTCAAATTATTGTGCGCAAATTCTGCGAACGGCAAGAACTTGACCCAATCATTTTGCGCATCCATAACATAACACCTTAGAAACTGCTCCAATGACTGATTAACTCTCTCAGTCTGACCATTGGTCTGTGGGTGGTAGCCCGACGAAAATGACAGTTTCATGCCCATTTGATGACAAAATGCCCTCCAAAATTTAGAAACAAATTGGACTCCCCGATCTGACACAATGTTTTCCGGAATGCCATGTAGCCGGAAAATGTGGATGATGAAAAGATCGGCCAACTCCTGGGCCGAGGGGAGTCCTTTCAGAGGCACAAAATGGGCCATTTTACTGAAACGGTTGACTACCACCCAAATGACCGACATGCCCTCAGACCTCGGAAGCTCACCCACAAAATCCATGGACAAATGGGTCCATGGTTCACTCGGGGTGGGCAAAGGCTGCAACGTTCCCACAGGTGCCAGACGGGAGGGTTTGCTTTCTGCACATACTGCACACTCTCTAACATACTCCTTGCAGTCGGTTGCCAATGAAGGCCACCAAGCACACCTAGCAACAAGGTCATGTGTTCTGGTGGCCCCAGGATGTCCAGCATTTTTGTGGGAGTGGAACATCTGCAATATCTGGAGACGAAATGGCAGTGGTACAAACATCACTCCTTCAGGCTTTCCTTCAGGGACATCCTGCTGGAAGGGAATTAAAGTCTCCATCCAGTCTTTCCAGGTCTCTGTGGCTGCCAACACTACTTTCTGTGGGATAATAGTCTCTGGGTCTGAGGGCTGTGCTGTCTCTGGCTCAAAGCATCTGGACAAGGCGTCTGCTTTAACGTTTTTACTACCCGGAGTGTACGTAATTACAAATCTGAATCTCAAAAAAAACAGTGACCACCGGGCCTGACGGGGACTCAATCTCTTAGCCCCCTCAATGCATTCCAAATTTTTGTGATCAGTGTAAACGGTATTCGTATGTTCTGCTCCTTCTAGCCAATGACGCCATTCTTTCGAAGGCCAATTTAATGGCTAGGAGCTCCCTGTTGCCTATATCATAGTTTTTCTCTGCTGGTGAAAACCTACGAGAGAAATAGGCACACGGGTGTAATCTTACCTGCAACCCAGAATGCTGAGACAGCACAGCCCCTACCCCGACCTCCACAATAAAGGGATAGGAGGTGTCGACGTGTCTCAAAATGGGTGCAGAGCAAAACATTTCTTTCAAAGTGGAGAAAGCAGCTAGAGCTTCAGGGGACCAGTGGTTGGTATCTGCCCCTTTCTTTGTGAGACTGGTGAGGGGTGCTATGACTGTGGAGTACCCCTTCATGAACCTTCTATAGTAATTAGCGAATCCTAAAAATCTCTGGAGAGATTTTAGTCCCACTGGCTGAGGCCATTCCAGGACAGCAGAGACTTTGGCAGGATCCATAGAAAGGCCTGAGGTGGAAATTATGTACCCCAGAAAAGTGACAGCTGTTACCTCAAAAATGCATTTCTCCAATTTAGCATAAAGCATGTTCTGTCTTAACTTGTGCAGCACCAATTTGACATGAGCCCTGTGTTCAGAGAGGTTATCTGAGAAGATTAGTATATCATCCAGATATACCAGGACAAATTTGCTCAACACCTCCCTGAATACTTCGTTAATGAGTTCCTGAAAGATGACCGGGGCGTTACACAACCCGAAGGGCATCACCAGGTACTCGTAATGCCCATCGGGTGTGTTAAAGGCCGTCTTCCACTCATCGCCCTCTCTGATCCGCACCAGGTTGTATGCACCCCGCAAATCCAATTTCGAGAAAATCTTAGCATTGGTGACCTGAGTGAATAAATCGTCTATCAAAGGCAATGGATAGCGATTTTTTACTGTGATTTTATTCAGGCCCCGGTAATCAATGCATGGCTGAAGGCCTCCGTCTTTTTTCTTTACAAAAAAGAAACCTGCTCTGGCAGGCGACCGAGAAGGGTGAATGAAACCCTTAGCTAAGTTTTCACGGATATAGTCTCGCATGGCCACCTTTTCCGGCCCAGACAAATTGTAGAGATGACCTCTAGGGGGCATACAACCAGATCGGAGATCGATGGGGCAATCGAAGGGGCGATGTGGAGGTAGTTTATCTGCAGCTTTGGGACAAAACACATCTGAAAATTCAGAATATTGTTCCGGTACTCCCTCCACATGAATCCTGGTCTGACCCAAGGTCACCCTCACTAAACAATGATGAAAGCAATGGGCTGACCAGCTTGTTAGCTGACCAGTGGGCCAATTAATCTGAGGGGAGTGAAGGTGTAACCAAGGCATGCCAAGGATGATAGTGGAGGTTGTCATGTGTAACACAAAAAAATGCAACTTCTCCCTATGCAGCACCCCTTTAGAGACACCCACCTCTGGTGTCTGAGACAGAGGACGGCTACGTTGCAGGGGGGAGTCATCCACTGCCGTAACCTGGATAGGTGGTGTTACCGGGGTGAGCGGAATACCCAATTTTTTTAGCAAATTCGTAATCCATAAAATTAGCCGCTGAGCCCGAATCAACGAAGGCCTCAGTGACTTCAGATTTATCTTCCCATGCAATCGTACAAGGAAGAAGCAATCTTTTATCATCTAGGGGTAAAAGTTGTACGCCCAGGGTATTACCCCCAACTACTCCTAGGCAGTAGCGTTTCCCGATTTCTTAGGGCAATTCTGTACTCTATGACCCCCCTCTGCACAATAAAGACACAATTGCTCTGAAATCCTGTGTCTCCGCTCCACCCGAGACAACTTCGACCGGCCAATCTGCATCGGCTCGGGTGGAGGCGAAACGGGAGGAGGTGGAGTCACAGGAGGCGCAGCGTAGGACACCATCTTTACATGATTTCTACCCCGGGTCTGTTTCTGATAGCGTAGCCTACGGTCGATCCTGATGGCCGATGAAATGGCCTCATCAATGGTCTTAGGTTTAGGCTGACTTAACATAAGATCAGAGACCTCATCTGACAATCCTGATAGAAAACAATCTAAAAGAGCAAAGGTGTCCCACCTGGCTGATACTGACCACCTTCTGAATTCAGCAGCATACTCCTCGACCGGACTCTTGCCTTGACATAATAACTTGAGCTTCCGCTCAGAAGTCGAGGCAATGTCTGGATCGTCATAAATTATTGCCATAGCTTTAAAAAATTCATCTACAGAGGTTAGGGCTAAGTCTCCAGCGGGTAGACTGTGTGCCCAGGTCTGAGAATCGCCTGATAACAAAGTCTTAATAAATGTGACCCTTTGGGCCATAGTTCCTGAAGATCTAGGTCTCAACTCAAAGTATGATAACACTCTACTCCTAAAATTTCGGAAATCAGATCTGTGACCAGAAAATTTTTCAGGTACAGGCATACGTATGTCTGTGCTAGGAGGAGATCGCACTTTGTCCACAGTCGTCTGGAGGGTTTGTAAAGATCCGGACAAAGCGTCAATTAACGCTCGGTGATTACCCAGCACTTGGTTGATGGTATCCACCGAAGTGGTAAGTGTGCCCAGACGGTCGGTGTGTGCGTCCATTTGCATTTTGGGTCTGGCGTTCTGTAACGATCGGTGTAACATAGAGAGGATCTGATCATCGGTCATCTGCAGTATCACCGAAAATACAGATATATACCCGATTATTGATGATCTGCAGTATCACCGATAATCAGATATATTTCTAACCTCTGGACACCTGAGTAATATGAGTGTTTGTGCAGCAGTAATACTTTGAGGAGAGCACCCGTATAGAGGGTGCCAGGCAGTAAGAGATACTGCTCAGAGAACAGGTTCCTTCCAATGGTCTGATGCTTCCCAAGGGGCGGAGCCAGGCTGAGAGTGGGAAGGACCAGAGAGTGAGTGACACCAATTTGTGAAGTGTCACTGACAGGTCTGTGAACTATCTCCAAACAGGGAAGATAGTTCTCGAGGTCGGACAAGCCAGGTCGGCAACAGACAGACAGATCAGATACAGAGACAGGAGACAGATACGGAATCTAAAGACAAGCAGGGTTCAGCAACAGAGTATCAGATATAGCGAAGTACCAAATCAGAGATCAAGAGAGTGGTCAGGAAAGCAGAAAGTCATAACAGATAATAACAATGCCTAGTCTTAGGTGTGAGCTCCGTGATCATCAACACCCGGGAACTAGTCTGATATATAACAGAGTGATAATACAGTTCCCTAGTCTTGGGTGTGAGTTCCTTGATCATCAACACCCTGGAACTAGCCTGAAGCACCACAAGGAAAATATCACAGATACTGACAAGGTCTGAGTGCTACCACGTGGTGATCGCAACGCCAGACACCAGAGAAATCACCAGCACCCAGTATATATACACAAGCGCTCTCCGGTGCCTCCCCTAAGTGCTGGACCAATGAAACCTGATCGAATTGTCAGCTGAATGGCTGGATCAGCTGACACCCTTCCGACTGTCATAAAAGCTCTGCCTCTCAACGCGCGCGCGCGCGTCCTTCTGAACCTGTGTGGACTATCAGTCCCAGCCACAGCAGACATGTGTTGTAATGTATCTGCTGGTTTGAACGCGGGGCCAGCCGCACCGCTGTCAGAGCATGCGGCGGTTTCCCCGCGTTTAGCCACACTGCTAGTGGTAGGCCTATGCGTGCCAACCGCCGCGTCGGACGCGGAATCCGCCGCCTTGTTCACTGGGCATGCGGCGGTTTCTCCGCGCTCCGTCAGGCCAGTGGACGCCATGCTGGACGCGGAATTAGCCGCCTTACTCTGAGTACTCGCGGCGGCTTTTCCGCGTTTTCTCACACTGACACTTGTATTCAGCTCATAGCCAGTGATAAACTTCAGTTAGTTGCATTCACTGCCACTGGTCAATCACTAAGTTTAGTCAGTGACATTGTACTGTTTTAGTATTGCAGGCAGACCGCTGTCCATTAAATTTTGTGCTGTGTATTATTTTACTTTATCACTTGTATTCAGCTCAGTAGCCAGTGATCAACTTCAGTTAGTACTTGCAGTCACTGCCACTGTTCAGTCACTAAGTTTAGTCAGTGACATTGTACTGTTCAATTAGTGCAGGCAGACCGCTGTCCACTAATTTTTGTGCTCTTTATTATTTTACTGTATATCACTTATATTCAGCTAATTAGCCAGTGATCAACTTCAGTTAGTTGCATTCACTGCCACTGGTCATTCACTAAGTCTAGTCAGTGACATTGTACTGTTGTAGTAGTGCAAGCAGACCGCTGTACTTTACATTTTAGCTAAGCCAACCAGCCAGTGATCAACTTCAGTTAGTTGCAGACAGTCGCTGCCACTGTTGTTCAGTCACTAAGTTTAGTCAGTGACATTGTACTGTTCTGTTAATGCACTGCAAGCAGACCGCTGTCCACTAATTTTTGTGCTCTATATTGTACTGTATCTGACACTTGTATTCAGCTAATAGCCAGTGATCAACTTCAGTTATTTGCATTCACTGCCCCTGGTCAGTCACTAAGTTTAGTCAGTGACATTGTACCATGCTAGTAGTGCAGTGTCGATGTCCAATAATTTTTGAGTTTCTATATTTTACTGTATCTGACAGTTGTATTCAGCTCATAGCACTAGTGATCAACTTCAGTTAGTTGCATTCACTGCCACTGATCAGTCACTAAGTTTCTATTAGTGCAGGCAGACCGCTGTCCACTATTTTTTGTGCTCTTTATTATTTTACTGTATATTACTTGTATTCAGCTCATTAGCCAGTGATCAACTTAAGTTAGTTGCAGTCACTGCCACTGGTCAGTCACTAAGTTTAGTCAGTGACATTGTACTGTTCTATTAGTGCAGGCAGACCGCCGTCCACTAATTTTTGTGCACTATTATTTTATTGTATCACTTGTATTCAGCTCATTAGCCATTGATCAATTTCAGTTAGTTGCAGTCACTGCCACTGGTCAGTCACTAAGTTTAGTCAGTGACATTGTACTGTTCTAGTAGTGCAGGCAAACCTTTGTACACTAATTTTTGTGCTCTTTATTATTTTACTGTATATTACTAGTGTTGATCAAACAGTGTTCGACACTGTTCGTTACTCCCCGAATATCGGGGTGTTTGGGTTCGGTTCGAGCTCAGCCAAGCACCGCATGGTGCTCGGCCGAACAGCGCGGACTCCTCCCCTCGCTTATTGGCGCCTTCAGGCAGCCAATAAGCTGCGACGATGCTTTTTTTGCACAGCTATGGTCGCACAGCCTAGCTGGCTGTGACCATAGCTGTGATTGGCCGAGCGGGTCACGTGATCGGGTTTATAAATACCCAAACGCGCAGCTTGCTCCGCCATTCCTATTTGGGTTTAGCTTGGGGTAGGTAGGGATGGGAGTAGGACTGAGCGGTTAGGTGCCAGCACTGCCAGGCCAGCTAGGCCAGCCACAGTACCTCAGCCTCGCTCACACCACCACTGCCAGCAGCAGCCACAGAGCCCCTGCCAGCCTCACCACTGCCAGCGGCCCAGCAGCAGCCACAGAGCCCCTGGCAGCCTCACCACTGCCAGCAGCAGCCACAGGCACAGAGCCCCTGCCTCACCACTGGCAGCAGCCACAGTGCCCCTTCCAGCCTCACCACTGCCAGCGGCCCAGCAGCAGCCACAGAGCCCCTGCCAGCCTCACCACTGCCAGCAGCAGCCACAGGCACAGAGCCCCTGCCTCACCACTGGCAGCAGCCACAGTGCCCCTTCCAGCCTCACCACTGCCAGCGGCCCAGCAGCAGCCATAGAGCCCCTGCCAGCCTCACCACTGCCAGCAGCAGCCACAGGCATAGAGCCCCTGCCTCACCACTGCCAGCAGGCAGTGCCAGCCCACTGCCAGCAGGCACTGCCAGCAGCCACCTTTCAGTACTTCAGTGCCAGCTGGGAAAACTTGTGCCCATAAAAAAACACAGTTTATTCCATTGTACTGTTGCTTATTGTTGAAAAAAAAGTACTTTCAGTGCCAGCTGGGATCAGTTGTGCCCATAAAAAAAACACAGTTTACTGCATTTTACTGTCGTTTATTGTTGAAAAAAAAAGCACTACTTTCAGTGCCAGCTGGGATCTGCTGTGCCCATAAAATAAACACAGTTTATTGCATTGTACTGTTGCTTATTGTTAAAAAAAAACACTACTTCAGTGCCAGCTGGGATCAGTTGTGGCCATAAAAAAACACAGTTTATTGCATTTTACTGTTGGTTTTTGTGAATAAAAAACACTACTTTCAGTGCCAGCTGGGATCAGTTGTGCCCATAAAATAAACACAATTTATTGCATTGTACTGTTGCTTATTGTTGGAAAAAAAAAACACTACTTCAGTGCCAGCTGGGATCAGTTGTGGCCATAAAAAACACAGTTTATTGCATTTTTCTGTTGTTTTTTGTTGAAAAAAACCCACTACTTTCAGTGCCAGCTGGGATCAGTTGTGCCCATAAAATAAACAAAATTTATTGCACTGTACTGTTGCTTATTGTTGAAAAAAAACAGTACTTCAGTGCCAGCTGGGATCAGTTGTGGCCATAAAAAAACAGCAGGCACTGCCAGCAGCCACCTTTCAGTACTTTAGTGCCAGCTGGGAAAACTTGTGCCCATAAAAAAACACAGTTTACTGCATTTTACTGTTGCTTATTGTTGAAAAAAAAAGAACTACTTTCAGTGCCAGCTGGGATCAGTTGTGCCCATAAAAAACACAGTTTATTACATTGTACGGTTGCTTATTGTTGAAAAAAAAACAGTACTTCAGTGCGAGCTGGGATCAGTTGTGCCCATAAAATAAACAAAATTTATTGCATTGTACTGTTGCTTATTGTTGAAAAAAAAACACTACTTCAGTGCCAGCTGGGATCAGTTGTGGCCATAAAAAAACACAGTTTATTGCATTTTACTGTTGGTTTTTGTTGAAAAAAAAACACTACTTTCAGTGCCAGCTGGGATCAGTTGTGGCCATAAAATAAACAAAATTTATTGCACTGTACTGTTGCTTATTGTTGAAAAAAAAACAGTACTTCAGTGCCAGCTGGGAAAACTTGTGCCCATAAAAAACACAGTTTACTGCATTTTACTGTTGCTTATTGTTGAAAAAAAAAAGCACTACTTTCAGTGCCAGCTGGGATCAGTTGTGCCCATAAAAAACACAGTTTATTACATTGTACGGTTGCTTATTGTTGAAAAAAAACACTACTTCAGTGCCAGCTGGGATCAGTTGTGCCCGTAAAATAAACACAGTTTATTACATTGTACTGTTGCTTATTGTTGAAAAAAAAAAACAGTACTTCAGTGCCAGCTGGGATCAGTTATGGCCATACAAAACAGTTTATTGCATTTTACTGTTGGTCTTTGTTGAAAAAAACCCCACTACTTTCCGTGCCAGCTGGGATTAGTTGTGTCCATAATATAAACACAGTTTATTGCATTGTACTGTTGCTTATTGTTGAAAAAAAAAAACACTACTTCAGTGCCAGCTGGGATCAGTTGTGGCCATAAAAAAACACTGTTTATTGCATTTTACTGTTGGTTTTTGTTGAATAAAAAATACTACTTTCAGTGCCAGCTGGGATCAGTTGTGCCCATAAAATAAACACAATTTATTGCATTGTACTGTTGCTTATTGTTGAAAAAAAAACACTACTTCAGTGCCAGCTGGGATCAGTTGTGGCCATAAAAAACACAGTTTATTGCATTTTACTGTTGGTTTTTGTTGAAAAAAAATACTACTTTCAGTGCCAGCTGGGATCAGTTGTGCCCATAAAATAAACACAATTTATTGCATTGTACTGTTGCTTATTGTTGAAAAAAAACCACTACTTCAGTGCCAGCTGGGATCAGTTGGGGCCATAAAAAACACAGTTTATTGCATTTTACTATTGGTTTTTGTTGAAAAAAACCCACTACTTTCAGTGCCAGCTGGGATCAGTTGTGCCCATAAAATAAACACAGTTTATTGCTTTGTACTGTTGCTTATTGTTGAAAAAAAAACAGTACTTCAGTGCCAGCTGGGATCAGTTGGGGCCATAAAGAAAACACAGTTTATTGCATTTTACTGTTGGTTTTTGTTAAAAAAAACCCACTACTTTCAGTGCCAGCTGGGATCAGTTGTGCCCATAAAATACACACAGTTTATTGCATTGTACTGTTGCTTATTGTTGAAAACAAAATACTACTTTGGTGCCAGCTGGGATCAGTTGTGGCCATAACAAAACACAGTTTAACATGCCACTAATGGGTTAATGCTGCTAAGCTAGTAATGGTAACATTTACCCAACGTTATTGCATCAGGCCCTATAAGTATGCTATAAGCAAACAGTTCTGGGTGTATATTTTAAAGAGAACCCGAGGTGTGTTTAAAGAATGTTATCTGCATACATAGGCTGGATCTGCCTATATAGCCCAGCCTCTGTTGCTATCCCAAACCCCACTAAGGTCCCCCTGCACTCTGCAATCCCTCATAAATCACAGCCGTGCTGTGAGGCTGTGTTTACATCTGTAGTGTCAGTCTCAGCTGCTCCCCCACCTCCTGCATAGCTCCGGTCCCTGCCCCCGTCCCTTCCCTCCAATCAGCAGGGAGGGAAGGGATGCAGGCGGGGACTGGAGTTCTGCAGGAGGCAGGGAGAGCAGCAGACTGACACTATAGAGATAAACACAGCCAGCTCTGACAAGCTGTTTGTCAGCAGCGTGGCTGTGATTTATGAGGGATTGCAGAGTGCAGGGGGACCTTAGGGGGGTTTGGGATAGCAACAGAGGCTGGGCTGTATAGGCAGATCAAGCCTCTGTATGCAGATAATATTCTTCAAACCCACCTCGGGTTCTCTTTAAGGAAAATAACGTAATTACTGCACATTTATGTGCTGTACTGAAGTGATATATTATGGGGATTCCTTCACAGTGGCGTTGCTAAGGAGCTGTGGGCCCCGATGCAAGTTTTACAATGGGGCCCCCCAAGCACTCTATACATAACAATTGGTACGGTGCACCAAAACCTGCCAATGGCAACTACAGTGTCAGAGGTGCAAGAAGGGGATGGGGAACAGTTTGTTAATGATTACCACTATTCAAAGTATCTATAGAAGTGATTATTGTGAACACAGGACCAATAGAGAGCTAATACTGTAGTTGAGGAAGGGCCTTTCGGGGCCCCTTTGGCCCAAGGGCCCCGATGCGGTCGCTACCTCTGCACCCCCTATTGCTATGCCCCTGTTCCTTCATGTGCAGCTGAATACTTGCAAGTACATTCTTTTAGAAAGCAAATTTGTATTTGGTATATGATGTAACAAAATTGTTAGTGAAGGGAAAGTAAAAAATAAAAATATACCCCTCCTTTCTACAACTATATAACCGTTATACATATGGGGGAATGATGATAAGTTCCTGACTTTGTTCCCTTCCAGATGAAATAGAAAAACAAGTGTAGAGGCATATGACAGTTAAATTACTTAGTATGTAACTGCTCAAATGCCAGGTTTTTGCGATTCTTAGATCTGTTTTTTATCTTAGTGAGGAAAATAAAAGTTTGCTTTCTTAAAACAGAAATAATTTGCGATAATTCAGGTCGGAATGAGCTTGAGATCAGAGCCGGCCTTTGGGGGGGGGGCAAGTGGGGCAATCGCGTCCCAGGCCCCGCGCCTGAAGAGGCCCTGCACCCTCTGTTGCGGTGGGGAGAGCAGGCATAGTTACTAAAACTCACATTTCTTCTGCTGATCATCGCAGCTTCCATCTCCTCCTCTCCCAGCATCTGATGTAATAGTAACAGCGCCCCCTGTGATGATGTGACCGCATGTCACCACAGGGGGGCGCTGTTACCAATACACAGATGCCGGGACAGGAAGAAGATGGAAGCTGCGATGATCTGCAGAAGAAATGTGAGTTTTAACTTCAATGCTCGCTCTCCCCACCGCTGCAGCCACTCACCAATGTAACCTTTACTCAAGGAACATACCTATCTAACCTGTACTGCGGGGCATCTACCTATCTAATCTATACTGCAGGCACCTATCTATCTAATCTATACTGCAGGCACCTATCTATCTAATCTATACTGCAGGCACCTATCTAATCTAAACTGCAGGCACCTATCTATCTAATCTATACTGCAGGCACCTATCTAACCTGTACTGCGGGGCATCTACCCATCTAATCTATACTGCGGGGCACCTACCTATCTAATCTATACTACAGGCACCTATCTAATCTATACTGCAGGCGGAAACAGGAAAAAAGGGCCCAGGCAGCTAGTGGACAAATCGGACGCCGCCATTCACTCCCATTCTAAATATCGTTTAATGTGCACCGAACAGGAAAAAAGGGCGCCTGAGAGTAATAACGTTTTACAAGCGGCGCCCGAAGATATTTAATGTTTTATAACTGCTTGTGATTATTTACGTTTAGAAAAAGCACCCGTGACAAATAATGTTTATAAAAGTACTAAACATATTTATTCTATTTAAAAAAAACATTATTTAAAATGTTCTCCCTTACTACTTGTAAAACATTATTATTCATAAAATAAAATGATCACTACGTAATGTAATTTGTAATATATTTTATCCCTTACTGTTTGTAAAACATTATTCTACACACAATAAAGCGATCACTAAGGCGGGTCTTAGGTTTAGGCACCACCATGGGGGTCTTAGGTTTAGACACCACCAGGGGGGTCTTAGGTTTAGGCACCACCACCAACAACAAATAACATTTGTAGAGCGCTTTTCTCCCATAGGACTCAAAGCGCATAAGCATGGCTCAGACCATCGTGGTACAGAGGAAGAATTTTATAAGTCCGGAAATGCCAGGCTAAACAGGTGGCTTTTCAGTCTGGATTTGAATAGCTCCAGGGATGGTGCTGTCTTTACTGGGTGTGGCAGGGAGTTCCAAAGAGAAGAGGCAGCATGACAGAAGGCTCTATCTCCAGATTTTTTGAGGTGCACTCTGGGAGTGAACAAGTTTATAGAACTTGCTGATCTGAGGTTGTGAGAGGTGTGGTGCAGCTTCAGCAAGTCCTTCATGTATTCAGGGCCCAGATTGTGCAGGGATTTGAATGTCAGCAGTCCAATCTTGAAGAGTATTCTCCATTCTTCTGGTAGCCAGTGCAGGGAGCGAAGGATCGGTGTAATGTGACAGTGGCGAGGCTGGTTTGTTAGCAATCTGGCAGCAGCATTCTGCACTAATTGCAGGCGACGCAGGTCCTTTTTGGGGAGGCCAGCATAAAGGGCATTGCAGTAATCCAGCCGTGATGTGATGAAGGTGTGAACTAGGGTTGGAAGATCCTCTGGGGGAATCAGATGTTTCATCTTTGCAATGTTCTTCAGATGAAAGTAGGAAGATTTAACCACTTGAGGACCTAGGGCTTTCTATCCCTTAAGGACCGGCCACTTTTTTTCCATTCAGACCACTGCAGCTTTCACGGTTTTTTGCTCGCTCATACAACCTACCACCTAAATGAATTTTGGCTCCTTTTCTTGTCACTAATAAAGCTTTCTTTTGGTGCTATTTGATTGCTTCTGCGATTTTTACTTTTTATTATATTCATCAAAAAAGACATGAATTTTGGCAAAAAAATGATTTTTTTAACTTTCTGTGCTGACATTTTTCAAATAAAGTAAAATTTCTGTATACATGCAGCGCGAAAAATGTGGACAAACATGTTTTTGATAAAAAAAAAAACATTCAGTGTATATTTATTGGTTTGGGTAAAAGTTATAGCGTTTACAAACTATGGTGCAAAAAGTGAATTTTCCCATTTTCAAGCATCTCTGACTTTTCTGACCCCCTGTCATGTTTCATGAGGGGCTAGAATTCCAGGATAGTATAAATACCCCCCAAATGACCCCATTTTGGAAAGAAGACATCCCAAAGTATTCACTGAGAGGCATAGTGAGTTCATAGAAGATATTATTTTTTGTCACAAGTAAGCGGAAAATGACACTTTGTGAGAAAAAAAAAAGTTTCCATTTCTTCTAACTTGCGACAAAAAAAAATGAAATCTGCCACGGACTCACCATGCCCCTCTCTGAATACCTTGAAGGGTCTACTTTCCAAAATGGGGTCATTTGTGGGGTGTGTTTACTGTCCTGACATTTTGGGGGGTGCTAAATTGTAAGCACCCCTGTAAAGCCTAAAGGTGCTCATTGGACTTTGGACCCCTTAGCGCAGTTAGGCTGCAAAAAAGTGCCACACATGTGGTATTGCCGTACTCAGGAGAAGTAGTATAATGTGTTTTGGGGTGTATTTTTACACATACCCATGCTGGGTGGGAGAAATATCTCTGTAAATGACAATTTGTTAATTTTTTTTACACACAATTGTCCATTTACAGAGATCTTTCTCCCACTCAGCATGGGTATGTGTAAAAATACACCACAAAACACATTATACTACTTCTCCTGAGTACGGCGATACCACATGTGTGGCACTTTTTTGCACCCTAACTGCGCTAAAGGGCCCAAAGTCCAATGAGTACCTTTAGGATTTCACAGGTCATTTTGAGAAATTTCGTTTCAAGACTACTCCTCACGGTTTAGGGCCCCTAAAATGCCAGGGCAGTATAGGAACCCCACAAATGACCCCATTTTAGAAAGAAGACACCCCAAGGTATTCCGTTAGGAGTATGGTGAGTTCATAGAAGATTTTATTTTTTGTCAAAAGTTAGCGGAAAATGACACTTTGTGAAAAAACACAATTAAAATCAATTTCCGCTAACTTGTGACAAAAAATAAAATCTTCTATGAACTCGCCATACTACTAACGGAATACCTTGGGGTGTCTTCTTTCTAAAATGGGGTCATTTGTGGGGTTCCTATACTGCCCTGGCATTTTAGGGGCCCTAAACCGTGAGGAGTAGTCTTGAAACGAAATTTCTCAAAATGACCTGTGAAATCCTAAAGGTACTCATTGGACTTTGGGCCCTTTAGCGCAGTTAGGGTGCAAAAAAGTGCCACACATGTGGTATCGCCGTACTCGGGAGAAGTAGTACAATGTGTTTTGGGGTGTATTTTTACACATACCCATGCTGGGTGGGAGAAATACCTCTGTAAATGGACAATTGTGTGTAAAAAAATCAAAAGATTGTCATTTACAGAGGTATTTCTCCCACCCAGCATGGGTATGTGTAAAAATACACCCCAAAACACATTATACTACTTCTCCCGAGTACGGCGATACCACATGTGTGGCACTTTTTTGCACCCTAACTGCACTAAGGGGCCCAAAGTCCAATGAGTACCTTTAGGATTTCACAGGTCATTTTTGTTTCAAGACTACTCCTCGCGGTTTAGGGCCCCTAAAATGCCAGGGCAGTATAGGAACCCCACTAATGACCCCATTTTAGAAAGAAGACACCCCAAGGTATTCCGTTAGGAGTATGGTGAGTTCATAGAAGTTTTTAATTTTTTGTCACAAGTTAGCGGAAATTGATTTTAATAGTTTTTTTTCACAAAGTGTCATTTTCCGCTAACTTGTGACAAAAAATAAAATCTTCTATGAACTCACCATACTCCGTACGGAATACCTTTGGGTGTCTTCTTTCTATAATGGGGTCATTTGTGGGGTTCCTATACTGCCCTGGCATTTTAGGGGCCCTAAACCGTGAGGAGTAGTCTTGAAAGCAAATGTCGCAAAATGACCTGTGAAATCCTAAAGGTACTCATTGGACTTTGGGCCCCTTAGCGTACTTAGGGTGTAAAAAAGTGCCACACATGTGGTACCGCCGTACTCAGGAGAAGTAGTATAATGCGTTTTGGGGTGTATTTTTACACATACCCATGCTAAGTGGGAGAAATATCTCTGTAAATGACAATTGTTTGATTTTTTTACACACAATTGTCCATTTACATAGAAATTTCTCCCACCCAGCATGGGTATGTGTAAAAATACACCCCAAAACACATTATACTACTTTTCCTGAGTACGGCGGTACCACATGTTTGACACTTTTTTGCAGCCTAGGTGCGCTAAGGGGCCCAACGTCCTATTCACAGATCATTTTGAAGCATTTGTTTTCTAGACTACTCCTCGCAGTTTAGGGCCCCTAAAATGCCAGGGCAGTATAGGAACCCCACAAGTGACCCCATTTTAGAAAGAAGACACCTCAAGGTATTCCGTTAGGTGTATGGCGAGTTCATAGAAGATTTTATTTTTTGTCACAAGTTAGTGAAAAATGACACTTTGTGAAAAAAAACCAATAAAAATTAATTTCCGCTAACTTTTGACAAAAAATAAAATCTTCTATGAACTCGTCATACACCTAACAGAATACCTTGGGGTGTCTTTTTTTCTAAAATGGGGTCACTTGTGGGGTTCCTATACCGCCCTGGCATTTTACAGGCCCAAAACCGTGAGTAGTCTGGAAACCAAATGTCTCAAAATGACTGTTCAGGGGTATAAGCATCTGCAAATTTTGATGACAGGTGGTCTATGAGGGGGCGAATTTTGTGGAACTGGTCATAAGCAGGGTGGCCTTTTAGATGACAGGTTGTATTGGGCCTGATCTGATGGATAGGAGTGCTATGGGGGTGACAGGAGGTGATTGATGGGTGTCTCAGGGGGTGGTTAGAGGGGAAAATAGATGCAATCAATGCACTGGGGAGGTGATCGGAAGGGGGTCTGAGGGGGATCTGAGGGTTTGGCCGAGTGATCAGGAGCCCACACGGGGCAAATTGGGGCCTGATCTGATGGGTAGGTGTGCTAGGGGGTGACAGGAGGTGATTGATGGGTGTCTCAAGGTGTGATTAGAGGGGGGAATAGATGCAAGCAATGCACTGGCGAGGTGATCAGGGCTGGGGTCTGAGGGCATTCTGAGGGTGTGGGCGGGTGATTGAGTGCCCTAGGGGCAGATAGGGGTCTAATCTGATAGGTAGCAGTGACAGGGGGTGATTGATGGGTAATTAGTGGGTGTTTAGGGTAGAGAATAGATGGAAACACTGCGTTTGGGTGGTGATCTGATGTCGGATCTGCGGGCGATCTATTGGTGTGGGTGGGTGATCAGTTTGCCCGCAAGGGGCAGGTTAGGGGCTGATTAATGGGTGGCAGTGACAGCGGGTGATTGATGGGTGGCAGTGACAGGGGGTGATTGATGGGTGATAGGTGATTGGCAGGTGATTGACAGGTGATCAGTGGGTTATTACAGGGAAGGACAGATGTAAATATTGCACTGGCGAATTGATAAGGGGGGGTCTGAGGGCAATCTGAGCGTGTAGGCGGGTGATTGGGTGCCCGCAAGGGGCAGATTAGGGTCTGATCTGATAGGTAACAGTGACAGGTGGTGATAGGGGGTGATTGATGGGTAATTAGTGGGTGTTTAGAGAAGATAACAGATGTAAACTATACATTTGGGAGGTAATCTGATGGCGGGTTTGCGGGCGATCTAATGGTGTGGGTGGGTGATCAGATTGCCCGCAAGGGGCAGGTTAGGGGCTGATTGATGGGTGGCAGTGACGGGGTGACAGGGGGTGATTGATGGGTGATAGGTGATTGGCAGGTGATTGACAGGTGATCAGTGGGTTATTACAGGGAAGAACAGATGTAATTAATGCACTGGTGAATTGATAAGGGGGGGTCAGAGGGCAATCTGAGCGTGTGGGCGGGTGATTGGGTGCCCGCAAGGGGCAGATTAGGGTCTGATCTGATAGGTAAAAGTGACAGGTGGTGATAGGGGGTGATTGATGGGTGATTGATGGGTAATTAGTGGGTGTTTAGAGGAGAGAATAGATGTAAACAATGGATTTGGGAGGTGATCTGATGTCGGATCTGTGGGCGATCTATTGGTGTGGGGGGGTGATCAGATTGCCCGCAAGGGGCAGGTTAGGGGCTGATTTATGGGTGGCAGTGACAGGGGGTGATTGACAGGTGATCAGGGGGATAGATGCATACAGTAAACAGGGGGGGGTGGTCTGGGGGGGGGGTCTGGGGAGAATCTGAGGGGTGGGGGGTGATCAGGAGGGGGCAGGGAGCAGGGGGGGGGGGGATAAAAAAAAAATAGCGTTGACAGATAGTGACAGGGAGTGATTGATGGGTGATTAGGGGGGTGATTGGGTGCAAACAGGGGTCTGGGGGGTGGGCAGGGGGGGGGGGGTCTGAAGGGTGCTGTGGGCGATCTGGGGCAGGGGGGGGGGGGAGAAATCAGTGTGCTTGGGTGCAGACTAGGGTGGCTGCAGCCTGCCCTGGTGGTCCCTCGGACACTGGGACCACCAGGGCAGGAGGCAGCCTGTATAATACACTTTGTAAACATTACAAAGTGTATTATACACTTTGTATGCGGCGATCGCGGGGTTAACATCCCGCCGGCGCTTCCGTATAGCCGGCGGGATGTTGCGGCGGGCGAGCGGTGACAGGCGCCGGCGGAGGATCGCGTCACGGATGACGCGATCGCTCCGCCCATGCCCTTAGAAGGACCGCCGCCTCTGTGGGTGAGCCCGTCCTTCAGGGCTCCACTTCCCGGCCGCCGCTGTGCGTTAGGCGGTCGGGAAGTGGTTAACTACAGATGAAATTTGGTTTCTGAAACTCAAATCCCCATCGATTAGGGTGCGCACAAGGTTGGAGCTGTTTATGTCTGAATTCCCAATCCTGATTGGTGTTGCTTTAGGATAGAGCTGTTTTGATGGCGAGCACTGGCTTTGGACAAAGAGGACCTTAGTTTTGTCAGCATTCAGTGTCAACCAGTTATCATTCATCCATGCCTGTAGCTTAGCTAAGCAAGAGTTTATTTTTGGAGTAGGGTCTATTCCACCAGGTTTGAAGGACAGGTATAGCTGTGTGTCATCGGCATAGCAGTGGTACGTCAGGCCATGTCGTTGGATACTTAGCTGCGATGATGTACCGAGTGGCAACATGTAGATTGCAAACAGCAGAGGGGATAGGATTGATCCTTGTGGCACTCCGAATTGTAGAGGTGCAGGTTTGGAAATTATAGGTCCTAGGGATACTCTCTGTGTTCTGTCAGTCAGGAATGATCTGAACCACTGGAGGACTGATCCACTGATGCCACAGTACTCCTGCAGTCTGTTAAGCAGGATTTCATGGTCAACTGTATCAAAAGCCGCTGAGAGATCCAACAGGATTAGGATGGAACATTCCCCTCTGTCCCTTGCCATGAGCAGATCGTTGCAGACTTGCATGAGGGCTGTTTCACAGCTGTGGTGTTTCTTTAAGCCAGATTGTAGGGGGTCCAGGATGTTGTTTATTGACAGCCTGGTTTCAAGTAGCAGATAGACAGCCTTTTCAATAACTTTACCTAAGAAGGGGAGGTTGGAGACAGGTCTGTAGCTGCTCATTGCATCTGGATCCATGGAAGGTTTTTTAAGAAGGGGCTTGATGGTTCCTTCTTTTAAAGAGGTAGGAAACCTCCCTGCTTGCAGAGAGCAATTTACTATTTTGTGAAATGCTGGACCAAGCAGGTCAGGGCATTTCAGCATATGTTTAGTTGGTCCAGGGTCCAGGTCGCAGGTTGTCTGGCGGAGGCGACGGAGGATGTCTGAGATCTCTTCCTCACTAATACTTTTGAAGTCAGTCCAGGGTGTTAGGTTGTTTTTGCAGCTATTTCCAGGAGTTGCATGAGTCTTGGGTGCTGTGGACTGAATGAGAGATCGAATAGAGGATACTTTGTGAGAAATTTGCTTGCTACTTTGCTGACAAAGCTCCTTTGAGGGAATTATAGTAGGCTTTAGGCAGGATGGGTTACATAGTCTATCAACTGTGCGGAATAGTTGGGCTGGTCTGTTGGCAGCCTTTGCGATCTCCTGTGATAGGCAGGAGGATTTTTTCTTGGTGATGGCATTTTGGTAGCTTTCCAGGTGAGAGACAAGGGTGTGTTTATCTTTTACATTCTGAGATTTTTGCCACTTCCTTTCTAGTCTGCGCACTTCTTTCTTTAGGTCCTTTGGTGAGCTGTCAAACCACCGTGCATGGTGAAGTGGTGTAGACCGTTTAATGCGAACTGGAGCAAAGGCGTCATAGGCAGATGACACTGCATGGTTGTACATCAGGACCATGGAGTCAGGGTCTGCGCAATGATTGGTTAATGCGTCAAAGTTGAGGATATTCTGAACGTGCTGGGGTGAGACATCTTTCAGAGAACAGTATTTTATGAGTTCTTTCCCTCTGTGTTTTATCGCTGGTGCTGTCAGAGAAAAGTGGATGGTGTGGTGGTCTGACCATACCACTGGGTTTATATCCATGTGTGATGTGTGATATTAAAAGTCCACAATGAAATATAAGATCCAGGGTGTGCCCTTTCTTGTGGGTGGGGAGGTAGACAGCCTGAGAGAAACCCAGTTCACTCATTATGAGAAGTAGTTCACTTCCTAGGCGTGAGGGGTGATCATCCACCCATGCATTAAAATCTCCCAGAATGATCCATCTAGGGTGTTCCACTGTAAGGCAGGATAAGAGTTCAGAGATTTCTTTAAGAAAGGCTGGACCATTTTCTGGGGGGCGGTATATGAGCAATATGTTGATGTTTACTTCTGCTGACAGTTGGGCTGCAAGACATTCAAAGGTTTCAGTGGGGCCTATGGCCAGGGGCCTTATGTTCAAAAAGGATCTGAAGCATATGGCAACCCCCCCACCCTTGCGGACTTGTCTCTCACAGTGCAAGACTGAATATTCGGTCGGCACCGTTGCTTCAAGAGTTGGGCCTGCATGTTTCCCGAGCCAGGTCTCTGTCAAAAAGGTCAAATCAGAGAGCTCTATTAGGTCATGTATAGTTGCAGTCTTATTATTTATCGATCTGGCATTGCAGAGTGTGGCTGTGATTGAGCTTTGCTGGGGACAGCTATGTTTTTTAGGCTTCACTGTCAAACTTGTTATCCTTTGCCTGGTGTTGCCTCCCTGGTGTTTATTTTTGGATCCACTACCTCTCCGCCCCCTTCTGCATTTCCCAAGGGGGGTCTTAGGTTTAGGCACCACCAGGGGGGTCTTAAGTTTAGGCACCACCAGGAGGGTCTAGGGGTTAGGGGTAGGTACAGGGAGGGTTCTGTGTGAGAGTAGGGTTAGGTATAGTTTTAGTAAAATTTTAGAAATACTTGCTAATTTTTTACAAAACGTTATTATACGGTTAACTTTTGAAACAGGGTAGATTAACGTTTTCACAATTGCCGATTTCATACACATTATTTAATGATTTAAAACTTTATAAAACATTATTTTTAAACGAAATATAGCACAATATTTTTTAAAACGTTATTCATGTTTATCGTTTAAACCCCGCACCCTTTTTCCCCCAACGCCTTTTTATGACGTACGCACTGCAGGCACCTAGTTACATAGTTACATAGTTATTTTGGTTGAAAAAAGACATACGTCCATCGAGTTCAACCAGTACAAAGTACAAATCCAGCCTGCTCCCTCACATATCCCTGTTGATCCAGAGGAAGGTAAAAAAACCCTTACAAGGCATGGTCCAATTAGCCCCAAAAGGGAAAAATTCCTTCCCGACTCCAGATGGCAATCAGATAAAATCCCTGGATCAACATCATTAGGCATTACCTAGTAATTGTAGCCATGGATGTCTTTCAACGCAAGGAAAGCATCTAAGCCCCCTTTAAATGCAGGTATAGAGTTTGCCATAACGACTTCCTGTGGCAATGCATTCCACATCTTAATCACTCTTACTGTAAAGAACCCTTTCCTAAATAAATGGCTAAAACGTTTTTCCTCCATGCGCAGATCATGTCCTCTAGTCCTTTGAGAAGGCCTAGGGACAAAAAGCTCATCCGCCAAGCTATTATATTGCCCTCTGATGTATTTATACATGTTAATTAGATCTCCTCTAAGGCGTCTTTTCTCTAGACTAAATAAACCCAGTTTATCTAACCTTTCTTGGTAAGTGAGACCTTCCATCCCACGTATCAATTTTGTTGCTTGTCTCTGCACCTGCTCTAAAACTGCAATATCTTTTTTGTAATGTGGTGCCCAGAACTGAATTCCATATTCCAGATGTGGCCTTACTAGAGAGTTAAACAGGGGCAATATTATGCTAGCATCTCGAGTTTTTATTTCCCTTTTAATGCATCCCAAAATTTTGTTAGCTTTAGCTGCAGCTGCTTGGCATTGAGTACAATTATTTAACTTGTTGTCAATGAGTACTCCTAAGTCCATCTCCAAGTTTGATGTCCCCAACTGTATCCCATTTATTTTGTATGGTGCTAGACCATTAGTACATCCAAAATGCATGACCTTACATTTGTCAACATTGAATTTCATCTGCCATGTATGTGCCCATATAGCCATCCTATCCAGATCCTGTTGCAATATGACACTATCTTCCTGAGAGTTGATGATTCTGCACAATTTTGTATCATCTGCAAAAATAGCAACATTGCTCACTACTGCATCTACTAGGTCATTAATAAATAAATTGAAGAGCACTGGACCCAGAACAGACCCCTGTGGGACCCCACTGCTAACAGTCTCCCATTATGAGTACGATCCATTGACCACAACTCTTTGTTTTCTGTCCATTAGCCAGTTCCCTATCCATGAACACAGACTCCTCCCCAGTCCTTGCATCCTCAACTTTTGCACCAGACTTTTGTGGGGAACAGTGTCGAAGGCCTTTGCAAAGTCCAAGTATATCACATCTACAGCATTCCCAATATCCATATTAGCGTTCACTACCTCATAAAAGCTGAGCATGTTAGTCAAACAGGACCTGTCTTTAGTAAACCCATGTTGATGCTGAGAAATACGATTATTTTCTACTATGAAGTCATGTATAGTATCTCTTAGTAACCCCTCAAATAGTTTGCATACAACTGATGTTAAGCTTACAGGTCTAAAATTTCCTGGATCTGATTTTTGCCCTTCTTAAATAATGGGAAAAACGTGGGCTGTACGCCAATCCACTGGGACTCTGCCGGGTGAAAGAGAGTCACAGAAGATAAGATAAAGGGGTTTATCTATAAATGAACTTAATTCCCTTAGGACCCGAGGATGCATGCCATCCGGGCCAGGTGCCTTGTCTATTTTTAATTTATTTAGTCTTGCCTTCACTTCTTCCTGCGTTAAGTATTTAATATTACAGTTAGAAGATTGAGACTCTTCCGCCTCTGTAGTTTGCAACAGTGCTGTTTCTTTTGTGAAGACAGAAGCAAAGAAAGCATTTAATAACTCTGCCTTACCTTGGTCATCCACCATTGAGTTCCCACCCTCATCCTTTAGGAGTCCTATACAGTCAACCTTTCTTTTTTTAGAGTTAATGTACTTGTAAAACTTTTTTGGGTTAGATTTGATATCCTTAGCGATTTGTTTTTCAGCTTCAATCTTTGCCTGCCTAATTTCTTTTTTACAATTTTTATTGCACTCCTTATAATTGCTTAGTGCAGCCTCGGTCCCCTCCTGTTTTAAGACCTTATAGGCATTATTTTTCCTCTTCATTTTATCTTTAACCTTTCTATTCATCCATAGAGGCCTTTTTTATTCCTAGACATTTTGTTTCCATATGGGATATACATACTACAGTATTGATTGAGTATAAGTTTAAAAGCTTGCCATTTCCCTTCAGTGTCTTCCCCTTGTAGTACATTATCCCAGTTCACCAAACTTAGTGCCTGCCTAATTAGATTGAACTTTGCTTTTCTAAAATTCATAGTTTTAGTGGTCCCGCTGCCCCGTGGCCTATCAGTCACCAGATCAAACGTTATCATGTTGTGATCACTATTTCCCAAATGTTCTTGAACCTGCACATTTGATACATTATCTGGTCTATTAGAAATGATCAGATCCAGTAACGCATTCCCCCTAGTTGGTTCAGTTACCATTTGAGTCAAGTAATTGTACTGTAGTGCTGCCAGAAATCTGCTGCTTTTACCAGAATGGGTAGCCTCAATACTCCAGTCAATGTCTGGAAAGTTGAAGTCGCCCATAATTATGACCTCATTTTTACTTGCAGCTTTTTCAATCTGCTGTAGTAATCGCAGTTCTGCAGCTTCATTAATAAGAGGTGGCCTGTAGCATACCCCAATAAGCAATTGGCAACTTTTATTTCCACCATGAATATTTACCCAAACGGACTCCACATCTTCGCAATCTTCCTCCATCTCATCGTTGAGGACAGCTGTAAGAGAATTCTTAACAAAGAGACAAACCCCTACACCTTTTTTCCCTGTTCTATCCCTCCTAAACACATTGTATCCTTTTAAATTAGCTATCCAGTCATGGCTTTCATCCATCCATGTCTCGGTTATTCCCACAATGTCATAGCCTTTGTCATTCAGAATGAACTCTAGTTCGTCTATTTTATTTGCATTCAAAACAAGACTCCAATTGCGATGCGTTTTGCAGTTTAAATTAAAACGCTTCCTCAAGCAAAATTACTGAAGCAGCTGTTTTGATAAAGAGTTCAAATGGAGGCGCCAGGTTTTGAACCTTTGGTCAGAACAGATGCTCCAATTTCGCCTGAGGAAGCAGGAGGTAAGTCCACCGCTACCTACTTTTCTAATCTGCTTTAGTGTATTTTATCCTTTGTTGGCGCCTCTGTTATTGTGACTTTGGGAGAGAGGTGTCCTTCCTACAGCACTGTCAAAACCTGGATATCTCATTTCAAGACTTTGCATTTCACCATTGAAGATGAATTCCCCTTGCCTCAATGGTGGGTGCCCCCCAACCTCAACTGACTCGGCAACCTGCGATGAGGCCTAAGAGCTGATTATTGAGGACTGGAAAATATTGGCAAAAAAGATACTGGACATCTCACGGGAGCATGTTAGGTTTATCACCACTATTCTAGACATGCGCAAGCTTTCAGCGTAGCTCTGAAACATGATCAGAAGAAGGAAGAAGTTGAAACATCCAAAGTTGTTTTGGCCCATTCTGAAGCTGCATAGAATTTTTTGGTTAGGTTAGTGAATAAAGATGAAACCTTGCACCACATCTATGATCCTGAAAGCAAGTAACTGTCAAAGGAATGGCACTACGGTGGGTCCCTTTGCCTGAAGAAGTTCAGCATCCAGAAATCGGCAAAAAAAAATCATGGCCTGGAATACATACCTAAAACTATAAATCGATAACGATGTTGCGCTCCTCCACACAGTTTTTGAATCCAACCTGTTTTTCACCGATTCGCAGACACCAGGGACCCTGATGAGTCTTAGGACGAAACGCGTTGAGCGGAGCATTAGACGGCATACGGAGGTGTTTGTTACATACATCCAGGATGCTGGAGTGATGTGATATGCTGGTTTTACTGTGAAAAATGTGAGTGTGATATCACAGATTTTATCCATATTAAAAGTCTTTTATTGCGCTATGGAGGCTTGTGTTTAGTTTTAAAGGGGATGCACTTATGCTGTGGAGTGGAGTGAACAGGAGGATTTGCCCTGACTTAACCACATGCGAGATTGCTGTTTATAATTGAGCAGCAACACTATCTGGTGAGTGCAATCTATTGTGGCACGTGGGTGACTGTATACAGCGGGGGTGCCCAATAGGTCAATCGCGATCTACCGGTAGATCGCGACCACCTATCTGGTAGATCGCGGCCATGTGGCCGCGTCACATAAAATTTTGCGGCCGGCAGCTCCCATCAAATTCTGCTGCCGGCCGCTAGCCAAAAGAGAATCAGGAGAGGAGAGGCGGCACGGCTGTGACATCATGGCTGGGGGCGGCACTGAGCACAACGTAACTACGCACGGAGCCCGCAGCCCGCCACCCCCCGCCGGAGCATTCCCTCAGCCACTGTTCTGCACTCCAGCCTGCCGCGGCTATATTAGGGAAGACAAGGATGAGCCACACCGCCGCTGGAGGGAGGTAAGTGGCACCTTCGCTACCTACACTGAGGGCACATCTACCTGCTACCTACACTGAGGGCACAGCTACCTGGCTACCTACACTGAGGGCACAGCTACCTGGCTACCTACACTGAGGGCACAGCTACCTGGATACCTACACTGAGGGCACAGCTACCTGCTACCTATACTGAGGGCACAGCTACCTGCTACCTACACTAAGGGCACATCTACCTGCTACCTACACTGAGGGCACATCTACCTGCTACCTACACTGAGGGAACACCTACCTGCTACCGACACTGAGGGCACAGCTACCTGGCTACCGACACTGAGGGCACAGATACTTGCTACCTACACTGAGGACACAGCTACCTGGCTACCTACACTGAGGGCACAGCTACCTGGCTACCTACACTGAGGGCACAGCTATCTGCTACCTACACTGAGGGCACAGCTACCTGCTACCTACACTGAGGGCACATCTACCTGCTACCTACACTGAGGGCACAGCTACCTGCTACCTACACTGAGGGCACAGCTACCTGCTACCTACACTGAGGGCACATCTACCTGCCACCTACACTGAGGGCACAGCTACCTGGCTACCTACACTGAGGGCACATCTACCTGCTACCTACACTGAGGGTACACCTACCTGCTACCTACACTGAGGGCACAGCTATCTGCTACCTACACTGAGGGCACAGACACCTGGCTACCTACACTGAGGGCACAGCTACCTGGCTACCTACACTGAGGGCACAGCTACCTGCTACCTACACTGAGGGCACATCTACCTGCTACCTACACTGAGGGCACAGCTATCTGCAACCTACACTGAGGGCACAGACACCTGGCTACCTACACTGAGGGCACAGCTACCTGGCTACCTACACTGAGGGCACAGCTACCTGCTACCTATACTGAGGGCACAGCTACCTGGCTACCTACACTGAGGGCACAGCTACCTGGCTACCTACACTGAGGGCACAGCTACCTGCTACCTACACTGAGGACACAGCTACCTGCTACCTACACTGAGGGCACAGCTATCTGCTACCCACACTGAGGGCACAGCTACCTGCTACCTACACTGAGGGCACAGCTACCTGGTACCTACACTGAGGACACAGCTACCTGCTACCAACACTGAGGGCACATCAATCTGCTACCTACACTGAGGGCACAGCTACCTGGCTACCTACGCTGAGGGCACAGCTACCTGCTGCCTACACTAAGGGCACAGCTACTTGCTACCTACACTGACAGCACATTTACCTGCTACCTACACTAAGGGCACAGCTACTTGCTACCTACACTGACAGCACATTTACCTGCTACCTACACTGAGGGCACATCTACCTGCTACCTACACTAAGGGCACATCTACCTGCTACCTACACTGAGGGCACAGCTACCTGGCTACCTACACTGAGGGCACAGCTACCTGCTGCCTACACTAAGGGCACAGCAACTTGCTACCTACACTGAGGGCACATTTACCTGCTACCTACACTGAGGGCACATCTACCTGCTACCTACACTAAGGGCACATCTACCTGCTACCTACACTGAGGGCACAGCTACCTGGCTACCTACACTGAGGGCACAGCTACCAGGCTACCTACACTGAGGGCACAGTTACCTGGCTACCTACACTGAGGGCACAGCTACCTGGCTACCTACACTGAAAGCACAGCTACCTGGCTACCTACACTGAGGGCACAGTTACCTGGCTACCTACACTGAGGGCAAAGCTACCTGGCTACCTACACTGAGGGCACATACGCCTAGCTACCTATAATGAAGGCATCAATACCTGCTACCGATATTGAAGGGACCTATATCTAGCGGAGGAACCAATACCTGGCTACCTATACTGAAGGGACCTATACCTAGCTACATATACTGGGGGGGAACTTGTACCTGGGGGCTGTTCATGACAGTGTGTGTGTGTGTGGGGGGGGGGGGGGGAGGGGGGGTAGGCGTCTGCAACATTTGAAATGTTGGATAGATCTCCTGGACCCGGCAAGCTTTAAAGTAGCTCGCAAGCCGAAAAAGTGTGGGCACCCCTGGTATACAGTATAAGCTGTCTTCACGGTGAGGAGGACTGTCAGTTTAAAAGGGATAATCACTGCTGGGTGCTGAATGCATAGAGTGGGGGATTCACGGTGAGGTGGAAGTCCAACTGGCTTGGAGGAAACTGCACTATTATTGTGTTTTAATTCTTTGAGGAGTGCTGCGTACACCTGTGGCAGAGGATGGAAAGACCCGGTAAAGATTGATCGTGACTTCATGATTCACGCTTTCAAGATGTTTGTGATTGAGCAGCATTATGATCTGGTGAGCGCATAATATAGCTGATCATTGGGTGCTATATGTAAATTACACTATATATGAAGGTGAAGGTGCATATGATCTGAAGCATACTACACTATTATTTTTTTTCTCTCTTTTTTTCCCTGAGGAGCATCATTGAAGTTACAGTGGAATCTATGACTGTTTCGGAACTCTGTTTATTCAAGTGAGCCCTTTGAGTGCACATACCTAAAGCTGGGCACTAACTGTTCAATTTCTATCGAAAAATAGTTAGAGCGATCAGAAATTCTGATCGGAAGTAATATGTAGTAGTAATATGTTGGCGCTTTATAAATACAATAAATAAATAAATAAATAAATATTGTAATACATCGTTCACTACACCATCAACGACCCAATCTTTGCTTCCTATCAATCACAACCAACAAGAAAATCCAAATTTTGGTTCGACGAAAATTCAATTGGACGACATTTTTTTCACTCGTTCATAATCGATTGTGTCCACCAATGGAGATTATTTACAACCAATCCGAACAGAATTTCTGATCGCTCGAATGATTTTTCGCTAGAAATTAGACCGTTAGTGGCCACCTTTAGGGCTCTAGTATTACTTGACAGTTTTATGCTAACCTCCTCAACCAGCTGAAGGAGGCAATTAAGATAAGATAGCCAAAGAGATCCTGTTTTTGCAGAACAATGCACCTGCACACACATCCAATGCTGTGGCTGCCAAACTGAACAACCTGGGTTTCCAGTTGGTCTACCATCACCCCTACTCATCTGATCTTGCACCTTTAGAATATTATTTGTTCCCAAACTTGGAGAAACACAGACAAGGCAACATTTTCAGGACATTTCTGATGTCAACAATGCTGCTGAGAGCTGGTTTGAGGCCAAACTAAATGAATTTTATTTCAACAGTCTAGAAAAGCTGCAACTATGCTGTATTAAGTGCATCAGTCTCAAAGGGAATATGTTGAATAAATGTGTTATTTTATAATTCTGTCTGTCTTCATTCTGGGCAAAGCCAAAGACTTATCAGCACCCCTTTGTACATTTTTTAACAACTTTACAAGATTTTTCAATTTTCAAACAAAGATGATTCTGTCTGACACATTTGTACCTCTTTGCCTGTTGTTATTATAAATAAGAGGGAAAAAGGGACCACTGCAACCACCATAGATACGACCATCCAATCAGGAACAGGGAATCAATGACTCAAGCAATAGTTATAAGGAAGATATCCACCTGCACCTGCACTCTATGTATTAATATTATAATATTTTATAATATTAGCACTACCATTAAGACATCTATTAGGACCATTATAATGCTCAGAAATGCGTTTATGTAAAGAACGAGTATTGCATCCAATAATGTAAATTGCAAATAGTACATGTGATCATGTAGACCACATTAGTAGTTTGACAATTCACATAATGTTTCATATTAAATATTTGGGTTAGAGAGACAACATCTCGTGTTTGGCCATGCACATCACAATATCTGCATGTGGCAAAGCCACACTTGAAGGAACCTTTTGGTGGCAATCCAAGAAGGAATGCTACTCTCCTTAGCTAAATATAGACTTGAAGATAAACTAGATCCTAAAGTGGGTGCTTGATGAGCCAAAAAACTACAACCTCTTGACAAAACCGTGCAGAGTTTGGGGTCCATGACAGGCAATTATTTTAGAATAATTGCTTCAACTTGTTTATATTCCAAACTTAGTTTTGAACTACCAATCGAATTGCACCAGGGTGTGTGCATTTTTGATATGCAAAAGCAATCATGGAGAGCATTGGCTCTTGGGTGCATTTGCCGATATGCAGCCAAGAGCCAATTCTGTCCATTACTCCTTTTACAATTTCATATTGTTGGCATAATGCATGATGGTTATGTTTGAACAATTTATTAGATGCAATTTGGTAGGATTGAATATTTAGCCTATTTTTTCACTGCCTTCATTTAGCTTTTGTATTATTTGTTTGGGGTACTAGCCCCTTGAAGGCTGTGCCTAAGGGCTTTGCATTTTCGTTATCAGGTTTGCAAGGTGTGAAATTCTATATTGAGGTAGCATGCTGCAGTGGGACGAGATTGTGTCGCAGGTGGGTGTGGAATGGCAAGGAGACCCATAATGCAGGACAATTAATTCTGATTTTAGAAAGCAAGAGAAATTATATGAAAAAAAATTGAGGGCTTGGTAGAATATCAAGTATAATAGAGATTATTTGTTGGAAGAGTAGGTGCCTCTTTGGTTAAGGATCCAGATCTTTCCATTCAAGAAGACACTTACAAATAATTTCAATAAAAGATGTGAGGACAATTTTGAAAATTGTTCCAAAGTTATGCTTAAGGGTCCCATACACTGAGCCAATTAACGGTAGATTTGCGGCTGATTTCGATCAATTTCAATTGATCTGACATGCTGGAAAATCTAGATTGATCTGTTGAGATTGCTTATGATTTTGCATTGGACCTAATGGAAATCTGATGGCAAAAAAATGCCATCAGATCGATTTTCAATAGATTTCATACTGAAATCTATTGGACATCTGTTCCTATTGAAAAATGTTCCTAAACACATCAGATAGATCAGAAATCTACCTGATGATCTATCAGCTGCTAATCTAACGAGTGTATGGTCACCTTTAGTTTGATGCAAGAACTAGAAGAAAGTGATCTGAAGGATACAGATAAAAAAAAATAGAGGAAATATTTGAAACTTTGAACCTAGTGAGTGAACATAATCTATTTACAGTGAGAAAGGATAAATTAAAGAAACATATTAAAAAATAAAACAAAAATCTAGTAACAAGAAATGATAATTTTGAGAAAACGCGGAAAAGCCGCCGCGAGTACTCAGAGTAAGGCGGCTAATTCCGCGTCCAGCATGGCGTCCACTGGCCTGACGGAGTGCGGAGAAACCGCCGCATGCCCAGTGAACAAGGCGGCGGATTCCGCGTCCGACGCGGCGGTTGGCACGCATGGGCCTACCACTAGCAGTGTGGCTGAACGCGGGGAAACCACCGCATGCTCTGACAGCGGTGCGGCTGGCCCCGCGTTCAAACCAGCAGATACATTACAACACATGTCTGGTGTGGCTGGGACTGATAGTCCACACAGGTTCAGAAGGACGCGCACGCGCGTTGAGAGGCAGAGCTTTTATGACAGTCAGAAGGGTGTCAGCTGATCCAGCTGATCAGCTGACAATTCTATCAGGTTTCATTGGTTCAGCACTTAGGGGAGGCGCCGGAGAGTGCTTGTGTATATATACTGGGTGCTGGTCATTTCTCTGGTGTCTGGCGTTGCGATCACTACGTGGTAGCACTCAGACCTTGTCAGTATCTGTGATATTTTCTGTGTTATTACTTCAGACTAGTTCCAGGGTGTTGATGATCAAGGAACTCACACCCAAGACCAGGGAACTGTATTACCATTCTGTTATACTTCAGACTAGTTCCAGGGTGTTGATGATCAAGGAACTCACACCCAAGACTAGGGAACTGTGTTATCACTCTGTTATATATCAGACTAGTTCCCGGGTGTTGATGATCACGGAGCTCACACCTAAGACTAGGCATAGTTATTATCTGTTATGACTTTCTGCTTTCCTGACCACTCTCTTGATCTTTGATTTGGTACTTCGCTATATCTGATACTCTGTTGCTGAACCCTGCTTGTCTTTAGATTCCGAATCTGTCTCCTGTCTCTGTATCTGATCTGTCTGTCTGTTGCCGACCTGGCTTGTCTGACCTCGAGAACTATCTTCCTTGTTTGGAGATAGTTCACAGACCTGTCAGTGACACTTCACCATTGGTGTCACTCACTCTCTGGTCCTTCCCACTCTCAGCCTGGCCTCTGTATTTTCTGAAGACCGTTTGAGAAAGGGCTACATAGCCCGAAACAGCATTTGTCACTGCTTTTATGGATTAAAAGAGCTTTATACTACTTTGGTGGTGCCGACCCGATTGTATTTTTGGCTCAAGTTATTACGTCAAGGCAAGAGTCCGGTCGAGGAGTATGCTGCTGAATTCAGAAGGTGGTCAGTATCAGCCAGGTGGGACACCTTTGCTCTGTTAGATTGTTTTCTATCAGGATTGTCAGATGAGGTCTCTGATCTTATGTTAAGTCAGCCTGAACCTAAGACCATTGATGAGGCCATTTCATCGGCCATCAGGATCGACCGTAGGCTACGCTATCAGAGACAGACCCGGGGTAGAAATCATGTAAAGATGGTGTCCTACACTGCGCCTCCTGTGACTCCACCTCCTCCCATTTCGCCTCCACCCGAGCCGATGCAGATTGGCCGGTCGAAGTTGTCTCAGGTGGAGCGGAGACGCAGGATTTCAGAGCAGGTGTGTCTTTATTGTGCAGAGGGGGGGTCATAGAGTACAGAATTGCCCTAAGAAATCGGGAAACGCTACTGCCTAGGAGTAGTTGGGAGTAAAACCCTAGGCGTACAACTTTTACCCCTAGATGATAAAAGATTGCTTCTTCCTTGTACGATTGCATGGGAAGATAAATCTGAAGTCACTGAGGCCTTCGTTGATTCGGGCTCAGCGGCTAATGTTATGGATTACGAATTTGCTAAAAAATTGGGTATTCCGCTCACCCCGGTAACACCACCTATCCAGGTTACGGCAGTGGATGACTCCCCCCTGCAATGTAGCCGTCCTCTGTCTCAGACACCGGAGGTGGGAGTCACTATAGGGGTGCTGCATAGGGAGAAGTTGCATTTTTTTGTGTTGCACATGACAACCTCCACTATCATCCTTGGCATGCCTTGGTTACACCTTCACTCCCCTCAGATTAATTGGGCCACTGGTCAGCTAACAAGCTGGTCAGCCCATTGCTTTCATCATTGTTTAGTGAGGGTGTCCTTGGGTCAGACCAGGATTCATGTGGAGGGAGTACCGGAACAATATTCTGAATTTTCAGATGTGTTTTGTCCCAAAGCTGCAGATAAACTACCTCCACATCGCCCCTTCGATTGCCCCATCGATCTCCGATCTGGTTGTATGCCCCCTAGAGGTCATCTCTACAATTTGTCTGGGCCGGAAAAGGTGGCCATGCGAGACTATATCCGTGAAAACTTAGCTAAGGGTTTCATTCGCCCTTCCCGGTCACCTGCCGGAGCAGGTTTCTTTTTTGTAAAGAAAAAAGACGGAGGCCTTCGGCCATGCATTGATTACCGGGGCCTGAATAAAATCACAGTAAAAAATCGCTGTCCATTGCCTTTGATAGACGATTTATTCACTCAGGTCACCAATGCTAAGATTTTCTCGAAATTGGATTTGCGGGGTGCATACAACCTGGTGCGGATCAGAGAGGGCGATGAGTGGAAGACGGCCTTTAACACACCTGATGGGCATTACGAGTACCTGGTGATGCCCTTCGGGTTGTGTAACGCCCCGGCCATCTTTCAGGAACTCATTAACGAAGTATTCAGGGAGGTGTTGGGTAAATTTGTCCTGGTATATCTGGATGATATACTAAACTTCTCAGATAACCTCTCTGAGCACAGGGCTCATGTCATGTTAAGACAGAACATGCTTTATGCTAAATTGGAGAAATGCATTTTTGAGGTAACATATGTCACTTTTCTGGGGTACATAATTTCCACCTCGGGCCTTTCTATGGATCCTGCCAAAGTCTCTGCTGTCCTGGAATGGCCTCAGCCAGTGGGACTAAAATCTCTCCAGAGATTTTTAGGATTCGCTAATTACTATAGAATGTTCATAAAGGAGTACTCCACAGTCATAGCACCCCTCACCAGTCTCACAAAGAAAGGGGCAGATACCAACCACTGGTCCCCTGAAGCTCTAGCTGCTTTCTCCACTTTGAAAGAAATGTTTTGCTCTGCACCCATTTTGAGACACGTCGACACCTCCTATCCCTTTATTGTGGAGGTGGACGCCTCAGAGGTCGGGGTAGGGGCTGTGCTGTCTCAGCGTTCTGGGTTGCAGGGAAGATTACACCCGTGTGCCTATTTCTCTCGTAAGTTTTCACCAGCAGAGAAAAACTACGATATAGGCAACAGGGAGCTCCTAGCCATTAAATTGGCCTTCGAAGAATGGCGTCATTGGCTAGAAGGAGCAGAACACACGATTACCGTTTACACTGATCACAAAAATTTGGAATACATTGAGGGGGCTAAGAGATTGAGTCCCCATCAGGCCCGGTGGTCACTGTTTTTCTCGAGATTCAGATTTGTAATTACGTACACTCCGGGTAGTAAAGCAGACGCTTTGTCCAGATGCTTTGAGCCAGAGACAGCACAGCCCTCAGACCCAGAGACTATTATCCCACAGAGAGTAGTGTTGGCAGCCACAGAGACCTGGAAAGACTGGATGGAGACTTTAAGTCCCTTCCAGCAGGATGTCCCTGAAGGAAAGCCTGAAGGGGTGATGTTTATACCACTGCCATTTCGTCTCCAGATATTGCAGATGTTCCACTCCCACAAAAATGCTGGACATCCTGGGGCCACCAGAACACAGGACCTTGTTGCTAGGTGTGCTTGGTGGCCTTCATTGGCAACTGACTGCAAGGAGTATGTTAGAGAGTGTGCAGTATGTGCAAAAAGCAAACCCTCCCGTCTGGCACCTGTGGGAACGTTGCAGCCTTTGCCCACCCCGAGTGAACCATGGACCCATTTGTCCATGGATTTTGTGGGTGAGCTTCCGAGGTCTGAGGGCATGTCGGTCATTTGGATGGTAGTCGACCGTTTCAGTAAAATGGCCCATTTTGTGCTCCTGAAAGGACTCCCCTCGGCCCAGGAGTTGGCCGATCTTTTCATCATCCACATTTTCCGGCTACATGGCATTCCGGAAAACATTGTGTCAGATTGAGGAGTCCAATTTGTTTCTAAATTTTGGAGGGCATTTTGTCATCAAATGGGCATGGAACTGTCATTTTCGTCGGGCTACCACCCACAGACCAATGGTCAGACTGAGAGAGTTAGTCATTGGAGCAGTTTCTAAGGTGTTATGTTGCGGATGCGCAAAATGATTGTATCAAGTTCTTGCCATTCGCAGAATTTGCGCACAATAATTTGAAGAGCTCTTCCTCTGGATTTTCTCCGTTTCAGGTGGTAACCGGAAAGTTGCCTAAGTTCTCTCCACTGCCAGTAGCTTCCACTCCGTTTCCAGCTTTGGAAGCCTGGCAAAAGTCATTTAAGAACATTTGGGGGATCGTGAAAAATAATTTGGAGAAGGCTTTTCAAAGTCAGAAAGGTCAAGCTGACAAGAAACGCTCCTTAGAGTGGAAGTTCCGGCCAGGAGACTTGGTCTGGGTGTCCACGTGTCATTTGACCCTGAAACAGCCCTCGCCCAAGTTAGGACCCAGATTTGTGGGCCCTTTTCCAGTGACCAGGAAGATCAACAATGTTACTTATGCCAGTGATCTCCCTGCCAGCATGCGTGGTGTAAGATCCTTTCATGTGTCCCTGCTTAAGCCAGCAGTTCATGTGGGTTCCACTCCTCCTCCTCCTGTGATGGTAGATGACCAACCTGAGTACGAAGTAGAAAAGATTTTAGACTCACGTGTTGTACAGAACTCAGTGCAGTATCTAGTTCACTGGAAAGGGCATGGTATTGAGGAGAGAACATGGGTACCTGAGTGTCACATGCATGCGGATAAATTAAGGAGGGAGTTCCACGCTTTATATCCTGAGAAACCGGGTAGGAGCTGTCCGGAGTCCACTCCTCAGGGGGGGGGGGGGGGTACTGTGAGAAAACGCGGAAAAGCCGCCGCGAGTACTCAGAGTAAGGCGGCTAATTCCGCGTCCAGCATGGCGTCCACTGGCCTGACGGAGCGCGGAGAAACCGCCGCATGCCCAGTGAACAAGGCGGCGGATTCCGCGTCCGACGCGGCGGTTGGCACGCATGGGCCTACCACTAGCAGTGTGGCTGAATGCGGGGAAACCACCGCATGCTCTGACAGCGGTGCGGCTGGCCCCGCGTTCAAACCAGCAGATACATTACAACACATGTCTGGTGTGGCTGGGACTGATAGTCCACATAGGTTCAGAAGGACGCGCGCGCGCGTTGAGAGGCAGAGCTTTTATGACAGTCAGAAGGGTGTCAGCTGATCCAGCCGATCAGCTGACAATTCTATCAGGTTTCATTGGTCCAGCACTTAGGGGAGGCGCCGGAGAGCGCTTGTGTATATATACTGGGTGCTGGTCATTTCTCTGGTGTCTGGCGTTGCGATCACTACGTGGTAGCACTCAGACCTTGTCAGTATCTGTGATATTTTCTGTGTTATTACTTCAGACTAGTTCCAGGGTGTTGATGATCAAGGAACTCACACCCAAGACTAGGGAACTGTATTACCATTCTGTTATACTTCAAACTAGTTCCAGGGTGTTGATGATCAAGGAACTCACACCCAAGACTAGGGAACTGTGTTATCACTCTGTTATATATCAGACTAGTTCCCGGGTGTTGATGATCACGGAGCTCACACCTAAGACTAGGCATTGTTATTATCTGTTATGACTTTCTGCTTTCCTGACCACTCTCTTGATCTCTGATTTGGTACTTCGCTATATCTGATACTCTGTTGCTGAACCCTGCTTGTCTTTATATTCCGAATCTGTCTCCTGTCTCTGTATCTGATCTGTCTGTCTGTTGCCGACCTGGCTTGTCCGACCTCGAGAACTATCTTCCCTGTTTGGAGATAGTTCACAGACCTGTCAGTGACACTTCACCATTGGTGTCACTCACTCTCTGTCCTTCCCACTCTCAGCCTGGCTCGCCCCTTGGGGAGCATCAGACCATTGGAAGGAACCTGTTCTCTGAGCAGTATCTCTTACTGCCTGGCACCCTCTATACGGGTGCTCTCCTCAAAGTATTACTGTTGCACAAACACTCATATTACTCAGGTGTCCAGAGGTTAGAAATATATCTGATTATCGGTGATACTGCAGATCATCAATAATCGGGTATATATCTGTATTTTCGGTTATACTGCAGATCACCGATGATCAGATCCTCTCTGTGTTACACCGATCGTTACAATAATACATTTAATGATAATACATACAGAAAGGGATAAAACAGCATATCGTTTGGGCCACGCATACCAGTTGTGTAGGGCTCCCCCAAACTTTAAAGGCCATAAGCCACTTACACAGATCCCTTTGGAGAGTGTCCCGGTGGGGTCAAGTACCGACATGCACCCAAAAGCCAATTCTGTCTATTATTGCTTTTACAAATTCATATTTTTGGCATGGTGCATGCTAGTTATGTTTGAATAATTTATTAGATCCAATTTGGTAGGATTAAATATTTAGCCTATTTAGTTACTGCCTTCATGTAGCTTTTGTATTAACCTATTCATTATGCGTCGGTGCATATCACCTATTCTGGAGACGTTTCTGGACAAGATCAAGCTCCTGTGAATGCAAATAATTTCTAGCTGCCTGAACCATCTCCCCAAATGGAATTGTTTCTAATGTATGTCCTGGGTGACAACTAGTGGCCAAAAGAAGGGAGTTGCCCAAGCATGCCTTCCTATAGGTTTTGGCACCGATCTTTCCAGATTCCACTGAGCCATACATGGCTACATCAAGAAAATCTATCACAATGGGATCTTGGTTCATGGCGAAAGTAAAGATTTTGATCATTGTCATTACAAAAAGTCAAAAACCTAGACAGGTCCTCCTCAGGACCTCCCCATATCAGCAGCAGATCATCAATGTGCCTACCATACAAATAAACAAAATGCGAAGAGGTTTTCAAAAGATGCGGAGATCCTTCCACCAGCCCAAGCTGGTGAGAGCTGGTTTGAGGCCCAACCAAAGGACTTATTTAAACAGTCTAGAAAAGCTGCCACTATGCTGTACCATGTGCATCAGTTGCAAGGGGAATTTGTTCGGCCTATCTGGACGAGCTTCCTCGTCCAGATAGGCACTGGTGCTGCCGCCGGCTCGTGCGCGCGATCGGGCGCGCCCCCGCCGCCCGCCGCTAGCCCCCCGATCAGTGAATGGGAATATAATTCCCATTCACCGATCTAACTTCCCCGCAGAAATACCGACGCTTTCTCTCCAGAGAGCGCGGTATTTCTGCCCCCAGGAAACAACAACTCAGCATTTTAGTTCCTAGATGCGAGCTGGTTCGCATCTAGGACTTTTTTCACTGTGGCCATCTTGTGGCCAAATAGTAAACTGCACCCACATACATTTTTGATTAAAAAAAAACATTATTTTACATTTAAAATTAGCAGTTTCCCATCCACACCAAAAATTACCCACATACACTTTTTTTATAAAAAAAAAAAAAAACAGTTTAAAAAAAAACAAAAACAACATAAATAGTTACCCAAGGGTCTGAACTTTTTAAATATGCATGTCAAGAGAATATGTTATTATATTATTTAAAATTATAAGCTTATAAATAGTGATGGACGCAAATTGAAAAAATGCACCTTTATTTCTAAATGAAATATCGGCACCATAAATTGTGATAGGGACATCGTTTACATGGTGTAATAACCGGGACATATGGGCAAATAAAATACATGCGTTTTAATTACGGTAGCATATATTAATTTCAAACTATAATGGCCAAAAACTGAGAAATAATGAATTTTTTCAGTTTTTTTCTTATTCTTCCTGTTAAAATGCATTTACAGTAAAGTGGCTCTTAGCAAAATGTATCACCCACAGAAAGCCTAATTGGTGGCGGAAAAAACAAGCTATAGATCAATTCATTGTGATAAGTAGCAATAAAGTTATAGGCGAATGAATGGGAGGTGAACGTTGCTCGGATGCATGAGATTTTCGGCACTGCGGCGCTGAACCGGATAAATGTGTTATTTTATAATTCTGTCTGTCTTCATTCTGAGCAAAGCCAGCAACTTATCAGCAAACCCCCTCGTACATCTTTTAACAACTTTACAAGAGTTTTTCATTGATTTTTAAACAAAGATAATTCTGTCTGACACATCTGTACCTCTTTGCTTGTAGTTATTATCTATATATATATATAAAATCGGATTTATGTATGTATGTATATGTATGTATGTATGTATGTATGTATGCATGTGCCGCGATCACTCGGAAACGCCTTTACCGATTTGAACGAAACCTGGTACACAGATCCCTTACTACCTGGGATTATATGTTCTGGGGGTCTCGCGGCCCCCCTGCACACCTGGGCGGAGCTAAAAACAGCCAATCAGATTTCACCCATTAATGTCGATTGAAAAAAATGTAAAAGGCTGCCATTCTCACAGTAATCAAGCCAGAGTGCCCACACTTGGCACAGTTGGTCACTTGATGACCAAGGTTACCAATCTAGGAAGAGTGGGCAGAGCATAAAACAGCCAATCAAATTTCAGCCATTGATTTTAACCACTTCAGCCCGCAGGTGTTTTCACCTTCAGGACGAAGGCAATTTTCCCCGGTCAGCGCTCCTCCCATTCATCCGCCAATAACTTTATCACTACTCATCACACATAAATGATCTATACTTTGTTTTTTTGCCACCAATTAGGCTTTCTTTGGGTGGTACATTTTGAAAACACACGATTGGTTCACACGATGGCCAGGGGCCCCGGACCTCACTCACTGGCCGGGGCCCCAAGGCCAACACGTGATACCTGGAGGGAAGTGCAGGTGGGCCTGGACCTCTTACACCCAGGCTCTGGACCTCTCACATCCAGAAAACCCACCAACACTGCCTCCATACTGAATGCTAAATGCAACACACACAAGCAATAGAACACAGCAGTACATGCATCCAGCTACATTTGAAATTGGTCAGCAGGTGCTCGTCAGCCAATCAGGATGCACTGTCATACACCCTTTACCTGCCATACCACATCTAGCAGCCATTAGCATTCAGGTGGGAGGCTTCAGTTGGACGCCATCGCAAGATTGCGTCGCTAGCAGGACCGCCCCGTGCAGGCATCCCTCCCACAGGGGTCCCTCCCTAACCGCTCACCTGTCCGCCATGTCCTAGAGACCATTCAGTATGGAGGCAGTGTTGATGGGTTTTCTGGATGTGAGAGGTCCAGAGCCTGGGTGTGAGAGGTCCAGGCCCACCTGCACTCCCCTCCAGGTATCACGTGTTGGCCTTGGGGCCCCGGCCAGTGAGTGAGGTCTGGGGCCCCTGGCCATCGTGTGAACCAATCGTGTGTTTTTAAACGTTTTCTTTCAGCTCTAGGACATGGCGGACAGGTGAGTGGTTAGGGAGGGACCCCTGTGGAAGGGATGCCTGCACGGGGCGGTCCTGCTAGCGACGCAATCTTGCGATGGCGTCCAACTGAAGCCTCCCACCTGAATGCTAATGGCTGCTAGATGTGGTATGGCAGGTAAAGGGTGTATGACAGTGCATCCTGATTGGCTGACGAGCACCTGCTGACCAATTTCAAATGTAGCTGGATGCATGTACTGCTGTGTTCTATTGCCTGGGTGGTACATTTTGCTAAGAATTATTTTATTCTAAATGCATTTTAACAGAAATAAGAAAAAAATGGAAAAAAAAACATTATTTCTCAGTTTTCAGCCATTATAGGTTTAAAATAAAATACTACTGTGGATAAAATCCACACATTTTATTTGCCCATTTGTCCCGGTTATTGCCACATTTAAAATATTTACCTAGTACAATGTTTGCAAGAGAGGAGGGAGCACACCATCAAATAATTTAAAGTGGATGTGCCAGGCTACCCGGTCACCAGGCGGATGTATAACTTGCAAGCGAAGAGGCAGGCACCATCCAGTAGTATAATGCTCTTTTATTTTTTCATAGATGTAGCCATCACAAGGAAACGATGTTTCGGAGCAACATGCTCCTTTTTCAAGTTGGTGACAGTCTGCAATAAACATTCACATGAACATCTTATATACCCCCACTGACTGTATCTTAACCAATCCAGGCCACTATACTAAGCTGGCTAATCACAGATCCTTAAAGGGAACTGAGCACATTCTCTTTCACTGGAGTCTCTCCTGACATAGAAGTTGCTATGTTCCCCCCTGCCCTTCTCACATTCCTTATTTATATAAGTCAGAGATGCTATCTTGACACATTGACACACACCATGACTTTGAAGACACACTCCTAATTACTCACCCCCTTTGCTGATGAAAGGCATTGTTTACCTCTTGGTAATTAGCTCAATAAAATAATTAGAGGTTCCTGAAGTCTCTGCGGATGGGGACGGTCGGCAGGCCTGCTCAAACAGGCTAATTTAACTACTTTGAATGTAAAAAACAAGGTGAAATTAAAGTTTATTTTAATAATGAAACAGATAGTTGGCATGCATTTTTCATGTGCTATACAAATGTCCTGAGTGAAAAAAAGGTGCTCGGTTCACTTTAAGCACACTGCGGACCTGATGGGAAACTGAGAAGGAAAGTCCAGAGCCAATAGACATGCTGAACGCTCCCCCATGTGGGCCATGACCCCCCACCGCCGTCACTGCACTGCCGAACCACCCATAGCCATCTGCGCGCAGCTCCACCTCCAAAACAGTGGAAAAGAGCCCGCGCATTGGCACGGCAGAGGGGGAGTGTTGGATCAGGTCCTGCAGCATCACATAAAGGGGAGGGATGCACTGCATGCATCAGCGGGATTGCAGCTTGGCTACATATCCATGATGCGGCGTACGTCATCCTCGCCTCACACCAGCGCCACTCTGTCTGTCGTAGCCATGGCAATGGGAGAAAGCCGCAGGGTGGGTCAGGCAGGAGGAGGCGCGGCACACACAAAAAGCCGTAGCAGTAACCTAGCAAACCAGGACTCAGGACGGACAGCTTGTAAACAGTCAATCATATCAACAAACACAACACAGGGAATAAAGAAAGTGTTAATGAAGGGGTATTTGTTTGCCACATAAAGAGATCCGCAGTTGTGAAAATACAGGGACAAGGATACTACTGAAGCGTATTGTGGTAAAGGTTAGAGAAGCGGTGCCAGATCATACTCTCGATTGAGGCCTCTGGGTTCATGACAATCTAATATCCTGATCCAGTAGGCTTCTCTATATAAAAGTCTTTTAAGTCTGTGACCACCTCTTTTTATAATTGGAATACCTTCTATTATCTGGCAACGCAACTGACTAACCTGATGTCCACATGCAACAAAATGAGCAGCGACCGATTGTTCAATTGTGCGATTACGAATAGCTGATTTGTGGGCGGATAACCTAACTTTGAATTTGGTAGTAGTCTGACCCACATATGAGTCCGCAAGGACATTTCAAAAGATAAACCACATACTGCGAATCGCAATTGTAGCATCCCCTGATCTAATACTTTTTATCCTTATGTGGATGAACAAAAAAGGAGCTTTTTATTATAGAGTGACAATGCACGCAATTGAGGCAAGGGAATGTACCTTTCCTAGAGCTATCAAGTGGTCTGACAAGTGTCCTCATTTCTGCCTGAACCAATCTATCACACAGCGTAGGGGCCCGTTTATAGGAGAGTAAGGGTGGATTCTGAAACTCAGTAACAGAGGGAAACGAGTCAGATAAAATGTGGCAATGTTTTTTAACTGTTTTACCTATGACATCACTCCACACATTAAATTGCAAAACAAAGGGAATGCGGCAATCTCTGACTCGTCTGCCTCTGCGCTGAGACGAAATTCCAGTGGACTCCCTGCATGCTTCATCAATTAAGGTCAACGGGTATTGTCTAGCAACAAACTTATCCAACATTTAGTTGAATCTAGTCTCTCTAATTCTGTCATTGTCCACTGTACGTGCTATACGTTGAAACTGACTTTTGGTTATGGCTCGTTTGGTGTTAGTAGGATGGAAGCTATCAAACGATAAGATTGCATTGCGATCAGTAGGTTTAATATATATATCGGTATGTAATCTCCCATCAGTTAAATAAACCATGGTATCTAGAAAGCTTAATCAACCTGATCGCAATGAACCATAAGGCGGATAGCCTGACATTGGGTGTGTAGGTAAGCTCCTCGTCCATCCAAACCTGGTAAGCCAGGGATACCGAACCAGCACCCTAGTGGGGAAGGGTCATCAGATTTTTTTACCTACATCTACCCCAGAAGACTCGACAGATGTGTCAAGTCAGGATGAAAATGTAGGGGTGGACGCCGCAGGAAACAAAGGATCGGTTGCGTCAACGGCAGAAACCCAGGATATAGCAGGCAGTGATATCGTGGTCAACATTCTTCTATCATACTTACTAAATCACAGATTTCGGTACTTAAAGAGAACCCGAGGTGGGTTTGAAGAATATTATCTGCATACAGAGGCTGGATCTGCCTATACAGCCCAGCCTCTGTTGCTATCCCAAACCCCCCTAAGGTCCCCCTGCACTCTGCAATCCCTCATAAATCACAGCCACGCTGCTGACAAACAGCTTGTCAGAGCTGGCTGTGTTTATCTCTATAGTGTCAGTCTGCTGCTCTCCCCGCCTCCTGCAGAACTCCAGTCCCGCCTGCATCCCTTCCCTCCCTGCTGATTGGAGGGAAGGGACAGGGGCAGGGACCGGAGCTATGCAGGAGGCGGGGGAGCAGCTGAGACTGACACTACAGATGTAAACACAGCCTCACAGCACGGCTGTGATTTATGAGGGATTGCAGAGTGCAGGTGGACCTTAGTGGGGTTTGGGATAGCAACAGAGGCTGGGCTGTATAGGCAGATCCAGCCTCTGTATGCAGATAACATTCTTTAAACACACCTCGGGTTCTCTTTAACAAGGGACTCTCTTTTGCCCCGACACATTGGCCAGACAAGTTGCAATTAGATATTGAATTACAACAATTTTTTCGACGGATTAAAGTGAAAAATTACTTCAGTCGACTACATTTTTTACCTCCAAGTAATACACAAGAGGATTCGTCCTTACTAACATTGGGTGATACCTCATTACGTTTAAAAAGCACATTTAACCCCCCTTCATGTCAAGCAATAGACACCTATATTATGAAAGTCTTACAGGAGATATAACAACTACATCGTAGCAATACCCAGTGAGTTAAAATTAGGCACAATCTGTCCTCTGCTGAAAGACAAGCTATTCAAGAACTGGAATGTAACAACTCCTTTACTATATTGTGATACGAAGCTATAATTACTGTGTGCCTATTGAAATAAGTCAATTAGAAGAACTATAATTAATAACCTTGAATAATGCTTGGGACAATAACTGCTAATGAGGATTCCTGCAATATGCAAAATCTTGATTTAAAGCTATTCAAGCTACTTCCTGCTCTTAACTTCTGTATTTCTGTAGATAAGGCGAAAATGTTATAATATTTTACTGTTTGAAAAACTCAATTGTGTGTAAAAGTCTAATTTTTGAGTGCACCAATAAAATATTTTGGAAAAAAAACAAAACCTGAGGACAAAGGGGGAGCAGTGGTAGTAATGGACACCTCACAATATAAATGTGAAGCATATAGACAACTTAATGATGAGAATACATACCAGAAACTACCCTGTGACCCCCTTCTGGATATCCAGAGACAGATCAAATCAATTTTGGATTTAGCTCTGAATTAAAAGGTCATTGATGACAAATTGGGGAAGTTTCTTCAAATGGAATATCCTCGGACTCCGACTTTATATCTATGCCCTAAGATCCATAAAAACTTACAGTGCCCCCCAGGCCGACCTATAGTGTCGGGCATTGACTCTGCTCTTTCTCCTTTGGCTAAATATCATGCTTATATCTTATTACTTATTAAGACATTATGTCTTTGCTCAAAAGTCTTTCTTAAAGTACACATCCATGTTTTTGGAAACTATTGCTACGCTTGACAATATTCCAGCAGGTAGCCTGTTGGTCACTATAGATGTGGAGAGCCTCTACACCTCCATCCCGCATGATGGTGTGGTGGTGTGGAGGCTGTCCGACATACCTTATTCATTGCATCAGCTTTTTCTGATTGTCAAATTGATTTTTTGATCTGTTTGTTACAAACAGTATTGATGTGCAACTATTTTGTATTTAAAGATCAATTTTTCTTGAAGATACGAGGAACAGCAATGGGGTCGAACGTGGCTCCAGCCTACGTAAATATATACATGAAAGTTTTGTATATACTAACCACATTTTTCAAAAATACGCCAAAGTTTGGATAAGATACAGTTATGTATTTTGCGTGTGGACGGGGCCACGTTCGATACCTTGATGAGTTTGTCGCTTACCTACACACCCAATGTCAGGCTATCTGCCTTACGGTTCATTGCGATCAGGTTAATTTAAGCTTTCTAGATACCATGGTTTATTTAACTGATGGGAGATTACATACCGATTTATATATTAAACCTACTGATCGCAATGCAATCTTATCATTTGATAGCTTCCATCCTACTAACACCAAACGAGCCATAACCAAAAGTCAGTTTCAACGTATAGCATGTATAGTGGACAATGACAGCATTAGAGAGACTAGATTCAATGAAATGTCAAATAGGTTTGTTGCTAGACAATACCCGTTGACCTTAATTGATGAAGCACGCAGGGAGTCCATTGGAATTTTGTCTCAGCGCAGAGGCGGACGAGTCAGAGATTACCACATTCCCTTTGTTTCGCAATTTAATGTGTGGAGTGATGTCACAAGTAAAACAGTTAAAAAACATTGGCACATTTTATCTGACTCATTTCCCTCTGTTACTGAGTTTCAGAATCCACCCTTACTCTCCTATAAACGGGCCCCTACGCTGTGTGATAGATTGGTTCATGCAGAAATGAGGACACTTGTCAGACCACCTGATAGCTCTAGGAAAGGTACATTCCCTTGCCTCATTTGCGTGCATTGTCACTCTATAATAAAAAAGCTCCTTTTTTGTTCATCCACACACATGTAAAAAGTATGAGATCAGGGGATGCTACCATTGCGATTCGCAGTATGTGGTTTATCTTTTGAAATGTCCTTGCGGACTCATACATGTGGGTCAGACTACTACCAAATTCAAAGTTAGATTATCCACCCACAAATCAGCTATTCGTAATCGCACAGTTGAACAATCGGTCGCTGCTCATTTTGTTGCATTGGACATCAGGTTAGTCAGTTGCGTTGCCAGATAATAGATGGTATTCCAATTATGAAAAGAGGTGGTCACAGACTTAAAAGACTTTTATATAGAGAAGCCTACTGGATCAGGACATTAGATTGTCTTGAACCCAGAGGCCTCAATCGAGAGTATGATCTGGCACTGTTTCTCTAACCTTTACCACAATATGCTTCAATAGTATCCTTGTCCCTCTATTTTCACAACTACGGATCGCTTTATGTGGCAAACAAATACCCCTTCATTACCACTTTCTTTATTCCCCGTGTTGTGTTTTGATATGATTGACTGTTTACAAGCTGTCCGTCCTGAGTCCTGGTTTGCTAGGTTACTGCTACGGCTTCCTGTGTGTGCCGCGCCTCCTCCTGCCTGACCCGCCCTGCGGCTTTCTCCCATTGCCATGGCTGCGACAGACGGGGTGGCGCTGGTGTGAGGCGAGGATGACATATGCCGCATCATGGATATATAGCCAAGCTGCAATCCCGCTGATGCGTGCAGTGCGTCCCTCCCCTTCATGTGACGATGCAGGACCTGATCCAACACTCCCCTTCTGCCGTGCTAATGCGCGGGCTCTTTTTCTCTGTTTTGGAGGTGGAGCTGCGCACAGATGACTATGGGTGGTTTGGCGGTATGGTGATGGCGGTGGGGTGGGAGGATGGCCCACACGGGGGAGCATTCTGCTAGTCTATTGGCTCCGGACTTTCCTTCTCAGTTCCCCATCAGGCCTGCAGTGTGCTTTAGGATCTGTGATTAGCCAGCTTAGTATAGTGGCCTATGATTGGTTAAGATACAGTCAGTGGGGGTATATAAGATGTTCATGTGAATGTATATTGCAGACTGTCACCAACTTGAAAAAGGAGCATGTTGCTCCAAAACCTTGTTTCCTTGTGATGGTTACATCTATGAAAAAATAAAAGAGCATTATACTACTGGATGGTGCCCGGCCTCTTCGCTTCCAAGTACAATGTATGGCGCAAATATTTTATTTAGAAATAAAGGTGCCTTTTTTCAGTTTTGCGCCCATCACTAATTACAAGCCCATATGGGCTCAAGGTTATAAGGTGTATAGAGAAAAGACGCCTTAGAGGGGATCTAATTAACATGCATAAATACATCAGAGGGCAATATAATAGCTTGGCGGATGAGCTTTTTGTCCCTAGGCCTTCTCAAAGGACTAGAGGACATGATCTGCGCATGGAGGAAAACCGTTTTAGCCATTTATTTAGGAAAGGGTTCTTTACAGTAAGAGTGATTAAGATGTGGAATGCATTGCCACAGGAAGTCGTTATGGCAAACTCTATACCTGCATTTAAAGGGGGCTTAGATGCTTTCCTTGCGTTGAAAGACATCCATGGCTACAATTACTAGGTAATGCCTAATGATGTAGATCCAGAGATTTTATCTGATTGCCGTGTGGAGTCGGGAAGGAATTTTTCCCTTTAGGGGCTAATTGGACCATGCCTTGTAAGGGTTTTTCGCCTTCCTCTGGATTAACAGGGATATGTGAGGGAGCAGGCTGGTGTTGTACTTTATACTGGTTGAACTCGATGGACGTATGTCTTTTTTCAACCAAAATAACTATGTAACTATATGTAACTATGTAATATACCTTCACAATATATATATTTAAAAAGTTTAGTCCCTAAGGTAACTATTTATGTATTTTTTTTAAACTGTGTTTTTATTTTTGTAGCTAATGGGCAGTGTGGGGAGTCCATCAATTTTTATTTAGTTTTTTTTTTTATATTGTATTTTTTGTTTCCATTTGTACTTTAACTTTCCTTTTTGGCCACTAGGTGGCGCTAAGCACTATCCTGGAAGATACCAGGGCGTGCAATATCTTTTTTTGTACATTTCATGGTTCATGAATCAAATACCTCTTGTTTGGAGGCATCTGATTCATTTGCAGGGAATCGTTTGCCTCCGGGGAACACTAGTTCCTCTTCAGCAATCGTTCCCCTGTAATAGCGGCAGGGAACCAGCCGCCTGCACGCAGATATATGTGCACAAGGGCAGCAACACTGCTGGATGGATATATTCATCCAGATTGCCTTTGAGTGGCGATTCTTGGACAAATATATCCGTCCAGATTGGCTTAAGTGGTTAAATGGAAAAATGTAAACTGTAGCCATTCTTACACTGTTAATGGCAGGGTTCTCAAACATTGCACAGTTGGTCCATGGGTGACTGGGATTAATATTCAGGAAGATGGGTGGCACCTAGAACAGCCAATTCAAATTTGCCTGTTGATTTTCAAGGCTAATATTTAAATTGCTGCCATTCTTACACTGTTAATAGCAGATGCCTTAAACATTGGTACAGTCGGTCACTGGGTGACTGGGGGTTCAAATTCAGAAAGGGGGTGGAGCCACAAACAGCCAGATTTGTTTAATTTCAGTGGGAATATACAAATTATTGATACCCCAAAGCTCATAAACTTGGTAATTTAGTGACTGTATGTCAAGGTTAGAAAAAGTGGGTGGTGCCAACAACTAAATTTTTTGCATGGCAGGGTTCACAAACTTGACACAGTTGGGCACTGGGTGACTGGGATTAATATTCAAAAATGTGGCTGGAGCATACAACAGCCAATCAAAAGTCACCTATTGATTATCAAGGGGAATATTTAAACTGCTGCCACCCCTACACTGTTAATGGCAAAGGTCTTTAACCTGCTACAGTCAGTCATTAAGTGACTGGGGTTCAAATTCACAAAAGGGGCGGAGACACAGACAATAAGATTTCTTTGCTGGATAACCTGCTTCCATTCACACAATTTTGATGCCAGGAACCCGAAAGCTCACAAACTTGGTCATTGAGTGACTGTGTATCAAGGTTATAAAACTGGGTGGAGGCAAAAACAGATTTCCCCGGGAAAATGTGAACTGCAGCCCTTCTTCACTGTTAATTGCAGCATTATCTAACTTTGGACAACTGGTTACTGGTTGGATGGGACTAATAGTCAGAAAAGTGGGTGGAGCCTAAAAAAAAAAATCAAAATTCATTTGTTGATTTTCAAGGGGAATATTAAAATTGCTGCCATTCTTACACTGTTAATGGCACAAGCCTCAAACCTTGTACAGTGTTCCATCGGGTAACTTCACTGAGGTTCAAATTCAGAAAAGGGGGCGAAGCCACAAACAGCCAATCAGATTTGTTCCATTTCACTGGGAAGTGGGAAAATACAAATAATTGATGCCAAGGACCAGGGTTTAAGCAACAATGGGGCCCCAGGGCAAAATAAACCTGGGGGGCCCCCCCAACAGATACCCCGGAACAAAAATTAAGGGACCTTTTTTGCAGCTGGTATAGTCAGGGTGTGAAGCCCCAATCGGTCGGAGCTCCACATTCTGGCTACCCCAGCCTGCATGGGGGACAAGGGGTTAAAAAGTTTCAGGAGGGGGGACCCCACATATTTTTTTTAAAAAAAAATTCCCACACTCTAAACATAAAAAAAATAATTGTGAAAATAGGAAAAAATGCCAAGGATCTTCATGCAGCCATATTGCGGCTGTATAGCAATCCCTGGCCAAAGCGCTGCGGCTGCGTATGGACCCCCAGGAAACCCCGTCGGGAAATGTATTGCTCTTTCTTTTGATGCATGTAAAATTACACTACTGTTAGGTTTGCTACAAAAAGTGACATTTACCGCATTTAAAAGTATACTTTTTTCCTTCGAAACTTTAAAATCGATTTTCTCAAAAACTATAAGGTCTTTTTAAAAAAAAAAAAAATCCTCTTATTCCCACTGATCTCCTTAACATATCCTGCAAATTTAGGGTTTCTAGCATCTAAGGTGGATTTGCTATTAACCATTAAAGTCGGCAGGTTTTTAAATGTGTATTTTTTTTCCTTTGAAACTTTAAAATCAATTTTCTCAAAAACTATAAGGTCGATTTGAAAAATGTTTTTTTCCTCTTGTAGCCACTGGGGGCCCCTACAAGCTCTGGGGCCCGCCCCCTTTGCCTCTATGGTAGCGCCGGCCCTGCCAAGGACCCCAAAGCTCACAAACTTGGTAATTGAGTGACTCTGTGTCCAGGTTACAAAAAGTGGGCAGAGCCAAAAACTAATTTCACTGGGAAAATATAAACTGAAGCCCTTCTTGCACTGTTTATGGCAGGGTTCCCAAACTTTGCCCAGGTGGTCACTGGGTATTGAGATTAATATTCAGGGAAGTGGGTGGAGCCTATAATTTCCAATCTAAATTCACCTGTTGATTTTCAAGGGGAATATTTAAATTGCTGCCATTTTTACACTGTTAATAGCAGACACCTCAAATCTGCAACAGTTGGTCATTGGGTGACTGGGATTCAAATGCTGGAAATGGGTGCACCCACAAACAGCCAATCTGATTTGTTTAATTTCTTTGGGAATCTACAAATTATTGATGCCAAAGACCCCAAAGCTCACAAACATGGTCATTGAGTGTTTGTGTGTGAGAGTTAGAAAAAGTGGGCAGAGCCAACACCATCCAAATCCATACCCGGGCAACGCCGTGTCATCAGCTAGTTATAAATACATTGTAGTTTATATTACCTGATCAGCTGCTGCAACAGAAGTGATTACTAATACAATGTCTCCCCTTTTAAGGTCCAGTTCATCTTCATTTGCAGCTTCAAAATCGTGTAATACTTCAACCTGCAAGCATAAATGTAAAACTAATGGTTAGATTAGTATGTGCATGTAAAAAGATAAGACATAGTTACATACATACATACATACATACATAGTTAGTTGGGTTAAAAAACACATGCATCCAACGAGAAAGGATGGTACAACACTAGCCTGCACCCTTACATATGCCAGTTGATTCAGAGGAAGGTTATAAACCCTTTCAAGCTTCGGGCCAATTAGCCCTAAAAGATGCCTAAAACTTTTTCCTCACATTCCTGATCATTTCCCCTTGTCCTTTTAACAAGCCTAGGTACAAAAAGCTAATCTACCATGCCTTCATATTGCCCTCTAATGTATTTATACATGTTAACCACTTGAGGACCGTAGGCTGACACCAATTGGCGTTAGGCGTGACGCGGTTGTTTAGTAGTTAATTAGCCCTTCTCTAGAGCATCTTTTCTCCACACTAAATAAGCCCAGTGTATCTAACCTTTCCTCATACTGTAAGTGAGACCTTCCATCCCTCTGATCAATTTTGTGGCTCGTCTCTGCATATGCTCCAAAACGCCAATGTCCCTCCTGTAATGTGGTTTCCAGAACTATATTCTAGATGCAAACTGTATTCCAGATGCTGCCTTACAAGAGAGCTAAATGGGCAGTATTATGTTTTTACTTCACTTTTAATGCATCCCAATATTGTATGTGCTTGTTATCAACCAATACTCCTAAGTCCCTTTCAAGTTTCATGTTTCCATTTGTATCCTATTTATTTTTTATGGCAAGAGACCATTGGCACAACCAAGATTGGTACGACCAATTATAATGATGATAAAAATAAAAACTCCTGAATCCTTATTATGGAATTAATTTAAAATTCACTTATTAGGTTCCCCAAATGAACAAATGGATAATTCAATAGACAAATTCATTGTTTTTTTGTGTGAAATTATTTAACGTTATTTAACTTAACCACTTCCCGACCGCCTAACACACAGGGGCGGCCGGGTAGTGGAGTCCGCAAGGACCAGCTCACCCACAGAGGCGGCGGTCCTTGTAAGGGCATGGGCGGAGCGATCGCGTCATCCGTGACGCGATCCTCCGCCGGCGCCTGTCACCGCTCACCCGCCGCAACATCCCGCCGGCCATACGGAAGCGGCGGCGGGATGTTAACCCCGAGATCGCCGCATACAAAGTGTATAATACACTTTGTAATGTTTACAAAGTGTATTATACAGGCTGCCTCCTGCCCTGGTGGTCCCAATGTCCGAGGGACCACCAGGGCAGGCTGCAGCCACCCTATGTCGCACCCAAACACATTGATTTCTCCCCCCCCTGCCCCAGATCGCCCACAGCACCCCTCAGACCCCCCCCCCTGCCCACCCCCCAGACCCCTGTTTGCACCCAATCACCCCCCTAATCACCCATCAATCACTCCCTGTCACTATCTGTAAACGCTATTTTTTTTTTTACCCCCCCCCCTGCCCCCTGCCCTCTCCTGATCACATCCCCACCCCTCAGATTCTCCCCAGACCTCCCCCCCCCCAGACCCCTGTGTACTGTATGCATCTATCCCCCTGATCACCTGTCAATCACCTGTCAATCACCCATCAATCACCCATCAATCACCCCCTGTCACTGCCACCCATCAATCAGCCCCTAACCTGCCCCTTCTGGGCAATCTGATCACCCACCCACACCAATAGATCGCCCGCAGATCAGACGTCAGATCACCTCCCAAGTGCAGTGCTTACATCTGTTCTCTACCCTAAACACCCACTAATTACCCATCAATCACCCATCAATCACCCCCTATCACCACCTGTCACTGTTACCCATCAGATCCTAATCTGCCCCTTGCGGGCACCCAATCAACCGCCTACACGCTCAGATTGCCCTCAGACACCCCCCCCCCCCTTATCAATTCGCCAGTGCATTAGTTACATCTGCTCTTCCCTGTAATAACCCACTGATCACCTGTCAATCACCCATCAATCACCCCCTGTCACTGCCACCCATCAATCACCCCCTGGCACTGCCACCCATCAATCTGCCCCTAACCTGCCCCTTGCGGGCAATCTGATCACCCACACCAATAGATCGCCCGCAGATCCGACGTCAGATCACCTCCCAAGTGCAGTGTTTACATCTGTTCTCTACCCTAAACACCCACTAATTACCCATCAATCACCCCCTATCACCACCTGTCACTGTTACCCATCAGATCAGACCCTAATCTGCCCCTTGCGGGCACCCAATCACCCGCCTACACGCTCAGATTGCCCTCGGACCCCCCCTTATCAATTCGCCAGTGCATTAGTTACATCTGTTCTTCCCTGTAATAACCCACTGATCACCTGTCAATCACCTGTCACTGCCACCCATCAATCACCCCCTGTCACTGCCACCCATCAATCACCCCCTGGCACTGCCACCCATCAATCACCCCCTGTCACTGCCACTCATCAATCAGCCCCTAACCTGCCCTTGCGGGCAATCTGATCACCCACCCACACCAATAGTTCGCCCGCAGATCCGACGTCAGATCACCTCCCAAGTGCAGTGTTTATATCTGTTCTCTACCCTAAACACCCACTAATTACCCATCAATCACCCCCTGTCACTGCTACCTATCAGATTATACCCCTATCTGCACCTAGGGCACTCAATCACCCGCCCACACCCTCAGAATGCCCTCAGGCCCCAGCCCTGATCACCTCACCAGTGCATTGCTTGCATCTATTCCCCTCTCTAATCACACCTTGAGACACCCATCAATCACCTCCTGTCACCCCCTAGCACACCTACCCATCAGATCAGGCCCTAATTTGCCCCGTGTGGGCTCCTGATCACTCGGCCAAACCCTCAGATCCCCCTCAGACCCCCTTCCGATCACCTCCCCAGTGCATTGATTGCATCTATTTTCCCCTCTAACCACCCCCTGAGACACCCATCAATCACCTCCTGTCACCCCCCTACCACTCCTATCCATTAGATCAGGCCCAATACAACCTGTCATCTAAAAGGCCACCCTGCATATGACCGGTTCCACAAAATTCGCCCCCTCATAGACCACCTGTCATCAAAATTTGCAGATGCTTATACCCCTGAACAGTCATTTTGAGACATTTGGTTTCCAGACTACTCACGGTTTTGGGCCCGTAAAATGCCAGGGCGGTATAGGAACCCCACAAACTGACCCCATTTTAGAAAAAAGACACCCCAATGTATTCTGTTAGGTGTATGACGAGTTCATAGAAGATTTAATTTTTTGTCAAAAGTTAGCGGAAATTGATTTTTTTTTCACAAAGTGTCATTTTTCACTAACTTGTGACAAAAAATAAAATCTTCTATGAACTCGCCATACACCTAACGGAAAACCTTGGGGTGTCTTCTTTCTAAAATGGGGTCACTTGTGGGGTTCCTATACTGCCCTGGCATTTTAGGGGCCCTAAACCGTGAGGAGTAGTCTAGAAAACAAATGCCTCAAAATGACCTGTGATTAGGACGTTGGGCCCCTTAGCGCACCTAGGCTGCAAAAAAGTGTCACACATGTGGTATCACCGTACTCAGGAGAAGTAGTATAATGTGTTTTGGGGTGTATTTTTACACATACCCATGCTGGGTGGGAGAAATCTCTCTGTAAATGGACAATTGTGTGTAAAAAAAAATCAAACAATTGTCATTTACAGAGATATTTCTCCCACCCAGCATGGGTATGTGTAAAAATACACCCCAAAACACATTATACTACTTCTCCTGAGTACGGCGGTACCACATATGTGGCACTTTTTTACACTCTAAGTACGCTAAGGGGCCCAAAGTCCAATGAGTACCTTTAGGATTTCACAGGTCATTTTGGGACATTTGGTTTCAAGACTACTCCTCACGGTTTAGGGCCCCTAAAATGCCAGGGCAGTATAGAAACCGCACAAATGACCCCCCATTCTAGAAAGAAGACACCCAAACGTATTCCATTAGGAGTATGGTGAGTTCATAGAAGATTTTATTTTTTGTCACAAGTTAGTGGAAAATGACACTTTGTGAAAAAAAACAATTAAAATCAATTTCCGCTAACTTGTGACAAAAAAATAAAAACTTCTATGAACTCACCATACTCCTAACGGAATACCTTGGGGTGTCTTCTTTCTAAAATGGGGTCATTAGTGGGGTTCCTATACTGCCCTGGCATTTTAGGGGCCCTAAAGCGTGAGGAGTAGTCTTGAAACAAAATTGACCTGTGAAATCCTAAAGGTACTCATTGGACTTTGGGCCCCTTAGCGCAGTTAGGCTGCAAAAAAGTGCCAATCATGTGGTATCGCCGTACTCGGGAGAAGTAGTATAATGTGTTTTGGGGTGTATTTTTACACATACCCATGCTGGGTGGGAGAAATTCCTCTGTAAATGACAATCTTTTGATTTTTTTACACACAATTGTCCATTTACAGAGTTATTTCTCCCACCCAGCATGGGTATGTGTAAAAATACACCCCAAAACACATTGTACTACTTCTCCCGAGTACGGCGATACCACATGTGTGGCACTTTTTTGCACCCTAACTGCGCTAAGGGGCCCAAAGTCCAATGAGTACCTTTAGAATTTCACAGGTCATTTTGAGAAATTTTGTTTCAAGACTACTCCTCACGGTTTAGGGCCCCTAAAATGCCAGGACAGTATAGGAACCCCACAAATGACTCCATTTTAGAAAGAAGACACCCCAAGGTATTCTGTTAGTAGTACGGTGAGTTCATAGAAGATTTTATTTTTTGTCACAAGTTAGCGGAAATTGATTTTTATTGGTTTTTTTCACAAAGTGTCATTTTCCGCTAACTTGTGACAAAAAATAAAATCTTCTATGAACTCACCGTACTACTAACGGAATACCTTGGGGTGTCTTCTTTCTAAAATGGGGTCATTTGTGGGGTTCCTATACTGTCCTGGCATTTTAGGGGCCCTAAACCGTGAGGAGTAGTCTTGAAACAAAATTTTTCAAAATGACCTGTGAAATCCTACAGGTACTCATTGGACTTTGGGCCCCTTAGCGCAGTTAGGGTGCAGTTAGAAGAAATGGAAACTTTTTTTTTTTCTTTTTTTTTGTCACAAAGTGTCATTTTCCGCTTACTTGTGACAAAAATTAATATCTTCTATGAACTCACTATGCCTCTCAGTGAATACTTTGGGATGTCTTCTTTCCAAAATGGGGTCATTTGGGGGGTATTTATACTATCCTGGAATTTTAGCCCCTCATGAAACATGTCAGGTGGTCAGAAAAGTCATAGATGCTGGAAAATGGGAAAATTCACTTTTTGCACCATAGTTTGTAAACGCTATAACTTTTACCCAAACCAATAAATATACACTGAATGGGTTTTTTTTATCGAAAACATGTTTGTCCACATTTTTGGTGCTGCATGTATACAGAAATTTTACTTTATTTGAAAAATGTCAGCACAGAAAGTTAAAAAAATCATTTTTTTGCCAAAATTCATGTCTTTTTTGATGAATATAATAAAAAGTAAAAATCGCAGGAGCAATCAAATATCACCAAAAGAAAGCTTTATTAGTGACAAGAAAAGGAGCCAAAATTCATTTAGGTGGTAGGTTGTATGAGCGAGCAATAAACCGTGAAAGCTGCAGTGATCTGAATGGAAAAAAAGTGGCCGGTCCTTAAGGGGGGTAAAGTCCACGGTCCTCAAGTGGTTAAACGAAATCTTAAAGTGAACCTAAAGTGAACCAAAAAAAATGAGATTAACTCATCTGGGGCTTCCCTCGGCCCCCTGCAGACGATGCCTGTCGGCCGGTGACGGCGAAACCGGAAGTCGTCGCCGGTGGGTGCAGAAGCATCTGAGCGGGGCTGCGAGGGCACCGATCGTCTGCAGGGGGCTGAGGGAAGCTCCAGGTGAGTTAATCTAATTTTTTTTGGTTCACTTTAGGTTCACTTTAAGCGAAAAAAAACAGTTTAACTTACCTGGGGCTTCTTCCAGCCCCCTGCAGTCGTCCTGTGCCCTCGCCATCATTCAGTGACCCTCCAGTAAGCTGCAGCGCCCCTCTGAAAGATGGCCGGTTGCAGCCAGTCGTGGGCTACAATTTTTACACACTGTGCAGGCACAGGACAATCCTGTGCATGGGAGCATGATCAGGAAATGCACAGGCCCAGGCCATACAGCTGAGAGAAGGGCGTTGCAGCTGACCAGTTTATGGCGGAATGACAACGAGAGCACAGAAAGACTACAGGGGGCTGGAAGAAGCCACAGGTAAGTTAAACTACAGCTTTTTTCAATTTAGGTTTCCTTTAAGTCATGTATCTGTAATGATCCGCTCAGCTGGCTGCACAGGCAGACAGCTGTTTGACCATTCCTCTAGTCTGTGGGCTGCAGGTCTCTGGAAGAGAGACCTGTCTTTCCTTTACCAGTTTCTGATCTGCTCTGCTGCTGAGGAATTTGCATACATTGGTTATGTAAATCACCTAGCTGCCTCCTTTGTAGGCTGGCAGTATAAAAACCATGTTTTCCCAGAGTCCTTTGCTGGTCATCCTTCATGGTTTGTTGAAACACTCCTAGAGTGTCAGCCGTGCTATTGCTTGTTAAAGTTATCTTAGAGTAATTCTTGGGACTGCACTAGGCAGCTTCCCTAGTGCAGTTAGGTTGCTATCTGTTTTGTCTGTATTGCCTCTCTGTTGCGATTGTCCTGTCGCCAACGGTGGTTGTCAGGAAATTGTTCTGTCTGTCTGGGGTGCTAACCAGAGCAGCGGTTGCTACTGGTAGCCCCTTCTGTTCATCTGTCTTGCTTGGATCGCACTAGCCTCTAGCGGTAGCGGCTGTGGATCCTTCTGATCTGCTTTCTTGTTCCTGTACCCTGATCGCACTCGCTCTGGCGGAAAGAGCAGTGGATCTTCCCTATCCTGTTCCTGTACCCGGATCGCACTTGCTCTGGCGGAAAGAGCAGTGGATCTTCCCTATCCTGTTCCTGAACCTGGATCGCACTCGCTCTGGCGGAAAGAGCAGTGGATCTTTCCTTTCATATTCCTGTTTTCCGTTTGTCTGTCTTGTCTGATATGAACGCTTGCTGTAGGCTCGGTGAGGTAACCATTTAGCAAGCGTTCACGTTCTCTCTTTTCGTGTTTGTCTGTCATTGGTCAGTCAGGGTGGCGTGCTTGTCTCTGTTGCGCTTTTCATGCGAAGACCGCACCGAAAACGCGTTCGCTGTTGCAAATGAGTGCGGTGTTCGCGTTTAGCTAGCGTTTGTTGCTTTCTTTATCTTCGTATTGTTATTTGCTGTGCCTTTGCTATTCTCGTGTTTTGTTCTGTTCTGTCTTTCTGTCACTTTTGGCAAACGCATCTCCTGCGATTGCGTTCTGGCTTTTGTTTCTGCTGATGTGTGTTCACCGTCGCTGGGTGTCGACTAGATTGGTGGACACACACATTCATCCTGTTTCTTTGCTCTTTCTCTTTAAGGGCTGTTCAGCCCTGTATTGCTTTAGATACAATTCCCACCTGGCATGTGTGGCCGTGCAGAGGCGGTGCTAATCTGCACTCCACAGCGCCATCTGCCGGTGGGAATTGCCCTCTGCTGGTGCATTGCACCTCGCCTGGGTTCACCTAATTATACGCTTGTGGAGGGTTTCGCTGTGTCAGTGCGCAGCTTGTGTGCTGACCGTGAAAACGATTCCGCAAACGTTACAGTATCTCACTGCAAACTGCATTTTTTTCATTGCTTTTTTTAATTTAGGTTATTAAAGATAAAACAGCTGATTTTACAATAGAAGAATCATTGTATCATGCTGGGCGTGACTAAGTAACAGATACAGATAAATACACAATTATAATACAATGTGTAGTCGAGACCAGTTAGAACTTGTGCACAAGTTTTAGAAAGTCGAGGTACAAAATCGTAATCTAAATCAGAGTCAAATGCGAGCAGGGTCATAAATGTGTATCAGATGTCAGTTGTATTACAAGGGTCAGGCAGATAAACGTAGTCAGGGAACAGGCCGAGTCGGTAACAGATATCAGATGGCTATGGTACAGAAGGACTAGACTAGAGCGAGGTCAGGAAACAAGCAATAGTTCGGTACACGGGTAAATAAACAATCAATGGTATATACAAAAATAATAAACGACTAACTAACTGGAGTACATATATGTGCGTCTACACAATATATTGATGTAGCTCAAGGAGGCTTTCTGGCTAGACCTGAAACCAGCGAACTGATTAGTACCAAGGCCAGTGAGCAACTGAAGCTCCTGGCCTTATATACAAAATCCCAATTCCCCAGAACCACTCCCCTAATGATGTCGCCTAGTGACATCACTGCTGATGTCAGCTAGACCCTCCTTCTAAGCCTATAAAGACAACTCTGAGCTGCGCGCGTCCTGCCAGAAACATGCTGACCCACATCTGTATGGTAGCCGGGGATGCCAACATTCTGACTCACGTCTACAGGGAAGCCTTGGATGCCAGGGATGCCTTTGATCGAAGAGTAGGAGGGAGCTGCCTCCAGCTGCTCCAAACTAGCCTAAAAGTTTTAGGCATCTTTTAAGCCTGCAGAGATCACACCAGGTACGTTTATTACACATTGCATTTAAATGGTTAACCAAATGGTTAACATCAATTGATAGCTAATATCTATTAATCTATGTTCTTTCAGAAACACAAGTTACCCATTTATGCTCGAATACAAGTCGACCTCGTATATAAGTCGACCCTAATATTTGACCCTCTTAAGCTGGTATTTTTTAATGTCTTAAAGAGGAGCTGTTAGGTATAAGGTCTCAGAGAAAATAAACACATATATCAGTAGCTAAAGATTGGCTGTACTTGCATTACATATGCATTTCACTGTCCACGTTTGTACTTCACAGAATTTGTATATAGTATATGCAGAGATAGATGCTCCTGACAGCTCATGGCAGGCTCCATGTTTTTCTGTCAAATGTGTCGTCATGTCCTGCCTGCTTCCTGATCACAGATAAGCTCCTACTTGAACAATACAGTGTGCAGTGAATATTAATGAGCCATGTGGCTAGGAACAATAGCAGACTCCTGCAGTGTACTCTGCCCAGGAGATTTATCAGTGCTACGCGCTGGACTGAGTTACAAGCTGCTGAAACGTCTCATTAGCAGCCGAGGGGAGGGCCCCAGAATGCTTTGCAGTATAGTATGCGGCTTGCGTCCTCTTAGGTCTAACAGCTTTTCTGATAAGAACACATCAAAGGTAAAAGAGATTTTTATCTTCAATAATGCCTTTATGGCTTCCTTCTAAACTGTTTAACACAGGAGAATAGAGGTTTAAATTAGCTTCTGCAGCCTGACAGTTACTCTTTAACCACATAACGACCGCCCCCAGCCGATGGGCGGCGGCAAAGTCTGGGCCCAAACGACCGCAATACGCCCATCGGCGGGGGCGGCTGCGGGAGTGGCTATGCGGCGATCGCGTCATTCGTGACGCGATCAGCCGCCGGGGACTGGCTCCGCCCCCCGTTCGCCGTAACCCGCCGGCCGTTCGGAAGCGCCGGCGGGTTACTGGCATCCGGATCGCCGCTGCAACAGTGTATAATAGGCTTTGTAATGTATACAAAGCCTATTATACTGGCTGCCTCCTGCCCTGGTGGTCCCAGTGTCCGAGGGACCACCAGGGCAGGCTGCAGCCACCCTAGTCTGCACCCAAGCACACTGATTTCCCCCCCCCCTGCCCCCTGATCGCCCACAGCACCCCTCAGACCCCCCCCTGCCCACCCCCCAGACCACTGTTTGCACCCAGTCACCCTCCTAATCACCCATCAATCACTCCCTGTCACTATCTGTCAACGCTATTTTTTTTTTAAGTCCCTAATCTGCCCCCTACTCCCTCCTGATCACCCCCCCACCCCTCAGATTCTCCCCAGACCCCCCCCAGACCCCCCCCCCCCCCGTGTACTGTATGCATCTATCCCCCCTGATCACCTGTCAATCACCTGTCAATCACCTGTCAATCACCTGTCAATCACCCGTCAATCACCCCCTGTCACTGCCACCCATCAATCAGCCCCTGATCTGCCCCTTGCGGGCAATCTGATCACCCCCCCACACCAATAGATCGCCCGCAGATCCGACATCAGATCACCTCCCAAATCCATTGTTTACATCTATTCTCTCCTCTAAACACCCACTAATTACCCATCAATCACCCCCTATCACCACCTGTCACTGTTACCCATCAGATTAGACCCTAATCTGCCCCTTGCGGGCACCCAATCACCTGCCCACACGCTCAGATTGCCCTCAGACCCCCCCCTTATCAATTCGCCCGTGCAATATTTACATCTGTTCTCCCCTGTAATAACCCACTGATTACCTGTCAATCACCCATCAATCACCCCCTGTCACTGCCACCCATCAATCACCCCCTGTCACTGCCACCCATCAATCAGCCCCTAACCTGCCCCTTGCGGGCAATCTGATCACCCACCCACACCAATAGATCGCCCGCAGATCCGACATCAGATCACCTCCCAAATCCATTGTTTACATCTATTCTCTCCTCTAAACACCCACTAATTACCCATCAATCACCCCCTATCACCACCTGTCACTGTTACCCATCAGATTAGACCCTAATCTGCCCCTTGCGGGCACCCAATCACCTGCCCACACGCTCAGATTGCCCTCAGACCCCCCCCTTATCAATTCGCCCGTGCAATATTTACATCTGTTCTCCCCTGTAATAACCCACTGATTACCTGTCAATCACCCATCAATCACCCCCTGTCACTGCCACCCATCAATCACCCCCTGTCACTGCCACCCATCAATCAGCCCCTAACCTGCCCCTTGCGGGCAATCTGATCACCCACCCACACCAATAGATCGCCCGCAGATCCGACATCAGATCACCTCCCAAATCCATTGTTTACATCTATTCTCTCCTCTAAACACCCACTAATTACCCATCAATCACCCCCTATCACCACCTGTCACTGTTACCCATCAGATTAGACCCTAATCTGCCCCTTGCGGGCACCCAATCACCTGCCCACACGCTCAGATTGCCCTCAGACCCCCCCCTTATCAATTCGCCCGTGCAATATTTACATCTGTTCTCCCCTGTAATAACCCACTGATTACCTGTCAATCACCCATCAATCACCCCCTGTCACTGCCACCCATCAATCACCCCCTGTCACTGCCACCCATCAATCAGCCCCTAACCTGCCCCTTGCGGGCAATCTGATCACCCACCCACACCAATAGATCGCCCGCAGATCCGACATCAGATCACCTCCCAAATCCATTGTTTACATCTATTCTCTCCTCTAAACACCCACTAATTACCCATCAATCACCCCCTATCACCACCTGTCACTGTTACCCATCAGATTAGACCCTAATCTGCCCCTTGCGGGCACCCAATCACCCGCCCACACCTCAGAACGCCCTCAGACCCCAGCCCTGATCACCTCGCCAGTGCATTGCTTGCATCTATTTCCCCCCTCTAATCACACCTTGAGACACCCATCAATCACCTCCTGTCACCCCCTAGCACACCTACCCATCAGATCAGGCCCTAATTTGCCCCGTGTGGGCTCCTGATCACTCGGCCAAACCCTCAGATCCCCCTCAGACCCCCTTCCGATCACCTCCCCAGTGCATTGATTGCATCTATTTTCCCCTCTAACCGCCCCCTGAGACACCCATCAATCACCTCCTGTCACCCCCCTAGCACTCCTATCCATCAGATCAGGCCCAATACATCCTGTCATCTAAGAGGCCACCCTGCTTATGACCGATTCCACAAAATTTGCCCCCTCATAGACCACCTGTCATCAAAATTTGCAGATGCTTATACCCCTGAACAGTCATTTTGAGAAATTTGGTTTCCAGACTACTCACAGTTTTGGGCCCGTAAAATGCCAGGGCAGTATAGGAACCCCACAAGTGACCCCATTTTAGAAAGAAGACACCCCAAGGTATTCTGTTAGGTGTATGATGAGTTCATAGAATATTTTATTTTTTGTCAAAAGTTAGCGGAAATTGGATTGTTATTGTTTTTTTCACAAAGTGTCATTTTTCACTAACTTGTGAGAAAAAATAAAATCTTCTATGAACTCACCATACCCCTAACGGAATACCTTGGGGTGTCTTCTTTCTAAAATGGGGTCACTTGTGGGGTTCCTATACTGCCCTGGCATTTTAGGGGCCCTAAACCGTGAGGAGTAGTCTAGAAAACAAATGCCTCAAAATGACCTGTGAATAGGACGTTGGGCACCTTAGCGCACCTAGGCTGCAAAAAAGTGTCACACATGTGGTATCGCCATACTCAGGAGAAGTAGTATAATGTGTTTTGTGGTGTATTTTTACACATACCCATGCTGGGTGGGAGAAATCTCTCTGTAAATGGACAATTGTGTGTAAAAAAAATCAAAAATGTGTCATTTACAGAGATATTTCTCCCACCCAGCATGGTTATATGTAAAAATACACCACAAAACACATTATACTACTTCTTCTGAGTACGGCGATACCACATGTGTGACACTTTTTTGCAGCCTAACTGTGCTAAGGGGCCCAAAGTCCAATGAGTACCTTTAGGATTTCACAGGTCATTTTGAGACATTTGGGTTCAAGACTACTCCTCACGGTTTAGGGCCCCTAAAATGCCAGGGCAGTATAGGAACCCCACAAGTGACCCCATTTTAGAAAGAAGACACCCCAAGGTATTCTTTTAGGTGTATGATGAGTTCATAGAAGATTTTATTTTTTGTCACAAGTTAGCGGAAATTGATATGTATTGTTTTTTTTTTCACAAAGTGTCATTTTCCGCTAACTTGTGACAAAAAAAAAATCTTCTATGAACTCACCATACTCCTAACAGAATACCTTGGGGTGTCTTCTTTCTAAAATGGGGTCACTTGTGGGGTTCCTATACTGCCCTGGCATTTTAGGGGCCCTAAACCGTGAGGAGTAGTCTAGAATCCAAATGCCTCAAAATGACCTGTGAATAGGACGTTAGGCCCCTTAGCGCACCTAGGTTGCAAAAAAGTGTCACACATGTGGTATCGCCGTACTCAGAAGAAGTAGTATAATGTGTTTTGGGGTGTATTTTTATACATACCCATGCTGGGTGGGAGAAATCTCTCTGTAAATGGACAATTGTGTGTAAAAAAAATCAAATAATTGTCATTTACAGAGATATTTCTCCCACCCAGCATGGGTATGTGTAAAAATACACCCCAAAACACATTATACTACTTCTCCTGAGTACGGCGGTACCACATGTGTGGCACTTTTTTGCACCCTAAGTGCGCTAAGGGGCCCAAAGTCCAATGAGTACCTTTAGGATTTCACAGGTCATTTTGCCACATTTGGTTTCAAGACTACTCCTCACGGTTTAGGGCCCCTAAAATGCCAGGGCAGTATAGGAACCCCACAAATGACTCCATTTTAGAAAGAAGACACCCCAAGGTATTCCGTTAGGAGAATGGCGAGTTCATAGAAGATTTTATTTTTTGTCACAAGTTAGCGGAAAATGACACTTTGTGAAAAAAAACAATTACAATCAATTTCCGCTAACTTGTGACAAAAAAAAAAAATCTTCTATGAACTCACCATACATCTAACGGAATACCTTGGGGTGTCTTCTTTCTAAAATGGGGTAATTTGTGGGGTTCCTATACTGTCCTGGCATTTTAGGGGCCCTAAACCGTGAGGAGTAGTCTTGAAACGAAATTTCTCAAAATGACCTGTGAAATCCTAAAGGTACTCATTGGACTTTGGGCCCCTTAGCGCAGTTAGGGTGCAAAAAAGTGCCACACATGTGGTATCGCCGTACTCAGGAGAAGTAGTATAATGTGTTTTGGGGTGTATTTTTCCACATACCCATGCTGAGTGGGAGAAATATCTCTATAAATAGACAATTGTGTGTAAAAAAAATAAAAAAATTGTCATTTACGGAGATATTTCTCCCACCCAGCATGTGTATGTGTAAAAATACACCCCAAAACACATTATACTACTTTTCCTGAGTACGGCAATACCACATGTGTGGCACTTTTTTGCGGCCTAACTGCGCTAAGGGGCCCAAAGTCCAATGAGCATCTTTAGGCTTTACAGGGGTGCTTACAATTAGGCACCCCCCAAATGCCAGGACAGTAAACACACCCCACAAATGACCCCATTCTGGAAAGTAGACACTTCAAGGTATTCAGAGAGGAGCATAGTGAGTCCGTGGCAGATTTCATTTTTTTTGTCGCAAGTTAGAAGAAATGGAAACTTTTTTTTTTTTTTTTTTTTGTCACAAACTGTCATTTTCCGCTAACTTGTGACAAAAAATAAAATCTTCTATGAACTCACCATGCCTCTCACTGAATACTTTGGGATGTCTTCTTTCCAAAATGGGGTCATTTGGGGGGTATTTGTACTATCCTGGAATTTTAGCCCCTCATGAAACATGACAGGTGCGCAGAAAAGTCAGAGATGCTTGAAAATGGGAAAATTCACTTTTGGCACCATAGTTTGTAAACGCTATAACTTTTACCCAATCCAATAAATATACACTGAATGTTTTTTTTTTTATCAAAGACATGTAGCAGAATAACTTTCGCGCTCAAATGTATAGGAAATTTTACTTTATTTGAAAAATGTCAGCACAGAAAGTTAAAAAAGTCATTTTTTTGACAAAATTCATGTCTTTTTTGATGAATATAATAAAAAGTAAAACTCGCAGCAGCAATCAAATAGCATCAAAAGAAAGCTGTATTAGTGACAAGAAAAGGAGGTAAAATTCATTTAGGTGGTAGGTTGTATGACCGAGCAATAAACCGTGAAAGCTGCAGTGGTCTGAATGGAGAAAAAGGCTCTGGTCCTTAAGGGGCGAAAAGACTGTGGTCCCGAAGTGGTTAAGTATAAGTCTACATAGAAAAGTTGGGGTCAAGTCCAAACCTTCAGTCAGTATAATAAAGATAAATAAGGTTAACAATGGGGCTTGAATGAGGCAAGATACCTGATGCAACCCTGCATGATCTCCATGCATCTTCCACACACTGTGCTGCTGTTATTGTGTTAATACATAACAGTACAGTGTTTGAAACATGCTTGCAGATCATAAGGGGTTAATGGCTTCAAGTACAGTGGGTTGCAAAAGTATTCGGCCCCCTTGAAGTTTTCCACATTTTGTCATATTACTGCCACAAACATGAATCAATTTTATTGGAATTCCACATGAAAGACCAACACAAAGTGGTGTACACATGAGAAGTGGAACGAAAATCATACATGATTCCAAACATTTTTTTTTACAAATAAATAACTGCAAAGTGGTGTGTGCATAATTATTCGGCCCTCTTTGATCTGAGTGCAGTCAGTTGCCTATAGACATTGTCTGATGAGTGCTAATGACTAAATAGAGTGCACCTGTGTGTAATCTAATGTCAGTACAAATACAGCTGCTCTGTGACGGCCTCAGAGGTTGTCTAAGAGAATATTGGGAGCAACAACACCGTGAAGTCCAAAGAAGACACAGGGCAGGTCAGGGATCAAGTTATTGAGAAATTTAAAGCAGGCTTAGGCTACAAAAAGATTTCCAAAGCCTTGAACATCCCACGGAGCACTGTTCAAGCGATCATTCAGAAATGGAAGGAGTATGGCACAACTGTAAACCTACCAAGACAAGTCCATCCACCTTAACTCACAGGTCGAACAAGGAGAGCGCTGATCAGAAATGCAGTCAAGAGGCCCAAGGTGACGAGCTGCAGAGATCTACAGCTCAGGTGGGAGACTCTGTACAGTGCATGACTAATAGTTGTCCCATGGACAAAGTTGGCTCTTATGGAAGAGTGGCAAGAAGAAAGGCATTGTTAACAGAAAGCATAAGAAGTCCCGTTTGCAGTTTGCCACAAGCCATGTGGGGGACACAGCAACCATGTGGAAGAAGGTGCTCTGGTCAGATGAGACGAAAATTGAACTTTTCGGCCAAAATGCAAAACGCTATGTGTGGCGGAAAACTAACACTCCACATCACTCTGAACACACCATCCCCACTGTCAAATATGGTGGTGGCAGCATCATGCTCGGGGGGTGCATCTCTTCAGCAGGGACAGGGAAGCTGGTCAGAGTTGATGGGAAGGTGGATGGAGCCAAATACAGGGCAAACTTGGAAGAAAACCTCTTGGAGACTGCAAAAGACTTGAGACTAGGGCGGAGGTTCACCTTCCAGCAGGACAATGACCCTAAACATAAAGCCAGGGCAACAATGGAATGGTTTAAAACAAAACATATCTATGTGTTAGAATGGCCCAGTCAAAGTCCAGATCTAAATCCAATCGAGAATCTGTGGCAAGATCTGAAAACTGCTGTTCACAAACGCTGTCCATCTAATCTGACTGAGCCGGAGCTGTTTGGCAAAGAAGAATGGGCAAGGATTTCAGTCTCTAGATGTGCAAAGCTGGTAGCGACATACCCTAAAAGACTGGCAGCTGTAATTGCAGCAAAAGGTGGTTCTACAAAGTATTGACTCAGGGGGCCAAATAATTACGCACACCCCACTTTGCAATTATTGATTTGCAAAAAATGATTGGAATGATGTATGATTTTCGATCCACTTTTCACGTGTACACCACCTATTGGTCTTTCACGTGGAGTTCCATTAAAATTGATGCATGTTTGTGGCAGTAATGTGACAAAATGTGGAAAACTTCAAGGGGCCGAATACTTTTGCAACCCACTGTATCTTGCCTCAGTTAGAAAAACAATGATAAGCACCAGCACACTTTATGCTCCGTCTACACGGAGCAATGTTTCTTATCAATCGAGCCGCTTTTTGATAAGATCGGTCAGGTCCGATGCTGCCGCCGCCAATTCCCTGCTCGTTCCCCACGAGGGGACAATGGCAGGGAATCGAGCGGAAGATAAGCGGCGCAGTGCGGGGACAAGGGCGGATCGAATTCGACGCACGTGAGGGCGAGCGGGGACGTGGTGGGCACGCGAGGGGATGTGGAAGAGGCGATCCGGCGGCTAATAGAGCCGCCGGATCGCCTCGTGTAGACGGAGCATTGCAGGAGCTGCCTGGGAAGATAAGACCAGTCCTGTACTTCAAAGAAACAATGAAGACAACAGTTTCCAGCCTGAGTTCTCAGGCTGTGTAAACAGCTCTGTCAACTTTACCAGTCTGGCCCATTATAAGGGCCTGTTTCCACTACACGCAGATTCTGCATGCAGAAAACTGACTCCAATGAATGCCTATGGGCCTGTTTCCACTGAGCAGATTTCCCTTAGGCATTCATTGGAGTCCGTTTTCTGCATGCAGAATCTGCGTGTAGTGGAAACAGGCCCTAAGATGCTGGCAGGGTGGGTGAAGTCAGTTCCAGGGGCTGTCAATGAATTCCCAAGTGTGGATGCAGCTAAAACTCGCAGTCACCGCTGATAGCCTCCATAAACAAATCACTGGCTTCAGCTCCCATCCAGCGTGTCCTGTTGCTCTGACCCCATCCTCTACTTCCTGATACGTCACAATGCAGGACAACCAAGTCTGTGTGTAGTGAAGGGAAGCTGCATGCACTAGGTACAGTCAACGAGGACATTGATCTCTGGCCAGAACTGAGGATTTATGATCATCGCCTACCCCCACAGCTAGCGGGGGTTAGAGCAGTAAGGAGGAACAAACTTACAACCGGGGATTTTGAGCAGCTTCTACCACCACGCCGGCTGTTGGAGTATCACATGCTGTCAGAGCGGGGGTCAGTCCATTCTGCAGCTTGCAGGGGGAGCTGCATTATGGTGATCAGGCATCTGACTAGAGCAGAGGGGCAAAATCTGGCTGGCAGCACTATAGTGGCACAATGCAGCAGATGCAGAGCAGACGGAACACTTGATACTACAAGTCAGAAATTTAGGTCTGATGTGAGTATAAGTCGCCCCCCCCCACTTCACAAAAGTAGATCAGACCTTAATTTCTCGACTTATAGGCGAGTATATACGGTACATAATACACAGAGGATACTGGACACCACACATAAAATTTTCAATCAAAAGGCCAAAACAATAAATGTAAATTATTTTTTATAAGTTTAGAAAAGTAAATGTAGGTATAGCACACTTTTACAGGATGAACAGTAGCAGTAATTTACAGGATGAAAAGTAGCAGTGGAACATTGTATTTACAGGGCGACTAATAGAGTATTGTACACCAGCTGCAATCAGAGAACTAGAAAATAACATACAAATAGCAAACACAATCATATACAAACTTTTAAACATCCCCTCCAAAAAAAACAACCAAACAAACAAAAACTTTACTGATGCGTCTAGTGCAGATTAGAAGATAGGCCAAGCATATTCTAAACAATCAGGCAAAAGAGAATTCTGGGATTCAATCTAGTAGTCCGTGCTTTATTACAGTTATTATCAGTTTTTTTAAGTATATAACATCGTCTGTAGCGCTGTACAAAAGTTGGGGAGCATAGATACATGAGACATTCAAAACTTTGTACATTCAGGACATATAGCAATATAAAATACATACATAGCTGACTTGTGGTTTGAGGCATCAACAATACTTGTACATGTTCATACAATATGATACATTACAGCAGAACAAGAAAAACTAGGAGGAGGTGCCTGCCTTTGGGAGCTTACAATCTAGAGCAATGTTTCTCAACTTTTTATTGGTGTGTACCTGTAAGGCTTGGTGGTGTATTCTCCACAGTCAGCATGCAACGCATGAGCTGGCGTGGAGGAGGTACACACACTAGCACCAGGAAACAGGCTATCCCTAGTATAGTGGAGGGGAGGACTGACTCCAATAGGAGATTGTGGCGCACAGAGCCGGTGCAGATCTGACAGCCACAAACAATGCTTTCGTTATAACGTCTCAGCGCAAAGTAGCGCTGAGCGCATAAACCAGAACTGAGGAGATCAGGACAGGTAGACAGAATGAACGCTTGCTAGCTAGCGGCTACTTAGCGACAGCAAGCGTCCAAAACCAGACAGACTGGAATGAGGCAGCCAATGCGATGCGGCGATGGCGTGCCTCACAAAGACAGGACAGGATAGTCAGAAAATAGCAGGATTAAGATAGATGAACGTAACACAGATAAATATACAATAAGTATGTTTTCCTAGCGTATTACAATTACAGCTATCAATGAAACTATTTGTAACGTCTGACTAACATATGTATATATCGGCAATGAACCGATATATGACATAAGCAGGAACGCTGACTAGGAATGGAGTAACACAGGGAACAGGACTCAGAAGGATTCGCTATCTCTTCGCAGAGATGAACGCAATCCACAAACGGTAACAGAACAGGATTCAGAAGGATTCGTTATCTCTTCGCAGAGATGAACGCAATCCACAAACAGTAACAGAACAGGATTCAGAAGGAGTCGTTATCTCTTCGCAGAGATGAACGCAATCCACAAACAGGACCAGGAACAGGATAACTAGCTCAGCACGGGTGTTCACGGTACGCGCAAACTACCAGAACGTGCTGGAAAACTGACTAACTGAACACAGGATATAAACAGTTCGTGTACGTATACATCAGCGACACTGATGTATCACGTAACACAAATACAAGGAAAATAATAAACGTGCTGGTATGCATATATATTGGCAATGAACCAATATATGATGCAAAGACCAGCAAAGTATCTTTAACAAGAAACACGATCGGGGGCTAAAGCGACAGCAAGGCAGGCTTAAGCTGAAGCTATGAAAACCCAAGGAAACCCTGCAGGAAGCAGATCTTTATACTGAGGTCATCCAATGGGAGCAGACATGCAGATTCCCACACAGGTGAATGATAATCAGTCACAAGCTGACAGCAGGGAAAGACAGACAAACCTATGCAGCTTGCATGGAAAGACATCAGAACTGCCTGAGCTGCAGCACTACTTCCAGCAATAGCTGCTGCAGCAGCGATCATTACAGTACCCCCGCCTTTAAAAGCGGATTCCAGACGCTTTTCAAAACTGAAATTTCCAACAAAACAGTCTGACTGATAATTCATGATGACCGGGACAGCCCGGCAAGACCGAATTCCAGAATCAGTCCCCACAAGACTGGACCCATCAGAACCAGAACCTACAGAACCATGCCCATCAGTACTACAAGCCCCAGTGTGACACCCATCAGAACCATGATTTCCAGAAGAAAGCCCTCCGAAACTCCCTGAGCGATACCCACCGCCTTCCAGGAACAGTTCAGAAACGCCAAAGCCTTTGCAATGCCCACCGGTACTGTCTTTACCAACACAAAACCCACTGTTGAACCAGTCCAAGGCACCAGGACAAGTTTTCTCAGAGACCTCCCAGAACACCTTGAAGCTCCAAAGAGATCCCCATAGGTCAGAATGCCCCTTAGGCTCACATGGAGAACCATCAAGAACCCCTATGGAACCTAGGGCAATTCCCGAGTCAGGGCCACAAGGACAAACATCAATATCAGGGCTTTCAGGGACCAGAACCATCTCTGGGCATGCAGGCAGACTGGCAACATCAGAACGTGTTCCCACTAAGGAAGCATCAGAGCACGCTAACACCTTAGACACACTTGGGCATTCTGGCACACAAAGAACATCTGGGCACACCGGCACAAGAGAAACCTCTGGGCATGTCAAGGAACTGTGAGCCTCAGGGTCAGCCAAGACAGGACCAAAACCAGGACTGGCCAAAAAAAAATCATCATGACTAAACTTCGCAACTACTGGACTTTTACACGAGAATGCTGGATCAGACTTAGATGTCGCTGATTCCAGCAAAGTCAGTAACAAATCAGATTCAGGGGCACTAACAAGACAGGACAAATCTTCTGATGTATGCACTGAACCAGACAGGGACTCCACAACTACCTCTGGACTGGACAGAGACTCATTTAATACACTGGATTGGAGCTCATGAGGCGCTGCAGAACAAGTCAGTATTGCAGCAGCCCCCACTGGACTAGGCAAAACTGAGGAATTCCCTGGACAGGAAGGGAACTCTGGAACCTCTGCCACAGCGGCCAGAGAACCAGAATCTTTCAGGATACAGGGCTGGGTTTCAGGAACACTCATCAGACCGGACTGAAATTCTGAGATTTCTATTATTTTGACCAGAGAATCAGAATTATCCATGTTACAGGGCAAGACTTCTGAAACATTCAGAGGACAGGGCTGGAGTTCCTCGGCTGTTACAACACTGGAGAGGGACTCAACATTGGTTAAATCAGACTGTGTACAGGACAAGGTATCTGACACACTTGCTGACGAGGACAATATTTCAATGGCTTCTGCTTTGCTGGGCAGAAATTCATCAAGTTTTATTAGAGCAGACTGTAATTCCAAAACAGCTGCTAGACAAGTGAATATTACTGCAACACCAACTGAGGTAAGCAGTGCTTCAGCCTCCTCTGCTAGAGGGTTTAAAGTATCCAAAGTACTGGGTGAAGCATAAGACTCTGCGACCACAGCTTCACTGGACAGGATCACTGAACAGTCCATATTGCAGGGCAAAACCATGGAAGCACCTGCTGGACAGCATAATGATTCTGTGACCTGAGTTTCATTGGAGAGATCTACTGCACAATTCATGGTACAGGGCAAATTTATTGGAAAATTTTCTGAACAAGGTAATAATTCTGCGATTTCAGGTTCACATAGCAGATGCTCTGAGCTATTCACGAAACTAGAGCGAGGTGTAGAAACAGGAAGATCAAGACACAATGTTTGCGCATCTGAATCACCATTCATTTGTAAAATTGGAAAATTCAGATGCTGGGGTTCTGAGTTTACTAGACAGGATTGCTGGGACTCGGAAACTGATGTAGTGCATCTATTGGCATCTGCTGGATCAGACAGGAGTTGAACTTTATTAACACAGGTAATTTCTGCAGAAGTGTTTGCAGAGACAGGCAAGATTTTTCTGGTGTCTGTTTCACTAAACAAAGAGTCATGAGTACTGGCTAGGCTGGACTCGGAAGTCAGCAGGACCTCTGGATTCTCTGCTGAGAAGTTTGCACAGGGCAAGGTTAAGAATGTATCAGTGGCTTCTGTTTTACTGGGAAGTAACACTGAGTTATCCATGGTACAGGGTGGAATTGCAGGAACTTCAATTTCACACAAAAAGAGCTCCGAATCACCTGCTGAATCAGCCAAAGTTGCTGAAGCAGGCGGGTCAGAACGCCAAATTTGCGAATTCGGAGTCACATAAAAATCATCCAAAATCAGTTCCCACACATCAATCAAAGGAGCCACACAGTCATACCTACACACACCAGCCTCTATTAGGTTATAGGCTGACTTAATGCATGCGTTCAATACCATTTCACTTTTTGCACTGTAAAATTGACAAAATTAACTTGAATCATTCTTCCATTCACAGACCAGGGCTTCCATCTCTCCCCTCTCGAATGGAGGATCCCATGCATACTTAACGGCGAAACATTTAGGCTGATCACAGTCTGCAGATATGATTGTGGCAGGCACATGTATAGGGTTAATTAGCAGGTGATTGGCAGATTCCTTATTCTTAAGAATCTCCAATACCTGTAGCAAGTGTTGAACTGTAGTGTATGCAAACTTCCCTTGGTTCACAAATAAGTTGATTTGTTCAATACTCTGTAATATCTCATCATAATCATACTCAGATAATTCTTTTAAACAAAAATCTTTATTTTCCCTAGCCAGGGAGGAAAGTTCATTAGTAGTTTCATAAGTCCATTTAACTCCCCTGAAAGACAATTGCATTTCATTATCTGTTAATGGCAGAATCTCATTATAGGTCTCAGTCGCTAAGGATAACGATTCTGCAGATTGGACACGTTTCTTAGAACGTTTGCGTTTTGCCTTTGACCTTGCTGGTGATTTATTCAAAGCTGCAGGAAAATTATCAGTAACACTTTCTGCTTGCTGCTCATTCTTGCAAGCAATTGAAGGAGCAGCTGATTGGCCTGCTGCCAGGAGTTCATTAAGAGGAAAAGGCAATGGATCTATGCGCAACCAGTTATGGATCACAAACGCTAGAAATTCCAGCGGTCTATCTTTCAAATCGGAATGATTGAGAACATCAAATGCCCACTGGAATAATTCCCCTTTAAACAAAATATAACTTAGTTGGAGTGCCCAGGTTGAAACAGGAGTCGCTTGGAGATCAGGATTGGTCAGGAACCTGGCACATTCAGAGAAAAACTCATTTTCTGTTTCAGAGCTAAGTTCTTCAAATTTCTTAAAGGAACAGGAACCATAATTAACAGTGTCATACTTTCTGGGAATCCCCCCCACAATGGGGATTGGTAATGGGGTTTTCATAATGTGAGGCTTGGTGGTGTATTCTCCACAGTCAGCATGCAACGCATGAGCTGGCGTGGAGGAGGTACACACACTAGCACCAGGAAACAGGCTATCCCTAGTATAGTGGAGGGGAGGACTGACTCCAATAGGAGATTGTGGCGCACAGAGCCGGTGCAGATCTGACAGCCACAAACAATGCTTTCGTTATAACGTCTCAGCGCAAAGTAGCGCTGAGCGCATAAACCAGAACTGAGGAGATCAGGACAGGTAGACAGAATGAACGCTTGCTAGCTAGCGGCTACTTAGCGACAGCAAGCGTCCAAAACCAGACAGACTGGAATGAGGCAGCCAATGCGATGCGGCGATGGCGTGCCTCACAAAGACAGGACAGGATAGTCAGAAAATAGCAGGATTAAGATAGATGAACGTAACACAGATAAATATACAATAAGTATGTTTTCCTAGCGTATTACAATTACAGCTATCAATGAAACTATTTGTAACGTCTGACTAACATATGTATATATCGGCAATGAACCGATATATGACATAAGCAGGAACGCTGACTAGGAATGGAGTAACACAGGGAACAGGACTCAGAAGGATTCGCTATCTCTTCGCAGAGATGAACGCAATCCACAAACGGTAACAGAACAGGATTCAGAAGGATTCGTTATCTCTTCGCAGAGATGAACGCAATCCACAAACAGTAACAGAACAGGATTCAGAAGGAGTCGTTATCTCTTCGCAGAGATGAACGCAATCCACAAACAGGACCAGGAACAGGATAACTAGCTCAGCACGGGTGTTCACGGTACGCGCAAACTACCAAAATGTGCTGGAAAACTGACTAACTGAACACAGGATATAAACAGTTCGTGTACGTATACATCAGCGACACTGATGTATCACGTAACACAAATACAAGGAAAATAATAAACGTGCTGGTATGCATATATATTGGCAATGAACCAATATATGATGCAAAGACCAGCAAAGTATCTTTAACAAGAAACACGATCGGGGGCTAAAGCGACAGCAAGGCAGGCTTAAGCTGAAGCTATGAAAACCCAAGGAAACCCTGCAGGAAGCAGATCTTTATACTGAGGTCATCCAATGGGAGCAGACATGCAGATTCCCACACAGGTGAATGATAATCAGTCACAAGCTGACAGCAGGGAAAGACAGACAAACCTATGCAGCTTGCATGGAAAGACATCAGAACTGCCTGAGCTGCAGCACTACTTCCAGCAATAGCTGCTGCAGCAGCGATCATTACAGTACCCCTTTTAAAACCCTGTACTCACCAAGTACCCCCTAGCATAGTAAACATTATCACAAGTACCCCTTGACAAATATATATTTAATCGTAGTACGTGATAATTGGGTCTAAACAATTTCCAAGCATTTACTATTGCTTTTAATTAGCTAAAATACTGATTTGAAATAGTTTTAAATAATATTTAGCATTTTCTAAAACTTTAAATGTGTTATTCTTGGTTGAGTATGTCAAGCCCCGAGTACCCCCTGGAACCATCAGAAGTACCCCCTGCGTACCACATGTTGAGAACCTAGGATCTAGTGGATAGTGGGTTGTAGGGAAGGAGACACATTGGTTAGTGGATAGAGCAGAGAACCTCCAATGCTACCTATAGTAAATTATAGGCTTGTCTGAACAGGCCTTTATCATCAACTACGGCCAACCTTATATGAGTGGGTGTACATAGCTTAACTCAAATCAGGGCATGTGCTTGGCCCCCTCCTCTTTTCCATCTACATCCACAGTCTTGGCAACTTAAATAACTCCTTTGATTTTCAGTATTACTTGTATGAGAAAATGTACCAAAGTAATTAATAAGTAGTCGAATCGCTTAAAGGGAACCTGAAGCGAGGAAAATTATTTAAAATAAACACATGATGTAGCTGCAAATGAATATTACGTACTAACCTCACCGTCCGTTCCTCTCAGAAGCTCACCATTTTCTTCTTACAGTGATCTCTTCCAGTTCTGACATTATTTTGTCAGAACTGAAATACAACAGTTGCTGTCAGTTATATATCAGCAGCTGTCAGTTACAACTGAATGTACAAGGTGATGTCCATGTTTCCCTATGGCTCAAGTGGGTGATATTACAGTTTAACAGTGTGCTGACCAGGAAGCTGTTATTGAGTAATGGCCATTTTTAAAATGGAGGAGGAGAAATCCATTGATCACAGTGGACAAATGGGACGCAGAAGAGGAGAAAGAGATTGAGTAGTAGACTACACAGGAGGGAAGTATGACCTGTGTATGGTTATTTTGACTTTTTATTTTCAGTTCAGGTTCTCTTTAGGGTTCAAATGTGTCTATCTACAATATAGCAGTGCTGGCCAGCTCCAGTTCTTGAGGGTAAGGTTCTCACACATTTTTGGCACAGATCAAATTACTGTAATTGATGGGATTTAATCAGGAAAGGTGTTGTTCATTAAGTACAGTATAACACATTTCTTTATTTCTCAGTCCATCCTAAACACTGACATTGATATTGCTCTCTAGGACTGGAATCGGACAGCCCTGTAATATACGATAACGTTATCCATATATAGACCAATTAAGTCAGTATGGGACCCCACAGTCAGGTTTTGTATAAATGGACAGTCCCAAAATATAACAGCCAAAGTCTTAATAGCAATAGTAAACAGAAATGGTGAAAGTAATGCAGTAATGTGACATCTCTCCATTTACATACAGTATAGTCTAGCCCTAGGGTTCTGATATAGTGCCCTATCCCATACCTAGGTCCTATACTTAGGATTAAATACAAAGCTCTCAAGGCACACACAAAAAAATTTCCGCTCCGTGGAAACAAAATCTTTTATGGTGTCCAATGCCACCAAAGCCCTGTCTACAGTACAATGAGAGTATGTTGTCAGGTGGACAGCGTACTGGTAAGGCTGCTGCCTTTGAAGTAAGATTTGTGCTCTGGACCAGGGTTTAAATCCTGGCTCAAGCCATTATGTAACAGTAAGGAGTCTTTGGGCAATACTACCTAATGATCCTGGTGGAGCTGTAGTGGCTGCAGATCTGGTGCTTTCTGTTCGCCAGGAGAAAATTGCAGTATAAATGTTATGCGTCTTGTCTTGTTTTTGAGAGTAGATAAGGGTATGCCTTATTCTTTTTACTAGCATAACGCCAGATTGATCTGGAAGAAGATCTAAAATTACTTTAGCTGATCTTTTAGGGGGAAGTTCATTAAGGACTTTATAGTCTGCATAAAGCAGAGTGCTTGGCCTATAGTAAGCACAGTTTAAAAATAGCACATTCATTCCAACTATTTGAGAGGTAACACTATGCATAACTTTAAGGAGCTCAGGTGCATGGGATTCCCTCTATCTTCTATGATAATCAATCAGAATACTGTCAGTGCCGAGCCTTGTTAATCTGCAGAGTAAACAACATCTTCTTTATTTTGTCTAGCTAAAAATAACTTTCTAACATGCTGGTAGAGACATACCCTAAAAGACTGGCAGCTGTAATTGCAGCAAAAGGTGGTTCTACAAAGTATTGACTTAGGTGGCTGAAAAACTACGCACACCCCACTTTGCAGTTATTTATTTATTTTATTTTTTTAATGTTTGTAATCATGTATGATTTTCGTTCCACTTCTCACGTGTACACCACTATGTATTGGACTTTCACATGGAATTCCAATAAAATTGATTCATGTTTGTGGCAGTAATATGACAAAATGTGGAAAACTTCAAGGGGGCCGAATACTTTTGCAACCCACTGTACTTGAAGCCATTAACCCCTTATGATCTGCAAGCATGTTTCAAACACTGTACTGTTATGTATTAACACAATAACAGCAGCACAGTGTGTGGATGATGCATGGAGATCATGCAGGGTTGCTTCAGGTATCTTGCCTCATTCAAGCCCCATTGTTAACCTTATTTATCTTTTATTATACTGACAGAAGGTTTGGACTTGACCCCAACTTTTCTATGTAGACTTATACTTAAAGGGATACTGTAGGGGGGTCAGGGGAAATAGAGTTGAACTTACCCAAGGCTTCTAACAGTCCCCCGCAGACATCCTGTGCCCGCGCAGCCACTCACCGATGCTCCGGCCCCGCCTCCGGTTCACTTCTGGAATTTCAGACTTTAAAGTCTGAAAACCACTGTGCCTGCGTTGCCATGTCCTCGATCACGCTGATGTCACCAGGAGAGTACTGTGCAGACACAGACCATACTGGGCCTGCGCAGTATGCTCCTGGTGACATCAGCGGAATCGAGGACACACCAACGCAGGCGCAATGGTTTTCAGACTTTAAAGTCTGAAATTCCAGAAGTGAACCGGAGGCGGGGCCAGAGCATTGGTGAGTGGCTGCGTGGGCACAGGATGTCTGCAGGGGACCATTAGAAGCCCCGGGTAAGTTCAATTAATTTTCCCCCGACCCCCCTACAGTATCCCTTTAAGACATTAAAAATACCAGCTTAAAGAGACACTGAAGCGAAAAAAAATGATGATATTATGATTTGTATGTGTAGTAAAGCTAAGAAAAAAAACATTAAGGGCTGGTGCACACCGAGCGGCTTTTTGGGCGTTTTCAGATCCGCTTGCGGCTGCGGATCTGCTTGGTCAATGTATCTCAATGGGGTGGTGCACACCAGAGCGGCAGGCGTTTTGCAGAAACGAAAAATGCCTGGGTGAGGCATTTTTTGGATTTCGGATGCGTTTCTGCCTCAATGTTAAGTATAGGAAAAACGCAAACCGCTCTGAAAAACGGCACTTCAGAGCGGTTTTGCAGGCGTTTTTGTTACAGAAGCTGTTCAGTAACAGCTTTACTGTAACAATATATGAAATCTACTATACTGAAAACCGCAGCAGCAATCCACAAAACGCTAGCAAAACGCCTCATAAAAATAAAAAAAAGCGTTTAAAAATCTGCTAGCATTTTGCGGATCTGCTAGCGGGTTTTGGTGTGCACCAGCCCTAAGATCAGATACATCAGTCTAATTGTTTCCAGTGCAGGAAGAGTTGAGAAACTCCAGTTGTTATCTCTATGCAAAAAAGCTATTAAGCTCTCCGACCAACTTGGTCGTGGAGAGGGCTGTTATCTGACTTTTATTATCTGAACTGTAATTGAACTGTTTACTTTTCCTCTAGCAGAGAAGAGTTTATTACTTCACATACTGCTCTGAAAGACTCATTTTGAATGCTGAGTGTTGTGTAATCTGGACATATTATAGAGTGATGCAATGTTAGAAAAAACACTATATACCTGAAAATAAAAATATGAGAATATTTTCTTTGCTGCTAATCTTCTAGTAATTATTCATAGTACACAACCAATTCATTATATCATATATTTTTTTTCGCTTCAGTGTCTCTTTAAGAGGGTCATATATTAGGGTCGACTTATATACGAGGTTGACTTGTATTCGAGCATAAATGGGTAACTTGTGTTTCTGAAAGAACATAGATTAATAGATATTAGCTATCAATTGATGTTAACCATTTGGTTAACCATTTACCACTGTACATGGTATAGCAAAAAGATCCCGTGCCCCATGAGCCATTTGGGCCAAAACTTCCCTGGTAAAGCTGTTTAAAAAGAATGAAAAAAATGGGTGTCAGCAAATTTTCACTAAAGCTATTTTTTTAAAATTCCATTAAAGTCAATGGGCTGATGTAAAGGGAATGTCCGAGGAACTTAAAAAAAAAAAAAAAAACTACTTATCCGGGGCTTCCTCCAGCCCCTGGCAGCAGTCCTGTGCCCTCACCGCAGCTCCGTTTCCAGCCAGTAGCCCGAGGGTCTACTGCGCCTGTGTAAGATCCGCTTATGGTTGCGCTGAAGTCATCTGGAGTGTACTGCGCAGATTACGTCAGTGTGTCCGCGAGTGGCTCTCGTGCAGGTCGGCATCTTCTGCACCTGCACGAGTGTAGCTCGTGGTTGCGCTGAAATCATCTGGAGAGTTCTGCGTAGGTGCAGAAATACTGCATCAGCGCAGTACACTTTAGATGACTTCAGCACGACCATGAGCTACTCTCGTGCAGGTGCAGTAGATATATACCGGAGGGGACTCCCGGGCCACCGGCTGGAAGCGGCGCTGCAGTGAGGGCACAGGATGACTGCCAGGGGCTGGTGGAAGCCCTGGGTAACTAAAAAAAAAATCTGAAGTACCTCGAACATTCCCTTAAAAAGGTTAATGGCAAAGCCCCCATACTTGCTACAACCACCAAATCGGCTAGGAATGTTAAAGAGACTCTGTAACAAAATTTTAAGCCTATCTTATAAGTTCTTCTATCTTATAAGTTCCTATACCTGTTCTTGTGGTCTGTCTTACTGCAGCCTTTCCTAATTGCACAGTGGCTGTATTATCTCTGTTAATTAATCTAATCTTCTTTCCTTTGTCAGCTTTGTCAGCTCAGGCAGGAATGTGCCTCTGCTGTGATAGGTAGAAGTTATACACACCCTCTCCATGCCCCCTCCAGGCTCTGTATGAGTCACAGACTGAGCTTCTCTCAGCCTATCACATGCTGGTTAGCAGCCATGTTTTTTGTTTGTAAACACTGCCTAAAACTGGCTTCCTGAGTAACAGTTAAGGCATCCAATTACATTTATGTTTGCTACAGAATGTTTCTCCTCTGTATGTCAGTGTATATAAGCTGTGTTTTTCAGTTTTGGTCAGGAACCAGTCCGACGAAGGCTTTTTATAAGCCGAAAGCTCACTGTTCACTCATCTCTAAGTTAACAAATAAATGGTATCATCCTCATTCAAAACTCTTTACAATAAAAAGCATACCATTCTATTCATTATGTTCTTCTGGGCCCCTCTTTGCTGTTTCTGCCACTCCCTGCTGCAATCCTGGCTTGTAATTGTCGTTTTACAGACCGCACGGACCGGTCTGCGTTTAGGTCAAGCACGTTACTGGATTTGATCATTTCAAATAGACCAGATAATGTATCAAATGTGCAGGTTCAAGAACATTTGGGAAATAGTGATCACAATATGATAACGTTTGATCTGGTGACTGATAGGCCAAGGGGCAGCGGGGCCACTAAAACTATGAATTTTAGAAAAGCAAAATTCAATCAACTCAGGCAGGCGCTAAGTTTGGTGAACTGGGATGTACTACAAGGGAAGGACACTGAAGGGAAGTGGCAAGCTTTTAAACTTATTCTCAATCATTATCTATATATAAAAGTGTGTGTGTGTGTGTATCTGTGTGTGTGTGTGTATCTGTGTGCATCTGTGTGTGTATCTGTGTGTGTGTGTGTGTGTGTGTATCTGTGTGTGTGTGTGTGTGTGTGTATCTGTGTGTGTGTGTGTGTGTATCTGTGTGTGTGTGTATCTGTGTGTGTGTATCTGTGTGTGTGTGTGTGTGTATCTGTGTGTGTGTGTGTGTATCTGTGTGTGTGTGTGTGTGTGTGTGTGTGTGTGTGTGTGTGTATCTGTGTGTATCTGTGTGTGTGTTTGTGTGTTTGTGTTTTCACTCAAAAACAGCTTGACTGATTTGAACGAAACTTGGTATATAGACCCCTTACTTCCTGGGATGATATGTTCTGGGGGTCTCGTGTCCCCCCTGCTCACCTGGGCAGAGCTACAAACAGCAAATCAGATTTCACCCATTCATGTCAATGGAAAAAATGTAAAAGGCTGCCATTCTCACAGTAATCAAGCTAGAGTCCCCACACTTGGCACAGTTGGTCACTTGGTAACTGGGGTTAAAAATCCAGGAAAAGTGGGCGGAGCATAAAACAATCAATCAAATTTCAGCCATTCATTTTTAATGGAAAAATGTAAACTGCAGCCATTCTTAGACTGTTAATGGGAGGGTTCTCAAACTTGGCTCAGTTGGTTACTGGGTGACTGGGTTCATATTCAGGAAAGTGGGTGGAGCGTACAACCGCCAATCAAAATTCACCTATTGATTTTTAAGGAGAATATTTAAACTGCTGCCATTCTTACACTGTTTATGGCAGAGGCTTTAAACTTGCGACAGTCGGTCATTGGGTGACAGGGGTCCAAATTCACTAAAGGGGGCAGGGCCACAAACAGCCAATCAGATTTCTTTGCTGGATAAACTGCTTACATTCACACATTTTTGATGCGAGCAACCTGAAAGCTTACAAACTTGGTCATTGAGTGACTGTGTGTCAAGGTTACAAAAAGTGGGCGGAGCCAAAAACAAATTTCACTGGTCAATTATTAACTGCAGCCATTCTTACACTGTTAATGGCAGGGTTTTCAAACTTTGCACAGTTGGTCACTGGGTGACTGGGATTAATATTCAGCAAAATGGGTGGAGCCTACAACATCCAATCAAAATTCACCTGTTGATTTTCAAGGTTTAATTGCGCATGCGCCGTAGTGTCACGCCGGCCGCCGTGATGACGCGAGGCGGCCGGCGTGGTGACGTCAGCCATGACGATTGAGGAAGAGGCGCCCGACACTTGGGGCCAGTGTCGCCCGGCTACCGCCGGCCAGCCATTTCGAAAGAGGTGATGGGAGAAGAGCCAGGACGCCGGCGTGAGACGTTCCGACCTACACTGGGCTGCAGAAAGCCCCAGGTGAGTACCATTTTCTATTTTAATTTGAGCTCAGAGTCCCTTTAAGCAATTATAAGGAGGGCAATAAAAGTTGTAAAAAAGAAATTAGGCTGGCAAAGATTGAAGCTGAAAATCAAATCCCTAGGGATATCAAATCTAACCCAAAGAAGTTTTACAAGTACATCAACTCTAAAAAAAGAAAGGTTGACTGTATTGGACTCCTAAAGGATGAGGGTGGGAACTCAATGGTGGATGACCAAAGTAAGGCAGGATTATTAAATGCTTTCTTTGCTTCTGCATTCACAAGGGAAACATCACTGTTGCCAATTACAGATGCAGAAGAGTCTCAATCCTCCAATTGTAATATTAAATACTTAACCACTTGAGGACCTAGGGCTTTACCCCCCTTAAGGACCGGCCACTTTTTTTCCATTCAGACCACTGCAGCTTTCACGGTTTATTGCTCGCTCATACAACCTACCACCTAAATGAATTTTGGCTCCTTTTCTTGTCACTAATAAAGCTTTCTTTTGGTGCGATTTGATTGCTGCTGCGATTTTTACTTTTTATTATATTCAGCAAAAAAGACATGAATTTTGGCAAAAAAATGATTTTTTTAACTTTCTGTGCTGACATTTTTCAAATAAAGTAAAATTTCTGTATACATGCAGCGCGAAAAATGTGGACAAACATGTTTTTGATTAAAAAAAACCCATTCAGTGTATATTTTTTGGTTTGGGTAAAAGTTATAGCGTTTACAAACTATGGTGCAAAAAGTGAATTTTCCCATTTTCCAGCATCTCAGCCTTTTCTGACCACCTGACATGTTTCATGAGGGGCTAGAATTCCAGGATAGTATAAATACCCCCCAAATGACCCCATTTTGGAAAGAAGACATCCCAAAGTATTCACTGAGAGGCATAGTGAGTTCATAGAAGATATTATTTTTGTCACAAGTAAGCGGAAAATTACACTTTGTGACAAAAAAAAAAAAAAAAGTTTCCATTTCTTCTAACTTGCGACAAAAAAAAATAAAATCTGCCACGGACTCACCATGCCCTTCTCTGAATACCTTGAAGTGTCTACTTTCCAAAATGGGGTCATTTGTGGGGTGTGTTTACTGTCCTGGCATTTTGGGGGGTGCCTAATTGTAAGCACCCCTGTAAAGCCTAAAGGTGCTCATTGGACTTTGGACCCCTTAGCGCAGTTAGGCTGCAAAAAAGTGCCACACATGTGGTATTGCCGTACTCGGGAGAAGTAGTATAATGTGTTTTGGGGTGTATTTTTACACATACCGATGCTGGGTGGGAGAAATATCTCTGTAAATGACAATTTTTAAATTTTTTTTACACACAATTGTCCATTTACAGAGATCTTTCTCCCACTCAGCATGGGTATGTGTAAAAATACATCCCAAAACACATTATACTACTTCTCCCGAGTACGGCAATACCACATGTGTGGCACTTTTTTGCACCCTAACTGCGTTAAGGGGCCCAAAGTCCAATGAGCACCTTTAGGATTTCACAGGTCATTTTGAGAAATTTCGTTTCAAGACTACTCCTCACGGTTTAGGGCCCCTAAAATGCCAGGGCAGTATAGGAACCCCACAAATGACCCCATTTTAGAAAGAAGACACCCCAAGGTATTCCGTTAGGAGTACGTTGTGTTCAAAGAAGATTTCATTTTTTGTCACAAGTTAGCGGAAAATGACACTTTGTGAAAAAAACCTACTTGTGACAAAAAATAAAATCTTCTATGAACTCACCGTACTACTAACGGAATACCTTAGGGTGTCTTCTTTCTAAAATGGCTTACTGCCCTGGCATTTTAGGGGCCCTAAACCATGAGGAATATTCTTGAAACAAAATTTCTCAAAATGACCTGTGAAATCCTAAAGGTACTCAGTGGACTTTGGGCCCCTTAGTGCAGTTAGGGTGCAAAAAAGTGCCACACATGTGGTATCGCCGTACTCGGGAGAAGTAGTACAATGTGTTTTGGGGTGTATTTTTACACATACCCATGCTGGGTGGGAGAAATACCTCTGTAAATGATGTAAATGACAATCTTTGGATTTTTTTTTTCTTCCAACTTTTATGCTTACCCGTTTGGTTTTCAAGCTTACCTCTCCTCTCCCTGCGACAATGTGCGAAAGACCACTGAGTGTGTGCCTACTCCTGTGTCTGGAGGTCCCTAGGTTCTAATAGTGTACCTGCTCGTGGTACCTCTCAAAACACTCCCCTACGCATAGGCCAGGCTGGTCAGGACATTTGGGACAATAAAAAACGGTGTCAGTCCTTCTTCTAGCACTGCTGCAGACACGACAACGTTTTCTTCGGATGCGTTGACCTGGGGTACTCGGAATCTGATAGGCGTAATGCCTTCCATGCAGTCGGCTAGTTGCATCTGGGGGGGGGACCCTGGCACCACCTGGATACAGGATGTCCAGAACGATCTGTTCCTGAAATTGAAGGAAAGATCCAGTTCTCCCAGCCTTACTGTAGAGAACAAAGCTGTTGTATACTGCCAATTGAATCAGATAAAAAGACACTTTCTTATACCAGCGTCTTGTTTTCCGGGTAACTAAATAGGGCGCTAACCTCTGGTCATTGAAGTCCACCCCTCCCATGTTGACATTATATTCGTGGACGACAAGGGGCTTTTCAATGACCGCAGTTGCCAGTTGTATTTGGACTGTCGTGTCTGTGTGAATGGTGGACAGAAAGTAAACGTCCCTCTTGTCCCTCCATTTCACCGCGAGCAGGTCTACAGTACGCAAGGCGGCCCTCTGCCCCCGTTCAAGTCTGGTGGTAACGAGCCGTTGGGGGAAGCCCTGGCGACTAGGCCGCGCAGTGCCACAGCATCGGATTCCTTCTAACTTTAAGTGCTGAAAGAGGGCCACACTTGTGTAATAATTGTCCACAAAAAGATGGTACCCCTTCTGGAACAAGGGTGACACCAAGTCCCACACAACCTTTCCACTGCTCCCCAGGTAGTCAGGGCATCCGACCGGCTCCAATTTTGAGTCTTTTCCCTCATAGACCCTAAAACGACATGTATAGCCTGTGGCCCTTTCACAGAGCTTATACAGTTTCACCCCATACCGGGCGCGCTTGCTTGGGATGTACTGTTTGATGCCAAGGCGCCCGGTAAAGCGTAAGAGGGACTCGTCTACGCAGATGTTCTGTTCAGGGATATAAGCATCTGCAAATGTTGATGACAGGTGGTCTATGAGGGGCCGAATTTTGTGGAGCCGGTCATAAGCAGGGTGGCCCTTTTCATGACAGGTTTTGTCGTCGTTGAAGTGCAGGAAGCGCAGGATGGACTCAAATCGTGTCCTGGGCATGGCAAAAGGTACAAGGGAACATGATTTACTGGGTTCGTAGACCAATACGAACGCAATACATTCTGTTTCATTAGTCCCAAGTGAAGGATAAGGGCCAAAAAGATTTTAATGTCGGAAACTTGGACTGGTTTCCACCGGAAAGGCTGGGCATAGCTGCTCTCCGGGTGCTCGGTGATGAATTGTGTGGCTTTACGGTTGGTCTCAACCACAATTAAGTCCAAGAGAACCTGGGTGATGAGCAGCTGCAAAAAGTCTAGGGCCGTTCCTAGATGAGCTGTCGCCACCTGGACTCCAGACTGGGCGGTGAAAGGGGGCACTACGGGTGCGGCGGAATCAGGGGATTGCCAGTCTGGTTGTGCCAGCACCTCTGGGAGTCTATGGGTACTACGGGCCCGTATTCTTCTTGGTGGCTGCGATGGGGGTACTACTGCACTTGCCACCGTACCAGTTTCAACTTCCATGCTGGCGCTCACCACTTCACCAGTGTCTACGGAAGTACTGGTACCAAGTCCAGGAGATGCTGCGCTGCTGGTGCCTGCCTCACCAAGAAAACTATCATCAGCGCTAGCACCACCCTGCTGCCCTTGAGGCGGATCCTGCGCCACCTGCGGTCTAACGACATGGGGTCTGGTACGCCTGGCTCTAGCCGGGACCAAAGCCTCGTCATCACTTTCGGTCAGGGAATCACTGCTTTCCACAGGTTCAAATTCGGACCCGGATGATTCGACGGATGATTCTTCCCAAAAGAACTCATCCGACTGGTCCATATACCTGTATACCTCGTCATCGGAAAGCCCCCTTCTTGCCATTGTGGACTGCTAAATTTATGGGGTTTTCCTTCGAGACTACCCAGAAAAAAAGAGCACCTACCTAGCAAAAGGGAGTATTTGAGAGGTATTGGGGTTGGTGGGAAGTGGGGTCTCAGAGGCAATCAAACAATCACGGGACAATCAAATACAATTACAGCACAATCGACTCCAATCACAGCACAAGCAAATCTGATGCACTCGGAAGGTGGTGGTTGGAGGTGGTGGGGGGAGGGTGGGGTTGGGTGTGGTGGGGGGGAGGGTGGGGTTGGGTGTGGTGGGGGGAGGGTGGGGTTGGGTGTGGTGGGAAGTGGGGTCTCAGGCAATCAAACAATCACGGGGCAATCGAAGCCGATCACGGGACAATCAAATACAATTACAGCACAATCGAATCCAATCACAGCACAATCAAATCTGATGCACTCGGAAGGTGATGGGGGGGAGGGTGGGGTTGGGTGTGGTGGGAAGTGGGGTCTCAGAGGCAATCAAACAATCACGGGACAATCGAAGCTGATCACGGGACAATCAAATACAATTACAGCACAATCGAATACAATCGCAGCACAAGCAAATCTGATGCACTCGGAAGGTGGTGGTTGGAGGTGGTGGGGGGGGAGGGTGGGGTTGGGTGTGGCGGGACGTGGGGTCTCAGAGGCAATCAAACAATCACGGGACAATCGAAGCCGACCACGGGACAATCAAATACAATTACAGCTCAATCGAATACAATCGCAGCACAAGCAAATCTGATGCACTCTGAAGGTGGTGGTTGGAGGTGGTGGGGGGGAGGGTGGGGTTGGGTGTGGCAGGAAGTGGGGTCTCAGAGGCAATCAAACAATCACGGGGCAATCGAAGCCGATCACGGGACAATCAAATACAATTACAGCACAATCGAATCCAATCACAGCACAAGCAATTCTGATGCACTCGGAAGGTGATGGGGGGAGGGTGGGGTTGGGTGTTGCGGGAAGTGGGGTCTCAGAGGCAATCAAACAATCACGGGACAATCCAAGCAGATCACGGGACAATCAAATACAATCGCAGCACAATCTAATACAATCGCAGCACAATCGAATACAAGCGCAGCACAATCGATACAATCAAAGCACAGTCAAATACAATGCACTTGGACGGTAATTAGGGGGGGGGGTCTGAGGGCGATTTGAGGGGGTGGGGGGTTGATCAGGAGCCCGCATGGGGCAGACTGAGTCCTGATCTGATGAGAGGTAGACACAGGGGGTTACTGATCGCAGATCAGTTAGTGATTGCTGGGGAGGACAGATGTAAACAAAGAGCAGGGGATGTAATCAGGAGGGGGTATGAGGGCAATCGAGGGCCTGGGCAGGTGATCGGTTACCCCCGCGGGGCAGTTAGGGTCTGCTCTGATGGGTGGGGGTGCTGAGGGGTGATGGACAGGTGATAGACAGGTGATCAGAGGGGGATCAGAGGGGGATCAGGGGGTAAGGTAGCTGTATACAGATGTATACAGTATACAGGGGGTAGTCTGGGATGGGGTCTGGGGGTGATCTAAAGGTAGGGGAGGGATCAGTAGTGATTAGGAGGCAGTTAGGGACCTAATGCAGGGGATAGCGTCAAAAGTTAGTGGCAGGTGGGGGGGGGGTTTATATGGGTGCAAGGGTGCTGGGCAGGGGTCTGCTGGGGTGATCAGGGGGGGTAGGAAGGCTGGGGTGGGTGATCAGGGAAAAAACAGTGTGCTGTACAGACTTACAAAGTGCTTCCTCCTCGCTGGTGGTCTCTGCAACAATGAGACCACTTTGTTTACCTAACAAAGTGCCTTATACTACCTGATTGGCCGGATTTCTGGATTCCTCCGCTCGCCGGCGCTTCTAAGTGGCCGGCGAGCGGAAACAAAATGCCGGGCTTCCGACTCCCGGCGGAGGATCGCGTCACGGATGACGCGATCGCTCCGCCCATGCCCCTACAAGGACCGCCGCCTTTGGGCATGAGCTGGTCCTTGTGGGGTCCACTTCCCGGCCGCCTCTGTGCGTTAGGCGGTCGGGAAGTGGGTAAAGAGGCACTTAAGCCAAACTTTTTTTTCAAAAGTGACAGTTTGCTAAATAGAGTAGGCTGATAGAAGACTTACTGCATTTTTTTTTCTTCTGGAGTCCTCCTTGTCCCACTAATCCTCCCTGTCAGCCAGCCCTATCGGCACCTGATGGCGAATGACCCAGGATTGTAAACAGATAAATCTTCCCTTCACTCGCTGGGCCCTACTGCCGCCGGCGCCGCTGCCTATACTGCACTGTGCGAGTGCCTGAATATGAGAAGCGGGCGCGCGCGTGCACAGCGCGTGGGCGCGCGTACACGGCGCGATTTGCATACAATAGAAGCCTAAGGCAGTGTCCGGCTAATGTTTCTTCCTCGCAGTGCTCTGCTGTCTGAGGAATTCGAAACTCAGCCGGACTCTGAACGAAGTGGAAGCGCATGCTCCCGCAATGCCTACGGAGCAGCGCTTTGAGGTATCTCTGCTCGTGCACTCAGACAGACAAGTCAGTGCACAAGCGAGCGTTGTTAAGGAGCCTTAGACGCAGGAAGCTAAGAAGCGCTGGCTGACCCGGAAATAGTTCCGGCCAGCAGCGCCATATTGAATAAATTAAAAATCTCACTCCTGCCGGTAACAAACGAACTAAAGGCTCCGCAGTGGTGCTAATCAGGCGAAATTAAAGGAATAGGAAAAAGGAATAAGGTAATATCCTTATATTGAAAAACGTTGTTGGCTTAAGGTTCACTTTAACGCAAGAAGAAGTGAAGGCAAGACTAAATAAATTAAAAATAGACAAGTCACCTGGCCCGGATGGCATGCATCCTTGGGTCCTAAGGGAATTAAGTTCAGTCATAGATAAACCACTTTATCTTTTCTTTTGTGACTCTCTTTCAACTGGCAGAGTTCCAGTAGATTGGTGTACAGCCCACGTTTTCCCATTATTTAAGAAGGGCAAAAAATCAGATCCAGGAAATTATAGACCAGTAAGCTTAACATCAGTTGTTTGCAAACTATTTTAGGTGTTACTAAGAGATACTATACATGACTTCATAGTAGAAGATAATCTTATTTCTCAGCATCAGCATGGGTTTACTAAAGACAGGTCCTGTTTGACTAACATGCTCAGCTTTTATGAGGTAGTGAACGCTAATGTGGATATTGGGAATGCTGTAGATGTGATATACTTGGACTTTGCTAAGGCCTTCAACACTGTTCCCCACAAAAGTCTGGTGCAAAAGTTGAGGATGCAAGGACTGGGGAAGAGACTGTGTGCATGGATAGGGAACTGGCTAATGGACAAAAAACAAAGAGTTGTGGTCAATGGATCATACTCAAAATGGGTGGCTGTTAGCAGTGGGGTCCCACAGGGGTCTGTACTGGGTCCAGTGCTCTCCAATTTATTTATTAATGACCTAGTAGATGCAGTAGAAAGCAATGTTGCTATTTTTGCAGATGATACAAAATTGTGCAGAAACATCAACTCTCAGGAAGATAGTGACATATTGCAACAGGATCTGAATAGGATGGCTATACGGGCACAATGTGGATCACGCTGCTGCTGCTTCCACCCCACTGCGGACTTCATTAGAATAATTTACCACATAAGGAAACAAGCACTCGGACTATAAGACGCAGTAACTTTTTCTCCCCACTTTAGAGGGAGAAAAGTGCGTCTTATAGTCTGAAAAATACGGTAGTTATTTGAGGAGTTTTGTATTTTCCACTATTCCACTAAATATCGTTTTAGTTATAAAACTTTACATAAACAGAAACAATAACTATACTAAGCATGTTGGTAAACGTTATTATATTGTAAGTATGTTTGTAAACATTGAAAACGTTAATAATGTCCGGGCGCCCTTTTTTCCTGTTCGGTGCACGTCAAACGATATTTCATATGGGAGAGAATGGCGGTGCCCTTTTTGTCCACTTGCCTCATGCGCCCAAAGTTCCTGCTTCTGCAGCAGTGCAATACACATTGCATTGTATTTATCCACAGTTCTCTTTATTTGATCTGTAACTCCCCCCCCCCCCCCAGCGTGCACCGCAGCAGCACGATACACCTGGCATTGTAATTATCCACAGAGCTCTTACTTTGAGCTGTAAACCACTCCCCCCCAGCGTGCCCCGCAGCAGCACGATACACCTGGCTTTGTAATTATCCACAGTGCTCTTTCTTTGATCTGTAATCCCCCCCAGCGTGCCCCGCAGCAGCGCGATACACAATGTCTCTAGGCGGCATAGGAAAAGCCGCTGTGATCATTCACAATGTTAGTTCTTTGAACTTGCCCAGCGTCAGCCCCGTTAGCCCCGCAGCTCGATCCCAGCTGACAAAGTACCGATACATCTTCAGCCACTATAGCGGCAGTCCTCAGAGGCTTCCGTACTTGCATTTCAGCAAGGCTTGGTGTACAGAGGCGCCAGAGTAGAATAAAAACGTTTAAAACGTTTAAAAAACGTCTAAAAGATAACTCAATTGAGTTACAACATATCAATTCAAAAATTTTATTCAACTCCACTTAGTGCAACGCGTTTCGCAGGTGTGGTCCTGCTTCATCAGGTAAACAAGAGTAGAACTCAATGGGTCTAAATGCAGAAGCGCCATCCATACTTGCATTGTTTACTTGCGCTCTCACATGACCTGAAGCGCACGTGAAAAATACGGTAAATATATGGATTTAAAAAATAAATTTGATTAACGATATGGGAGTTTTAGAGTTAGGCACTACTAGGGCGTCTTATGCTGGGCATACACGGAGTGATCCGGTGACTCGATTAGCCGCTGGATCGACTTCTGCCGCGTCCCCGCTTGTCCCCGTGACCGTCGGGATCGATTCCTGCTCGTCCCCACGGGCGCTTCCTTATCTTCCCCTCGATTCCCCTTTATTGTCCGCCCGCGGGTATCGAGCAGGGAATCGATCCGTGCAGTGATCGGACCTGTCGGATATTATCAATCGAGCCATCAGCTCGAGGTGTGTATGCCCAGTATTAGGGTTAGGCACCACCAGGGGGGATTTAGGGTTAGGCACCACCGGGGGGGGGGGGGGGGGTCTTAGGGTTAGGCATCACCAGGGGGGTCTAAGGGTTAGGGATAGGTACAGGGAGGGTTCTGTGTGAGAGTGGGGTTAGGTTTAATTGTAACAAAATTTTGGTAATATTTACTAATGTTTTACTACAGTTATTACGAACGTACTGGTATATATATTTTTTTTTCATTGTTATAAACAATATTTTCAGATTTTATTACATGAAGAAACAATACATGAAGGTTATACACAATATTATACAATTATAACAATTACACATATACTAGTGGCCTTAGCCCGTATAGGTCTGTCTCTGTGCGCCTGCTGCGCGCATGCGCGCAACTGCCTGACACACATGTCCGTCGCGCGCGCATCCACCGCACACGCAAACTCACCACGTGCGCACTCGACGCACACCCAGCTGTCGGCTCACACGACCCTTTGGCTCCGTCCCTGTCCTCCTGCCTGTGTGAGGCTGGGTCCGTGCTGCGCACATGCGCAGTAGCCAAAACACGGACCCAGCTACTCAGAGACAACTGTCCCTGCTGTACGCAGGGACAGTTGCCTATTATTATATAGGATTATCGTTTTCAGTGTTATAAATTATATTTTCAGATTTATTACATAAAGAAACTATAAAAAAAAGGTTATACACAATATTATACATATATTATCGTTTTCAGTTTTATAAATGGTAATTTCAGATTTTTTTATTATAAGAAACGGTAAAATATGGTTATTGACAAAAATCATTAAATTTCAGCTACACCACACGTCCTTTTTTCCAGGCACCCTTTTTTGATGTACACGTGAGAAACCCCTTTCTCCATCACCAATTATAAATGGCAGTGGAAGGATCTGTGCTAATTGGCTGCTGTGGCTTGCTGTGCATGCTGGGAGCAAATGATTCACCTAGCAGACGCCCTATACGCACTTCCCCCTAGCCTGTGTCTGCGAACAATCAATGAGAAATCAACTGCATGGAGAATCGCTGGGCCACTTTGAGTAAAATGTTTGGTAAGTGAAATTGGCCCAATTTACTGTAACATCAAACTTTTTCTTCTTGTTCGCTCATCGATAATCTAAATTTAAGTATTACTACAATAAACGCTATTTTTGCCTTATTATTTCTTTTGAAGCATGATCTGCGTTGTCAATAAGACTAGCTAACTCCAAACTGAAAAGAGGTCCCAAAAGGATAAAAGGAAGCTAAATGAGCTTAAAAACCAAATTCTTGGTAAATAGAGGAGGTAGTGGTGGACTTACCTCCTCCAAGTAGACACACAACGACTGTAGTAAAGACAGTCAATATATTTTATTTATGAACTCCAAATATGCAACGCGTTTCGCAGGTTTGATCCCGCTTCATCAGGCAACAACAATGGAGCAACAGCTGTAAACAGAGATAATTGGCTCATAGCCCATGTGTAGTCATACAGTCATTAAATTGTATACAAATAAAATATATATAAAGACTTATAACTATAAATAAATATCAAACATTAGAGGTGAAATAGGTATTAAAAAGTGGGGGTGATTGGGATAAAGACAGTGAAAAAAGGTAATTGTGAGCAGTGATGAGCAAAACTGTTAATATTCTTTTCGCATAAAATCTTGCAAAAATAATGTTTAACTCAAATTTCAAGTAAACAATTTTGGGAAAAAAACTCCAGTTAACTTGCGCGGTTTTTGCATACATTGCACATATCCACGGAAAAAACATTGATCTTTTGGGCTAGAATAAAAATTATATTTATACTACTTTGGGGGTTGATTGACCAATCACAGTGCTTGGAAAATGTGCTGAGTCATTCTGCACATGTGCAGATGCAACTAGCAGTTGCTGGTGCCATTTTGGAATAGGGCAAGAATAAGGGCAAATTCATTTTAGTGATGCAGTGCCATCTAGTGGTGGATTGTGATATATGCATACAGGTGAGGTCCTAGAAAAAATCTATTAATTTTCTAAGCAATATATTCATACTGTTCTGTTCACACTTTTATGTAGTCCTCTCTTTTAAGTTTTTAATTTTTAATTTCTGATGTGATGATTTTACAGTTTTATATTTTTACTGTAAATTATGAACAATCAATACATTGCCACAAAACTGTAAAAACCTATGGATGGATAGACAACAATATGTTTTTTTTTTATATCATGATGCTACAACATCAAGTGACACAGATGTGACAATCTTTCCTAGTGTTTTATGTCATGCTTTTTTTTAGATGTTTTTATACATTTTTATAGTATGTGTTAGTAATATTCTTTGATTATCTTATTATTCTACATGTATCAGATCATTTTAACCTGTCTTGCAGGTACTTTTTTTTTATCTGTTCAGGTAATATGCAATTGTTACACTCTACTATGCATTTTTTTCATACAATCACCTATATGCATATATCACAATGCACCACTAGATGGCACTGCATCACTAAAATGAACTTGCCCTTACTCTTGCCCTATTCCAAAATGGCACCAGCAACTGCTAGTTGCATCTGCACATGTGCAGAATGACTCAGCACATTTACCAAGCACTGTGATTGGTCAATCAACCCCCAAAGTAGTATAAATGAGCACTCCTGGAAGTGAGCCCTCACAGAGGTGCCTGGCTCTTCTACTGACCACATATGGTAAGTCCCAGCTTTCTTTCATTATGATACCTTCATTTTTTTCCATTGCTTGTGAATTTTTGCATTGAGAATTCGGTTTTTGATTCGAGGTTTATCTTGGATTTTTACATACTTTGCTTTTAGTGCAAAACTACACAAGATCAATATTTTATTGTGAAAACATATAAAACTATATTTTAGCGCAAAACATCTAAAACAATAATTTTTATTCTAGCCCAAAAGAGCAGTGTTTGTTCCGTGGATATGTGCAATGTACGCAAAAACCGCGCAAGTTAACGGGAATTTTTTCCCAAAATTGTTTACTTGAGATTTGAATTAAACATTATTTTTGCAAGATTTTATGCGAAAAGAATTTTAACAGTTTTGCTCATCACTGCTCACAATTACCTGTTTGATATTTATGTATAGTTATAAGTTTTTATATATATTTTATTTTTATACAATTTAATGACTGTATGACTACACGTGGGTTATGAGCCAATTATCTGTGTTTACAGCTATTGCTCCGTTGTTATTGCCTAATGAAGCGGGATCAAACCTGCGAAACGCGTTGCATATTTGAAGTTCATAAATAAAATATATTGACTGTCTTTACTACAGTTGTTGTGTGTCTGTAACGATTGGTGTAGCACACAGACGTCTGATTATTGTGTGATCTGCAGAATCACCAATAATACAGACTCTATACTCGATTATGTGGTCATCTGCAGTATCACCAATAATGCAAGTATAGAAGGCTGAGAAACAGAGGTGTAAAGTGTTTGGTGCAACAGTAGATTAAATGGATAGATCTCACCAGAGAAGCTGGTGAGTACTATCTGAAACAACAGTGCTAGACCTCACCAGGGGAGCTGGTGGGTACTAGCTGCAACAACAGTAGTATAAATAATAGGTCTCACCAGAGGAGCTGGTAAAGTACTAATAGCAAGAGTGACAACAAAGTTTGGCTAAACCTCACCAGAGGTGCTGGTAAGGTACTATCAGCACAAGCGACTGAATAGTTTGACTAGACCTTACCAGAGGAGCTGGTAAGGTACTATCAGTTACAGGAGCTGTATAACTTAAACTAAACCTCACCAGAGGAGCTGGTGGGTATTTAGTCAAAAGAGCACCTCACCAGTGGCAAGGGCCCACTGGTGAGTAGAGAGGTCAGACAGGCAAGGTTTGGCAACTGAGAGGCGAATACAGTACAGAAACGTGAGGCAGAAGAATAGTGAGTTATTAGGCAGAGGTTCAGCAACTAAGGTCAGATAGGCAGAAGTACAGAATCGATAAGCAATAGCAAGGTCAGAGTATAGCCACAATCATACACAGGTAAACAGTAATACAATATAACAATAGTCCTAGTCTTGTGTGAAATCCCTGGTTTCCTCCCAGATCAAAGCACACCGGATACTAGTCTAAGGTCTGAGCGCTAACACGAGTGTATTCGCAACAGCAGACAAATTGCAAGTGACCAGTGAAGGCTTAAGAAGCCGAGAGGAGAGCTCACAGCCGCGCCCCTTACCAATCAGCCAATCCGAGCGGCGTGAGTCACCTATGACATCAGCCGACCGGCAGGTCAGCTGATGCGCCTTCTTACAGCATAAAGGACCTGTCTCTGCGCGCGCCCGCGCGATACAGCGACCCTATGAGCATGAGACAGTACCGTTCCCGGCATGCTAGACGCCGACGGAACGGATGAGGCCTGTGAACAGGGAACAAAGACGGCTGCGGGTATACCCTGCGTGTCCGCAGCCGCCAAAGTTGCAGATGTTACAGTGTCTACTTGGAGGAGGTAAGTCCACCACTACCTCCTCTATTTACCAAGAATTTGGTTTTTAAGCTCATTTGGCTTCCTTTTATCCTTTTGGCGCCTCTGTTCTCCTGCATAATATTGAGTCCACCGTGGGTCTAGGGTTGAACCCCCTTTTTTCTCATCTACAGAGAGCGACTTCTTATTCCTGAGTAGGGTCAGTAAAATCTCCCCACCTGCCTTTACAGTGGCTGCCTAATGGTAACCCTGGTTTGTGAGTACTAATATTTACTCTATCTAGTAACCATTTACCAGTACATATTACACTATTGGGGCTCTTGGTGTTCCTTGTTTTTATCCAAACTGAAAAGGCACATCCTCAAAACAATCAAGTTAATTGGTGTTAGTTACAGTGGCTTAAGTAAGGAGCTGCTGGCCCCGGTGCGAGTTTTACATGGGACCCCATGCGTCTATTGATATGGAGCCCCAAAACCTACCAAGGACAGCTGCAGTGCCAGAGAGGTGTATTTAGTGTAAGAAAACCGTTTCATTACCAGCGTAGCACCAATAAAAAGCTGATAAGATGAATGAACGTAGACCCCTAGTGGGCCCCTCTGGTCCAGGGGCCCCAGTGCGGTCGCAACCTCTGCACCCCCTATTGCTGTGCCACTGGTTAGTTATAAGTTTTATCCTTGGAACTGATCTTTCAAAATGAAAACAGCTGGGCCCTTATTCAATTCACGTTTTCTTCTAAGCATTCTCCTTGGTAATATTTTCACACCTTATTAATAGAGTGCCTTTTAAGCCACCAGCAAGTAGTACTTAGAATAATTTTGACAATACTTTTTCACCTACTTTTCTGTACTTTTTCATTTGTAGAATGTTGAAACGTTATTTTAAGCAGAAGATGGCAAAGATAACTTTTTAATGTTTTAATCTTCTGTTTAAAATAGTTTTTGCAATACTCTGCAAATGAAAAAGTACCAAAAAGTAGATGTAGATGTACTGTCAAAATTTTAAATATTCTTGCTTGCTGTTCGCTTAAAATGTATTTTATTAATAAGGTGTGAAGATATCACCTAGGAGGTGTTCCTAATTTGGATGGTACAGTCATACTTGGCACATTTGCTCACTGGCTTTTTAAACTTAATAGAAAACAAAGAAAGCTGTAGAGCAGGGGGGATAACATATAGTCTATGAAAATGGTAAGTGGTACACCACATTGTTTCTGTACGCTCTTTATATTCACTTATCCGCCTGATTGCTAATACAATTCATATTTGGGTTTAGTTGGACTTTAATAGCAATCTTACTCAAATAGTGCAAACTCTTAATAACCAAATAAAACATCTAAAAACAATTATAACCTTTAGAGAATTTAATTTTGCAACATTACATCACCTTATATAAGAAGCCAGGTGGTATGCCTTGAGATGTTTCAGGAAATTGCTCTTTCAAGCTCTGAGTTTGTACAGCAGTGGAATCCAGGACATCATTAAACTCATTCTCTTCCACTGCATCTTTAACATAAGTGTTTAGGGCACCTTCATTTTCACTTTCATCTTCATGATTTGATGCTGGTTCAATGACGACTGATGGTATACATACAATATCCTAAAAGTGAAATTTAGAAGTATGTGTCACTAAAGTAAATATGTACATGTTTATATAATGTACTTTTACATTTCAGATGCTATGATTATAAATATAAACATACAGGTTCCTACAAAAACTATCCTATTGTGTATACATGAGGATGATCAATTTTTACTACATTATTTTTCATATTAATTATGGAACTTACATGATAATAACAATAATGTGATCATGAGAAAAGAGAAAAACAGAGAAACACCAAGAGCCCCAATAGTGTAGTTTGTATTGACAAAGGGGATAATGACAAAGAGTAATAGTTGTTATACTCACAAGCATGGGTCACCAATAGGCAACCACTGTAAAGGCAGGTGGGGAGATTATCCTGACCCCACTCAGGAATAAGAAGTCGCTCTCTGTAGATAGTAGAAAAGGGTCGCAACCCTCCACCCAGGGTGGATACAATATTATATAGGAGAGAACAGAGGCGCCAAAAGGATAAAAGGGGTTTTAAATGAGCTTAAAAGCCAAAAATTTGGTAATTAGAGGAGGCAGTGGTGGACTTACCTCCTCCAAGCAGACACAACACGACTGTACATTCAGTCTATTTATTAACGAACTCCAGATAAAACAAGGCAACGCGTTTCACGGGTCAGTGCCCGCTTCCTCAGGCGATAGAAAAAGGAGTTACAGCATCTAGCAAAACAAACAACACTCGGCACCACTGCCGAGAGAGGTGCCGAGTGTTGTTTGTTTTGCTAGATGCTGTAACTCCTTTTTCTATTGCCTGAGGAAGTGGGTACTGACCCGTGAAACACGTTGCTTTGTTTTATCTGGAGTTTGTTAATAAATAGACTGAATGTACAGTCGTGTTGTGTCTGCTTAGAGGAGGTAAGTCCACCACTGCCTCCTCTAATTACCAAATTTTTGGCTTTTAAGCTCATTTAAAACCCCTTTTATCCTTTTGGCGCCTCTGCTCTCTCCTATATAATGAGAAAAGAGAAGTGATTTGTGAAGACATTATCACATTATCATGACCAGCCAGTCAAAGACATTTCCACAATTTTCTCATATGTAAAATTGATGATCTCTATCTATGTGTAGATTCGAAGTCATTTTCAACAATGTAATTGTTTTCACTCTCCAACTATAACCCTACACATTGTCACATGCATACTGCGCTATATGTGTTTGCAGATGAAATTGTGTTCTGTTCTGTTTTATTAGGTTAATAGGCAACAGGCTCCAGCTCTTGTTCATCATGCCTCGGCTCATTCTCAGGCTTGTCCCCCCCCCCCCCCACACACACATACACACATACACACTTCCTCCGGGGCTTGCACTGTGGCTGTTCTGTCCTTGGACATAGAGCTCCAGCCTGGCTATGGAGATCCACTGTAGTGGCATCGAGATAGAAACAGGGAACACCAAAAGCCCCAATAGTGTAATACGTAGTGGATAAGGTGGAAATAAATTCATATTGTTAGATACTCACAAGTCAGGGTCACCAGCAGGCAACCACTGTAGAGGAAGGTGGGGAGATTATCCTGACCCCACTCAGGATTAAGAAGTCGCTCTCTGTAGACAGGAGAAAAGGGTGGCAACCCTCCACCAAGGGTGGACTCGAAATTGTATACAATGAACAGAGGCGCCAAAAGTATAAAATTATATTAAATGAGCTTAAAAACCAACTCAAATGGCAAAAATGAAGGAGGAAGTGGTGGTCTTACCTCCCTCAAGCAGACACGACAACGACTGTGATTCAGACAGTCAAACACATTTATTAGAAACTCACAAAAAAATTTTGCAACGCGTTTCGCAGGCTCAATCCTGCTTCATCAGGCAATACAGGGAGTAGTATCAAGCTGAATAATGAATTTTGAATATTATATAATAACACAATCTTGATTGTGCGAGTGTATTCATGCTTTGGTCTCTGGCATTTTCAGCTTGATACTCCTCCCTGTATTGCCTAATGAAGCGGGATTGAGCCTGCGAAACGCGTTGCAAATTTTTTTGGAGTTTCTAATAAATGTGTTTGACTGTCTCAATCGCAGTCGTTGTCGTGTCTGCTTGAGGGAGGTAAGACCACCATTTTCTCCTTCATGTGGTGGCAACGAGTTTAGTAGGAGGTGGATGGGGCTTTCTGGAGAGGATAAGTGCTGGGCATTTAATCGTCGGGACTATGGCAATACTGACTTGAATAGTGTGGCGAGTAGTGACTCCCCAAGAACTCCATCATGTTAACAAAACATGATATAGAGCCCTTCATGACTGGGTGTAGTTTCTTGCTAGCTTTTAATAGTCACAAAATCTTCACAGGCAATAGCGTCAGGAGTAGTGTTGCTTTAAATGTGTTTAATTAGTCCAAAGTTCAACTGAACAAGTCAAAATGTTTTAATTTTACAGGACCACAAGAAGCATAATACTATATGAGTCAATGGAAAAACAATTGTTTGATCTGCTGCATGTCTATAGAACGTAAAGTTATTAAATCACCTATTGCAAAAAATTAAAAAATATAAAATGCATTATTATAAATGTATATTTCTCTCAGTGAAATATAAATTACTTCAGGTCATCTGAGATGGTTGTGCCCAGGAGGCGGACGATAGGTACCCTTACGACTTTTGTCCCATCAATATAGATTGGTGGTGGATTAGTGGCATGCTTTCTGAAATCAAGATGTACTACCGTAATGTGTTACTAATTGACTACAGAACTCCAGGCACACTATAAGTAAATAATATTATACACATTACATAAAGTTTACAACTTGTGCTTACAAGAAGCAACAATCTATTGTATTCCTATAAAGGGAGCTCAGTTCCAGCACAGGATTATATTGTATTGCAAGATCTATCAAGGTCTGTCTTGTGGAGGGCTCTTGGGTGCTGGTAATGTTATGTGTGTGAGGTCAGTGACCTTCCATGCCACTAAATACAGCCTGTGATCTCTTCTTGTGTTTACCACTTTTAAGGCTTATCTGAAAAATGAAGACTTAAATGTAACTAAGCACCTATTTTAGAAAATATATAAAATGACCCCTGTCTGTATACAATCTCCATCTTCTCCATGGAGAATTACAGTTTTAAGCTCCAATGGTATGCATCCCTGGCCTCCACAATGCATGGTGGAAAATGTAGTCCTTTAATGAGTGTACGTCTTTTGTTCAGTAGACGTACTCACACCTGAAGGACTACTGGCATGCATTGAGGCAGCTGGGAATGCACAACACAGTCACTTCAAATTGCTGCAGCTTTGGGTCTGCCTGAAGAAGATAGATGCACACATAAAGATGAGTGGCTGACAATGTGAATACTGACTAATCAGCATTCAGGTGGATAAACCACCTATTTGTATTGACTTGGCCAAGATTATCACATCTGTGAATGGAACAACGTCCCAATCAAGAGGGTCACATCTGTGGGTTGAACATTGTCCAGACTCCAGTCTCCAAACAAATCTGAGGAGCATGCTAAGGCATTCGACACTGTTCCCCACAAAAGTCTGGTGCAAAAGATGAGGATGCAAGGACTGGGGAAGAGTCTGTGTGCATGGATAGGGAACTGGCTAATGGACAGAAAACAAAGAGTTGTGGTCAATGGATCATACTCAAAATGGGAGACTGTTAGCAGTGGGGTCCCACAGGGGTCTGTACTGGGTCCAGTGCTCTTCAATTTATTTATTAATGACCTAGTGGATACAGTAGTGAGCAATGTTGCTATTTTTGCAGATGATACAAAATTGTGCAGAATCATCAACTCTAAGGAAGATAGTGTTATATTGCAACAGGATCTGGATAGGATGGCTATATGGGCACATACATGGCAGATGAAATTCAATGTTGACAAATGTAAAGTCATGCATTTTGGTCGTACCAATGGTCTAACACCATACAAAATAAATGGGATACAGTTGGGGACATCAAACTTGGAGAAGGACTTAGGAGTACTCATCGACAACAAGTTAAATAATCGTACTCAATGCCAAGCCGCTGCAGCTAAAGCTAACAAAATTTTGGGATGCATTAAAAGGGAAATAAAAACTCGAGATGCTAGCATAATATTGCCCCTGTTTAACTCTCTAGTAAGGCCACATCTGGAATATGGAATTCAGTTCTGGGCACCACATTACAAAAAAGATATTGCAGTTTTAGAGCAGGTGCAGAGACGAGCAACAAAATTGATACGTGGGATGGAAGGTCTCACTTACCAAGAAAGGTTAGATAAACTGGGTTTATTTAGTCTAGAGAAAAGACGCCTTAGAGGAGATCTAATTAACATGTATAAATACATCAGAGGGCAATATAATAGCTTGGCGGATGAGCTTTTTGTCCCTAGGCCTTCTCAAAGGACTAGAGGACATGATCTGCGCATGGAGGAAAAACGTTTTAGCCATTTATTTAGGAAAGGGTTCTTTACAGTAAGAGTGATTAAGATGTGGAATGCATTGCCACAGGAAGTCGTTATGGCAAACTCTATACCTGCATTTAAAGGGGGCTTAGATGCTTTCCTTGCGTTGAATGACATCCATGGCTACAATTACTAGGTAATGCCAATGATGTTAATCCAGGGATTTTATGATCAACAGGGATATGTGAGGGAGCAGGCTGGAGTTGTACTTTGTACTGGTTGAACTCGATGGACGTATGTCTTTTTTCAACCAAAGTAACTATGTAACTATGTAACTATGTAAGTGTTCTTTAGAGTAAAACAGACTTTGGGTGTTCATCAGTGAGTTAAAAAGGTTTTATTTTACAAAAGTAAAAGCACAAGTAACTCACTTCTCAAGGCTCAAAGTGATTGATAATGATTACAGAGCTAACAGAGCCACTCACTGAAACTCACTGCCTATAGAATTCTACGGGGGTGTTCAGATCTTTGCGTTATTCACATTATTCTAACTTGCTGCATTCAGACTTTGAATTAACGAATCTGTTCATTGCAATTCACACTCATTTAAATGTGTGCATTATGCAAGGCACCACTGTGAATCCAGACTTGCCCTATCACACTCAATCAAGCATGGTACTTATATAGCTGGTCATTAAGAACATATTATGTGGCTAAAAATAATTAAATACATTAGAAAAGAAAAGGGAATAAGTATATAGAAACCAAGAAATCAAGTTAACAGCTAAGCCTAGATCAAATTAATTGTCAATCACATTAACCCCTTCCCTACCACCGCCACACTTATCTACACCCCTGTATACTTCATCTCTAGCACAGGGGCATAGATAAGCATCTATTGCGGTGAATGGCCGCTGTGTGCGCCCTTGTTTGCTCCCGAGCTCGCTCACATGCGCGTTCTCAACGTTAGTGGGGAGATCAATGAATGAGAACCGTGTTCCTATTCATTGATCTAAGTCCCCGTATCAATGATCGCCAGCAACAATGAGATGACTGTGGCATTGTAACAAATACAGTAACACAGCCACACGTTATTTGCCATTTGTGTACTAACAACATGCACAGGAAGAAAATGCAAGAGGACATATTGTGGCCCAACAGTAAAATTACATGTACAAACATTTTTTTTTTTTAATAAAAAGGCACATAAATACCATTAGAATTTATCCTGTACCTCGCACACTCTCCCATAGTAACCCAAATTAAATATTTGCATATATTAAAAAAATTGCAATTAAAAAAAGTATAAATAAATAGTTACATTAGGGACTGATTTTTTTTAATAAGTATGTCATGGGGGTATATTACTGTTATTTTTGAAATTATGGGCTTGTAATTAGTGATAGTACTAGAATAATCTTTTCAACATTGTTATAACCGTGACAAATGGGAAATAAAATGTGCGGATTTTATTCACTGTAGAGCAAAATGTACCACCCAAAGAAAGCCTAATTGGTAGCAAAAAAAAGAAGCTATAGATAATTTCTTTGTCATAAGTGGCTATAAATGTATTGGTGAATGAATGGGAGAAGTGCTGACAGGTGAAAATTGCTCTGGTACAGAAGGGGAAAAAACCCTTAGTAGGGAAATGGTTAAGTTGTTGTTCATGCTTAATTTGGACAAGACTGAGCTTCTAATATTCCCACCCCGCACAACTGCATCCCTCCCAGATCTGCACGTCACTATTGAAAATACTACTATCCACCCTACCTCCCAAGCCCGCTGTCTAGGCGTTACTCTGGACTCTGAACTTTCCTTTACAGCCCACATTCAAAGTATTGCCAGATCCTGCAACTTCCACCTCCGCAACATCTCCAAGATCCGCTCCTACCTGTCCCGACACCACTAAACTTCTTATCCACGCCCTTGTCATCTCCCGCCTAGACTACACCAATTCTCTTTTGTCTGGCCTCCCCTCTAACCGTACTGCCCCACTTCAATTGGTAATGAATGCGGCAGCCAGACTGATACATTCTTCTCACCGCAGCGCCTCTACAACTCCGCTCTGTAAAGCACTACACTGGCTCCCCATCAGCTTTAGGATCAATTCAAAATCCTGTGCTTGGCCTTCAAATCAGTGCACAAGACCTGCCCGTCCTACATCTCTGATCTGGTCCACAGGCACATACCAGCCCGCCCCCTCCGATCCTCCAATGACCTGCGCCTAGTCGCACCACGCATAACTCAGTCACATGCACGATTGCAGGACTTCACCACGGCTGCCCCTACTCACTGGAACTCACGCCCACCAGCTGTCAGACTTGCCCCCACCTTTAATACCTTCAAACAAGCTCTCAAGAATCACCTCTTCACGCTCGCATACCCCCCTACACCAGCACCATAATATGTTCTGTTAGACACCCTCTCAAAAGATGCACCTATTGTCTCCACCCCACCCTTTAGATTGTAAGCCTCTGGCAGGGCCCTCCTCCCTAATGTATCCAGCTTGATTATGCAATCTTACTCACAACCACCCCTCTTGTATACTCAAATAGTCTCTATTTTGACCTATGACACTGAATTGTTATAAAATCATTTGCATGATCTTGATTTGTTGTGAGTTTCCGTATGTTCTACCTGTATGTTAACCCATTTATCTATTGTGCAGTGCTGCATAATATGTTGGCGCTTTATAAATACAATAAATAATAATAATAATAATAATAACATTTTTTTAAAAAATGCTTGGTCTCAATGCACTCTTTCCCAAGTGGATAGCTCAAATAGGTATGCCAGCCTATGCAATAGGGAGACTTTCTGGATACACAGGTTGGGAATGTCGTGCCTTTTTTATGGAAATATGGTCCTTAATATATACAGTATATACAGTAGTTTTGATTTGTGTGCATAGTTAGACATTTATGTATATGTGGAACACTTTAAAGGACTACTGTAGGGGGGTAGGGGGGAAAAAGAGTTGAACTTACCTGGGACTTCTAATGGTCCCCCCCAGACGTCCTGTGCCCATGCAGACACTCACTGATGCTCCGGTCCCCGCCTCCTTGTGCTTCTGTTGAAGGCTAGAAATTTGACTACATTCTCCCAGCCAATCCCTTACCTTGAAGATAATCCCTGATTGTGTGAGTGCTTTCATTGCTGTCCCCCCCCCCCCCCCCCTGACTGTGCGCTGCTGCACCTGTCATCTCTGCACCCCCGTCAGACTTCAGATCAGTGCGACCGAAGTGAGGAGAGGATACACAGTTCCTGTGTTGCCGCACTACACATGCAGGAAGTGACCGATTACATCACTTCTGCATGTGCAGCGATCCGCATCACTGGGTACTGTGCGCCCTCTCTTCACTTAGGTTGCGCTAATCTGATGGGTATGCAGCGATGACGAGGGCATCAGCAGCAGCGCACAGTCAGGGGGAGGCAGCTATGGTGGGGCAGCATGGGGGCAGGCATGGAACCCATGGTGCTCTGGGCACCCATGGCATCAGCCATGCCTGCACCCCTCAAAATATGCCACTGGGCTGCCGCAACGTTCACACCAATCAGCGTGGAGCGGTCGGCAGGCGGTTAAGGCAAGAAGCATTCTAAGTGCAAGCCAGCGTCCTTGTGTTCCACTTTCTGTCTCCTCCCCTTCTCTATTCCCAGTTATCCTCCACTCCAATGCCTTCCAGCATTCCTTCTTCATGGCCATCACCACAGATTCAACGATCCATCCCAGAAATGTTTGAGAAGAAAAAAATATGTCGTCAAGTTACCTTCTTGCCCAACGTCTGACTACTGGCTTGTTGGAACTGCAAGCCCGCCAGCTTTTACCAGCTGGTAGAAACAGAGGCTTTTAAAAAAAATTGTAGGTATTACTGCACCACAGTGGAAGGTACCGGGAAGAAGATATTTTTCTGTGTCTGGCATCCCAGAGCTGTACAGGGATGTGCTACAGCAGGTCAACCAATGTCTGGCACACAGCACGCATGGCACATGTGTTATATCTGATTGTGGAATCCAGGATGTCCTGAAGCAGGCCAGGGAAGTGCCTGGACATTTCTGATGATCATACACGGCCATGGCTCGCCTTGCCAAGATTCAGTGGCAATTCAAAATGCCTGTGAGACACCTTATTTGCAACATCCCTACCAGATGGCATTCCACCTAGCTCATGTTGGATTGGCTGTACCAGCAGCAACATGTTGTTAATGAGTACTTGTGTGCACTGGCTAGTTGGACAGTCTCTGGGGAGATGGCAATGGGTGCTCATCCGCGAATCCTGCAGACTGCTGTGTCCTTTTGAAAACACCAGAAATCTGGTCAGTCACAGCATAGGCAGCATCATTAATATCATGCTATTCATCTTTTTTCTGGAGCATGCCATGCCCCATGTCCTTGTTCAGGCCCTGGATGAGCTGGAGCATGAAGAAGAGGGAGATAAGTTTTCGCTGTTGCCATTTGAAGAGGGGCCAATTGGCTTTATTCCCCCCCAAAAAATGATTATTATTATTATTACTACCCTGTGGCATGCCAGATACTCCAGGGTCTCATGTCCTCCCTGGCCACAGGCACAGCTTTCCTACTCCGTCTGCCACTACCCAGTATGTTGCTTACTACTACTTAGCTTGACTTATTTCCCAAAAATATGTTATTATTATTCTAGCCCCTGTGTCATATGGAGGCTGAAAGTCAAATATTTAGCCGGCAGGAAATCGACCAATTTTTATGGCCTCTGTTTCATACAGAGGCTGAATGTCAAATATTTATTTGGCAGGTAACTGCTCATTTTTTTCTGGCCTCACCTGTGGCTGCTTTTTAGGGAGGTAGCAGCAGTGGACATACTAAAGACATTTATTACAAAAATCTAGAAACCATATGTGATTTTTGGCATTTACACATGAAAAAGGCTTTTGCATAAAATATATAATTTGTGCAGAATATTTTGCCCTTGATCCACCACCACCACCATACCACTATCCGGGTTTGTACGCCAGCGGGTTACCCCAATATCTGGGGAACACTTTGTACACCCTTTGTAAAGAAATTGTGACTGCGGAGATGACAAGGTTTCAGAAGTTTGCCGTGCTATTAAAATCAATATGGGTCACAGCAAACTATCGTGGTCAAGTTTGAGGACACGTTCACGAACACGAAATCATGATGTTTGGCCATCCTTACTACTGTTTAGCTACATGCACTGAAGGAGAGACTGTAAAAACCACCCACATAAGGAGGAAGCTTAGTGTTTAGAGCTTGGTTCAGGCAACTGACTGTGACTGGTTTTTGAGTCTCCGTGACTGTTGTTTGGAGGGTTCTGGCCAGGGTATCGTCGGGGCACAGTATGGTTTATATTAAGAGGAGCGGGAGTGCCAGAACCTTTACTTTTCATCTGTTTGAACTTTCTACACTCTATAGGGAATGGTGTTATGAAGTGCTTGGATTCAGGGAGGTCTGGCCATGTACAAGTGTTTCCCTTTTGCTACTTGAAGTTTTATATATTGCCCCACTAGTTACCCACTTTCTGAATTGCCCCTGATGGCAGCAAAAGGCTGAAACTAATCAGGAAGTGGGCAAGTTTTATGGTTGTATTACGTTATTCACTTTATTTGTGATTCATTTAAGGCAATTTGATGCACTTTGGGTCCTATTTGCAGGAACCCACACTGTAAGTGCATATGTTCTTGAACAATGATTGTTTTCTGTTGAATAAATGTTTTATCTTTGAGAGCTTAGGACCTGATACCACATTACTGTTCATTTATTTGTAAGGTGGATGCCACATGTGAGCTTATTAGTTGTTTTGCGCGCTGGGTGGCTTCAGGTCATTGGTTAAATGCTAAGGTTATTGGATATCATTGTACCTTTTGGATGGCGTAAAATAATCATCATTGTGAAGCGCTATCACTTTGTCTACTGGTTTCCACTATTATACAGTAGCTGCTTCTTGGCATAAAAGTGGCCTAAGTGTAGACCAATTGAAAACCTGGCTAGGGTGTTCTTTAAAAAAAAAAAAAAAATATAATAGATGATTCTTTACCTAGATTTTACATATGTGTTTAAACCTACTAATCTGAAAGCTGAACATCTCCGCATATTGAAAAAATCCTAATGGTGAAGCACTGCAGCAGTATGGTATTGGTCCTTGTTCTTTTATGCCTTTACGCCTAGGCATGTAAGGTTTGCTATTAAACCGTTTCTACTGACAAAGTCAAAACTTTTTTTTCCTGAGTACCTTCTGAGACCCGTGACCTCACCACTGTCAACAACACAAAGGCCCTTTCTCTATTTTTTTCGTAACCCTCTGGGGGCTTGATTCACAAAGCGGTGCTAAGTATTAGCACGACCGTGAAAAGTCCCTCAGCACGGCTAAAGTTCCTGAGCGCGTGCTGCGCGGTTCGGCAAAAATGTTGCATGGTGCGGCGTTAACGTCGTATCGTTACCGTGCGAACGGCGTGAGGTTAACGGTGCACCATGGAAGGTTTTTGGCGCACCACACAATGTTTTCGGCACGCTGCGTAGCACAGGATCAGTAATTGCTTTGGGCGTGCTAACCTTGCTAGCACCCTAGTTTGCATGCCCAAAGTCTTTAGGCATGCTAACTAGGTTAGCACCGCTTTGTGAATCAGGCCCCAGGCCTTTTTTTTTTTTTTTTTTTGCCCCTTTCTCACTCTTATTTGGCCACCTCTCCTAAGTAGTAACATTAGAGGTGTTGAGGCTATATCGACCTGTATAATATATTACCGACCATTATAATATAATGCTATACTTTGGAGAGTGTATAACAATGTTGCTTTGTTAATCGTATTAGTATTTGTTGTTGGCTAATTAAAGTACAGAGAGTTGAAGATTACTTTATGATGCTGTTAGGAGAATGAAATAGTATCCTGATGATTGTCAACATATATTGTGTATGTATTATTATCTTCCTGGTGTACTGTATTGTTTAAAGGGACCCTGAGCGGTACATAAATCGAAACATTTGGAATTACCTGGGGCTTCCTCCAGCCCCTCATAGCCCGCAAGGTTCTCCGGCATCCTATTCTTCCCTCTCCTCCAGATGGTGGCGGCTCCAGTAATTGCCAACTCTTGAGTATACTTGTAAAGTTGTGCGTGTGCGCCCCCCCACCGGCCTCGTGTCATCACGCCAGTTGCCGTAAGCCTCCTGCGCATGCGCAGTTCTCTAAAGTTTGAACTGCGCATATGCAGGAAGATTACGAAAACCACTGTGATGACGTGGTGGGGGATGCGCATCTGCAACTTTACCTGTGAGTCGCCAACTACCAGAGTCGCCACTGTCCCGAGCAGAGGAAAGAAGAGGATGCCTGGGGACCTTGCGGGCTACAGGGGGGGAGGAATTACAGTGGGTTGCAAAAGTATTCGGCCCCCTTGAAGTTTTCCACATTTTGTCACATTACTGCCACAAACATGCATCAATTTTATTGGAATTCCACGTGAAAGACCAATACAAAGTGGTGTACATGTGAGAAGTGGAACGAAAATCAAACATGATTCCAAACATTTTTTACAAACAAATAACTGCAAAGTGGGGTGTGCGTAATTATTCGGTCCCCTGAGTCAATACTTTGTAGAACCACCTTTTGCTGCAATTACAGCTGCCAGTCTTTTAGGGTATGTCGCTACCAGCTTTGCACATCTAGAGACTGAAATCCTTGCCCATTCTTCTTTGCAAAACAGCTCCAGCTCAGTCAGATTAGATGGACAGCGTTTGTGAACAGCAGTTTTCAGATCTTGCCACAGTTTCTCGATTGGATTTAGATCTGGACTTTGAATGGGCCATTCTAACACATAGATATGTTTTGTTTTAAACAATTCCATTGTTGCTCTGGCTTTATGTTTAGGGTCATTGTCCTGCTGGAAGGTGAACCTCCGCCCCAGTCTCAAGTCTTTTGCAGTCTCCAAGAGGTTTTCTTCCAAGTTTGCCCTGTATTTGGCTCCATCCATCTTCCCCTCAACTCTGACCAGCTTCCCTGTCCCTGTTGAAGAGGTGCACACTCCGAGCATGATGCTGCCACCACCATATTTGACAGTGGGGGTGGTGTGTTCAGAGTGATGTGCAGTGTTAGTTTTCTGCCACACATAGCGTTTTGCATTTTGGCCAAAAAGTTCCATTTTGGTCTCATCTGACCAGTGCACCTTCTTCCACATGTTTGCTGTGTCCCCCACATGGCTTGTGGCAAGCTGCAAACGGGACTTCTTATGCTTTCTGTTAACAATGCCTTTCTTCTTGCCACTCTTCCATAAAGGCCAACTTTGTACAGTGCATGACTAATAGTTGCCCTATGGACAGAGTCTCCCACCTGAGCTGTAGATCTCTGCAGCTCGTCCAGAGTCACCATGGGCCTCTTGACTGCATTTCTGATCAGCGCTCTCCTTGTTCGGCCTGTGAGATTAGGTGGAGGACCTTGTCTTGGTAGGTTTACAGTTGTGCCATACTCCTTCCATTTCTGAATGATCGCTTGAACAGTGCTCCTTGGGATGTTCAAGGCTTTGGAAATATTTTTGTAGCCTAAGCCTGCTTTAAATTTCTCAATAACTTGATCCCTGACCTGTCTTGGACCTGTCTTGTGTGTTCTCTGGACTTCACGGTGTTGTTGCTCCCAATATTCTCTTAGACAACCTCTGAGGCCCTCACAGAGCAGCTGTATTTGTACTGACATTAGATTACACACAGGTGCACTCTATTTAGTCATTAGCACTCATCAGGCAATGTCTATAGGCAACTGACTGTACTCAGATCAAAGGGGGCCCGAATAATTATGCACACACCACTTTGCAGTTATTGATTTGTAAAAAATGTTTGGAATCATGTATGATTTTCGTTCCACTTCTCATGTGTACACCACTTTGTGTTGGTCTTTCATGTGGAATTCCAATAAAATTGATTCATGTTTGTGGCAGTAATATGACAAAATGTGGAAAACTTCAAGGGGGCCGAATACTTTTGCTTGGCTGGAGGAAACCCCAGGTGTAGACCAAATTTTAATTTTATGTACCACTCAGGGTCCCTTTAAAGTTTTCAATAAAATATTGAAATAGAGAAAAAAGACATCCATCCATCGAGTTCAACCAGGAAAATAAATAAAAATTAGGTGCAACACTATCCTGCACCCTTATATATCCCAGTTGATCCAGGGGTAGGAAAAAAATAAATAAAACCCTTACAAGGCTTGGGTCAATTAGCCTTTAAAGGGAAAAATCAAATCCTTCACGACTTCAGGTGGCAACCATATAAAAGTTCTGGGTCAACTCCACCAGGAATAACCTAGTAATAGTCGCTGTGGATGTCCTTCAATGCAAATAAAGCATCCAGGACTCTTTTGAATGTAGACATAAAATTTGCCATAACTACTTCCTGTGGTAAAATATTCCACAACTTAAACATTCTTTTTACTGTTAAAGTGGAATTAAACTCAAAATAAAAAAATAGCAAAATGAAAAAAGTTCCTGTTTTACAGGCTAAACAAAGCATCATTTTGGCCTGTCTTCTAAAAGACAGACACTTATATTGCGCTTTTCTCCTGGTGGACTCAAAGCGCCAGAGCTGCAGCCACTAGGACGCGCTCTATAGGCTCTATAGGCTCTATAGAGCTCTATAGGCTCTATAGGCAGTAGCAGTGTTTAGGGAGACTTGCCTAAGGTCTCCTGCTAAATAGGTGCTGGCTTACTGAACAGGCAGAGCAGATATTCGAACCCTGGTCTCCGGTGTCAGAGGCATAGTTAGAAACTCACTATATTATACATGGATTCTAAGATGGCTGCAGAAGAGACAAAATGGCTGCTGACAGTGTATATACTTATGCTTATGCTTAAAATTCCTTACAGAGCCCTTAACCATTACACCATCCAGCCACTGCTACCTGTTTCCTTCTCAATACTGATAAGATCCAAAGCTGTGGAGGAGTCACTGGGACTTTTTTTCCCAATGCCTGCAATTTGAGACTTGAACTCACAGTAAGTGGTCAGTGTTGCATAAAGTGCCTATGACAGAGGCACTTTATGCACCACTGACCACTGACTGTTTATACCCCTGTCTATTGCCTGATGAAGCGGGTTACACCTGCGAAACGCGTTGCAGCTTTTTTTGGGAGTATAGAATACATTTATGTCTTTTCGAAACTGACAGTTATTGTGTCTGCTTCTTGGAGGTAAGGCACTGCCTCCCAAGCATTTTTAAAAAGTTTTTAGTGAAATTTTATCCTGTTGGTGCATTTGTTCTCTATTACAAAGTATTGTGTCCACCCCTGGTGGAGGGTTGATCTATCCCCTTTTTTTCCAATCTACAGAGAGCGACAGGTCTAATCTCCTCACCTGCATTTACAGTGGTTGCCTGGATGGTAACCCTGGTTTGAGAGTATCTATTCTCACACCTCAAAATCCAGTGCATACTACACTATATTAGGCTCTCGGTGTTCCTTTATATTACACTTGAGAACATTATTTGCAAAGCAGTATTTAGCCCCCAGTAAAGGTAACCAGGAATTGGTGCTCCCAATATAGGTAGCCAGGTATAGTTGCCCCAGTTTGGGTAGCCTGGTATTAAGTATGGGCTTAAATTCAGCTAAGGGTGATCCGGATAGTAGCTATCCGGATTCACCCAGTAATGCTGTGCGGGGGGGGGTCAAACTCACCTGTCTGACGTCTTCCTAGGTATGTCCCTCGGCGCCTCCCACGATGCAACCTGGAAGGAGGAAGTGTTTGTAGTCACGTGACCGCCGAGTGGAGCGCATCGTGGGAGGCGCCGAGGGACATACCTAAGAAGACATCAGACAGGTGAGATTGACCCCCCCCCCACCCCGCACAGCATTACTGGGTGAATCCGGATAGCTACTATCCGGATCACCCTTAGCCGAATTTAAGCCCATGCCTGCCTGCTATAGTTGCCCCCAGTATAGGTAGGCAGGTATAGGTGCCCCCGTATGGGTAGCTGGGTATAGAAGTCCCCAGTATAGGTAACCAAGTATATGTGTCCCAGTATAGGTAGCCAGCTATAGGCGCCCTAGTATATGTAGCCAGGCATGGATGCCCCTGTATAGGTAGCAAGTCATAGGTGGCCCAGTGTAGGTAACCAGCTATAGGTGCCCCAGTATAGGAAGCCAGCTATAGGTGCCACAGTATAGTTAGCCAGGCATAGGTGCCCCCAGTATAGGTAACCAGCTATGGGTGCCACCTCCACCCTTGGCTGGGGGATTACAGTGAAGGAGGGAGGGATCAGCAGCATGCTAGGACTCAGCCGCGGTGAAGGAGGTCCCAACTCCTCCCTCCCTACTCTCAGGTCCCCCTCCATTGCTGAAATGTATGAGCGGTTGGGAAGCGTAAGTGGAAACTGACCTTCCAGTCTCCAAGGGGTTATGACCTACCGCTGGGCTCCTCTTTCTCTAGTGCCTCTTACTACTTATGCTAATCAAGCAGTAGTAAGAGGCACTAGAGAGATTTCTCTAGTGCCTCTTACTACTTCTGCTAATCAAGAAGTAGTAAGAGGCACTAGAGAGAGAGGAGCCCGGCAGTACATCATCCCCGCTTTGGAGCCCTTAAGGTGAGTTTTCACTTACTGTTTCCTGATGCTCATACATTTCAGCAATGGAGGGGGACACTAGGAGAAGGAGGGCGGAGTCAGGAACCCCTCCCCGTGGCTGAGTCCCAGCATGCTGATGCTCTCCCCTCTTTCACTGCGCCCCCTCCCTCACTGTTTCCTGGGTGGTATACCAGCCCCCCCACCCCTCCCCCCACCCAGAAAGGAGGCAAGATAGCCAGGAAACTGGTATTGCTTAAAAGGAAATACATATGGCAGCTCCATATCCCTCTTGCTTCAGTTATCTATTGAGATGAAATGGGACCCTAGGCAAGATAGCAGTTTTTGCACACCGCTGATTGTCACCTGGATATTTTAGTAAGAATAAGTGGGGGTTAGCATTATATTGCGCTTTCCTCCTGGTGAACTCAAAGCCCCTGAGCTGCAGCCACTAGGATGCACTCAGTAGGCAGTAGCAGTGTTAGTCTAGCCCAAAGACTACTTACTGAATAGGTACTGGCTTACTGAAGAGGAAGAGCTGAGATTAGAACACATGTCACCTGTGGCAGAGCCCATAACCATTACACTATCCAGTAATATGCCTGGGCTTTGGAAAAGCTTTTGATGGCGTTCCCTACAACAGTATGGTGCTGAAACAGATGATGCAAGGGAGAATGTGTGCATGTGTACAGAGAACTGGCTAACAGACAGATGGCCGTGAGTGACAGTAAATGGCAGACGTGTAACAAAAGCCCCGGTGACCCCGCCAACTGTGGGAATGGGGGTGGGGGGGAAGGCTAGGGCCCCTGCTTTTCCTCCCTTTCCTCTAGCACAAAGTACAGCAGAATGTATATTTACATATATGTACATATAAGACAGAGGCGCTTGGCCATGCTACAGACCCGTTGGCCATGCTACAGACCCGTTTTTGTATTCTCCAATCTATTGCCTGATGAAGCAGAGTTGAGACCTGTGAAACGCGCTGCACTTTTTGGAGTATCTAATAAATGTTACTGTGAATCATAGAGATGTCTCAGTCTGTGATTTTCTACGAGGGAGGTAAGTCCACCAAAACGTCCCCCTTTTAAACTGTTTTTAAACACTTTTATCCTATTTTGGCGCCTCTGTTTATTTATTTATTATTTATTTATTGTATTTATAAAGCGCCAACATTTTACGCAGCGCTGACCTATATGTACATACAGTGGAGGAAATAATTATTTGACCCCTCACTGATTTTGTAAGTTTGTCCAATGACAAAGAAATGAAAAGTCTCAGAACAGTATCATTTCAATGGTGGGTTTATTTTAACAGTGGCAGATAGCACATCAAAAGGAAAATCAAAAAATAACCTTAAATAAAAGATAGCAACTGATTTGCATTTCATTGAGTGAAAGAAGTTTTTGAACCCCTACCAACCATTAAGAGTTCTGGCTCCCACAGAGTGGTTAGACACTTCTACTCAATTAGTCACCCTCATTAAGGGCACCTGTCTTAACTAGTCACCTGTATAAAAGACACCTGTCCACAGAATCAATCAATCAAGCAGACTCCAAACTCTCCAACATGGGAAAGACCAAAGAGCTGTCCAAGGATGTCAGAGACAAAATTGTAGACCTGCACAAGGCTGGAATGGGCTACAAAACCATTAGCAAGAAGCTGGGAGAGAAGGTGACAACTGTTGGTGTGATTGTTCGAAAATGGAAGGAGCACAAAATGACCATCAATCGACCTCGCTCTTGGGCTCCACGCAAGATCTCACCTCGTGGGGTTTCAATGGTTCTGAGAAAGGTGAAAAAGCATCCTAGAACTACACAGGAGGAGTTAGTGAATGACCTCAAATTAGCAGGGACCACAGTCACCAAGAAAACCATTGGAAACACATTACACCGCAATGGATTAAAATCCTGCAGGGCTCGCAAGGTCCCCCTGCTCAAGAAGGCACATGTGCAGGCCCGTCTGAAGTTTGCCAATGAACACCTGAATGATTCTGTGAGTGACTGGGAGAAGGTGCTGTGGTCTGATGAGACCAAAATAGAGCTCTTTGGCATTAACTCAACTCGCTGTGTTTGGAGGAAGAAAAATGCTGCCTATGACCCCCAAAACACCGTCCCCACCGTCAAGCATGGGGGTGGAAACATTTTGCTTTGGGGGTGTTTTTCTGCTAAGGGCACAGGACAACTTAATAGCATTAACGGGAAAATGGACGGAGCCATGTATCGTGAAATCCTGAACGACAACCTCCTTCCCTCTGCCAGGAAACTGAAAATGGGTCGTGGATGGGTGTTCCAGCACGACAATGACCCAAAACATACAGCAAAGGCAACAAAGAAGTGGCTCAAGAAGAAGCACATTAAGGTCATGGAGTGGCCTAGTCAGTCTCCGGACCTTAACCCAATAGAAAACCTATGGAGGGAGCTCAAGCTCAGAGTTGCACAGAGACAGCCTCGAAACCTTAGGGATTTAGAGATGATCTGCAAAGAGGAGTGGACCAACATTCCTCCTAAAATGTGTGCAAACTTGGTCATCAATTACAAGAAACGTTTGACCTCTGTGCTTGCAAACAAGGGTTTTTCCACTAAGTATTAAGTCTTTTATTGTTAGAGGGTTCAAAAACTTATTTCACTCAATGAAATGCAAATCAGTTGCTATCTTTTATTTAAGGTTATTTTTTCGATTTTCCTTTTGATGTGCTATCTGCCACTGTTAAATAAACCTACCATTGAAATGATACTGTTATGAGACTTTTCATTTCTTTGTCATTGGACAAACTTACAAAATCAGTGAGGGGTCAAATAATAATTTCCTCCACTGTATATTTACTTGCTTTCATCGTGTATGGTGTCCTCTTCTTCCTGGGAGCCATTTGCTCTATGCTGCCCTCCTAGCTCCCAATTACATTACATGACTTACCAGGAAAGGTTAGATAAACTGGGCTTATTTAGTCTGGAGAAAAGATGCCTTAGATGAGATCTATGTAACATGTATAAATACATCAGAGGGCAATATAAAAGCTTGGTGGATGAGCTTTTTGTCCCTCTGCTTTTACAAAGGACTAGGGGACATGATCTGCGCATGGAGAAAAGACGCTTTAGCCATTTATTTTGGTGAGGGTTCTTTACAGTAAGAGTGATTAAAATGTGGAATGTATTGCCACAGAAAGTACAGTATTTTCTGCCGGATAAGACGCACTTTTTTTCCCCCCAAAATCTGGAGAAAAAGTCCCTGCGTCTTATACGGCAAATGCAGGGAATCCCGACTTACGAACACTGGCCAATATGAACCACCGACCCACTACCACGTCAGGGATTCCCTGCATTAGCTCCCTGTGTGGTCTGCTCCTTCCCTACCCTCCACCCCGTGTATTGTTTGTGTAGCGGTATGTCCCTACTAGTTTGTCACCCATCTATGTGCGCCTGTCTCCCCTCCCCGCTTGTGTGCGCTCCTCTTCCCGCTTGTGTGCGCACTCCCCCTGGGCGTAATTGTCAGGATAGTGGCAGTCTCCAGAGGCTCTTTGTGATCGCAGACCTGTCGCCTCTCTCGCTCTGCTCCTCTAGTGATTGGCTTCTGCTATATGTGTAGAAGTAGAAGCCACCACTGGGGGAAGATGCAAGAGGGGAGACAGGTCTGTGATCTCTGAGAGCCACTGGAGTACGTATGACTGCTGCTGTCCTGACAATTACACTCGGGGGGGGGGGGGGGGGGAGTGCACACGCAAGCGGAAAGAGGAGCGCACACAAGCAGGGAGGGGAGCAAGGCACACACATGGGCAGCACACAAATAAGGACATGCCGTTACACAAATAATTACATGGGGCGGACCACACAGGGAGCCAGGGTCATGCACTGGGGACAGAAGGGGCTACATGGGGGACACATGGGAGACACCTGAGGACACATGGGGACACTGGAGGACATTAATTGGAGTAAAACATCTACAAGACGCTCCTGGAATGTAGACACACCAGGTTTAGTATACACTTTTTCCCCTGGTTTTTTCTGTCTAAACCTAGGTGTATCTTATATTCTGGCAAATACGGTAGTTATGGCAAATTTATATCTGCATTTAAGGGGGGCTTTGATGCTTTCCTTGTGTTGAAATACATCCATGGCTATAGTTATTAGGTAATCCCCAGTGGTGTTGATCCAGGGATTTTATCTGATTGCCATCTGGAGTTGGATAGGATTTTTTTCCCCTTTTGGGGCTAATTAGACCATACCTTGTAGAGGTTCATACACACCTACCAACAATCTGCCAAACTTGTCTGTTAAGCCCATACAACTTTTGTTGTGAAACAAGTTGAAACTAGAGATGTCAGTGAACGGTTCCCGAACCGTTCGCCGGCGAATCCCTCACCCTGTACTACATCTGGGTCACTATGACCCGGAATAGTACGGCTGCGCTGGGCTGGCAGTGCGCGTCCTTAATCATGCGCCTGTTACTGGGCACTCGCTGCGCATGTGCGTGACGTCATGAGTGACGTCACGCTCAAGCGCAGAGAGTGCCCGGCAACAGGTGCGCGATCAAAGACGCGCACCGCTGGCCTAGTGCAGCCGTACTACTACGGGTCATAGCGACCCGGATGTAGTATCGGCCCATAGAGATTCTCTGGAGAACGGTTCGTCAACATCTCTAGTTGAAACAACTAAAAAAAGTTTTTTGCTATGGTTTAAACAGCTGATAAGATGATCAGCTTTTTGAAGCAAAATACTTTTTTTAGTTGTTTCAACTTGTTTCACAACAAAAGTGGTTTGACAATTGTGCTGCATAAAAGACTGCTGTTTAGCGTGTGTATGGGGCTTAACAGACAAGTTTGGCAGATAGTTGGTAGGTGTGTATAAACCTTAAGGGTTTTTCACCTTACTCTGGATCAACAAGGACATGTGAGGGTGCAGGCTAGTGTTGTACTTTGTTTTATGTTTGAACTTGATAAACGTATGTCGATTTTCAACCCAAATAACTATGTAACTATGCCTCGGGATCTGGGCATGCAGCAAAACAAACAACTCTTAGGAGAAAGAGGTGACTGGACATAATGAGAACAGGTAAATATATTTACGCTGCCCTGCTTAGCTTTGGAAGAGGGGAAAAAGGAGGAGGGGGTCCCATAGCCCTCAGCCTCCCAGGGGAGGGGTGGGGCTTATTGCTGCAGGAAGGGAGGCTGTTGTTTTATGAGGGCCTCAGAAGGGCATCGTTACGCTGCTGGTAAATGCATTACATGCAAGATAGGCAACTGTTAGCTTTCAATCCTGCAACAGCCAGTATTAAGTCCAGCCCTCTTTAATTTAAGTGATAATGACCTAGTAGATGGGGAAAAAAGCTATTCTATGAAGGTGACTCCGTATGCTAAATTAGGTGCTAATTTTTGTTTCCCACACATTTTCTTCAAAATCATACAGTAGGAAGACATTGGTTTCAAATACCAATGTACAGGTGAATGCCAAAAACACTTCTTCCATCGCTGAATTACAGCAGATTTTAACTTATTTACTTCATGGATGCTCTTCCTTCTTTTTCTCCTCCTCCTCATTCATTATTAACATAATTTCACAGAGAATCCAATTAAACAATTTTTCATGACTTCAAAAGTAATATGCAATACCTGAGTTGTGCCAGCATCTTCAGCTCCATTCTGTTTATCTGGTTTTGTTTCTTCTGCAGCATCCTGCTCAGATTCAATAATTACCTCTTCTTTAGTCTCATTTTCAATCTAAAAGAGGTAAAATGATGTTGATATTGCTGTAAAATATTACTTGATATGTGTAACGATCGGTGTAGCAACACAGATGTCTGATTATGTGTGATCTGTAGAATCACCAATAATACAGACACTATACCTGATTATATGGTGCTCTGCAGAATTACCAATATTGCAAGTATAGCTAACAGGATAATACAATAGTGTATAGTGCTTGGTGCAACAGTAACAGAGTAGAATAACTAGGCCTCACCAGAGGAGCTGGTGGGCACTATTAGAACACAGTATCGGATAGATAGATAGAACCTCACCAGAGGAGCTGGTGGGAACTATTAGAACACGGTAACTGGCTAGTTTGGCAGAACCTCACCAGAGGAGCTGGTGGGTACTATTAGAACACAGTTCCTGGCTAGTTTGGCAGAACCTCACCAGAGGAGCTGGTGGGCACTGTTAGAACACAGTAACTGACTAGTTTGGCAGAACCTCACCAGAGGAGCTGGTGGGTACTATTAGAACACAGTTACTGACTAGTTTGGCAGAACCTCACCAGAGGAGCTGGTGGGTACTGTTAGAACACAGTAACTGACTAGTTTGGCAGAACCTCACCAGAGGAGCTGGTGGGTACTATTAGAACACAGTTACTGACTAGTTTGGCAGAACCTCACCAGAGGAGCTGGTGGGTACTGTTAGAACACAGTTACTGACTAGTTTGGCAGAACCTCACCAGAGGAGCTGGTGGGTACTATTAGAACACAGTTACTGACTAGTTTGGCAGAACCTCACCAGAAGAGCTGGTGGGTACTGTTAGAACACAGTTACTGACTAGTTTGGCAGAACCTCACCAGAGGAGCTGGTGGGTACAGTTAGAACACAGTAACTGACTAGTTTGGCAGAACCTCACCAGAGGAGCTGGTGGGAACTGTTAGATCACCTCACCAGTGGCAAGGTCCCACTGGTGAGTAGAGAGGTCCGACATGTTTAGAGTAATAACAGAGGCGCCCAAAGATTAAAAACACTATATTCAATCTTAAATCTTAATCAATCTTTGGGCGCCTCTGTTATTACTCTAAACATATTTGTATCCACTGGCTGGATGGGTGTGAACACCTCTTTTCTGTCTACGGAGAGCGACCTTTTAGCCTGAGCAGGGACAGGCCTAAGATCCCCGCCTGCGCAATTAGTGGTTGCCTGGAACTGGCAACCTATATTTGTGAGTATCATTCCTCCTATTATTGATCACGCAAAGCTATAACGATATCACACCATTGGGGCTCTCGTTTGTCTTCTTTTGTCTCTACAGAGAGGTCAGACAGGCTGGGTTCGGCAACTGAGAGACAGATACAGTACAGAATCAGTAAGCAAGAGAGTAGTAAGTATTCCGGCAGTGTTTCAGCAACTAGATCAGATGGGCAGAGACACAGAATCAATAAGCAAGAGCAGAGTCAGAGATAGCCAGAGTCATACACAGAGTATTAAATATACAGTAATAATAATAATCCTAGTCTTGTGTGAAATCCTTGGTTTCCTCCCAGATCAAAGCACACCGGATACTAGTCTAAGGTCTGAGCACTAACACGTATGTATTCGCAACCGCAGACAGGTTGCGAGTGAGCAGAGAAGGCTTAAGAAGCAGTGGAGACCTCACAGCCGCGCCCACCAATAATCAACCAATCCAGAGCGGTGTGAGTCCCCTCTGACGTCAGCCGACCAGCGGGTCAGCTGACGCACCTCCTCCCAGCATAAAGGCCCTGTCTACGCGCGCGGCTGCACGATACAGCAACCCTCTGTGTAAATGACAATTCCGTCCTCGGCGTGCTAGACGCTGATGGAACGGAAAACACCTTTGAACAGGGACCCGAGGAGGCTGCGGAGACACCCGGCGTGCCCGCAGCCGCAGATGTTACAATATGTTTAGAATATCATGGCCTGAATTTCCTCTGCTCTATGTGGTCTAACAGTATGTTTTAAGACTGCCATATCCTCCATAATTATTCATGAATGAAGGACAGTATATGATCAATATCACTTTGACACTGATATTACCTTGTTAAAGCCATGCAAAAGTAGATATTTGATCAGATTTTAGCATGTACTCCTGTAGTACAAAACTATGCCGCCATTGATCATGTACCACTCTAGCCTGAGGCCCCCAATCGCATGCTCAGTATTAAAAAAAAATGTCTTTTCCAATCAACAAAATAATCGATAAACAACAACTTGGTTTTCATAGCTTTTCATTGGATGTAATGTTTTATTTAATATAATGTCTGACCCATTTAATAATATTGAAAAGTGTATGTTTAAATTTGGACAGCTACGGCCTGTATAGAGAGGGATATTGAAGCTGCTATATTTTTTCCTTTAAAACAATTCCAATACACTGGCTGTACTGGTGGTCCTCTGCCTCCAACACCTTAAAGTAAACCTGTGAGATTTAAAAATAAAAAAGGATACTTACCTCAAGAGAGGGAAGCCCCTGGACAGTGGTTTATGTGAGTAATATGGTGCCTATGGCAAACACTGAAATTGTGCCCCCACCCCAGTTAGAGCCCCCTCCCCTGTAAAAACAGCACCGTTTCTCAAGTACATTTGTTATCATTCTCTGTGTTTTTTCTTTGTTGCAGGATATGCTGGCTACTTTTTGGGAAATATCTCTATTATACAGTATTGCAATTAAGTAGGCATGTGCCTCAAAATTAAAGAAATAATTAGTCACATGCTTCCAGATAAAAGAATAGTTACAGATAATTCAACAAGTAGTCACATGCCGCCCAACAAAAATATTAAGTAACAAGCATCCAGAACAGAAAAAATAATTAAAGAGAATCTGTGTAAAAAAAAAAAAAAAGTCCTACTTACCTCTGGATCCTAACAAAGCTTCCTCCGTCCTCTTCCGTCCCTCCATTAGCCTGCCCGGGTCCCCCGAAGTGCGGCGAGGTAAATATTTACCTACCGCAATCCTGCGTAGGCACACTAGCTGCTCTTCCTTCGGGTTAAGGCGGAAATAGCAGAACCCGATCCATCCGCTCTACTGCGCAGGCATGAGTCCTTTAGTGACTGTGCAGTACAGCGGATATGATTGAGTTTGGCTATTTCCGCCTCACCTGCGCTTGATCCTGGAGAGGTAAATAAATCAAGCCTAGTCAGGCTTGTCGGGGAGGATTGCGAGAGTATTCGGGCAAGCCAGCACTGGATTGCCTGCAGCTACAGGGATGGGGAAGCCTCATTGGGACCCTGAGGTCTTCCCCTCCCAAGGTAAGTATGCCCCAGAGGGATTTTTTTTATTACAGAGTCTCTTTAAAAAGACTCCGTAACAAAAATTGCATCCTGTTTTTTATCATCCTACAAGTTCCAAAAGCTATTCTAATGTGTTCTGGCTTACTGCAGCACGTTCTACTATCACCATCTCTGTAATAAATCAACTTATCTCTCTCTTGTCAGATTTGTCAGCCTGTGTCTGGAAGGCTGCCAAGTTCTTCAGTGTTGTGGTTCTGTGATGCATCTCCCCCCTCCAGGCCCCTCTCTGCACACTGCCAGTGTGTTATTTAGATTATGGCAGGTTCTCTCTGCTCTATTATCTTTTACAATCTGGATAAATCCTCCTCTGAGCTGGCTGGGCTTTCACATACTGAGGAATTACATACAGGCACAGCTGTCTGCACTGCAGGAAGAAACAGCCTGACACGTCAGTGGAAGATAGCTGCAGGGGGAAAGAAACACACAAATGATCTCTTGAGATTAAAAAGGAAGGCTGTATACAGCCTGCTTGTGTATGAATGTATTTTCTATGTGTGGACATACTGTACATCAACCTACTTCTTGTTTTGGTGGCCATTTTGTTTGTTTATAAACAAACTTTTTAAAACTGTTTTTAACCACTTTTAAAGGGACTCCGAGCAGTGCAGAAACTATGGAAAGATGCATATCATTTTAAAGCTCTCTTTCTCCTCTTTCCAATGATATATAAACCACCACCCTACGTCTTTTAGTTTTCGCTATTTTCGCGATTGAAATTGTCGCGACCGCGATTTCAATCGCGAAAATAGAGAAAACTAAAAGGTGTAGGGTAACGATTTAGGTGTCGTCAGAAAGAGGAGAAAGAGAGCTTTAAAATGATATCCATCAAGCCATAGTTATATTGTATTACACAGGGCGACTTTTTGTCAAAGTCAGCAGCTGCATTCAGCAGAATGGAGCTGCTGACACTGGGGAAAGTGTCGTCCTGTGTAATACAATATAACTATGGCTTGATGGATATCATTTTAAAGCTCTCTTTCTCCTCTTTCTGACGACACCTACATCGTTGCCCTACGCCTTTTAGTTTTCTTTATTTTCGCGATTGAAATTGCGGCCGCGGCAATTTCAATCGCGAAAATAGCGAAAACTAAAAGGCGTAGGGTGGCGGTTTATATATCATTGGAAAGAGGAGAAAGAGAGCTTTAAAATGATGTGCATCTTTCCATAGTTTCTGCACTGCTCGGAGTCCCTTTAATGCGGCGAGGAGCGGCGAAATTGTGACAGAGGGTAATAGGAGATGTCCCCTATCGCACTGGTATGTTTACTTTTGTGCGATTTTAACAATACAGATTCTCTTTAAGTAGTCACACAACGCTAGATAAAACATTTAAGCAGCCAGGTGCCTCAAGATAAACCAAAAAAATAGCTAGGTGCATCAACATAAAATAATTAAGTAGCCAAGTATGCCCTATGTACATAAATTAAGTAGCCATGCTCCCCAGATAACAAAATTAAGTAGCCGTGTGTCCCTAGAACAGTATTAGGTAGCCAGATGTTAACCTAGATATTAGGTATCTAGGTTAACGATCTAAGATGGCGCCGGACTCGGACGCCACGGCCACAGGGCTCCGGACTTTTTTCTTCTTTAACCCGCCATTGCTGCACCACCCGATCTCCCCTATCTATCTGGGGAGCGGGCGGGCATCGCAGACTGCCGAGCAGAGCGAGGAGGCAGAGGTTTTTGGGCCCCGGTGGAGGCTATCGCAGCCGGAGGGGCAGAAGAGCACATGCGGCCGAGCATTGCTCACTGTCTAATGCTGCCTCCGAAGACCGAAGCTGCGCTGGAGAGATGTACCGGCGGCGCAGTGTCCAGCCGCGGAGGCCTGCCTCACCATCGCCCCATCCCGGACCAGACATCCGCCTCAGTCCATTGCTCCACCGGCCCTCCCACGTGGTCCGCCAGGCTGCGCTCGTTGCCTGGGAGCCCAGGACGCCAGAGCGGAGCACGTGGCCTGATCCCCGTCGCCACCTCAGCCGTGCAGGAACGGAGCTGCACCATCGCTGATGCCGCCGCCTGCAGCGCTCCCACAGAAAAGGAATTCCACCGCTCTGCCTGCTGCACCCTGCTTTGCCATCAGCCTGGCCGCAGCAGCTGGGGAGGGCTTCACCATCGGCTGGCCACCTACGTTCTCCACCACTGGCCTCCAGTCTGCTCGGCCACCCACGTGGAGCTCCTCTTCTCCAGGCCCTCCTCTTCTCCAGGCCCTTCAGGCTGCCTCCATCACAGCATGCCTCCATCTGTAGCACCCCAGGTCGGCATCGCCCCCAGGGCCCCCAAAGCCCCCTGAAACACCTCAGGCTGGAATCACCAGACCCCCCTGGTCACACCTGGGGTGACGGAGATGGTGCTGTTCCCTTAACAGTGGAGCTGGCTGCCGCCCAGCATCTGGGCATCTGTGTCCTGCAACCACCAAAGGTAGACCTCCCTGGCCTGTCCACCACTGCTGCCCAGCCGGGGGGTCCCCGGGCCCCACATCCACCACCCAGGGGTGCCCCCGGGTACACCCTGGCCCCACAGGGCCCCCACTGTGTCTGCGCCCTCTTTGCCCAGCCGGACGGACTCAAAATCGGGACCGCTGCTCCTCGGGCAACCTGGTCCGAGTGAACTCTGCTGTCCGCCTCCATCATGATGCCCCTCAGCTTTCTCAGTTGCTTTCTCTCTACTTTCGCGGACAAATCGGAGCACCTGTCTTGTTGGGAGCGTGTCGCTGTGTAGCGTCCAGTGCCGAAAATGGCAGCGCTCATATCAGCTCTCAGGCTGCTCCTCCAGTCCCACTCTTTTCTGTTCCTGTTATCAATGTATGCTTTGCTATGTTTGTATTACGTTAACTGTACGTGTATGCTGAAATGCTCTGCACTGTTTTTATTTTTGCTTTTATTGTTTATACGTATGACCCATGCTTGACTGCATGTGATGCTGCACTCTGCTTAATTGTCCTATGTATGCTTGTCCCATGTCTATGTATGTGCCATGCTTAACTGTATGCTACTTCTTGTCTCTTCACCAACGACCCTGTATGTGCCAAAACCAATTCCGGGTACAATCCACCATTGTACTTGGCGATAATAAATTCTGATTCTGATTCTGAAAAAAAAAAAAAAAGGTAGCTATAGCTGTCTCCAAATTAGCAGTATTAAGTTGTCCTGTGAGTTCCCCATTTAGCAGTATTAGGTAGAAAGATGTGCCCCTCAAATAGTATTAAGTAGCTAAAAGTACCCCCAAAAGTATTAGTTGCACAGGTCCGCCAATACTAATAGGTAGCCAGGTGTGCCCCTCCAGTGTTAGGTAGCCAGAGGTGTCCCCAGCATAGGTACTCCACCCCAGTTTAGGCAGTGAGAGGTGTCCCTAATAAAAGTAGACTCCCCCCCTCCTCATGTAAGCAGTGAGAGGTGTCCCCAGTGTAATTAGCCTCATCCAGTTTAAGTAGCAGCAGGTGCCCCTAGTGTACACAGTTTAGGTAGTGACAGGTGCCCCCAGTGTGAATAGTCTCCCCCCCCCAGTTTAGGTAGTGAGAGGTACCCCTGGTGTAACTAGCCCCGCCCCCAGTTTAGGTAATGACAGGTTCCCTCAATGGAAATAGCCCCCTCCAGTCTAGGTAATGGCAGGTGCCACCAGTGTAAATGCCCCCCTCCCCCCAGTTTAGGTAGTGGCAGGTGCCCCAAGTGCAAATAGCAACCCCAATTTAGCTAGCGACAGTAGCCCCCAATGGCACTCATGGTGCTGTGGCCCCCATGGCACGAGCCATGTCTGCACTACTTAAGAAAAGACACTGCCTCTTAATTTTCCAGAGGCTTCCCCTGTCCTCCTCCACCAGGCCGTTCCATTGCTAAGACCCTCAATGCATGTGAGCGCAGCCAAATTGCTCTTGCGCAGTAGCACGGACCCGTTCGGGCTTTGGTGGAAAAAGCAGAGCCTCTATTAAAAAGACACTGAAGCAAAAAAATAAAAATTATGATATAAAGATCTGTATGTGTAGTACAGCTAAGAAATAAGACATTAGGAGCAGAGACATGAGTCTAATATTGTTTCCAGTACAGGAAGAGTTAAGAAACTCTAGTTGTTATCTATGCAAAAGAGCCATTGAGTTCCACCACTTTCAAAGTCGCAGACAGCTTTGTCTTCTAAAGTTTATTGTCTCAAATGTCTAGCACTGTATTGTTTGTTTTTCTGCAGAGCACAGGTCAAAAGTTCACTATCCTGCTCTGTAAAATCATTTAGAATGCAGAGTAGTGTGTAAACTGCAAATATTAGGGAATAATGCAATGTTATAATAAAAAGAAAAAAACTTTATACCTGAAAATGAAAATGTGAGAATATTTTCTTTGCTACTAATGTTCTAGTAATTATCTGTAATACACAATCAATTCATTATATCATAATTTTTTTCAGTGTCTCTTGAAGGTGTGTACCCATTTGGAACACATTTTTCCATACAGGTACACTTTAACCACTGGCCCAGAATGAGAGCGCAGATTACATGCTCCAACTAAAAGTGCAATACTGTCTCTCGCACTCCGACCTAGCAAAAGGTTTCTTTGTGACCCTTAAAACTTATCCTGGGCTTCTTCTGGATGCTGTGGATGCAGTCCACCTAGTGAGCATACACCATCCCTGTCCTTTTTGGTGCATCAAGGGATGCAGGTGGTTCCTATATTGGCTGAAATGGCCAAGGTCACCCTGGTGAAGAGGAGAGACTGGAAGCCCAATGGTGCAGTACCGTTAGATAGTGGGTCAAAAATATCAATGTGTGAATTACCGTATACTCACAATGGTGGGTTGCACAACGCTTGCGAGAAAATTACCGGCCCGCTTGGTATTCCAGGCCAATCAGGAAACTGGATAGTATCTCTCCTTGAGATATTTCAGTTTCAGAGAAAACTTCAAAGATAGCACCTCTTATGGAGGTTTGGCTAAATAATTGTACTGGTTTGGAGGAGCCCGATGTAACAGCTAGATAAAGAATAAGAGAGACAAATTGCTTACCTCCCTGGAAGAAAAAAAACAGTTTGACTGGAAATATTAAGTCAAGCACAAAAAGACAGACAACAAGTTTCATGGGCCCTTACCCACTTCCTCAGGTCAGTTCAACAAAAAACTATGCCTAAAAATTATAAATATATTTCTCTTTGACTCACAGGATAACAATGAATACCTATTAAAGTTATTTCTATTTAAACACTAAAACATATACAGTCCCTCTCAATATCATAAAAAAGGAAAAAGGAAGCTCATCTTACTGAAATATACATGTATATTAGCCTCTATAACATTCTTTATGTTTTGAGCATTTACATACTTAGGTGTTGGGTTGCCGTGGTATACCATGCATAATCTTTTATTGCCGGTTTTCAGGGGGAGAAGAGGGGCAGGAGCACAAACAGCGGCGGGGGTGATACGCAGCAGCCGAGCATGAACAGTGGCGGGGTAATCAGATACTCACATTGCCGGGATCCCTCGCAGCATATACTGCTTAATTCTTCCTGTACCTGCATTCCATCTCACTTTTACACTGCCTAGGGGGTGCCTATAAAAGTTTACTGTGGTAATAGTAAAGTGCAAAAGTGCTGTAAGGGGCTGAAGAAAGAATAAAGATAAGCCCTGTTATGGGCTCTTACCTTAGGGATCACTAGTTGAGAGCATGCCCGCTCTGCACAGTTATAAATACTTATTTCCTGGATTTTCGTGTTCACTTGTCACATCCAGCTGGCGTGTATGACGCACTTACGGTGTTGCGTCCTGGTAGTAAAGTAATGCAGCCGTCCCGAGGTGAGCTACTGTCTTTGCCTCAAGTGGTGTCCATTTTTTAGGGGACATTTAGGCTGCATAGCAATAGGTTAATATATGGGAAAGAAGAATAACCATACTGAAAAGGGATAAAATATAGAGAGAAAGAATAGATAATTATACGGGAATGGAGAATAACAGGGGTGCTCGCCAGGACCTCGTGATCACGCATAACCCATGATCACGAGTTGTTTTAGCTGAATCCGGACTCAAATTCGAAGATCGGTATCGATCTTTAATCCGGATTCGAAGGTATCCGGATTCAGTGGATGACGTCAATCTGCCAATCAGAAGGCCCCCAGCTGAGGCCCTAGCAACCAATCAGAGGAGGGGAGCCTGGCCCTCCCCTCCTCTATATAAGGTGGCGTCCATCTTGAGGAACCCATCCTTGCTTGTGACTCTGTGGTACTGAGAGCATCTCCAGTGCTGCTGTTCGTCTGAGCAAGTGCTTTTCTTGTGTTAAACCCAGCGTTTTTTGTTAATTCACACATTCTCTACACATATATTGTATTGATTTATAGTTAGTTAGTGATTTGATTGTTATAGTTCAGTTTGTGTATATATTGTATACTGTGCAAGCCTAGTGTTAGGTCTGTGTGCAGGCTAAGCCTGCTAGCCTAGGATAGCCTTAGCCTACTAGCTGTAGGTAGGTTAGGGATTATAGTTAGTAGTTGTGTTACGTACTAGTTTAGTTAATTTGTACTGCTAGTCTGTCAGTTGATTTTGTGCCGCAGCTTCAGTACTGTTAGTTACTTTACAGGCCAGGCCAGCATCTGTTGTGATTTGTGACTGGCATCTGCCTGACTCTATTGATTGTGTGTGACAGACTTTTATTGTCACTGTCTGTCACACTAGTTAGTTATCGACTACTGTGTAGACTACACTACTAGTAGTACTACTACTACTATTTTAAAAAAAAAAAATTCACTTTTTTTGTCACCAACCCAGACTCTATATTAAAGTTTACACCCTTTCCCGCCCTATATATATATATATATATATATATATATATATATATATATATATATATATATATATATATATATATATATATATATATATATATATATATATATATATATGTGTGTGTATATATATATATATATATATATATATATATATATATATATATATATATATATATATATATATATATATATATACTAGCTGGTTGCCCGGGAATGTATTTGGCTGGTGTCGGCTCCACCCACTTTTTCTAACCCTAACAATTACTCAATGACCAAGTTTGTGAGCTTTGTGGTCTTTTGCATCAATAATTTGCATTGAAATGAAAAAATCTGATGGGTTGTTTGTGGCTCCACCCTCTTTTCTGAATTTGAACCCCAGTCACCCAATGACCAACTGTGCAAGAATGGTAGCAATTAAATATTCCCTTGAAAAGCAATAGGTGAAGCTTTATACACTTTTGTAGGCTCCACCCACTTTTCTGAATATTAATCCCATTCACTGAGTGACCAACTGTGCAAAGTTTAAGAACCCTCCCATTAACATTGTAAGAATGGCTGCAGTTTACATTTTCCCAGTGAAATTTGTATTTGTCTCCACCCACTGATGACCCGGTAATGCCCGGGTATGTATTTGTCTGGTGTTGGTTCCACCCACTTCTTCTAACCCTAATGCACAAACACTCAATGACCAAGTTTGTGAGCTTTGGGGTCTTTAGCATCAATAATTTGTATATTCTCATAGAAATTAAACAAATCAGATTGGCTGTTTGTGGCTTCACCCCCTCTCTCCAGCATTTGAACCCCAGTCACCCAATGACCAACTGTAGCAGGTTTGAGGCATCTGTTATTACCAGTGTAAAAATGGCAGCAATTTAAATATTCCCCTTGAAAATCAACAGGTATATTTTGATTGGCTATTATAGGCTCCACCCACTTCCCTGAATATTAATCTCAGTCACCCAGTGACCATCTGGGCAAAGTTTGGGAACCCTGCCATTAACAGTGTAAGAAGGCCTGCAGTCTACATTTTCCCAGTGAAATTTGGTTTTGGCTCTGCCTACTTTTTGTAACCTGGACATACAGTAACTCAACGACCAAGTTTGTGAGCTTTGGGGTCCTTGGCATCAATAATTTGTATTTTCCCAAGAAATGAAACTGTTTGTGGCTCTGTCCCCTTTTCTGAATTTGAACCCCAATGACTAACTGTACCAGGTTTGAGGCTTGTGCCATTAACAGTGCAAGAATGGCAGCAATTTTAATATTCCCCTTGAAAATCAACAGGTGATTTTGATTGGCTTTTTTAAGCTCCACCCGCTTTTATGAATATTAATCCCAGTCACCCAGTAACCAATTGTGCAAAGTTTGAGAACCCTGCCGTTAACAGTGAAGAATGGCTGCAGTTTACAATTTCCCAGAAAAATCTGTTTTTGACTCCACCCACTTTTGTAACCTTGACACTCACTACTCAATGACCAATTTTGTGAGCTTTTGGGTTCCTGGCATCAAAATTGTGTGAATGAAAGCAGTTTATCCAAAAAAAAACCAAATCTGATTGAATGTTTGTGGCTCCACCCCTTTAGTGAATTTGAACCACAGTCACTTGATGACCGACTGTAGCAGGTTTGAGGCCTCTGCCATTAACAGTGTAAGAATGACAGCAGTTTCAATATTCCCCTTGAAAATCAATAGGTGAATTTTGATTGGCTCTTGTAGGCTCCACCTAGTTTTCCATATATTAATCCTAGTCCCCCAGTGACCAACTGTGTCAAGTTTGAGAACCCTGCCATTAACAGTGTAAGAATAGCTGCAATTTATATTTTCCCATGTAAAAAGTTGTTTTTGGCTCTGCCCACTATTTCTAACCTTGACATAAAGTCACTCACTGACCAAGTTTATGAGCTGTGTGGTCTTTGGCATCAATAAGTTGCATTTTACCATTGAAATTAAACAAATCTGATTGGCTGTTTTTGGCCCACTCCTGTAATGATCTGCTCAGCTGCCTGTGCAGGCAGGCAGCTTTTTGACCATTGTTCAGGTCTGCATTCTGCAGGTCCCTGGAAGAGAGACCTTTTGTCAGTTTTTCAGCTTGCTGCTGCTGAAGAATTTGCATACGTTTGTCATGCAAATTGCCTAGCCACATCCCTTGTAGGCTTGCTCTATATATATACCATGTGATATCACAGACCTTCGCTGGTCTTAAGAGTTAGTTCCTGTGTAACACTCACCTGGAGTGTCAGCCTTGCTCTTTGTTTGAAGATTAGCCTAGAGTAATTCATGGGACTGCACTAGGCAGGTTTCCCTAGTGCAGTTAGGATTGCTTATCTGTTTTGTTTGTCTGTTGCGATTGTCCTGTCCCAGCGGTGGTCGACAGGAAATCGTTCTGTGTGTCTGGGTGCTAACCTGAACAGCGGTTGTTACTGGTAGCCCCTTCTGATCTGTCTTACCTGGATCGCACTCGCCTAGCGCTAGTGCTGTGGATCCTTCTGTCCTGTTTTCCTGGATCGCACCAGCCTCTTGCGCTAGTGCTGTGGATCCTTCTGGTCGGCTACTCTGTACTTGGATCGCACTAGCATCTTGCGCTAGCGCTGTGGATCCTTCTGTTCTGTCTTCCTGGATCGCACTAGCCACTTTCGCTAGTGCTGTGGATCCTATCTCTCGCTTGTTCATGTTTTCGTGTGTCTGTCTTGTCTGCTACGAACGCTTGCTGGAGGCTCGGTGAGGTAACCGTTAAGCAAGCGCTCGCGTCCTCTGTTTCATGTTTGTCTGTCGGTGGTTAGTTAGGCGTGCTTGTCTCTATTGTGCTTATCACGTGGAGACCGCGCATAAACACGTGCACTGTTGCGAATGAGTGCGGTGTTCGCGTTTAGGTAGCGTTTGTTATTTTCCGTATTTCCTCATTGTATGATTTGCTGTGCCTTTGCTACTCTCGTGCTCTGCCTTGCTGTAGCCTTGTGTCACCTCTGGCAATCGCCTCTCTCGCGATTGCGTTCCTACTTCATATCTGCTGTTGTGTATGCACCGTCGCGGGTTGGCGACTGAGTTTGGTGCACACACATACAATCTGTCCCTGTGCTCATTCTCTACCGCAATCGCTTCTCTTGCGATTGCGTTCTCACTTGGTTTCTTCTGTTGTGTGTCCATCGTCGCAGGTGGCGTCTAGTTTGGTGAACACACATACCCTCTGTCACTTTGATCTCTCCCTTTCAGGGCTATCTTGCCCTGCGTTTCTGCCCTTCGTACAATTCCTGTCTGGCGTGTGTGGCAGGGCAGAGGAGCCGTTCCTCTGCACTCCACAGCTCCCCCTGTCGACAGGAATTTCCCTCTACAGGTGCATCACACCTTTTGCTGGGTTCCCGCAAATTATACGCTTGTGGAGGATTTCCGCAGTGTCAGCGCACGCCTTGTGCGCTGATCACGGAGAGAATTCCACAATCGTTACAACTCCCTTTTCAGAATTTAAACCCCAGTCTCCCAGTGACTGACTGTACCAGATTTGAGGCCTCTGCCATTAAGAGTGTATGAATGGCAGCAATGTAAATATTCCCCATGAAAATCAAAAGGTGAATTTTGATTGGCTGCTGTAGGCTCCACCCAATTTCCTGAATATTAGTCCCAGTCACCCAGTGGCCAACTGTGTCAAGTTTGAGAACCCTGCCAATAACAGAATGGCTGAAATCAATCTAAAAAATCTGATTGGCTGTTTGTGGCTCCACCCACTTTAGTGAATTTGGACCCTAGTCACCCAATAACTGACTGTATCAGGTTTGAGACCTCTGCCATTAACAGTGTAAGAATGGTAGCAATGTAAATGTTCCCCCTTGAAAATCAATAGGTACATTTTGATTGGCTGTTTTTAGGCTCCACCCACATTTCTAAATATTAATCCCAGTCACCCAGTGGCCAATTGTGTCAAGTTTGGGAACCCTGCCATGTAAAAAATTAAGTTGTTGGCGCAGCACACTTTTTCTAACCTTGACATAGAGTCACTCTATCAAGTTTATCAGCTTTGGGGTCCTTGGTATCAATACTTTGTATATTCCCATTGAAAAATAAACCCATCTTTGCCGTGGGTCGTCGTCCCTGGCCCATTGCGGAGAGTCAGGCACAGGCTGTCGTGGAAATGATGGCGGAGCAGCAAGCCACCATTTCTAGCCAGACCTCCAGCGCCAGCGAGACCAGTGCCACCACCAGCACTCCGGTCCGCAGCAGCAGCCACCCTCCACCACCGCTTGAGGTCACGTCGACCCCAGGGACCAGCCTGACCTCACTGCCCTTGCTCTTTACGCCAGGGACCGCAAGCACTTTGAGGAATGTTGTTGCCGTGTTTGAGGAGGAGATGATGGGGACATGCGAGGAGGAGGAATTTGAAGTGGAGGAGTTTGTTGTCGGCGCACAACAACCTGAATTTCATGAGGAGGAGGAGGGGCCTGATGCAGGGGAAGTTGGGGCAGAAGAGTTGGTTGGGGGCTTAGAGGAAATGTTTGGGGATGATGATGATGATGATGATGATGATGTGCTGGACCTTCCCTATGTGCCACCACCACAGTTGGGTGAAGACAGCTAGTCATCGGAAGAGGAGGCGTCTCTGGCACAGAGGCGCGGAAGCAGCATGTCGGCCGGCACAGGCAGTGGAAGGCAGAAGCCACAGCCTGCTGCTTCAGCCGCTACCACCACCCCCACCAAACCTCCTCCAAGCAAAGGGAAAAAAAGCAGCCCTCCAAAGGCAAAAAACCTCCTCAGCCCTCAAGCAAGAAGGGCAAGTTCAAATCCCCAATGTGGCGGTACTTCACTGTGTGCGATGACGATGAGAACCATGCCATTTGCCACAGTTGCGGTGCCAGCCTGAGCAAAGGTCGTGATCTGCACAAGTTGGGTACCTCGTGCCTGCAGACCCACTTGGAAACCAGGCATTTTCATGATTACCAGGAGTATCTGAGGCTGAGGGACAGTGGTGCAGGCAAGACAGCCACTGCACAGCCTTCAGCAGCAGCAACAGCATCCCACCCACTTGTTCATCCACCATCATCCGCAGGAGCGTAGAAAGGCACTGCTCTCCCCAGGGGCCTCATCTGCTACCTCCACAGCTGCCTCCTCTTCTTCCCGTGCAGGCAAATGCCGCCAGACCCTGCTCAGCTAGTCGTTCCCCGGTGTGGTCAAGGTTCTGCTTCCCACCAAAAGGTGCATCCGGGTACTGAACGGTTGCTTGCCCGGGCCATGTGCTCCCAGCTCCTGCCGTACTCCTTTGTGCAGGAGGGGAGTGACATGAGAGCGCTCTTGCAGTTTGGGATCCCCAAGTGGCAAGTTCCAGCACTGCATAGGTTTGCTATGGCGAACGTGTGCCGCTCACTTGATCACGCCGTGAGTGAGCGGATCCATGTCACCATGGATTCCTGGAGCAGCCGTTTCGGGACAGACCGCTACCTGTCCTTCATGGCTCACTGGGTGAGCCTGGTGGAAAGCGCCAGCGAGGAAGCAGAAGCAGGTCCATCCTTGGGCGCATCAGCACCAGTAGCCCACTATGTGGTGCCACCACGCGGGGTCAGGGGAGAAGCAGCAGCTCCCGCTGCCAAGCGACGCCACCTCAGCAGTAGCGTGAAGGCCCGCCACTGCCAAGCACTGCTTGAGATGGTCAGCCTTGGGAAGGCCAAACTGATGGCAGCCAACGTCCTTCTCAACCTCAGGGAGCAGGAGAAGATGTGGCTGACCCCCAGAGGCCTCAAAGTCGGATTGGTGGTGTCCGACAATGCGGCCAACCTGCTGGCTGCCATCACCAGGGGACACTTGACCCACATCCCCTGCTTGGCCCACGTCCTGAACCTGGTGTTGCAGAAGTTCCTGCGCACCTACCGGGGGATGGACAATGTTTTGGAAGCGGCTCGGAAAATTGTTTGCAGTTTCTGCCGCTCAGCTGGTGCCGGCGCAAAACTGGCTGACCTGCAACAGCGCGAGGGCCTGCCATGACACTGGCTTGTCATGGATATGCCAACTCGCTGGTATTCCACCCTGGCGATGTTGGAGCGGCTGGTTGAGCAGAGGAGGGCTGTCCAACGCTACATCGTTGAGGCCACTGTCGCCGGCACCACCAAACTCCAGCTCATCTCCAACGCACAGTGGGGGCAGATGCAGCAGGTCTGCTTGGTATTTGCTCCCTTCCTGCAGGGAACCAACCTGGTGAGCGAGGAATGGGCATCCCTCTGCCAGCGGGTGCCCTTCGTTTGTCTGCTGGACAGGGCCCTGTGTGGTCTGATGGATGTGGGAGAGGAGGCCCTGATCCAGCTGGAACAGCAGCCGCCTGCGCAGTTCAATTCTGCAGAGGATTTTGAATTTTTGAAGGAGGAGGAGTTGGAGGTCCTGGACATTGCTGTTGAGGGGGAACAGCGAAGCGCAGCTGCAGTGGTGCGAGGGTGGAGAGAGGAGGAAGAAGCTCAGGGGCCAGAGGAGGACAGTGTTGCGGCCGCTGACCCTGATGTCTCTGCTGGACAGTCCACCCTGTTAACCATGGCAGCATGCGTGCAGCAGCATCCTCCTCTCAAGGTCACAGCCAGCGCCTGACCCGGATGGTGGCCGACTACATAGGGTCCTTCAGCGGGCTTGACACCGACACCCCTGTGGTCCCCTTGGAGTACTGGGTCGAGCGCTTGGAGATCTGGAGTGAGCTGGCGCAGTACGCCCTGGAAGTCCTTGCTTGCCCCCCTTCCAGTATGCTGTCCGTGAGGTGCTTCAGTGCGGCTGGTAGCGTGGTCACGGAGAAGCACTCTCGTCTGTCCAGAGTCCTTGGACAGACTCACATTTTTGAAGATCAACCAGGCCTGGATTGAAGGCAAGTTCCTGGCCCCTTTTGTCGGCAAGAGGAGGACATGAGGTGCCTGGGAATCATTTTTTGACAACATCAACCTTCTTTCCCCTGCTAATTTGGCCTTGTTTTTCTTTAGGTGCTGTGGTACCACCGCTAGGTGCCATGGCCTAGGCTGCCTGCCGCCATGTATGTCCTTCTGCTGCTGCATTAAACCTCCTGCTGTCTGTGTTCCCACCACCTCCAGGGTCCACTCTGTTATGCGCGCTGCTGCCACTAGTTATTTTACACACCTTCAAAATAGCTACTAGTACTGTTCTTGTGTAAAAAAGAAAACATGTTTGAGGTGTCTGGGATGCAAACTGTGCTGTCCAAGTTGTGGGGAGAACCCAACTGTGGCTGTACGACCACTTCCTGGAGCCTCACGGTTGTTTGTTTTTGTTTGTGCTGTGGTATCACCACTAGGTGCCACGGCCTGTTACAGTGCCTGCTGCCACACGTTACTAACCTCCTCCTCCTCCTGCTGCACCTACTTTAACCTCCTGCTGTCTGTCCTCCCACCGCCAGGGTCCACAGAGTTATGCGCCACTAGCTATTACGCCACTACAATAGCTACATTTTGTTGTAAAAAAATAGAAAAATTCTGAGGAGTCTGGGTTGAAAAATGTGCTGTTCCAGTTGTGTATTGGACACAATGTGGGCTTCACGACTGCTGTCTGGAACCTCCTGCTGTTTTATCGGTGTTATATTTACAGCCGTGGTACCAACGCTAGGTGCCATGGCTTGATACATTGCCTGCTGCCACATGTCACTCACTCCTCCTCCTCCTGCTGCTTTAAACTCCTGCTGCCTGAGCACTCACCGCCAGGGTCCACAGAATGTGCTGCTGGCTGCTGCCATGCACCACTAGCTATAACGCCACAACTTTAGCTATGCTGTTGAAGAAAAATTAAAAAAAAATTCTAAAGGAAAAAAAATGAAGTTGGGTACAAGAAGAAGAATAAGAACAAAAACTTGAAGGAAGAAGAAGATGATGAAGAAGAAGAAGAAGAACCAGGTGAAGAAAAAGAACCAGGTGAAGAAGAAGAACCAGGTGAAGAAGAAGAAGAACCAGTTGAAGAACAATAACCGGGTGAAGAACAAGAACCAGGCGAAGAAGGATAACCAGAAGAAGAACCAGAAGAAGAAGAACCAGGTGAAGAAGAAGCTGAAAAATCAAGTGAAGATGAACCAGATGAAGAAGAAGAAGAACCAGGTGAAGAAGATGATCCAGGTGGTGAAGAAGATGGTGAGAAAGAAGATGGTGAAAAAGAAAAAGAAGACAGTGAAGAAAAAGATGGAGAGAAGAAAAAGAAGGTGAAGATGGTGAAGAAGAATAAACAAACAAATACAGAAAAAAATGTTTTCCATCCAATTTTTTTTTCCTTTTTAACACGCCCACTATACACATACATTTAATTGAGATTTTCTTTAAAACAAACATGATGCTTTAAGGCCATAAGTGATTACGACTCGAATGCGAATTCGAACCGGATTTGACCAGGACCCGGATTCGAATGCATTCAAATCGAATTCGGGTCCATTTGAACGTCCGGCCGAATCCGGATTTGACCCGGATCCGGATTCAAATGCACCTGAATCTAATTTGGGTGCATTCGAGCATGCCTGGAGAATAACCATATTAGAAAGGGAGAGAGAGTCAGAGGGAGAGAGGATGTGTAGGGATATATGCATTATATTAAGGTGAAATATAATGAACATTGTTAGGGATAGGGTCAGGTATACATTGCAAATTATAGATGTGTGGGGAGGAAAAGGGAGGTTAAAGGAGGAATAAGGGGTTGAGGAGATAATATATATATATATATATACCTGTATATTATTCAGAAAGGGGAAGGGGGGAGGGGGGAATGAAGAGGCAGAAGAGGTAAGGTGGTAAGGTCAACGTAGGGAATTGTATGGCAAGAGAGTGTAAAGGGGGGTAGTAAGATAAGTGATGGAGCGATGGTATGTGAGGGTATAGTAGGATGTGAACATCCATACTGTTGGGGGGGGGGAATATGTACTGTTTGGGGAGGGGGTTTCATGGGACCGTGTACTGATTTGAGGGGTAAGGTTTTAGGGGGGTTATGTGGGGAGTTATGCATTAGGGAGAGATGGGGGGGGGGGGCAGATGTGTATGAAAGGATAAGAAGGCAATGCACGGTGAAACGTGCAGTGGATGTCGAAAATAAGGGTAGGGATGTGTGAGTGTGTAGCAGGGGACAATGAGTAAAAAAAGGAAGGTGTGTTGAGCGGGGTAACACACAGGAAGGGGAAGAGAGAAGTGTGGTAATGCGGAATGAGTATGTATGCATTGAAAAGATAATGTGGAATAAATGTGTACGCCGTGTAAAGAATCGCGCCTAACATGGAGAGGGATTAACAGGATGGGACTAGGCAGGAGGGGGTGCTATAGAGAGGAGATAGGGTGAATGTAAAGGATATAGACATCCCCCTAAGGGGGAGAGAAGCTAGAACTGAGTAAAAGTGGCTAGTGTAGTGATTAGTTAGAGGGCAAAAGGACAAGGCATATTTCCAAAAGTGGGAAGAAAGGATGCATCAAGAGGGCCAATAGAATTAAGTATTAGAGCCTTAAAAGACTGCTTAAAATGGATAAGCGTATCTAAAAGGTATACCTAAAAACATATACTAAATAAATATCAAAACAATATTAGGATACCTAAGAAACATAAAAGACATAAGCAACATGTATAGGAACCTAAGAAACATAATGCAAGGGATAATGAGGCTAAGAAACAGTGTACTCTATTAAGCAATATGAAAATATGAAAAAAAAATAGATTAAATAAATTAGGTCCATAAATAAATTAATTAAGTCCATAAATAAAATAATTATAAACCCAGTGGGCTATATGTAAAAATTCATAAGGCAAAAGACTATGGCCTCAATTCACTAAGATCATGCTGGAGATAATAAGGCAAGAGAAAACTTACCTCCACACGTGAGAGAGTTATCTTACCTCTTCATTCCTTAAGTTACCTCCTCTGTAGTTAATTTACCTCCTCTGTAGTTAATTTACCTCCTCTGTAGTTATTTTCACACGCAGTTAATTAACAGCCTGTCTTTAACTCTGGAGTTATTTTAAGGATTGAAGAGTTAATTTAAAGACAGAAGAATTAACTTTAGGCTTGCCTGAGGTAAAATGTTTCCTGAATACTACATGCCTTATCACCATGGTAACAACTCTAGAAGAGTTATTAAAGACAGGAGATAAGCTTAGTGAATTGAGGCCAATGTCAATGTTTGTTCCATGTTTTAAGTAGGGTGACTTTAGATTATGTTCTATGCATTCCTTCAGACCCTCCGGGAGAAGGGTTCTTAGCATGAGTATCCAGTATACAGTATCTCTCTTGCCTGGAGTCTGTCAGTTTATTTGCCTCATATTGTATGGACTCTAAAGCTGTCAATTTCATTACGTGGGTCCATACTGTGGTAGTCCTTAAAATGTCTTGATACACTAGGTTGCTTACAACCCTTTTCGATGTTCTTCCTATGTTGATCTACCCTTGCTCGTATTTGTCAAGTGGTTCTTCCCACAAATTGAAGACTACAAGGCCAGGTCAGGAGGTACTTTATACCACACACTTCGTTTCACACTGAATTCTGGATTTAATTATATAGGACTTCTGTGTTATAAAAAATGTAAATGTTGTGACCCCAACTTCCAACAACCTACAGCAAAAGAACTTCTTTTGTTTATGTTTATGGGGGCTATTTTGTTGGATAGTCTCCTCCTTTCTTATTTCGATCTGAAAAGCACTTGGTCTACTGGGTGCTATGATGCTTTTGATTTTAGCCTCCTGAAAGTGCATGAAGGTTTGTCTCCTATGTGTGGTTTTAGAAAAAGATCTGCTCTTATACGATGCCAATGTTTCTTTATAATCATTTTAATTTTGTTGTGATCTTTAGAATATCTTGTTATAAAATTCGGTAGTGGTTCTTCCTCTTTATTTAGTGTGCTATTGGAATCTGGCATGGCGCGTTCTTGTTGTGTCAAAAATATTGCTTTCTTCTTTGCTTCCTTAATGATATAGCGTAAACGAGAACTGAGGCGCCAAAAGAGTAAAAACAGTAATTAAAAGGTTTAAAAATGCTTAGGAGGCAATGGTGGACTTACCTCCTGTAAGCAGACACAACAAGCTGTGTATTCAGAACAAAGTAAATTTTTATTGGTACACTCTGGGGGGTAGTCGCAACGCGTTTCGCAGGTTTAGACCCGCTTCATCAGGCAATAGTATAAGGAGTACATGACAGCAGTATGTCTGGGACCCCATCTTCTTCCTATCCACAGAGAGCGACTTCTTAAAGAGAGTCTGAAGCGAGAATAAATCTCGCTTCAGACCTCATAGATAGCAGGGGCACGTGTGCCCATGCTAAACCGCCGCTATCCCGCGGCTTAACGGGGGTCCCTGATCCCCCAAATCCCCTCCGAAATGCGGGGGAGCGCTTCCTGGTTGGGGCAGGGCTAACCGCCGCAGCCCTGCCCCACGCACGTCTGTCAGCGCGTATCTCCGCCTCTCCCTCGCCCCTCTCAGTCTTCCTTCACTGAGAGGGGCGGGGGAGAGGCAGCGATTCGCCGCTGATAGACGTGACTGGAGGCAGGGCTGCAGCCGTTAGCCCTGCCTCCAGGAGCAACCAAGTCTGCGACCAAGTGTCGCAGTGGGGGGTTTGGGGGTGAAGGGACCCCCGTTTAGCGGTGCTATTGCGGCGGTTTAGCAGGGGTGCTAACTATGAGCTCTGAAGTGAGATTTATTCTCGCTTCAGAGTCTCTTTAACCCTGAGTGAGGACAGGATAATCTCCTCACCTGCTTATACAGTGGCTGCCTGGAGGTAACCCTGGTTTGTGAGTATATCGTTGTACTCTTCTTTATATAACCCATTGCCATAACCTACTACACTATTTTGGCTCTCGGTTCTTCTCTTTACATGCTTCCTTAATGAGTTTTCTAGGAAATTTCCATTGGGAGAATTTGGCTTGTAGGGTTTCAGCTTATAAGTCGTAATTTTTTGCATCTGTACTATTGTCAAAATGGCATATTTTCTTAAAATGGTTTATGGTGACAACTGTCAATGTATACATGAGTTAGCATCAACTGTTTTTTTAAAAAAAAACTTCTTAATCTTGTTCCTTTTTGTATAAAAAAAAGTAAGTCCAAATATTCAATCACTGTTTTGTTGTGTTTGTATGTAAAAACTCAGTCCAAAACGATTATTATTAAGATATTTGTTAAAATTTATAAAAGTGTTTTCATCACCTTTTCCAATTAAAAACAAGATCATCTACAGTGCTGACGATAATTATTCATACCCCTGGCAAATTTTAACTAAGTTACTTTTATTCAACCAGCAAGTAATTTTTTGATGGGAAATGAAATGGGTGTCTCCCAAAAGATAATAAGACGATGTACAAAAGGCATTATTGTGTAAAAAAAAAAGAAATTCTTATCTTTTATTTACATTTGAGCAAAAAAGTGTCCAGTCCAAAATTATTCATACCCTTCTTAATAATCAATAGAAAAGCCTACTAATGCAAATGCTTCCTATAATTGCAGACCAGTTTTTTGCATGTCTCCACAGGTATTTTTGCCAATTCATCTTTAGCAATTAGCTCCACATTTTTCAGGTTGGAGGGTCTTCTTGCCATCATCCTGATCTTTAGCTCCCTTGACAGATTCTTGATTGGATTCAAGTCAGAACTCTGACTGGGCCACTCCAAAACATTAATGTTGCTGTCTGATAACCATTTCTTCACCACTTTTGCTGTGTATTTTGGGTCATTGTCATGCTCAAATGTCCACTGATGCCCAATGCCAAGTTTCTCTGCAGACTGCCTGATGTTGTCGTTGAGAACCCTCATGTATTGCTCTTTTTTCATGGTGCCATTTACTGTGATTAGGTTCCCTGGTTCATTGGCTGAAAAATACCCCCAAAGCATTAGGTTCCCACCACCATGTTTGACAGTGGGGATGGTGTTCTTTGGGTTGAAGATTTATTGTCCGTTGGATTGTCTGCCTTGAGACACTGCCACCAGCAGAGCCCAGATTCACCAGGATGGCCTTGGTGGTGATCCTTGGATTCTTTTTCACCTCTCTCACAATCCTCCTGGCCAGCACAGGTGTCACTTTTGGCTTCCAACCATGTCCTCTGAGATTTTCCACAGAGTGGAACATCTTGGGCTTGATTCACAAAAGAGTGCTAACTGTTAGCACGGCCCTTTTCGTGCGAATTTTCGCATTGTGCGCGTTCGCGATTTTTCGCACAAAACGATAACGTTTTCGTGCGCAAACGTGAATTTTCCTGCGAAATCGATATCGTTTTCATGCGCAAATTCGCACGAAAACGGCCGTGCTAACAGCACTCTTTTGTGAATCAAGCCCCTTGTATTTTTTTAATAATACTTTGCACTGTAGCCACTGGAACTGGAAAACATTTAAAAATTGCCTTTTCCTGACTTGTGAGCAGCCACAATGCACAGCCACAGGTCCTTATTGAGCTTCTTTGTCTTAGCCATGACAGTCCACAAACCAACTACAGAGAGCTGCTGTTTTTCACTTGTTGAGTTGATTAAAACAGCTGTTCCCAATTAATCAGGGTAATTAGAATGCTTTGGAAGGGTAATACAGGGTAATTGGACTATTTGGAATGGTATAGAACTTTGGATTTTCCCACAGACTGTGAGAGTTTGTGAAGGGTATGAATAATTTTGGACTGGACACTTTTTGCTCAAATGTAAATAAAAGCTGAGAAATGTTTTTTTTTCCACAATAATGCCTCTTGTACATCGTCTTATTATCTTTTGGGAGACACTTATGTCATTTTCCTTAAAAAAAATTACTTGCTGGTTAAATAAAAGTAACTTAAAGTCACAATTTGCCAGGGGTATGAACAATTATTGGCAGCACTGTATATACCCCCGCTAAAACAGAACATTAGAATAAACACGGGTATTCACTTTATATTTAGGCATCTTTATGGCACTGATTTGCTATATATATATATATATATATATATATATATATATATCAGTATGCTTATATATTTCTATTCTACATACTTAAGTGTAAGTATGCAATTTGTAAAGGAAGAAGACTATATTATGTCTAATATTCTGTGTAATTTATCAGGATATCTGAGACAATACCTTTTATATCAACTTTTATTTCTCATGTAAACCTCAAAATGAAAAAAATGTTATAAAAATGATATGGTAACATATATGTATATATCAGTAAGATGGGCTTCCTTTTTCAGGATTTTGAGAGCTGTATGTGTTTTAATGTGTAAATAGAAATAATTTTAACAAGTATTCACTGTTATTCTGTGAGTCAAAGAGAAATATATTTAATTTTTAGGCACAGTTTCTTGTTGAACTGAGGAAGCCGGCAAGGACCCATGAAACAAGTTGTCTTTTCTTTTTCTCGAATAAATATTTACAGTTGAACTGTTTTTCTTCCACAAAGGTAAGCAATTTGCCTCTATTATTCTTTATCTAGCTAGAGATGTTTTGTTAGAATAGTTTTTCATTACATCAGGCACCTCCAACCCAGTACGTTTCTGTGCATAGCTGTAACAGTATACCATTACGGAACAAACAGGTATTGCAAGGAATGACCACAGTTTGCAGAAACACTGACACTGAAACAGGAATGTGCAAAAAAGGTGTTTATTATGAACCAAATCATGCAAATAAAATACAACCATATGCAAACAATACATACAGTGAATCTCCCGCAAACCAAACCAAGCAGTGTGCACACGTACAACCAAAACCCTGACTAACTATCTATATATTTACAAATGGCGTGCAGGAGATATATACAAATAGGTATAAGCAAATATATATATACAATAACATGGTATCAAAGGGAGCAGGCAAAGACAGGTCAAAACGGGATATCAGACTCAGCAACAGGTAATCAGATACATATGAGGTAAAGAGGAATAAACAGAAGCAGAGTCAGGGCAAGCAAAGAGTCAGCAACAGGTGATCAGATCAAGGAACAAGGTACAGGGTACAAGGAATCAGGTAACAGGTAATCAGAGGTGTCCAGAGACTCAGACCTATAATGAACGAAGTTCCGCAATGACTTGGAGGAAGGGGCAGACTTGTATGGTCCATGAAACAGGAAGTGGCCAGAGGTGATTGACATAAGTCCCATTAGAGGTATCTGCAGGCCAGACACAGAACTGCACGTCCTTGTATGCAATGAAAAGCCACCTGTTGGTGGATAGTGGAAGTCCAAGGCAGTCCAACTCAATACCACCACCAGCAGGCAGGAGAGGACACAACATGAATCGTAACACCCATAATCCCTTGCAGAGTAGCCACTTACACTCCATGCGCTGGGAGAGGCCACACCTGCTACTGGTTTTGGGATCAACAGGGCCCTCACAAAAGTCTGATCCACTGGCCGCATTCATGTTTCAGGTGTGTCATTCAAAGACTACTGATGCCACAAAGAATCAGTGTGACAGATAGTCAATTTAATAATAATAATAATAATCCGAACATTTGTATAGCGCTTTTCTCCTGTTGGACTCAAAGCGCTCAAGAGCTGCAGCCACTGGGACGCGCTCAGGAGGCCACCCTGCAGTGTTAGGGAGTCTTGCCTTGAACTCCTTACTGGATAGGTACTGACCCTAGCCAGGATCGAACCCTTGTCTCCCATGTCAAAGGCAGTGCCCTTAACCAGTACTCTATTCAGCCACTGCTTTTGCATTGTTTAAAATGAAATAAATATGGCAGTCTCCATCTTTCTCACTAATGTTAAGTGGACCTATACCATGCAATAGAAATGATCAATGAGATCCTATTTTTACAATTGTGTTGCAATTTGCATGTGGATCAGGGCCGGATTTCCCATAAGGCACTGTAGGCACGTGCCTACAGGCGCCTTTAAGGGGCAAAGGCGGCATCTGATTGGCTCCCATGATTGATGTAAAAAAAAAAAAAAGAGTCAGAGAGCGAGATGATTAACTCAGACTGCCCCGCCCCATCCCGCCCGCAGCGTATCCCTTGCAACTGACAGTCGCACAGGGTGTCCTGGCTGCCGCTGGCTGTATCCATGCATGCAGGTGAGTCAGGATGCCACATTTCAGTTGCGTGCAGGATGCAGCGTAGAGATCGGGGGCGGCATGCACTGTCCTAGCTTTGTTTATTTTTTTAATTCTGGCCACCGGGAACTACCCTGTAATGGAGGACTCAGGAGCTACCACAAAGACGGGTGGGAAGGGGGGGAGAAAGGAGAGCGGAGTTAGGCTAAATACAAGAAACTCCGTTCCTGTCCCTCCCTTTTCACATGGTGTAGAGAGTCAGTATAGTGACAGGCGAGGAGGGGCAGCATGGATCGCTGTGACAAGTGGCCTCAGTGTCCGAGGAGCATAGCTGCACAGCGTGTGGCCTTTGCTTCCCCCTCTCATGTGTCTACTAGTTAAGCCTGTGCCCGGGTCTTTTGAAGATGACCTGGTGACCATGCTCCAATAGAACAGCCAGCCACTTGCAGCCTCACGGAGGAGCTCTGCGGCCAGCTACAGTGACAAGTAAGTGAATGATCATTAGGCAGAGGCTTGGGACCTTTGTTCCTCCCCCATCCTTTTCCTAGCAGAGACAACAATGGAGAAGAGGGGAGGGGGTCCCCTGCTCAGCCAGTCCTGCAATGCTTCCCAGTATTTCCATAAGGTGACAGGCAGCTCTGTCCAGCTGTACCTGACCTGATCGGATGTCATTACTGCTCTGATCAGGTCAGGTGATAAATGGTCAGTGCTGAGGTGTCCTCCTATGGAAACACTGCTGGAAGCCAGGTTGAAGGTGTCAGATGGGTAGGGGGACCACTTGAAACAGTAAAGGGAAGCATTGGATTGCTTCAGCAGTGGATACTGTTTAGGGGGGGGGGGGAGTATTGTATTCTTTCAGCTAGAGGAGTGTGGAGATCAGTGAGGGTTAAAGGGAACCTTAACTGTAGGGGAAAAAAACACTTTAACTTACCTGTTGCTTCTGCCAGATACCTGCACCCACCCTGTGCCCACACTGTCTCTAAGTCTTCCTCCAGTCTTCCTTAGAGACCCTCTTCCGGCCGGCAGGCCCTTGCGCATGCAGTGTGGCTGCGCACATGCTCGATCGCACTCCCGTCGCTGGGAGTGTTCTGTGCATATGCAGTAGAGATTTTTTCATACTCCGCATGTACAGAGCGCTCCCGTCGATGGGAGCGTGATTAGGAGGCGCACGGATCAAGGGTGCGCATCCATGTGACAGAGGGTTGCTGTGGGGGACCAAAGGATCGCTGTGTGATAGGGCAGCTGCAGGGGTCTGTTAGAAGCCCCAGGTAAAGTAAAAGTTTTTTGTTTTTTTTTATTAAGTTTAGGTTCACTTTGAGAACTGATGAGGCTCCTATTGTAATATATGTCACCAGTAAGGATTGAGCTCAATCCTTTTTTTTTTTTTATAAAGAGAATTTTTATTCATTTTAAACAAATCATACATTACATAAAGAAGAAAAAGAGTTTCCAGCAAAGTGTACATATTATACAGGGATATAAATGTAAACATCAGTCAAATCTCACAGCAGCTATATGTTATAGTGTGCATACCCATTCGGACATCACTGTCACAAACGAAAATTGAACCCATTGTAGATCTTATATAGTGGGAGTACAGAATTTACCAGTTTCTTCCAGTCTCTTGTGGAAGGGACTGTGGGAAGTTTCCATTTCAGGGTAATAGCTTTCCTGGCATAGAAAAGGAGGATTCTAATGAGGGTCAATTGGTTTTTGCTACATGGGACATCGCCCACAATCCCCAACAAGCACAACTGAAGATCCAGGGCTACTGGTAGCTGCAGAGTGTCCCTTAAGAAATGCATAACCGATTTCCAGTAACCATTAACCAGGGGGCAGTTCCATATGCAGTGTAGGAAGTCAGCTCTAGGGGATTTACATTTAAAACAACAATCATTGTGAGTTGGACTCATTTTTGCTAGTCTTATTGGCGTGATATATGCTTGATGGAGCCATTTAATATTTATAATTTTGTCGTTTGAGGCAATAATGTCTCTATTAAAAAATTCAGTATGCTCTGACCATCTTTCCGGCGTGAGAGTAGTGTTGTGAGATGACATCTATCTCTAAGAACCTGGACTTTCCCGGTATTTCCCTGAGTACTTAAGAAGTTGTAGAGGGTAGATATTTGTTTTGTTTGTTCTTTTTTAAGAAGTAGTTTCTCAAGCTCTGCGGGTTCAAGAGAGACCCCTGTTAACCCCGGCTGCGTATGCATTGCATGTCGCACCTGAAAGTACCGGAATGTATGTCTAGGGAGATTGAATTCCATACGTAAGGTATTAAAGTCCTTAAAGGAGCCATCCTCCTACAATTAAGTTATATATTTGATACCATGCCTGTGCCAAAAAACGGTGTCAGGAATTGTTTGGAGTTCCGGAAGATTGGGGTTTCCCCACAAGGGAGAACTATAAGAGATATAAGATGAAGGCTCTTCAAGGAGTTTCCGAGCTCTTTTGTAGGTTCTAATGGTGTTATATATAAGAGCTGTTCCCTCAGACCCAGCAGACACTATCTGTAAACCGCGCTGCAGAGAGACTCATAAGAGCCCGCTATATCCGCCTCTATTGCTAAAGTGGAGTTTGATCTGTCACTACTGAGCCAACTTTGAATGGGAGTTAACTGAGCCGCCAGATGGTAAATGAAAAAATTAGGTAAGGCTAAGCCTCCAAGAGCTGGGGGAAGTTGTAGTGTGGCCAAAGAGATACGTGGTGAGAAGCCAGACCAAATAAAGGAGATTATCATGGAATTTATATGTTTGAAGATAGATTGCTGTATCCATATTGGGGACATTTGCATAATGTAAAGTAGTTTAGGGGCAATTACCATTTTAATAATACATATCCTGCCGCATAAATTTAAGGGTAGGGAGGACCATTTACGCAGCCTTGTCTCCACTTGTGTCAGTGTGGGGACAAGATTTATCTCTAAAAATGAGGTAATATGACGTTTCACCCACACCCCCAGATATTTGACTTCTTCTGTTATCTGTAAGTGTGATGAATTAGTAATTATTTGGGGATCCAAGGTGTCCAACGGGAATAAAATTGACTTGGACCAATTAATAGAGAGTCCCGAGATCCTATGGAATGCGTCGTATATATTTAGAGTAGCCTTCAATGAGGGGCCTGGATCTGCCAAATATACCAGCATATCGTCAGCATATAAAGATATGCGTTCCTGTATCTTATTTATTTTAAGGCCTTGGATTGCAGAGCTCTAACGTATTGCTTGAGCGAGGGGTTCGATGGCAATGGCAAAGAGGAGGGGGGACAGTGGGCAGCCCTGTCTAGTACCTCTAGCAATAGAAAAGAGGGGGGAAATTAAGGAATTAATGCGTATTTTGGCTTTGGGTTTGTCATACAAGATCTGGAACCATTTCTGAAAGACAGGACCAAAACCAAAGGATTTCAGAACTGCCTTTACATATGGCCATTCACTAGAATCAAACGCTTTATTGGCGTCAAGAGATAAGATCACTCTAGTTCCAGAGTTTGTATGTGGGTACTGCAGGTTAAAGAACAGTCGTCTAATGTTCATCCTGGTGGAACGGCCAGGGATAAAGCCAGTTTGATCTGGATGGATAATGGAGGTAATACATTCATTGAGCCTGGTGGCCAGGATTTTAGTGAGGATTTTTATATCGGTGTTGATAGGTGATATCGGGCGATAGGAATCGCATAGGGTGGGGTCTTTATTGGGCTTTAAAATTAGAGTAATGAGAGAGAGCTTCATACATTGTGTCAGGGAGGAATCCGGTATTAAATATATGTTGGAATAGGGATACTAGATGTGGGACCATGAGTGATTTATTTTTTGCATACCATTCAATCGGTATACCGTCCGGGCCTGGTGCTTTATTATGTTTAAAGGAGATAATTGCACTAATTTAATGGGCTGTGATGGGGGCGTCTAGGGTTTTAATCACATCTTCAGAAAGAGTTGGCAGATCCAGGCCCCCCAGAAATTTCTCAGTTTCCTTTTCTACCTTTCCGAGTTTAGTGGAGTAGAAGTCTGTGTTAAAATCAGTGAAGGCATTAGCGATGTCCATAGACGTGTCGCACATGTACCCAGAAGGGGTTTTAATGCTAGGGATTGCCATGGAGTCCATAGAGGATTTTAGGAGATATGTTAACAATTTGCTACATTTGTTCCCAAATTCATAGAAACGTTGGGACTGAATTATATCTTTGCGTTTGGTCCTGTGCAGAGTTATTAGCTCTAGTTTTCTGCGTGCTATCTGCCACTAAACATAATTAGCATCAGAGGGATTGGAGGTTAAATTAGCCTGGGCCTCAATGGAGGCCTTCTCAGGGTACACCTGCAGCACGGTTTCATTTTGTCTGATGCGGGAGAGGGAAGCCCTGAAACATCCCCTAAGCACAGCTTTGCCTGCATCACAGCAGACATGCTCTCCAACCGTACCTTTATTAATATGCCAAAATTCCTCCATGCCTTTCTGGCATTCATGTAGAACTATCTCGTCCTCCAACCAGGCTGGATTCATTCGCCACAGTGTCTGAGAGGTCGGGGCAGGCAACCTTAGCTTACAAATTAAGGGGGAGTGGTCTGATATACCATGTGATAAGTAAGAAATTGAGTCCACTAGTGGGAGAGTGTCCAAGGAACCTAGACACATATCAATTCTAGACATCGTTTTGTGGGTGTCTGAGAAACAAGAGAACACTTTGGAGTCAGGAGATTTCCACCTCCAGATTTTGTACAAATTGTATGTATCCAGCCAATCAAGTAATGCAGGGCAAGATCTCCCCCCCCACCTTCAATCTATCCTTATCAGGGTCTAAGACTGCATTAAAATCGCCAAGTATAATCAGAGGGCCATTTAATAAAGGGTGTATTTTAGTCATTAATGTGTTTAGTACTGATATGTCAAAGGGAGGAGGTACATAGATAGAGGCAATTAGTAAAGAACTACCCTCTAGTAAGCATTTGATTATAACATAATTCCCTTTCGGGTCCACCCTGACCTCTGAGACATTGTCCGTTTGCATTGGCAAATGCAGGTTTTGTATCTATTAATGCGAGGGTACATTGCAACCATTCATTAAATTGCATAGTTTTAAATTATTTTGCATATGCATATTGGACGGGTAAATTTGTCAGATAGAGCCTACATTGTATGCAAGTATACTACTGCATTAAGGAACCTTAAAAATGTCCACTTAGTGAGCAATGAGAAAAGGCCCGTAGCAGAGAGTCAAATTCCACAAAATGTCAGTGGATGTCACTGTTTCACAGATTATGAATAGGGAGACACACAAAGCTGAAATTGTGATAAGTGACTACATAGGGCAACCTGAGGAGAAAAAAGAGTTTATATATATATATATATATATATATATATATATATATATATATATATATATATATATAAAAGTGAAAGCATTAACCCATTATTCAGAGGTAGGGGAGATGATACAATAATGTGGTAAATGGGAAAGAAAAGGATTCAAGTCTGGAACGTTTGAACCTTTTCAGCCTAGGCAACAAGAGACTCTTTTTTTTTTTTTTTTCTTTAAAGACTACTCAATTTGTTGAGTGCTTTAGAACGATAGTTCAGCGTTTTAGTTTAGCGGGGATCACTGGTATCGGTATACCCTGTCCTTTCATCCAGGTGACTGCTTCAGCAGGTGTGGTAAAGAAGAGAGCTTTGCCATTGAATAAAATCTTCAGTTTGGCTGGAAACAGCATGCTATAGTCAATCTGTCTCTGAGGCCTGTTTTAACAGCCTGATATGTAGCCCGGAGTCTTTGTACTCCAGCAGAAAAGTCCTGGTATATAGAGATCCTGACACTGTTGTATTCCAGCTAAGGGCTCAGTTTGGCTTTCCCAAGGATTTCAGATTTATCCCTGAAGTTTAAGAATTTTGCAATCAAAGGCCTTGGGGGTTTCCCAGGTGTTGGAATGCCGCCCGGGATCCTGTGAGCTCTTTCTATGGAGAATGTATGTGAGAGAGCCAGGTTGGGAATAGCAGTTTTCAGCCAGTGTTCTAGAAAGTTCTCTGGAGTCGTCCCCTCTGATTTTTCAGGGAATCCTACAAAACGTAAGTTAGAGCGCCATGATCTGTTCTCTAGATCATCTAACTTTAGGCCATGTATGGCAGAGGCTTTGCTGATGTCAGATTGTGTTGCCTGTATGGGTTTCATGGCATCCTCTATATCACGGATTCTCCTGTCTGATTCTGCAGCTCTTTCTCTAAGTTTCCTCAAGTCATCCTTTACAAGGGAAAGATCAGAATGTACAGTGTCTAATTTGGCTGTTACGTTAAGCTGTAGTGACTTTATAGCTTCTAAAAGTTCAGCCCTGGAAGGCTCCCTCTCCCCTTTATCTGAGTCCCCATCACTGGAGGCCTGTGCTCGCTTCTTTTTCCTGCAGGATTCCCCCTTGTGTGATCTGTGTGATCTGGGGCTGGGGCATCTACTCTCTGTTCGGCTGCTGGTCTGCTCCGTTCCTTCCTCGTGCTCCATGTCTGAGTCCCCTTTAGAAGAGGAGCTGGCTTGTGCAGCCGCGGGCTGGTTGTTTGGGAGCGGTGCGGCGGCGCCGCCGCCATCTTGACTGGCGCCATGTGCATATCTGGCCAGCTTCTCAGCTGCCTCCTCAGCTTTAGAGCAGCCGGATTTTGGAATGTCGGGTGTCGGTCGGGAGCTGCTGTGTTCCGCCGTCACAAGAGAGTGGTTGCGTGGCGATCGGGATGGTGTGGAAGCCAGGATACCGCAGGATCAGTGGTGAGATGGAGGAGCCGCGGGAAGACGCGTCTTCACTCCTGCATAGCCGGCCACAGCCCTGAGCTCAATCCTTAGAGCGACATCACTTGGGTATACCCGAATAGTGTGCTGATTCTACGGAGTGGGGAGGAGGCACGACAGAGCAGCTTCCCACTGGCTGGGGGGAGGTAACAGTGCACCAATGTACTGGCTGCCTCTAGAATTGACCAATTACTGTCTGACAGTCACTAGAATTGACAAATCACTACCAGCCTGGCCCTAAGAATGTGCAATCACTCCCTGTCTGCCACTAGTTTTGACCAACCACTACCAGCCTGGTACAAGTACTGACCGATCACTACCTGTCTGACACTAGAATCGACCAATCACTACCAGCCTGACACTAGAATCGACCAATCACTACCAGCCTGACACTAGGATTGACCAATCACTACCAGCCTGACACTAGGATTTACCAATCACTCCGTCTGCCACTAGAATTGACCGATCATTACCAGCCTGGTACAAATACTGACCGATCACTACCTGTCTGACAATAGAATCGACCAATCACTACCTGTCTGACACTAGGATTGACCGATCACTGCCAGCCTGACACTAGGATTGACCGATCACTGCCAGCCTGACACTAGGATTGACCATCCACTACCAGCCTGACACTAGGATTGACCGATCACTGCCAGCCTGGCACTTGGATTGACTGATCGATACCAGTCTGCCACAAGACTCAACTAATCACTGCCAGCCTGATACTAGGATTGACCGATCACTACCTGCCTGACACAAGAATCAACTAACCACTGCCACCCTGCCAATAGAATCAACAGAAAACTATCAACCCACCACAGAATCAACTCCAATAAGGTATCTTCCAGTCTGGCAGCTGATAGGTGGTGAAATTACTGTCTGTCAGCTGCTCATCTGCACCGGCCAGGCGCTTGCTAGCCTTGGATACAGGATTGAAACTGGGCCAAATTAAAAACACATCAGACATCAGAATAAGTAATTTACCTTTTCTGCCCATGCTCTGCTAACATTGACTACAAAATTAAAGACAGGGACTCTTGGCCCGTATTGACTGAAAAAGACGCCAGAGCCGTCAGTGTATATTGGGCGTCATCATAGACTTCAATGTTATTTATGTTAAGCGGTGAAAAGGGCTATATTTAGGCGCCCGCTACTTTGTTTTCTGCTATATACACATGCGACTATATATTCAACCATAGTTACATAGTTACTTTGGTTGAAAAAAGACATACGTCCATCGAGTTCAACCAGTACAAAGTACAACTCCAGCCTGCTCCCTCACATATCCCTGTTGATCATAAAATCCCTGGATTAACATCATTGGCATTACCTAGTAATTGTAGCCATGGATGTCATTCAACGCAAGGAAAGCATCTAAGCCCCCTTTAAATGCAGGTATAGAGTTTGCCATAACGACTTCCTGTGGCAATGCATTCCACATCTTAATCACTCTTACTGTAAAGAACCCTTTCCTAAATAAATGGCTAAAACGTTTTTCCTCCATGCGCAGATCATGTCCTCTAGTCCTTTGAGAAGGCCTAGGGACAAAAAGCTCATCCGCCAAGCTATTATATTGCCCTCTGATGTATTTATACATGTTAATTAGATCTCCTCTAAGGCGTCTTTTCTCTAGACTAAATAAACCCAGTTTATCTAACCTTTCTTGGTAAGTGAGACCTTCCATCCCACGTATCAATTTTGTTGCTCGTCTCTGCACCTGCTCTAAAACTGCAATATCTTTTTTGTAATGTGGTGCCCAGAACTGAATTCCATATTCCAGATGTGGCCTTACTAGAGAGTTAAACAGGGGCAATATTATGCTAGCATCTCGAGTTTTTATTTCCCTTTTAATGCATCCCAAAATTTTGTTAGCTTTAGCTGCAGCGGCTTGGCATTGAGTACGATTATTTAACTTGTTGTCGATGAGTACTCCTAAGTCCTTCTCCAAGTTTGATGTCCCCAACTGTATCCCATTTATTTTGTATGGTGTTAGACCATTGGTACGACCAAAATGCATGACTTTACATTTGTCAACATTGAATTTCATCTGCCATGTATGTGCCCATATAGCCATCCTATCCAGATCCTGTTGCAATATAACACTATCTTCCTTAGAGTTGATGATTCTGCACAATTTTGTATCATCTGCAAAAATAGCAACATTGCTCACTACTGTATCCACTAGGTCATTAATAAATAAATTGAAGAGCACTGGACCCAGTACAGACCCCTGTGGGACCCCACTGCTAACAGTCTCCCATTTTGAGTATGATCCATTGACCACAACTCTTTGTTTTCTGTCCATTAGCCAGTTCCCTATCCAAGCACACAGACTCTTCCCCAGTCCTTGCATCCTCATCTTTTGCACCAGACTTTTGTGGGGAACAGTGTCGAATGCCTTAGCAAAGTCTAAGTATATCACATCTACAGCATTCCCAATATCCATATTAGCATTCACTACCTCATAAAAGCTGAGCATGTTAGTCAAACAGGACCTGTCTTTAGTAAACCCATGTTGATGCTGAGAAATAAGATTATTTTCTACTATGAAGTCATGTATAGTATCTCTTAGTAACCCCTCAAATAGTTTGCATACAACTGATGTTAAGCTTACAGGTCTATAATTTCCTGGATCTGATTTTTTGCCCTTCTTAAATAATGGGAAAACGTGGGCTGTACGCCAATCCACTGGGACTCTGCCAGTTGCAAGAGAGTCACAAAAGATAAGATAAAGGGGTTTATCTATAACTGAACTTAATTCCCTTAGGACCCGAGGATGCATGCCATCCGGGCCAGGTGCCTTGTCTATTTTTAATTTATTTAGTCTTGCCTTTACTTCTTCCTGCGTTAAGTATATTAAAGTATATTTTTAATCTATATTTTCTCATCACTTTTTGTCTGTATTTTCTGTTAACATTTCGTCTATATGTTCTCAACCAAATTATGCGGTCACATTTTACCCACACATACTGTATATCAGCTACAGTATATTTTGCTGCTTTAACTTTCAGCTATATTTTCTCAACAGAATGATGCAGCTAGATTTTCTCCACACTTATATCGGCTATATTTTGCAGCTATAATTTTCAGCTATATTTTTCCTCTATATGTTCTGAACAAAATTATACAGCTGTATTTTGTCCCACACATATAGCTGTTATGTTTTGCTGCTATCATTTTCAACTGTATTTTCTAATGAACTTCTTGTCTGTATTTTGTATTAACGTTTTGTCTATATTGCTATAATTTTTGGCTATATTTACCTATAAGTCTGTCAATCTTCTATGAACTCGCCATACTCCTAACGGAATACCTTGGGGTGTCTTCTTTCTAAAATGGGGTCATTAGTGGGGTTCCTATACTGCCCTGGCATTTTAGGGGCCCTAAACCGTGAGGAGTAGTCTTGAAACAAAAATGACCTGTGAAATCCTAAAGGTACTCATTGGACTTTGGGCCCCTTAGCGCAGTTAGGGTGCAAAAAAGTGCCACACATGTGGTATCGCCGTACTCGGGAGAAGTAGTACAATGTGTTTTGGGGTGTATTTTTACACATACCCATGCTGGGTGGGAGAAATAACTTTGTAAATGGACAATTGTGTGTAAAAAAATCAAAAGATTGTCATTTACAGAGGTATTTCTCCCACCCAGCATGGGTATGTGTAAAAATACACCCCAAAACACATTGTACTACTTCTCCCGAGTACGGCGATACCACATGTGTGGCACTTTTTTGCACCCTAACTGCGCTAAGGCGCCCAAAGTCCAATGAGTACCTTTAGGATTTCACAGGTCATTTTGAGAAATTTAGTTTCAAGACTACTCCTCATGGTTTAGGGCCCCTAAAATGCCAGGGCAGTATAGGAACCCCACAAATGACCCCATTTTAGAAAGAAGACACCCTAAGGTATTCCGTTAGTAGTACGGTGAGTTCATAGAAGATTTTATTTTTTGTCACAAGTTAGCGGAAATTGATTTTTATAGGTTTTTTTCACAAAGTGTCATTTTCCGCTAACTTGTGACAAAAAATAAAATCTTCTATGAACTCACCGTACTTCTAACGGAATACCTTGGGGTGTCTTCTTTCTAAAATGGGGTCATTTGTGGGTTTCCTATACTGCCCTGGCCTTTTAGGGGCCCTAAACCGTGAGGAGTAGTCTTGAAACGAAATTTCTCAAAATGACCTGTGAAATTCTAATGGTGCTCATTGGACTTTGGGCCCCTTAGCGCAGTTAGGGTGCAAAAAAGTGCCACACATGTGGTATCGCCGTACTCAGGAGAAGTAGTATAAAGTGTTTTGGGGTGTATTTTTACACATACCCATGCTGAGTGGGAGAAATATCTCTGTAAATGGACAATTGTGTGTAAAAAAAAATCAAACAATTGTCATTTACAGAGATATTTCTCCCACCCAGCATGGGTATGTGTAAAAATACACCCCAAAACACATTATACTACTTCTCCCGAGTACGGCAATACCACATGTGTGGCACTTTTTTGCAGCCTAACTGCGCTAAGGGGCCCAAAGTCCAATGAGCACCTTTAGGCTTTACAGGGGTGCTTACAATTTAGCCCCCCCAAAATGTCAGGACAGTAAACACACCCCACAAATGACCCCATTTTGGAAAGTAGACACTTCAAGGTATTCAGAGAGGGGCATGGTGAGTCCGTGGCAGATTTCAAATTTTTTTTTTGATGCAAGTTAGAAGAAATGGAAACTTTTTTTTTGTCACAAAGTGTCATTTTCCGCTTACTTGTGACAAAAAATAATATCTTCTATGAACTCACTATGCCTTTCAGTGAATACTTTGGGATGTCTTCTTTCCAAAATGGGGTCATTTGGGGGGTATTTATACTATCCTGGAATTTTAGCCCCTCATGTCAGGTGGTCAGAAAAGTCAGAGATGCTGGAAAATGGGAAAATTCACTTTTTGCACCATAGTTTGTAAACGCTATAACTTTTACCCAAACCAATAAATATAGGCTGAATGGTTTTTTTTTTATCAAAAACATGTCTGTCCACATTTTTCGTGCTGCATGTATACAGAAATTTTACTTTATTTGAAAAATGCCAGCACAGAAAGTTAAAAAAATCATTTTTTTGACAAAATTCATGTCTTTTTTGATGAATATAATAAAAAGTAAAAATCGCAGCAGCAATCAAATAGCACCAAAAGAAAGCTTTATTAGTGACAAGAAAAGGAGCCAAAATTCATTTAGGCGGTAGGTTGTATGAGCGAGCAATAAACCGTGAAAGCTGCAGTGGTCTGAATGGAACAAAAGTGCCTGGTCCTTAAGGGGGATAAAGCCCACGGTCCTCAAGTGGTTAATATAAACATAGCCTTGTACTAGGAACAAGACAGCTTACTGCAGAAAATAACATTTCAGGTTAGTCTAACCAACAATCTAACTAATAAAAGAAAAATTCTGCTTATAATTATAAAATCATGAAATTAACTCAATTAATCTGCAAAAACATTTTAACAGATATATAGTCAGCTTAAAGCAAGATTGGGATTATTTCTCTGCATTAATATGAAATTCTGACATTGTGACACCCCTTCCTCCCACCTCACGCTGAATGACACACACCTGGGCTTTCCCACAAGCTTCCCCACTCCTCCCCCTCAATATATGTAACACACACCTGGGCTTTCCCATAAGCCATGCACCACCAAGAGGTGCACTCCGTAACCACCTGACCCCCAGTGATGCAATGGGTCACGTCACGATGGTCACACTCCTTACCACTGCCTGCCCGCCGATCATGTACTCACAGTGATACAATCACTTAGGACACGAGGGGTCACACAGGCCAGCTCTGCCACCACCCACCACCAATCGTGTGAAGTCCTTGTCACATGGGGACACCCAGTCATACAGGGCACCAACCCTGGTCAATTGAGCCTTCTACCAGTGGCATATAGTGCTATTGGACGCCTACGCTGAAGCACCGTCACTGACACCATGCTTCTCTCCTATCTCCATGGAAATGCCCATAAAGTGGCCTTGTATAGGGTTTTACCCTGCACTCTATTACATTATGCATACATGCAAAATTACATAGTTTAAAAAAACAATTATATAACACAGTACACTCCTGGTACAAACCCCCTGCCAATAGGGTATCCCCAAACACCCCATCTGAAATAACCCCACACTCGATCAATTCTATTCTATCCCAGACCCTGTTGTGTGGATAAGGAGGGGCGGCTCTCAGCTGAAACATATTATTTCCAATAGCACTCTAACTACCTTCGACAGTCTTAAAGAAAACTTCTCATTGCCAAATAACTATTTTTTTCGCTTTCTCCAGCTGAGACACGCTTTTCAGTCGCAATATGGCGGGGCCCGGGTTAGTCTACAAAGTTCTGAACTAAAAGATACTCTATGCAATGAAAATCTCGAAAAGGCACTCTCTACTTTGTACCAACATATAATATTACTTACTGAACCCCACTCCACTGTCTACATGCAGCCCTGGACTGGGTTAATTTCTGATCTAGATGATGAAGATTGGGAAAATGTTCTCATAAAATCATTTGAATACTTAATAGCTTCAAGGGACAAATTGATCCAATTTAAAATAATTCACAGAGCATATATGACAGCCTCTAGATTGGGTAAATTCCGTTCCTCAGAGGGCTCCAGTTGCTGGAGATGCGGGATAGATGCGGCAAATTTTGATCATATTTTTTGGCTCTGTCCTGCAAGGAAATATGTGAATTTATCTCACAAGTAACTACGGGTTCCCCCTAAAGCACTTCATTGCCTTCTAGGTGAAGTATCATCCTTAGCTCCAACTAGAGCCCAAAGAGCATTGGTGGGTCTCCTTCTGTTTTATTATAGGAAATATATATTACTGTCATGGAAACAGCAGGATCCTCCATCAATCCAATTCTGGAAAAATCTTATCAACTCATCTCTACATTTATACAAAGCAGCCTACATTGCTAGGGGTTGTGCCAATAAATTTCAAAAGGTCTGGGATGTATGGACCAAGAACCGAGACACTTTATCTTCAGAATAAAGTATCCTTAAAGTCTGGCTGGGAAGAGTGAGACCTATCATTTTATATATACACCTTAAAAGTATACTATTACACTAACTATGTACATCTTTATCGTGACATTAGATGCAACCCCAGAAAAACCTATGTACGCTGTTGGGGTGAGGGAGCGAGGGGAGTCAGCACTGATCTGATATCTAGGTGAGGTGATGGTTGCACTGTATTGTACTTTCTTAAATGAGATGATGGTATAATTACTGCTAAATGTTTTGCATCTCTGATGAATATCGACATGCACTTATGACATTCCGTATGTAAGCTTCTTCTTGATGTTTTATATGTTGTTATCCCCTCCTGTTTGGGGATTGTTTTGTTTACTATATGTGTCTACAATCAAATAAAAAGTAACTTAAAAAAAACCAAAAAAAAAAAATTATATAAAAATTACACAGGTATATATCCTCTCTCTCTCTCTCTCTCTCTATCTCTATCTCTCTCTCTCTCTCTCTCTCTCTCTCTCTCTCTCTCTCTCTCTATATATATATATATATATATATATATATATCCACATATACAGTGGGTTGTAAAAGTATTCGGCCCCCTTGAAGTTTTCCACATTTTGTCACATTACTGCCACAAACATCCATCAATTTTATTGGAATTCCACGTCAAAGACCAATACAAAGTGGTGTACATGTGAGAAGTGGATCGAAAATCATACATCATTCCAAACATTTTTTACAAATAAATAACTGCAAAGTGGGGTGTGGGTAATTAGTCGGCCCCCTGAGTCAATACTTTGTAGAACCACCTTTTGCTGCAATTACAGCTGCCAGTCTTTTAGGGTATGTCTCTACCGGCTTTGCACATCTAGAGACTGAAATCCTTGCCCATTCTTCTTTGCAAAACAGCTCCAGCTCAGTCAGATTAGATGGACAGCGTTTGTAAACAGCAGTTTTCAGATCTTGCCACAGATTCTCGATTGGATTTAGATCTGGACTTTAACTGGGCCATTCTAACACATAGATATGTTTTGTTTTAAACCATTCCATTGTTGCCCTGGCTTTATGTTTAGGTTCATTGTCCTGCTGGAAGGTGAACCTCCGCCCCAGTCTAAAGTCTTTTGCAGTCTCCAAGAGGTTTTCTTCCAAGTTTGCCCTGTATTTGGCTCCATCCATCTTCCCATCAACTCTGACCAGCTTCCCTGTCCCTGCTGAAGAGATGCACCCCCAGAGCATGATGCTGCCACCACCATATTTGACAGTGGGGATGGCGTGTTCAGAGTGATGTGCAGTGTTAGTTTTACGCCACACATAGCGTTTTGCATTTTGGCCAAAAAGTTACATTTTGGTCTCATCTGACCAGAGCACCTTCTTCCACATAGTTGCTGTGTCCCCCACATGGCTTGTGGCAAACTGCAAACGGGACTTACTTCTTATGCTTTCTGTTAACAATGCCTTTCTTCTTGCCACTCTTCCATAAAGGCCAACTTTGTACAGTGCATGACTAATAGTTGTCCTATGGACAGAGTCTCCCACCTGAGCTGTAGATCTCTGCAGCTCGTCCAGAGTCACCATGGGCCTCTTGACTGCATTTCTGATCAGCGTTCTCCTTGTTCAGCCTGTGAGTTTAGGTGGATGGCCTTGTCTTGGTAGGTTTACAGTTGTGCCATACTCCTTTCTGAATGATCGCTTGGACAGTGCTCCGTGGGATGTTCAAGGCTTTGGAAATCTTTTTGTAGCCTAAGCCTGCTTTAAATTTCTCAATAACTTGATCCCTGACCTGTCTTGTGTGTTCTTTGGACTTCACGGTGTTGTTGCTCCCAATATTCTCTTAGACAAGCTCTGAGGCCCTCACAGAGCAGCTGTATTTGTACTGACATTAGATTACACACAGGTGCACTCTATTTAGTCATTAGCACTCATCAGGCAATGTCTATAGGCAACTGACTGCACTCAGATCAAAGGGGGCTGAATAATTATGCACACACCACTGTGCAGTTATTTATTTGTAAAAAAATGTTTGGAATCATGTATGATTTTCCTTCCCCTTCTTATGTGTACACCACTTTGTGTTGGTCTTTCACATGGAATTCCAATAAAATTGATTCATGTTTGTGGCAGTAATATGACAAAATGTGGAAAACTTCAAGGGGGCTGAATACTTTTGCAACCCACTGTATATATATATATATATATATTTATATATATATATACACACACTCACCTAAAGGATTATTAGGAACACCTGTTCAATTTCTCATTAACGCAGTTATCTAATCAACCAATCACATGCACATTCCTTCAATGCATTTAGGGGTGTGGTCCTGGTCCAGACAATCTCCTGAACTCCAAAATGAATGTTAGAATGGGAAAGAAAGGCGATTTAAGCAATTTTGGGCGTGGCATGGTTGTTGGTGCCAGATGGGCTGGTCTGAGTATTTCACAATAACTCAGTTACTGGGATTTTCACTCACAACCATTTCTAGGGTTTACAAAGAATATTGTGAAAAGGGAAAAACATCCAGTATGCGGCAGTCCTGTGGGCAAAAATGCCGACTGATTCAAGCTGATAGAAGAGCAAGGTTGACTGAAATAAGCACTTGTTACAACCGAGGTATGCAGCAAAGCATTTGTGAAGCCACAACACACACAACCTTGAGGCGGATGGGCTACAACAGCTGAAGACCCTACCGGTACCCCTCCTCTCCACTACAAATGGGAGAAAGAGGCTACAATTTGCACAAGCTCACCAAAATTGGACAGCTGAAGACTAGAAAAATGTTGCCTGGTATGATGAGTCTCGATAGAGTCAGAATTTGGTGTAAACAGAATGAGAACATGATCCATCATGCCTTGTTACCACTGTGCAGGCAGCTGGTGGTGGTGTAATGGTGTGGGGGATGTTTTCTTGGCTACCTTTTAGGCCTCTTAGGGCCAATTGGGCAACGTTTAAATGCCACGGGTTACCTGAGCATTGTTTCTGACCATGTCCATCCCTTCATGACCACCATGTACCCATCCTCTGATGGCTACTTCCAGCAGGATAATGCACCATGTCACGAAGCTCAAATGATTTCAAATTGGTTTCTTGAAAATGACAATGAGTTCACTGCACTAAAATGGTCCCCACAGTTGCCAGATCTAAAGCTAATAGAGCATCTTTGGGATGTGATGGAACGGGAGCTTCGTGCCCTGGATGTGCATCCCACAAATCTCCATCAACTGCAAGATGCTATCCTATCAATATGGGCCAACGTTTCTAAAGAATGCTTTCAGCACCTTGCTGAATCAATGCCACATAGAATTAAGGCAGTTCTGAAGGCGGTCAAACACCGTATTAGTATGGTGTTCCTAATAATCCTTTAGATGAGTGTATATATACAGTAGCAATAAAAAGTATGTGAACCATTTGGATTTCTGCACAAATTGGTCTTAAAATGTGATCTGATCTTCTTCTAAGTTCAAACAATAGACAATCACAGTTTGCTTAACCTCTTGCCGACCGCGTCACACCAATGGGCGTGGCCGCGGTGGCAGCCGCAGGACCGCCTAACGCCGATTCGCGTAAGGTCCTGGGGCTCTATTTTGCAGGAGATCGCAAACAAGCTGCGCGCGCATCTCCTGCTTGGGGGCGGAGCTCCGCCCCGCCTTCAGTCTCCGAGCGGCTACTGTTAGACGGCGTGATCGCCGTCTATTTACATTTACAGGCAGAAGCCTATGACAGCCGATCGCCATAATTGGCTGGCTGTGGGTAGGAAAAACATTTAAAGAAACAGTTTAAAAAAAAAAAAAAAAGTAACAATAATATTTATAAAAAAAAATAAACATGGGGGGAGCTATGAGACCCCACCAACAGAGAGCTCTGTTGGTGGGGAGAAAAGGGGGGGGGGAAATCATTTGTGTGCTGTGTTGTGCGGCCCTGCAGCTTAGCCTTAAAGCTGCAGTGACCTATTTTTTCTAAAAATGGCCTGGTCACTAGGGGGGTTTAGCACTGCAGTCCTCAAGAGGTTCAACTAATACCACACATAATTACATTTTCCATGTTTTTATTGAAAACACCATGTAAACATTCACAGTGCAGGTGGAAAAGGTATGTGAAGCCTTGGATTTAATAACTGGTTGAACCTCCTTTGACAGCAACAACTTTAACCAAACTTTTCCTGTAGTTGCAGATCAGACATGCACAATGGTCAGACGTAATTTTTGACCAGTCCTCTTTACAGAACTGTTTCAGTTCAGCAAAATTATTGGGATGTTTAGTGTAAATTTCTTGAGGTCATGCCAAAGCATCTCAATTGGGTTGAGGTCAGGACTCTGACTGGGTCACTCCAGAAGGCGTATCTTCTTCTGTTTAAGCCACTCAGTTGTTGATTTACTTCTATGCTTTGGGTCATTGTCCTACTGCAACACCCATCTTCTGCTGAGCTTCAGCTGGTGGACAGATGGCCTTAAGTTCTCCTGTAAAATGTTTTGATAAACTTTGAAATTAATTTTTCCTTCAATGAGAGCAATCCGTTCAGGCCCTAATGGAGCAAAGCAGCCCAAAACGATGATGCCCCCACCACCATACTTCACAGTTGGGATGAGGTTTTGATGTTGGTGTGCTGTGCCTCTTTTTCTCCACACATAGTGTAGTGTGTTTCTTCCAAACAACTGAACTTTGGTTCCATCTGTCAACAGAATATTTTGTCAGTACTGCTGTGGAACATCCACTTACTCTTTTGCAAACTTTAAACGTGCAGCAATTGTTTTTTTTTTGGACAGCAGTGGCTTCCTCTGTGGTATCCTCCCATGAGCTCCATTCTTGTTTAGTGTTTTTTGTATCATAGATTCGCTAACAGGGATGTTAGCATATGCCAGAGGCTTTTGTAAGTCTTTAGTTGAATCTTGAGTATTCTTTTTCACTTCATTAAGCATTCTGTACTGTGTTTTTGCAGTCATCTTTACAGGACGGCCACTCCTAGGCAGAGTAGCAGCAGGGCTGAACTTTCTCCATTGATAGAGAATGTGTCTTACTGTGGACTGAAGAACAGCAAGGCTCTTGGAGATACTTTTCTAACCCTTTCCAGCTTTATGCAAGTCAGCAATTCTTAATCATGGGTCTTCTGAGAGCTCTTTTTGCGAGGCATCATTCACATCAGGCAATGCTTTTTGGGAAAAGGAAACCCAATACTGGTGTGTGTTTTTTTATAGGGCAGGGCAGCAGTAACCAACACCTCATTTCAATTAGCTCTTAGAGATGTCATAAGTTAGTGGTTCACATACCTTTTCCACCTGCACGATGAATGTTCACAGGGTGTGTTCAATAAAAACAAGGAAACATTTAATTATTTTTGTGGTATTAGTTTAAGCAGACTGTGATTGGCTATTGTTGTGACTTAGATAAATATTGGATCACATTTTATGACCAATTTGTGCAGAAATCCATATAATTCCTAAGGGTTCACATACTTTTTATTGCTACTGTATACTATCTGAAGACCCAGCGTTGTTGGCTCTGCCCATGTCTTGTTTCCTTGACACACAGTCACTTAATGACTAAGTTTGTGAGCTTTAGGGTTCTCGGCATCAATCATTTAAATTTTTCCATCGAAGTGAAACAAATCTGATTGGGTGTTTTTGGACTGCCCCCTTTTGTGAATTTGAAGCCCAATCGCACATTGACCGATTGTGGCAGGTTTGAGGCCTGTGCCATTAACAGTGTAAGAATGGGAGAAATTTAAAGTGTACCAGAGATCAGAAACTACACAGAAATGATACTTACCTGGGGCTTCCTCCAGTCCCATTAACATGTCTGAGTTCCTCGCCGATGAAGATGATAATTATTTAATTGCCTACTTATTGCATGGAAGCAGCAAGCACATTTTCTGGTCTGTACTAACCCAGAACAACTTTTGGAAATTCTATGACTTTGACTGAGTTTTCTCCTAGGAGATTATTTTTCATCTTCTGTTTAAAATAACTTTTCAGCACTTTGCAATTTGCAATTGAAAAAGTATCAAAAAGTAGGTAAAAAAGTACTATCAAAATTATTTTGAGCCTTTACATGCTTTTTTGAGGATTCAATAGTCTTTTATTGACACGGTGTGCAAATATCTCATAGGAGATGACTCAGGAGAAAAAGTGAATTGCATATGGTCCCCTGTGCATCTGTGAAGTAGCAACTAAACATATTTTAGAACACAAAAGTCTGACCAGACAAAACTTTTGTTGGAGATGTAAATTATGCTTGCTTGCATAGATGCTTTAGGGTCGCTTGACTAAAGTTGGCTGAGGTGGATGACAACGATCGCCTCAGCAGATACTCAAACATATTTATGGCAGCTCCCAGCCCCCAGCCCACGAGTGATCCCACACAGCAGATCAACTCACCTGACCGACAGCCAACTTCATTGTTCACGCCGCTCTCCCACCCACTTTGTGACATTAAGTCACGCTCTATCATTCCTCCGTTCCCCCAAGCATAGCAACACAACACATTGTTAGCTATACAGCTGACACATGTCTGTACTGGCCGGGCCCAATCCCTGATGGGTGACATAAATCAAAAGTTGTGTACGCACCTTAAAGCAGTAGGATCAGCCATACTATTGCAGGGAAAAAACACATATATAAGTAGATAAATACTTGATCTACTTACATAACACATGTATTGTACTGTCCACGTTTTGATTTCAGTGAATGTTATAAAGTAAATGACGAGAATTCTGTTCCTGGTGGGGGCCATGTCTTTTGCCCACAGTAAAGGCTAACTCGTGATGTCATTTCTGCCCTTTACTTTTTTTCTTGTCTCCTCCAATCACTGAGTCGCCTCAGCCTTGCTTGTAAACACAAGTGAGTAGGGGATCAGGTTTCAGATAAGAAACAGACAGGGAAATAAAGGGAAGAGGGGGAATATATTATAGATAAAAAGAACCCCCAGCATGCAATTCTTTGGCACCGACTACTAAAGAGCCAGTGCTCCTAAGGTATATGATAACTCCAAATCATAACAGCAGAAAATGTTTTTTGAAAGTTTTGAATGCAGGATTAGCATCTTTATCACTTAACCACTTAAGCCCGAAGGGTTGAAATTTTTTTACATCCGAGCAACTTTCACCCCCCATTCATTTGCCAATAACTTTATCACTACTCATCACAATTAATTGATCTATATCTTGTTTTTTCCGCCACCAATTAGGCTTTCTGTGGGTGGTATATTTTGCTAAGAGCCACTTTACTGTAAATGCATTTTAACAGGAAGAATAAGAAAAAAATGGAAAAAATGCATTATTTCTCAGTTTTCAGCCATTATAGTTTTAAAATAATACATGCCTCCATAATTAAAACTCACGTATTGTATTTGCCCATATGCCCCGGGTATTTTACCGTTAAAATTATGTCCCTATCACAATGTATGGCAACAAAATTTTATTTGGAAATAAAGGTGCATTTTTTCCGTTTTGCGTCCATCACTGTTTAGAAGCCCATAATTTATTAAATCATATTGATATACTCCTTTGACATGCATATTTAAAAAGTTCAGACCCTTAGGTAACTATTTATGTTTTTTTTTTTTTTTTTTTTATTATTGTAAATTTTTTTTTTTTAATTTAAACTTGTATGTGGGTATTTTTTGGTGTGGGAGGTAAACAGGTTTTTTTTAAATATATTTATATGTTTATTTTTAAAACTTTTTTTTTAGGTGTAATTTGCTATTTGGCCACAAGATGGGCAGAATCAAAAAGTCCTGGGAGCGATCGATCTCGCTCCCAGGCAGAAGAAAGGAGACCAGAGCTCAGAAAAGCCGCAGCGTCTGAAGAGACGCTGTCGGCTTTTCTCCAGGGGGGTCCGATCAGCGAAAGGGATTTATAATCCCTTTCACTGATCGGTGGGCTAGCGGCCAGCAGCAGGGGCGCGCACGGGGGGGGGGGGGGGGGGGGCGCGGGAGCGCGCGCGACCCGCGGGAGTGCGCGCAGCCCAACTGGACGAGAAATCTCGTCCAGTTGGGCTTGAGTGGTTCAGACCAGTAGCTGTTGAAATTAGATTTTTATGGTGACGATACCGCTTTAAGGCATACAATAAATTGAAAGTACGACTCACTGCCACTGTAAAAGCATGTGTTACTGCGTTCGGAACTCATCGCACTCGATGTGAAAGTCCCAAAGAAATATAATTGTATCATGTATTTAAAAAGCCATGTGTTTATTTGTCAAATATGTTTTTGCATGCATAACAGCACGTCACCTAAAAGTGGCTCTAAGCAATGTGAAATAGTCAGAATGATTAAAATGAGCGTGTCTATGCATGCAGTTAATTTTTTTTATTCAAGAAATTTAGGAAATATAAATTAATCAGGGTTCTCGCTTAATAGGCACCAACCTTGCTGTCCTCTGTCTCTGCTGTCTCATCTTCTTCAACTGTTTTGACATCTTCAGGTTCCGTCTTTTCCTTCACAAGGAGACAGAGTAATAATCTAGTCAGACATGACTACTGATTAAGGTTAATAGCAAATTAAAAAAAACTCTATGATACAAATGTTAGATAATGAATGGAATATTAAAAGTACATATAATGTGCTATGAAATTTGTGACTGCCTACCAAAAGCTGAAATTGTAGTTGTTAAATGTACTGCTGAAATCACTAAATTCATACCTCCAATTGCATACAGAAATTGCAGAAAAGACAGATGTATATCAAATTAGATAGGGGTTCACAGTTTGATTAGAGCCACCAAACTCTTATGATCAAGATATTTCCAGGAAAAAGACTGCGCTTACAATCTTTCAAGTCTCCAAAATAAAGTGCATACAGGATACCCTATAAACAAAATAAAAGATTGCACATAATGCTCATGGCCGGATTCCTGCACAGGCCACCTGAGATGGAGCAGCGCAGGTGTGATGTCACGTGGCGGGCAGGGGAGGGTGGCAGACACAGGGGTGAGTTGATAGGCTGGGCAGATAGCTTGTGGGTTGGGTTCAGGTGCCACTGTACACACACCTATAGGCTGAGGCGGTCGTCATTGGCCACCTTAGTCAGGCATGTGTAGGGACCTTGAGAACTGATCAGACAGGGTAGAGGATGAGTACAGACATTCTATGTAAAAACACAAAGAGGTGTTAGGACTCTAGGTAAGACACAAAGAAACAGGCACACATTCAGTACACAGTTAAGAAATTGAGTTGCCAATTGAGGACAGGTCTAACCTGGTTTCATAGGCTGGAAGAACCACTATGGGTTACCAGCATAAATGGGCATACCCTCTATGCTGCACAAACTTCTGGGGTCAATGGTTAGCTTGGCTCCTGCGGTGTTACGAATCTCCGGCTATAGCCTGAAGTGAGAGGTGTATGGAGAGTTGGAGACTGCTATGTTTATTTTCGAGAAGTGTCTGAATCGCACAACTGAAACAAACATGCAGCTAATCTTGACATTTTAGTCATAAACAATGACATCTGATTGGCATGCTTGTTCAGGGTCTATGGCTAAAGGTATTAACCACCTAAAGACTGCATCACGCCGACAGGCCTGAATGCGTCAGCTCCCCCAGGACCGCGTAACGCCGATCTACGGCGGTGCTGTACTGGGGACAGCCCTGTCACTTGGCTGTCCCTGGAGAGGCTCAAGAAAAATCATAACAATAAAATAAAACAAAAGCCTCCAGCACATAGCAAAGAAATGAAAAGCGCTACTTAAAAACAGATAAGTGCCTACCTGCACGAGAGTGCAAGCCCCACTTGTGGGATAAAATACACACCTAGCATACACATAACCTGTCTACCACTGGAGGATGTTGGTTTCCTGTAACAGCTTGCATTCAACTTGTTAAGTACTCGTCCCTCCCACTGCGGAGAAGTCATCCTCTTATGGGAGGGGACCTAACACTAACTAAATCCTAACCTATGCATATGCATAGCCTGGGTGCGCTACCAAGTAAAATCGAAAATTGCGCAAAAGGTGGATCAGCACATCACCAGGCCGCCTCCAAATGGCCTACAATCAGAGGTGCGCTGAGCCCCCCCTATAAACTGCAAACGCACCTTGAACCCAAACAGAAGCTCTGCATATACACCAAAAGCAAGGCTGCTAAGTGGGAGCAGCTGACCAAAAACGAATTAAATTAGTACATAGCAAAGAAATGAACAGCGCTACTTAAAAATAGATAAGTGCCTACCTGCAAGAGAGTGCAAGCCCCACTTGTGGGATAAAATACACACCTAGCATACACATAACCTGTCTATCACTGGAGGATGTTGGTTTCCTGTAACAGCCTGCATTCAACTTGTTAAGTACTCGTCCCTCCCACTGCGGAGAAGTCATCCTCTTATGGGAGGGGACCTAACACTAACTAAATCCCAACCTATGCATATGCATAGCCTGGGTGCGCTACCAAGTAAAATCGAAAATTGCGCAAAAGGTGGATCAGCGCATCACCAGGCCGCCTCCGAATGGCCTACAATCAAAGATGCGCTGAGCCCCCCCAGAAACTGTAAACGCACCTTGAACCCAAACAGAAGCTCTGCATATACACCAAAAGCAAGGCTGCTAAGTGGGAGCAGCTGACCAAAAATGAATTAAATTAGTACATAGCAAAGAAATGAACAGTGCTACTTAAACACAGATAAGTGCCTCTCATTTAATGATTTAGGGCTAGTACAGTGCCTAGTGCATTCATGTTTTGTACAAGGCAATGTGAACCACTAGGCTGGCTGAGGGAAATAAACCCCCAATTACAGAGCAATTAGAGGGCGGGTAAGCTGGTAAATAAATACAGCATGAGGCAGAGCAGAGGCTTGCCTGCAGGGTCATGGGAAAAATCTGTCTGGTCTCTCACCATTGTTAAAATAACTGCATGTGCATCTCCAGATTGTAAGCCTTCGGGCAGGGTCTTCCTCCTCATGTCTCCTACCTGATCACGCACCTCCATTACCGTACACCCATCCTATTGATCTGAGTAGACTTGACTTGCCCATGCTCACATCCAATGACTGAATAAGCATTACCTTGTACTCATACTGTGCTGAGTGATCTGGTTTGCATGTATTCATGTATTGTCTTATTGCTGTATGTCACCCCTAAATATTGTCCATAACCTTAACTAATGTACAGCTCTGAATAGTATGTTGGCGCTTTATAAATACAATAAATAAATAAATGTGCACAGCTACATAAGGTATTGTCTAGGTTGAAAAGATTTTCGACAGTGCTTTCAGACTTGTGAGAGATTGGCAGGGTTATATTGCAGGTAAGTAGCCTCTGTGTGATGTGGGAATGCAATACAGATAAGCTCTCTGCTCCATCTCAAGCTATTCTCAGTCTCTCTCCCTCATTCACCTTTATTTGCCCCCCCCCCCCTTCCCCTTGTGCTGGCTGGCTGGCTGTGTCTTCTTGTCATAGAGGAAAGCTAAATAAAAATGCAATCCAGGCGAGACAAATATCTTCTTTCCTCTCTTTTAGCTTTTCTCCCCTCTCTGTCTCTCCCCTTTTCTTTCCTCTGTCACTCTCTACTTTGTCCCCCCATCTTACCCTCACAATTTACTCACCCTAATCTTGTTATTAGTAACCCTAATCTAAAGCTGGTCATGCTAGCAGTGGCCTTAAAAATTCAGGAATCCACCTGGAGTCCTGGACCCTGTTGGTAGTGGCGGAGAAGGCAGTCAAGCGGCCTGCAGGCAAAGATGTTGTGTGGGGACTGACTTAGTCTTTTGGCAGACAGTAGCCCTCCGGGATCCATGCCTCATTAACCTGCCGGTCGAGGTGTTCTTGGAGGGTGGATCCCGAAGGGCTGAGGTGAGGTATTGGACTAAAGAAAGTCTGCATGTCCGACATCACCATCTGATTGCTAGAGCATCCTGTCCTTGCCTGCGTGGACATGGAAGAAGGAGGAGGAGGAAGAGGATTACTGGCACCTGTTTTCCATTGTGCTGTGACATCAACCTTAAACGCACTGTAAAGCATAGTTCCCAGCTTGTTCTGCAAGTACTGCATCCTTTCTGCCCTCTTGTAAATTGGTAACGTCTCTGATACTTTGTGCTTATACTGAGGGTCTAGTAGCGTTGCCACCTAGTACAGGTCACTCCCCTTGAGTTTTTTTATACGGGGGTCCCCAGGGCCGGCCCGCCCATGAGGCGGGGTGAAACTTTTGCCTAAGGCGGCACTTCTGGAGGGGCGGCACCCGCCCGTCCGTGGGTGTGAGGGGCCGCCCGAGCTGGAGGGGATTGCGGGCAGGAAGGGGGTATTGGGCCTAGCGGCGGGGAGGGGGGTCGAACCTCCCCTCCCTCGCCTGGGTCCCCCGTCCCCCGTCCTCCGCTCCCCTCCAGCTTTAAAAAGTTGTGTGACTGGCTGGCTGGCTGCAGCTGTAAGAGGCAACGGGCGGGGATCACTCACCACTTCCTCGTTCCAGCGTGTGCTCCACTGACGTCACTTCCTGCGGCGTAGCAGGAAGTGACGTCAGTGGAGCGCAGGCTAGGCTGGAACGAGGAAGAGGTGAGTGATCCCTGCCCCTTGCCTCTTACAGCTGCAGCCAGCCAGCCACGCAACTTTTTAAAGCTGGAGGGGAGCGGAGGACGGGGGACCCAGGCGTGGGAGGGGGGGGGTCCGACCCCCCTCCCCGCCGCTAGGCCCAATACCCCCTTCCTGCCCGCTATCCCCTCCAGCTCGGGTGGCCCCTCACACCCACGGCTTGGGGGGGGGGGGGGGAAGGTTGCTTAAATCATGCCTCAGGCGGCAAAAAGTCTAGGGCCAGGCCTGGGGGTCCCTCAACAGGCTGGACAGCATGAAAGACCCTATCTGCACAAAGTTAGATGCCAACCTACTAGTCATCTCCTCTTGCTCTTTCTCAGTGATATCAGGTAAGTTCTCCTCCTCCCTCCAGCCACCTTCCTCATCTGACTCCTCTTCCCCAGATGACTCCTCCTCCTCCCTCCTCTGTGATGCCGCAGGTGTTGATGACAAATCTGGCTGTGGTGATGTTTCAAACAAATCTTCCTCATCTTCTTGTTCCCTCCCTCTACAGCTTGATCCACCACTCTACGCATGGCACGCTCAAGGAAGAAAGCGTATGGGATCAGGTCGCTGATGGCACCTTCACTGAGACTTACTAGGTTTGTCACCTCCTCAAACGGACGCAAGAGCCTGCAGGCATTACGCATGAGTGTCCAGTACTTCTGCCAGAAAATCCCCAGCCCCCCAGGGCCTGACCTTTGCCTGTAGCTGTACAGATACTCATTGACTGTTTTCTTCTGTTGTAGCAGGCGGTCAAACATGAGGAGTGTTGAATTCCAGCGAGTCCGGCAATCGCAAATCAAGCACCTCACTGGCAAATTCTTTCTGTCCTGAATATGGGACAAGCGCGCCATGGCCATGTAGGAATGCCTAAAATGCCAACACACCTTTCTGGACTGCCTCAGGACCTCCTGTAAGCCTGGGAGCTTACACACAAATCTTTGGATTATAATATTCAGCATGTCAACCTGCATAAACTTAAAGCCGAAATGAGATTGCTGCCTTTGTCACACACCACGTTGCTGATCTCCAGTTGGTGTGGGGTAAGCCACTGATCCACCTGTTTGTTCAGTGTGGCCAGGAGTGCTGCTCCGGTGTAACTCTCAGCTTTGAGGCAAGAAATGTCCAAGATGGCGTGACACTGTCATACCTGGCATGCGGAATAGGCCCTGGAGAGCTGGGGGTGTGCAGTTTGAAAGGGAAACGTAGCAGTAGAGTAGCACTCAGCTGAGGAGGAGGAGGATGACAGCGAAGAGGATGTAGCAGGAGTAGGAGAAGAAGAGGAGGTGGCAGCAGGCCTGCCTGCAAGCCGTGGAGGTGTCACCACCAAGTTCGCTGCACAGCCAGGTACTCCATGCTTGCCAGTGGTCACCAGGTTGACCCAATGTGCCATATAAGTAATGTACCTGCCCTGACTGTGCTTTGCAGACCAGGCATCCATGGTCAGATGGACCCATGACCCAACGATTTGTGCCAGAGATAACAGCACTTGCCTTTCAACATCACGGCACAGTTTGGGTATCCCTTTTTTTGAGAAATAATTGCGGTCCGGTATCTTCCATTGCGGTGTTCCAATCGCCACAAATTTTCAGAAGGCCGCAGAGTCCACCAGCTTGTATGGTAACAGCTGGCAGGCTAACAGTTCCGACAAGCCAGCTGTCAGACGCCGGTCAAGGTGGTGACTGGCAGACATTGGCCTCTTCCGCTCAAAGATTTCCTTAATGGACACCTGGCTGCTGTGGACAGAGGAGCAGGAACTGCTCAAGGTGAGAGGTTGGAGTGGAGGAGGGTGGCTGTGAAGGTTCAAGGGCAGCAGAGGATAAAGCGGCTGAAGATGCTGCACCTGGAGGAGGAAGAGGAGGTGGAGGGTGGCTTTGCGTTTGCGTGCTGCTTTTCCCCATGTGCTTATCCCATTGCTGTTTGTGCTTATTAAGCAAGTGCCTTCGTAAGGCTGATGTCCCTAGGTGGGTGTTTCTTTTTCCACGTTTTTTGGTGGCAGAGAGTACAGATGTCATCGCTGTCATCTGAGGCAGAGACACAAAAAAAACCTCCACACTGGTGAGCTGTGGGATGACGGCATTTTGGTGGTAACAGCAGTAGCTGACGTTGAAGGGGTGTTGGCTGGCTGTCCCTAGGTTGCAATACATGCCGCCGGACACTGCCATGAGCTGTTTCCGACGAGCTCCCCCTGCTTCCTACAGCAACTCATCTCCTCCTCTCTGACTCCCCCTCTGAACTGTCCCCCTGTTCATCTTGTCTATTGGGAACCCACGTGACATCCATGTCAGGATCATCATCATCATCCTCCTCCACAGCTTCGCTTGTATCAGACACCTGCAAAACTACACAACAACAGGTACTTCATTATCCTCACACCATAGTGATGCCTAACTCAGATATATAAGTGGTGTAACATCCTCAGCGCCTTCATCTTGTAACAATAATGGCTGTGAAATCGTTAATTCCTCACAATCATGTGAGAATAACTCCTGTGACATCTGATGTGGAGCCGCTGTGGTGCTAGTAGTAACGGTGGGGGCTGCCGGCTGAGTGTTAAGTGGTGTGCCTGCATCAGAGCGAGAGGAGGAAGATAACTCATGGTTCAATGTGGAAGCTGAGGAAGATGAGGTGTTCTGTGTTATGAAATCAACTATGTCCGCAGAATCTTGGGGGTTGAGGGTACGTGCCTTCAGAACACTGCACTTTGGTCGAGGGCTGCACTAAACCACGTCAGCACGACCTCGAACAGACCTGCCAGGTGGCCTGCCCCTGACTCTGTCAGTTATTTTTTCCATATTGGTGTGTGTGTGGGGTTTGCAGTAGTACTAACAATATTCAATAGCGGAAGACAGTGTGTGTAATCACAAAGAGGCACTCAATCAGTCAAAAAGAAGGTTTGAAGGGCGCTGCTCTAATCAGTCAAATGCACAAACCAATTCAATTCTATCCAGCCGCCCCTCTCTCAGGAGTAGGGATATACCCTTAATCCTCTCCACATAAACAGAACATCCAATATACAAAAAAAGAGTGGCGCTGGATTAGTTCACACTATCAAACTTGTTTATTAAAACTGTATTAAAACCATTAAAGAAACACGAACATCCATCTTAAAAGATGATGACATCTAGTATAATTGTACTCCACATCACATTGTTTGCATATATTGAATAATTAGGTGAACTTTTAACAGCATAAAATTCCACTACACTACACTCACTATTGCACACTAGTTCTAATATCCAAACTGTTCCTACCACACTCATATGCACCATACATACAGGGACCACCTGGTGCCCTACACTCCATCCTCTGATTAGCAATACTTTTTCCTAGTCGTTGTTGCTTAGGCATATATGCAGACAATAAAGGTGCTACTAGTCCTCAATAGAAAATTACAGTACTCTTATGGCACCTTATCACTTCTCAGCTTCTGTTATCTGAACCGCCAAAGTTCTTAAGCCGCTTGCAATTCCCAGCGCATCTGCTTGCAATTCCCGGCTTATCGCTGAATATTTACAGTGCTTAAGCGCTTAGTACACTTACAGTTCCTGGCGTATTCTTAGGCAAATACCGTTTATGCTATTAAAAGTTCACCTAATTATTATATATCTGCACTCACTCAGTGTCGAATACACAGCAGGTGTGTGTGTGTGTGTGTGTGTATTACTGGGCTGTGTACTTTAGCACACACAAAGACACACACAGAGATATCCTATAGTAATTTCAATCACAAATACAGTTGCAAGCTAAGCACTGCTTATGATACACAGAGTGCTGGCTTGTTTGCAATAGTTAGAAGAGTATAGTAGAACTAAAAGGGCCAGCAACTGACTGTAGCCTGTATGCAGTGTGTAACCCCCACAGATATCAATAACAGATACGGTTGTATGCACCCACAAAGAGAGCTATGCTTTAGTAAGTTCAATCACACAAATGCAGTGGAAAAATATGCACTGCTCTAATACAGTGTGCTGTCAGACAGGGGGACTACAAATACCAAGTAGGCAGCAACTGTCTGTGGGCTGTATCTATGCTGTGTCACCCAAAAAGACATCTATGCTTTAGTAAGTTAAATCCCAAATACAGTGAAAAGATATGCAATGGTATGGTAATACAGTGTGCTGCCAGTGGTGGGACAACAAATCCCAGCTGACCTGGCTGGCAACTGTTTGTGGGCTGTATCTATATGTAGTGACACCCACAAAGACAGCTATGCTTTAGTAAGTTAAATCACAAATACAGTGAAAAGATATGGAATGGCGTGGTAATACAGTGTGCTGCCAGTGGTGGGACTACAAATCCCAGCTGGCCTGGCTGGCAACTGTCTGTGTGCTGTAACTATATGCAGTGTCACCCACAAAGACATCTATGCTTTAGTAAGTTAAATCACAAATACAGTGGAAAGATATGCAATGGTAATACAGAATGTGCGGACTACCACCGGGCGAACCGTTCGGTCCATCTCTACTGACAAACAGTGGCCGCAGCCTAACAAGGGGAAGGAGGTGGGAGACAGCAGGGTTGCTGAAGGGAAAAAGTGTTTCTATGCCTTGAGGTCTTGGTGGAGATGTCCCACAACCTCTGGCCTGATGAGAGCCGGCTGAAGAAAGTATAGCTTGGGTGTGAGGACTTGTTGGTGATTTTCATTGCTCTGGAACCCAGTTTGATGTTGTGAAAGAAGTCTAGTGGGGGTAGTGGTTTCCCAATCATCCTCTCTACTTATCTAATGACCCTCTGAAGTTTGTATCTGTCAGTAGCGAGGTAGCCGGCGTACCAGACCAGGATGGATAAACAGAGGATAGATTTGACGGAGTTTAGTTTAAGTGGACCTGAACTCTCGCTCAGGACAGAAGAAAAAAGTAGAGAAATGCACCCTGAATGTATTTAGAGAGTTTAGCCTGTTTAATTCCCCTTCATTTGTGTCTAATCACAAGTTGTTATTTGATCCTTCCCTGTGTCACATGACTGCCTATGGCAGATAAACAGTTAAGCCAATTTGAAAGCATAGGCTGTAAACAATATACACATATAAAATGTAAACACCTGTGAAAATGAATTTAAGATTTGCATCAGCTGTAACAAATAAATGTTTTTGTTTAAAGGTTATTATGCTGTTGTGTATCTTTTAGAGCAGAGAGACGTTCTGAGTTCAGGTCCACTTTAAAGACATTAGAAGTTCTTGAGCCATACAAAACTTTTTTAGTTTGCCAAGTGCTTTTTACCCACTGCGGATGGTCACCTGGCTATTTTACTTAGATTTTGTGGGGGCAAGCATCCACCAGGCCCCTAGTATTTCTCCAGGCCGGTTTGCCTTGTGGATGTTCTGGCTCTGCTCAAGTGTTCTCTCTCATGACTGTATGTGTTCACATATATATTTTTATATAGATATCATACCGTTTTATATAGACATCACATTAGTGTGTGTGTGTGTGTGTGTGTGTATGTGCCTGTGTGTGAGAGAGAGAGAGAGAGAGAGAGAGAGAGAGAGAGAGAGAGAGAGAGAGAGAGAGAGAGAGAAAAGCAGCTCTCTGCAGTTGGTTTGTGGACAGTCATGGCTAAGACAAAGGAGCTCAGTGAGGACCTGCGGCTGCGCATTGTGGCTGATCACAAGTCAGGAAAGGGCTACAAGGCCATTTCTAAATGTTTTCAAGTTCCAGTGACCACAGTGCAAAGTATTATTAAAAAATACAAGATGTACCGCGCTGTGGAAAATCTCAGAGGATGTGGTTGAAAGCCAAAAGTGACAACTGTGCTGACCAGGAGGATAGTGAAAAGGGTGAAAAAGAATCCAAGGATCACCACCAAGGCCATCCTGGTGAATCTGGGCTATGCTGGTGACAATGTCTCAAGACAGACAATCCAACGGACACTGCACACTGCTGGGTTCCACGTATACAGACCAAGGAGGATGCCACTTCTCCAGAAAAGGCACACAAAAGCTTGCTTGGCCTTTGCAAATACTAATCTGGAAAAAGAACAAGACTTCTGGTCTTTTGTGTTATGGTCAGATGAAACAAAAATTGAATTGTTTGATCACAATGATGTTTCCTTCATTTGGCATTAAAAAGGGAAAGCCTTCAACCCAAAGAACACCACCCCCACTGTCAAACATGGTGGTGGGAACCTAATGATTTGCGGGGGGTTTTCAGCCAATGGACCAGGAAACCTAATCGTGGTAAACGCACCATGAAAAAAGAGCAATACATGAGGATTCTCAATGACAGCATCAGACAGTCTGCAAAGAAACTTTGCCTCGGGCACCAGCGGACATTATAGCATGATAATGACCCAAAACACACAGCAAAAGGGTGAAGAAATGGTTAGCAGACAACAACATTAACATTTTGAAATGGCCCAGCCAGAGACCCGACTGAATCCGATTGAAAATCTGTGGAGAGCGCTAAGGATCAGGGTGATCGCAAGAAGCCAATCCAACCTGAAAGATTTGGAGCTCATTGCTAAAAATGAATAGTTTTAGTGCTGTAATAGCCAATACAGGCTTTTCTATTGATTATTGAAAGGGGTATGAATAATTTTGGACTGGACATTTTTAGTTCAAATGTAAATAAAAGCTGGGAAATGCTTTTTTGGCACAATAATGCCTCTTGTACATTGTCATATTATCTTTTGGGATATGCCTGTGTCATTTCCCATCAAAAAATTACTTGCTGGTTGAATAAAAGTAACTTTAAAGAGGAACTCCAGTGAACATTTTTACTGTTGGCAGGTGATGTAGCTGCTGCATGTTTTTTTGGCAGTTGGAAACAGCTGTAAACAGCTATTTCCCACAATGCAGCAGGGTTCACAGACAGGAAACTGTCAAGAGTACGTACTTTTCTTGTTTCTTGTGGGAGGGGCTTCACCACAATATCAGTCATACAGCGCCCCCTGATGCTCTGTTTGTGAAAAGGAATAGATTTCTCATGTAAAAGGGGGTATCCGCTACTGATTGGGATAAAGTTAAATTCTTGGTCAGAGTTTCTCTTTAAGTCAAAATTTGCCAGGGGTATAAATAATTATGGGCAGCACTTTATATACAGTGGTGTGAAAAACTATTTGCCCCCTTCCTGATTTCTTATTCTTTTGCATGTTTGTCACACTTAAATGTTTCTGCTCATCAAAAACCGTTAACTATTAGTCAAAGATAACATAATTGAACACAAAATGCAGTTTTAAATGATGGTTTTTATTATTTAGTGAGAAAAAAAACTCAAAACCTACATGGCCCTGTGTGAAAAAGAAATTGCCCCCTGAACCGAATAACTGGTTGGGCCACCCTTAGCAGCAATAACTGCAATCAAGCGTTTGCGATAACTTGCAACAAGTGTTTTACAGCGCTCTGGAGGAATTTTGGCCTACTCATCTTTGCAGAATTGTTGTAATTCAGCTTTATTTGAGGGTTTTCTAGCATGAACCGCCTTTTTAAGGTCATGCCACAACATCTCAATAGGATTCAGGTCAGGACTTTGACTAGGCCACTCTAAAGTCTTCATTTTGTTTTTCTTCAGCCATTCAGAGGTGGATTTGCTGGTGTGTTTTGGGTCATTGTCCTGCTGCAGCACCCAAGATCGCTTCAGCTTGAGTTGACGAACAGATGGCTGGACATTCTCCTTCAGGATTTTTTGCTAGACAGTAGAATTCATGGTTCCATCTATCACAGCAAGCCTTCCAGGTCCTGAAGTGGCAAAACAACCCCAGACCATCACACTACCACCACCATATTTTACTATTGGTATGATGTTCTTTTGCTGAAATACTGTGTTACTTCTACGCCAGATGTAATGGGACATGCACCTTCCAAAAAGTTCAACTTTTGTCTCGTCGGTCCACAAGGTATTTTCCAAAAAGTCTTAGCAATCATTGAGATGTTTTTTTAGCAAAATTGAGACGAGTCTTAATGTTCTTTTTGCTTAAAAGTGGTTTGCGCCTTGGATATCTGCCATGCAGGCCGTTTTTGCCCAGTCTCTTTCTTATGGTGGAGTCGTGAACACTGACCTTAATTGAGGCAAGTGAGGCCTGCAGCTCTTTAGATGTTGTCCTGGGGTCTTTTGCGGCCTCTCGGATGAGTTTTCTCCACGCTCTTGGGGTAATTTTGGTCGGCTGGCCACTCCTGGGAAGGTTCTTCACTGTTCCATGTTTTTGCCATTTGTGGATAATGGCTCTCACTGTGGTTCGCTGGAGTCCCAAAGCTTTAGAAATGGCTTTATAACCTTTACCAGACTGATAGATCTCAATTACAGTACTTTTGCTCTCATTTGTTCCTGAATTTCTTTGGATCTTGGCATGATGTCTAGCTTTTGAGGTGCTTTTGGTCTACTTCTCTGTGTCAGATATCTCCTATTTAAGTGATTTCTTGATTGAAACAGGTGTGGCAGTAATTAGACCTGGGGCTGACTACAGAAATTGAACTCAGGTGTGATAAACCACAGTTAAGTTATTTTTTAATAAGGGGGGCAATCACTTCTTCACACAGGGCCATGTAGGTTTTGAGGTTTTTTTCTCACTAAATAATAAAAACCATCATTTAAAACTGCATTTTGTGTTCATTTATGTTATCTTTGACTAATAGTTAACGTTTTTTGATGAGCAGAAACATTTAAGTGTGACAAACATGCAAAAGAATAAGAAATCAGGAAGGGGGCAAATAGTTTTTCACACCACTGTATATGTATATATATATATATATATATATATATATATATATATATATATATATATATATATATATATATATATATATATATAATATATATATATATATAGACGGATTGGTATCATTGAAGAAAAAATGAATTCCACAGTTTATTAAGACATTTTGTAGGAGAACTTAAGGCCACCACCTGAAGCTCAGCAGAAGATGGGTGTTGCAACAGGACAACGACCCAAAGCATCAGTCAACAACAGAATGGCTTAAACAAAAGAAAATACGCCTTTTGGAGTGGCCCAGTCAGAGTCCTGACCTGAATTTGATTGAGATGCTTTGGCATGAACTCAAGAAAGCAATTTACACCAGACATCCCAAGAATATTGCTGAACTGAAACACTTTTGTAAAGAGGAATGGTCAAAAATTACTCTTAGCTACTGCTGCGAAAGGAGGTTCAACCAGTTATTAAATCCAAGGGTTCACATACTTTTTCATTCTGCACTGTGAATGTTTATATGGTGTGTTCAATAAAAACATAGAAACATTTAATAATTTGTGTGGTATTAGTTTAAGCAGACTGTGATTTTCTATTGTTGTGACTCAGAGGAAGATCAGATCACATTTTATGACTAATTTGTGCAGAAATTCTTATAATTCCAAAGGGTTCACATACTTTTTACTGCTACTGGTGTGTGTGTGTGTGTGTATATTATATATATATATACTTTTTACTGCTACTGTGTACACACACACACACACGCACACATGGGTGGCGTACAGACCGTGGTGATTTATATGTTTTTTCAATTTATGTTCTATTACTTGAGTTATGCGCAGTGTCGCACACTGAGGCTGCAGTTCTTCAGACACCTTTTTCACTCGAGTACTATGAGCAATACATGAGCAAATGACACAGAAACAGATACTGCATAATGATAATTGACTTATTAAATATTCCAGTTTACTTATTAAATATTCCAGTTGTTACTTTTTAAAATTTTGGTCAAACACATGTTATGCGTTAGACAGTATTGCTATAACAAAGTTTTGTGCTAATATATGAAACATATGCTAAAGCAGCGCACCTTAAAGCGGTTTAAAACCCTGACATAATATTCAATAAAAACATGTTTACCTACTTTTTATATGCCATACGGTTATCATATTTGCTTTTGTGCATAAGTATTACTATTCATTTAGAAGTTATAGGTTTTCAAAAGTACAGTTTTTTGCTTTGTGAGCAGACTTTGCATTTTATTAATAACTGGTTTTATTCATTGCTGTTTTGCAGGGAGACAAGCTTTCAGTGTCTCTCTGTCTCCAGCAGCTTCTCCGCAGTCAGAGAATGTGTCACATTCCTTACTTGATACATTTAAGTATACACAAGATAACTTTATCTGAAGTTCGGCTGCGGCAGCATTCTACTGCACTCAACTTTCAAGCTCTGTGTGTAACCCTTCGAATGCTGATCTAGTAAAAAAAAAAAAATGCTGGTTGCATATAATATGCTGTAAATAATGTTTTAGTGCAAAGATGAAATGCAGGGTTATATTCCACTTTAATGTAAAGGAGCGGCCACTATGCACGCCTTACATAGCAGCGCTTGCTGCTATGTAAGGTGCGTGCCTTCCTTAAATAGGAGGGTTCCTTCAAGGCACACTTCTATCTAAGGAAAGCAGCGAGCTCTGCTATGTAAGGCATGCATAGTGGCCACTACTTCACATTAAGGTGTGCTGCTTTAGCAGTGTAGCTTAACCTCCCTGGCGGTGCATTTCTGTCTGGAATTATGAGTCAAAAGCGGTACATTTTTTTCACAAATTTTAGGCCTACAATTCTTAAGTCCTAACTCACCAAAATATGTCAGAATAAATGCCTGGCAGACATTCTGCATATAAATAAAATACTAGAACACAAATTTGTTGAATTAAATACATTTATGAATAAACTTGTGAAACTGTACAAAAAAGGCAGGCATATCTTGTTGTTTTCACCACCAATTAGGCTTTCTTTGGGGGTAATTTTTTGCTAAGAATTATTTTATTCTAACTGCATTTTAAAAGTAAAAATAAGAAAAAAAATTAAAAATGTCATTATTTCTCAGTGTTCGGCCACTATAGTTTTAAAATAATACATGCTGCCGTGATTAAAACCCCCACATATTTCATTTGCCCATTTTGTCCCGGTTATAGCAACGTTAAAAATATTTCCCTAGTAAAATGTATGTACATAGTTACATAGTTATTTTGGTTGAAAAAAGACATACGTCCATCGAGTTCAACCAGTACAAAGTACAACTCCAGCCTGCTCCCTCAGATATCCCTGTTGATCCAGAGGAAGGCGAAAAAACCCTTACAAGGCATGGTCCAATTAGCCCCAAAAGGGAAAAATTCCTTCCCGACTCCAGATTGCAATCAGATAAAATCCCTGGATCAACATCATTAGGCATTACCTAGTAATTGTAGCCATGGATGTCTTTCAACACAAGGAAAGCATCTAAGCCCCCTTTAAATGCAGGTATAGCGTTTGCCATAACGACTTCCTCTGGCAATGCATTCCACATCTTAATCACTCTTACTGTAAAGAACACTTTCCTAAATAAATGGCTAAAAGGTTTTTCCTCCATGTAGTATGGAAAAAAAGGTGTTTTTTTTCAGTTTGCGTCTGTCTCTATTTACAAGCTCACAGTTTAAAAATTAACAGTATTATAATCTCTTGACATACAGTACATATTAAAAAAGTTCAGTTCCTAAGGTAACTATTTATGTATTTTTTTAATTGTAATTTTTTTATGCAATTTTTTTTGGGGGTGATTATAGGATAGTGTGGGAGGTAAAGTGTTAATTTTAAATGTATTTGTGGGTCTTTTAAAAAAAATAATTGTGGGTAGGGTTAATTTTACTATTTGGCCACAAGATGTCCTTCCGCATTACTTCCTATTGCATACCTATGGTACGCTAAATAGGAAGTAATGTGTGGATGTGTTCCGTCGGAAGTAAACAAATGATCTCATTGATGCCAACGACCATTCACACAGGGACAGTGATTAATGAATGGGAACTGCATTCCCATTCAATCATCTCCCGTCTAACGATGGCGACAAGGGACGTAGTAGCTACGTCCCTGCGAGGTGAAGAGGGGATTTGCAGAGATGTAGTTACTCGTCCCGGGGGGAGGAGAAGTGGTTAAGTCACTGTGGTTGCATACTAAATATCCGTTCAGTTTCTCTCTTAACCTCCTTGCCGGTCTAATTCCCCCGGCAAGGAGGCAGCGCAGCACTTTTTTTTTTATTTTATTTTTTTTAAATCATGTAGCGAGCCCAGGGCTTGCTACATGATAGCCGCTGAGCAGCGGCAGCTCTGAAGCCACTCCGATCGCTTCCGGCGATCGGAGTAAGCAGGAAATCCCGTTCAGAACGGGGTTTCCTGCTGGGCTTCCCCGGTCGCCATGGCAATGGGGCGGGATGACACCGACGTCATCGACGTCGGGACGTCATAGGGAATCCCGATCCACCCCTCAGCTCTGCCTGGCCCTGATTGGCCAGGCTGCGCAGGGGTCTGGGGGGGGGGTGGCTCGGCGCGGCGGATTGCGGCGGATCGGTGGCGAGCGGCGGCGATCGGAAGTTACAAGCAGCTAGCAAAGTGCTAGCTGCTTGTAACAAAAAAAAAAATAATTATGCAAATCGGCCCAGCGGGGCCTGAGAAATCCTCCTGCGCAGGTTACCCCGAGCTGAGCTCGGGATAACCGGCAAGGAGGTTAAGGAGCTCACATAATTTATTACATCCCCTCTAATGGGGATCCAATTTTTCAATGGCAACAAAGGACATTTTTTGAGTGTTACAATTATGCAAAGTACTGCATCTCCTGCCTTGGCCCCAACTACAAATGTTACGGCAGGAGCATCCATGCCAGAACCCAAACTTCAGGTGTCTGATAAGATTCTCATGGGAATTGGTGTAAATTCAGATTTAAAAGTTACAAAATGCCTTCTAAAAACAGAAGGTATTTGCGATAATTTTGCTTTAAGTGAGCAACTGTGGTTTCCCATGATGCATCACTCCTAAATATGAAAATCATTTGTTTATGCCCTTGAACCTGAGCTCACATCCAGATACATTTTAAAGAGCTTGCAACTCAACATGCATACAGCCTATTTGACTTTCTGGTCCTCATCAGTGCATTGCAGGGACTGATGTGGCTTTATGGTAAATGGCTTGGACCAGTAATACTGTATATACTTGGTGACATAAAAGTAATTTTTTTGACTTGTTCCCACTATTCTCCCAAAAATACCTAGCAAAATTGATGGCGGTTCCATGTATGAGGGCTTTAGAAATAACCGCTAAAGTTGGCAGTATTGACTTTGATGTAAATGGCGTAACTCTGCGGAATTCTGAAATTGCAAATTCCGATTCGGAATGCCAAATCCTGATACAAAAATCAAAATTTGGAATTTCATATCCTTACTGTTTACTGTGCTGCCAATCCATGAATACCTGATCGAACTTGATATCACTCTAGCATAATGTGTATCCAGCCTTAGGGCTCGTTTCCATCTGCACGATTTTAGCCACGCTTTTGGAAATACAGTGCAATGCACAATTGCAGGGACATCAGAAGTGCATGTGTTGCAATTCACCACTGAATCGCAACGCACAGTTGCATGGCGTAATAGTGCTGCGCTCCCATTCATTACAAATTAATGAGTTCGCAAGCGCACACACTAAATCATTAAATGATACCGAATAATGCAAGTTTTAGGGCAGGTGTAAAAAAATGCTGTAAACAAAGAATGCTTTCAGAAATATAAATAATGATCGTTTAGTGTTATCAATTTTCAAAATGCAAAGTGAGTGAACAAAAGTTACATTTAATATCAATATTTGGTGTTACTACCTATGCATGAAAACATAGGAACTGAGGTGCAGGAAAATTGCAGCAGGTGCTCTGGACCGATGGTTCAAAATCTTAATTATTTGGCTGTAGCAGAAGTCAGTTTGTGCATCGAAGAGTTGGAGAACAGTACAATAATGAGTGTCTTCAGGCAACAGTGAAGCATGGTGGAGGATCCTTGAACTTTGGGGCTGCATTTCTACAAATGGAGTTGGAGATTTGGTCAGGATTAATGGTATTCTCAATGCTGAGAAATACAGGCAGATACTTATCCATCATGCAATACCATCTGGGAGGCATATTATTGGCCCTAAATTTATTTTGCTAAAGGACAATGACCCCAAACATACAGCCTCGGTCATTAAAAACTATCTTCAGATTAACAAAGAAGAAGTCCTGGAAGTGATGGCATGGCTCCCACAGAGCCCTGATCTCAACATCATCGAGTGTGTCTGTCTGGGATTATATGAAAAAATAGAAGGATGTAAGTAAGCCTACATCCACAGAAGATATTTGGTTCATTCTCCAGGAGCTTTGGAACAACCTACCAGCTGAGTTCCTTCAAAAACTGTGAGCAAGTGTATCTAGAATAATTGATGCTGTTTTGAAGGGAAAGGGTGGTCACACCAATTATTGATTTGATTTAGTTTTATCTTTTGTTCATTCACTGCATTTTGTTGATTGATGAAAAAAATTGAGTAACACTTACGTTTTTGAAAGCATTCTCTTTAATTACAGCATTTTTTCACATCTACAAATCTTTTGCACAGTACTGCATTTATTCTTAATTTTTTTCATTATTATTATTGGGCTTGATGAATTGTTGTAATTTTAACCAAACTATTTAACTGTCTTTCCTCCTGCCCTAGGCCCGGGCCTATGTATGCCACAAATCCAGCCCAGAATGCCTCTAAACATTGCATGGATTAATAGTTAACACTATGTCAGATTACCTACCTTGTTTTTATAAAACGTAGCAATTTTATAGCGTACTAAACACTGGGCGATGGGAGTGCTATTTACTGTTGAAAGAAATGGGATGTATTTAAACCACAGCTTGGTCTTTTATGGGCACTTATTTTACCTCTGACCACATGAACTTAACCAATAGCCTCCGCTTCCTGCTAAACTAATATTACAGAGAAGTGATGTGTGCAGAGAGGTAGAATCAAGACTAATCATACCCTGTGTAGAATGTGAGAGGGGTTCTTGATCTGTCTCGGATCCTGGCTATGTGAGGAAGCATGCTGTAAGCAGTGATGTGCACAAATTTTGCATAATTCCCAATTACACTACAAAATAGTAATGCAAAGTTTCAGAAAAAAAATCAATTCATTTTGTCTGTAAACATAATCAGGAACCGTAATTACATGTAATTTCAGACAAAATATAGTGTAGTATGCAAAACAAGGGGTTGGAAATGAAAAGTATATAATGTATATACTCACAAACGTGGGTTACCGCCTAGGTAACCACTGTATAGGCAGGTGAGGAGATTAGACCTGTCCTCACTCAGGATTAAAAGTTGATCTCTGTAGATAAGGAAATGGGGATCAACCCCTCCACCAGAGATGGATATTGATAATGTAAGAGTGAACAGAGGCGCCAGCAGGATAAAAGGTTCTAAAAGGCTTAAAATCCCTCAGGAGGTGGTGGTGGACTCGCCTCCCCAAAGCAGACAAGATACCGTCAGTTTTATGACAACAGGTTTATGAATATACTCCAAAACAAACAGTGCAACGCGTTTCACGGGTATGTTCCCGCTTCCTCAGGCAATAAACAGATAGGAGTACACAGTATAGTCTCAAGGTCACAAATAGCGCCTCTGTAAATGACAGAGGCGACAGAGGCGCTATTTGTGACCTTGAGACTATACTGTGTACTCCTATCTGTTTATTGCCTGAGGAAGCAGGAACATACCTGTGCAACGCGTTGCACTGTTTGTTTTGGAGTATATTAATAAACCTGTTGTCATAAAACTGACGGTATCTTGTCTGCTTCGGGGAGGCGAGTCCACCACCACCTCCTGAGGAATTTTAAGCCTTTTAGAACCTTTTATCCTGCTGGCGCCTTTGTTCACTCTTACATTACATGTAATTTCGTGCTGACTTGCCGGTTAATAGCAAAGCCCCCATAAAAACTATCATCAACAATTGCTACATATGTTAAGGGGAATACTGGAAACAAGACAAAAATGTCCTAAAAAATTAAAGGAAAATGTTTTTTAAATTCAATAAAATGACATATGGGGTTACAAACAATACAATTGTAGCTGGTAGCCAGTCGGTGGCTAGCAGATAGACTGAACTGCCTGACAGCTATGAAATTCAGTCTCCCGTGTAGAAAATGCCTAATAATCATATGTAAAGTTTGAATTTCTTGGACAGTCTCTTGGCAACAGTACTAACTGAAAGAGTGCACAGTGTACTGCTGCCAAGGTGTGTAAGGGAGATGGGTGTTTCTTTAATGATTCTTGCTTTTTTCAAAATATCGGAACAGGGCCGGATTATCCATAAGGCACTGTAGGCTCGTGCCTACAGGCACCATAAGTGGCAGAGGCTCCCTCCATTCCCAAATGTCTCCTTCTCTAAGCAGAGAGTAATGTCCCTCATCACTCTGCGCCCAGCTCTCAGCATGATGCCACTCTCCAGTGGGGGGCCACTCACCAGTGGAGAGGGGATGGGGGTGTGTATCAGCCTGTCCGCTTGTCAGCACATCAGCCTGTCCGCTTGTCAGTGTGCTAGCCTATTTTTGTTTCAGCTTATCAGTGTTTCAGTCAGTGTGCCATCCTTTCCACTTGTCATTGTGTCAGCCTGTATGCTTGTCAGTGTGCCAGCTGTCTTTCTGTCAGCATGTCAAGTGTCTCAGCCTATCTGCTTGTCAGTGTACTAGCCTGTCCTTGTGTCAGCCTGTCAGTGTGCCATCCTGTCCACCTGTTGCTGTGCCAGCCTGTCAGTGAGTCAGCCTCTGCGTTTGTCAATGTGCCAGCTTGTCAGTGTGTTAGTCTCTCTGTGTTAGACTTCTCTGCATGTCTGTGTGCCATCCTGTCCACCTGTCAGTGTGTCAGCCTGTTTTTGTGTCAGCCTTTCCGCCTGTCAATGAAAAAAAAGTGTGCGAGACTTATCTACCTGTCAGTGTGCCATCCTGTCCACCTATTGGTGTGCAAGCCTGTCAGTATGTCAGCCTGTCCACCTGTCAATGTGCCAGCTTGTCAGTGTGTCTCCTTGGCAGTGTGCCAGCCTATCATTGTGTCTGTCTTATAACTATTAACTACCTGCCCACCACCAGACGCCAATGGACGTGGCCGTGGCGGCAGCCGCAGGACCGCCTAACGCCAAATGGCGTCAAGTCCCGGGACTCTGTTTTGCAGGAGATTGCGCACAGGCTGTGTGCGCATCTCCTGCTCAGGGGGGCGGAGCTCTGTCCCGCCTTCAGTCTCCTGTTAAACGGCGAAACCGCCGTCTTTACATAGAGTACAATGCTGGGATCAGCAGCAGCACTGTACTGGGGACAGCCGTGTGACATGCCTGTCCCCCTGGGAGACAAGAGAGCGATCGGCTCTCATAGGCAAAAGCCTATGACAGCCGATCACCATAATTTTCCAGCTGCGGGGAGGGGGGGAGGGAGGGGGAAAGTAGCAACATGGGGTCACAAAACAACTCTCAAATGACCTGAAGACAAAGATTGCGTACCCTCATGGTTTAGGGGAAGGATACAGAAAGCGGTCTCAGAGATTCCAGCTGTCTGTTTCCACAGTTAGGAACATATTGAGGAAATGGAAGACCACAGGCTCAGTTAAAATTAAGGCTCAAAGTGGCAGACCAAGAAAGAGTCACTGTGCATCGTTCAACCATTCGGCACACTTTACACAAGGAAATGCTGTATGCGAGAGTGGTGCAGACTGCAGAGGAAGCTTTTTCTCTGCTCACAGCACAAACAGAGCCGCTTGAGGTATGCTAAAGCACATTTGGACAAGCCAGATTCATTTTGGAATAAGGTGCTGTGGACTGTTAAAACTAAAATTGAGTTATTTGGGCATAACAAGGGGCCTTATGTATGGAGGAAAAACAACACAGCGTTCCAAGAAAAACACCTGCTACATACAGTAAAATATGGTGGTGGTTCCATTATGCTGTGGGGCTGTGTGGCCAGTGCAGGGACTGGGAATCTTTTCAAAGTTGAGGGGCGCAATGATTCCACTATCAGCAGATTCTGGAGACCAATTTTCAGGAATTAGTGACAAAGCTAAATCAAAATCCACTAAGGCATTCATGTAGAGGAGCAAGTACAACATTCTGGAATGGCCATCTCAGTCCCCAGACCTGAATATAATTCAAAATCTGTGGTGTGAGTTAAAGAGAGCTCAGAAGCCATCAAACCTGAATGAACTAGAGATGTTTTGTTAAGAGGAATGCACCAAAATACCTTCAACCAGAGTCCAGACTCTCATTGGAACCTACAGGAAGCATTTAGAGGCTGTAATTTCTGCAAAAGGAGGATTTACTAAATATGGATTTTATTTCTTTTTTTGTGGTGCCCAAATTTATGAACCTGCCTAATTTTGTTTAACCTCCCTGGCGGTAACCCCGACCAACACTCAGGGTAGCCGCCGCAGAGGATTTCTCTGCCCCAGGAGGTATTTTTTGTATAAAACTTGTTGTAAAGCCTGCAGCTAGCAATTCGCTAGCTACCATTGCCCCCAAGTCCCTCCGCTCTTCTTTGATTGCCCCCGATCGCCACCGTTAAACGTACCACACCCCCCCCCCCTCGATCCTGTGATAGTGCAGCCTTTCCAATCAGCTCCAGGCTTCACTATAGGGAGGATCGGGATTGCGCATGACGTCATGACATCGATGACGTCAAGATCATCATCACCATAGCGACGACTGAAGCTCATCGGGGAGGCGTCCGGCTCTCACGGGATCGCGGCTAGGTAACGTATAGCGGCGGTGATAGGGGGGGGGGGGATCAGAAGGGAGCGGGGGGACGTGGGGGACAATGGTAGCTAGCCTAGTGCTACAACAACTTTAATTCAAATCCCTCCCGCGGACGCAGCCTCAGAAACTGTGTACCGCCAGGGAGGTTAAACAACTATTGCACACTTTCTGTAAATCCAATAAACTTCATTTCACTTCTCAAATATCACTGTGTGTGTGTCTCCTATATGATATATTTAAGTTAATAGATCATATAGGAGACACACACGGTGATATTTGAGAAGTGAAATGAAGTTTATTGGATTCACTGAAAGTGTGCAATAATTGTTTAAACAAAATTGGACAGGTGCATAAATGTGGGCACCACAAAAAAAGAAATGAAATCAGTATTTAGCAGATCCTCCTTTTGCAGAAATTACAGCCTCTAAATGCTTCCTGTAGTTTCCAATGAAAGTCTGGATTCTGGTTGAAGGTATTTTGGACCATTCCTCTTTCAAAAAACATCTCTAGTTCATTCAGGTTTGATGGCTTCGGAGCATGGATAGGTCTTTTTAACTCACACCACAGATTTTCAATTATATTCAGGTATGGGGACTGAGATGGCCATTCCAGAACATTGTACTTGTTCCTTTGCATGAATTCCTTAGTGGATTTTGAACAGTGTTTAGGGTCGTTGTCTTGCTTGAAAGATCCAGCCCTGCGCCGGCTTCAGCTTTGTCATCAGTATTCCTGGACATTGGTCTTCAGAATCTGCTAATAGTGAGTGGAATCCATGGGTCCCTCAACTTTGACAAGATTCCCAATTCCTGCACTGGCCACACAGACCCACAGCATGATTGAACCACCACCATAATTTACTGTAGATAGCAGGTGTTTTTCTTGAAATGCTGTGTTCTTTTTCCTTCATGCATAAAGCCCCTTGTTATGCCCAGATAACTTAATTTTAACTTCATCAGTCCACAGCACCTTATTCCAAAATGAAGCTGGCTTGTCAAAATCACCTAGTAAGTGTAGTGTAATAATCTGCTCAGCTGCCTGTGCAGGCAGGCAGCTTTTTGACCATTGTTCAGGTCTGCATTCTGCAGGTCTCTCGTATACGTTTGTCATGCAAATTGCCTAGCCACATCCCTTGTAGGCCTGCTCTATATATACCATGTGATATCACAGACCTTGGCTGGTCATAAGGATTCTTCCTGTGAAACACTCTGGAGAGTGTCAGCCTTGCTCATTGTTTGAAAGATTAGCTTAAGAGTAATTCTTGGGACTGCACTCGGCAGGTTCCCTAGTGCAGTTAGGATTGCATATCTGTTTTGTCTGTCTGTTGCGATTGTCCTGTCCCTGCGGTGGTCGACAGGAAGTCGTTCTGATCTTTGTTCTTGGAGTATAGCTGGAGCAGCGGTTGCTACCAGCCATCTCCTCTATCTGTCTTGCCTGGATCGCACTCGCCTAGCGCTAGTGCTGTGGATCCGTCTGAACTCCATCTCTCTGTCTCCCTGGATCGCACTGGCCTCTTTTCACTAGTGCTGTGGATCCGTCTGATCTCCATCTCTCTGTCTCCCTGGATCGCACTGGCCTCTTTTCGCTAGTGCTGTGGATCCTATCTCTCGCTTGTCCCTGTTTTCGTGTGTCTGTCTTGTCTGCTACGAACGCTTGCTGGAGGCTTGGTGAGGTAACCGTTAAGCAAGCGCTCGCGTCCTCTGTTTCATGTTTGTCTGTCGGTGGTTAGTTAGGCGTGCTTGTCTCTATTGTGCTTATCACCTGGAGACCGCGCATGAACGCGTGCACTGTTGCGAATGAGTGCGGTGTTCGCGTTCAGTTAGCGTTTGTTATTTTCCTTATCTCCTCATTGTATGATTTGCTGTGCCTTTGCTACTCTCGTGCTCCGCCTTGCTGTAGCCTTGTGTCACGTCTGGCGATCGCACCTCTCGCGATTCCGTTCCTACTTCATATCTGCTGTGGTGTGTGCACCATCGTGGGTTGGCGACTAGTTTGGTGCACACACATACAATCTGTCTCTGTGCTCATTCTCAATCGCCTCTCTTGCGATTGCGTTTCATCCCTTCGTACAATTCCTGTCTGGCGTGTGTGGTAGGGCAGAGGAGCTGTTCCTCTGCGCTCCACAGCTCCACCTGCCGACAGGAATTTTCCTCTACAGGTGCATTGCACCTTCTGCTGGGTTCCCGCAAATTATACGCTTGTGGAGGATTTCCGCAGTGTCAGCGCACATCCTGTGCGCTGATCACGGAGAGAATTCCACAATCGTTACAGTATGACCAGCAACAAAAATTCCCAGTGTGGAGGGAATTTCTGATTTGTACGATTTTGTCGAGTTTGGGTCCTGTGTCTTTAAAAGGCTAAACTCAGAGACCAAAGCGGAATTTCTTTCTGAATGTGTGAGGTTTTGTCTGAATCCCACCTTTCAGATTACTGATCCGTCCACATCGGCTCTTCCGTTTGCCTATGTGCTCTTAAAAGGCGATTTGTTCACCTGGGCGTATGATGTGCTAAAAAACAATTCTTGGAATGATAATCTGTATCAGTTTCTTGCAGTGATATTCTCTTACTGGTTTAAACTGCCTGGCTTACCACCTGCTCTGATTAAATGTGTAGCTGCTGATAAGTCAGCTGATCTTTCCCTTCCATGCAAAACTTTTCAGTATGACAATCAGTTCAATGTGTCTGTTGCCACTTCAGGTTTTAAACAGCAGACATGCAAAGGGAAAACCATATGTTAATGAGTTGGTGCTTGCAGGCCAATCTGCTGATTTGGCTTGTCAGCCAAAAGATTCATTGCCCCTGGCAACCACAAATAAAGAAGTAATTTCTGTCAAGTCTGAAATGCGCAAAACCATTCAGTATGATAATGATGTTGCTCAATCTCCGGGTTTTTTGCCCCAATCCAGAGCTTATGTGGATCCTACTATAGGTAGGATCGTACACTATATTAAAGCAGTTAAAAGATCTGTTCTTGTTTCTGAACTCCACCCATATGGAGATTATCTGGATACTGGCTTGTTTGAACCTCCATTTGCCTCATAGGACATTGGGGCCTTGATGGAGGAATTTGATTTTGATTGGAAAGCCTTTTGCGATTTTTACATCGCAAAAAGCGAAGATGTCTTGAATGATTGTCTCGATTCTATGTACCTTTTGATTGACTCCGATGAATGTGACGAGGGTGATGTGGATCTAATGATTTACGTATGGCAGACGATTTTGGATGAGTTGCACACACACCAATCAATTGATTCCAATAAAGAGACATCGTTGTCGGATGATTGTTCCTGCCTTTCTGGGGTAAAGCATGTGAGTCTTGACATTGTGCGATCTGAAATGAGTGGGTGTGCCACTGTGGCTGATTCCTGTGCGAATCCTGGAGGATTCTCTCCTGACTGCGTGCAGTTTAAATCTGTGCGATCTGATGCCTGTTTCTCTGATGTTTCTGCAGATTGTGATCAGCATGAATGTGCCAGTTTTCTCAAGGATGTGTGGGACCCCTTGTCATTTAGAGACAGATCTTTAAGATCTTCCATCTGTGATCCTGCCATGGGGAAAATTCCTAAATTTTGCAGCATCAAAAGTAAAATTAATATGTCTAATAAAGTTTTTCCTGATGTTGTCGCTATTTCTACTGCAGATGCGTCTTTGTCTCACCCTGTTCACACCTGTAAGGGCCCGTCGCCTGATGACAGTTGCTCCAGTGTTTCTGTCCTAAACGCCTTGCAGTCTGCTGTGCAGATCGCGGAGATTTGCGCCATGGAAGCGTCAGTTTCACAACCTAAAGCGATCTTGGATTCGCAAATTTTGCGTTCTGTCTCCTCGGATTCAACATCGTTAGTCGAGTCTAAGAGTGAGACAGCACTTTGGTTTTGCGAATCTGACTCTGAAGCATCTTTGCTGGGTCCAGAGAAAGTTTCTCTGAGCTTGCCCTGCACCATGAATAACAATATGATGTCCAATCACACTGACATTTGTGAGTCCCTTTCTTGTTCTGAGGAAAATGCTGATTCTGCACCCTGTACTCTGGATGAGTTAAGATGGCCTTGTTTAGAGTCTCCTGCAGTGTCCCTAGAGGCTCGTCTAGGTATTGCCACTATACTCACCTGTTTTTCTGCAGTTTTGGAGTTGCAAGCTAATTTGACTGCTACACAGAATTCTGGGTGCAGCGAGATTAAAGTTAGGGAGTCAGTGTGTGTTCCAGTAAATATTCCTGTACGTTCCGCTCATGATGATGAAATTCAGTCTCAGTTTATGGTGGAACCTTCCCTGGGACATCTGCCCTGTTCACAAAATAAAGTTCCAGTTTTGCCCTGTAACATGGATAGTTCAGAATCCTTCTTAGAAAACTTGAAAAATGATGTTCCTGAGGTCTTGCCTGATTTCCTGGAGACCTCCGAGTTGCTCCCAAAGGGTGCAGAACTTGTAGGAGATGTCTCCTGCCTCCCAAGCCCTTCTGAGGTGTTGCCCACTTCAGTAGGCATTGCTGCCTTGTTGGCTACTTTTTCAGCTCTGGTGGAGCTTCAGTTATGCGTAGTCAATGATGAGTTTTTGTTAGATACCATTACAGTCACTGAGACTTCTAAGCCTGAGTCCGAGTTTTTTTTTGAAAGTCCAGTGCTTGAGACCACTGCTCATGATGATTCTCTGCCCGGTACTGGTTTTGGTCCTGTCGTGCCGGACTCTGAGGTTGGCAGTTCCCCGACATGTTCTGAGGTTTCTCCTGTGCTGGTGTACCCCAATGTGCTCTGTGACCCAGAAAGCCCAAGTGTGCCTCGGTTACCAGCATGCTCAGATGCTTCCTCGGTGGAGACATGCTCTGATATGGCCTGCCTGCTTGCATGCCCAGAAGTGGTCCCTGAAAGTCTTGATCTTGATGGGTGTCCTCGTAATTCTGAATCCGGAATTGTCATTGGTTCCATAGGGGTTCTTGATAGTTCTCCATGTGAGCCTGGTGATTGTTCTGCCCTCTTGGGATCTCGGTGGAGCTTCAAAAGGTTCTGGGAGATTCCGGGAGAAATTTTGCTTGGTACCCTGGATAAGATCAACAGTGGCTTTTGTGTTGTAAGGGACACTTCGAACAGGTATTGTGGCAGGTTTGGTATTTTCGGACGCTCCTTGGAAGGTGGTGGGTATTGTCTGGAGGGTGTCGATGGCTTCTTCTCTTGCATTCACAGTCCTGATGGGTGCTATACTGAGACTGGTAGTACTGATGGGCATGTTTCAGTGGCGTTTGCTTCCAATGAGGTCGGTTTCGGCTGGACTGACTCTGGAATTGGGCCTTGTCGGGCTGACCTTCATGAGTCTTCAGTTTGAGTCCTTTGCTAATAGCAGTTTTGAGGGTTGTCTGGAATTCGACCCTAGAGGGGGGGTACTGTAATAATCTGCTCAGCTGCCTGTGCAGGCAGGCAGCTTTTTGACCATTGTTCAGGTCTGCATTCTGCAGGTCTCTGGAAGAGAGAACTTTTGTCAGTTTTTCAGCTTGCTGCTGCTGAAGAATTTGCATACGTTTGTCATGCAAATTGCCTAGCCACATCCCTTGTAGGCCTGCTCTATATATACCATGTGATATCACAGACCTTGGCTGGTCATAAGGATTCTTCCTGTGAAACACTCTGGAGAGTGTCAGCCTTGCTCATTGTTTGAAAGATTAGCTTAAGAGTAATTCTTGGGACTGCACTCGGCAGGTTCCCTAGTGCAGTTAGGATTGCATATCTGTTTTGTCTGTCTGTTGCGATTGTCCTGTCCCTGCGGTGGTCGACAGGAAGTCGTTCTGATCTTTGTTCTTGGAGTATAGCTGGAGCAGCGGTTGCTACCAGCCATCTCCTCTATCTGTCTTGCCTGGATCGCACTCGCCTAGCGCTAGTGCTGTGGATCCGTCTGAACTCCATCTCTCTGTCTCCCTGGATCGCACTGGCCTCTTTTCACTAGTGCTGTGGATCCGTCTGATCTCCATCTCTCTGTCTCCCTGGATCGCACTGGCCTCTTTTCGCTAGTGCTGTGGATCCTATCTCTCGCTTGTCCCTGTTTTCGTGTGTCTGTCTTGTCTGCTACGAACGCTTGCTGGAGGCTTGGTGAGGTAACCGTTAAGCAAGCGCTCGCGTCCTCTGTTTCATGTTTGTCTGTCGGTGGTTAGTTAGGCGTGCTTGTCTCTATTGTGCTTATTACGTGGAGACCGCGCATGAACGCGTGCACTGTTGCGAATAAGTGCGGTGTTCGCGTTCAGTTAGCGTTTGTTATTTTCCTTATCTCCTCATTGTATGATTTGCTGTGCCTTTGCTACTCTCGTGCTCCGCCTTGCTGTAGCCTTGTGTCACGTCTGGCGATCGCACCTCTCGCGATCGCGTTCCTACTTCATATCTGCTGTGGTGTGTGCACCATCGCGGGTTGGCGACTAGTTTGGTGCACACACATACAATCTGTCTCTGTGCTCATTCTCAATCGCCTCTCTTGCGATTGCGTTTCTTCCCTTCATACAATTCCTGTCTGGCGTGTGTGGTAGGGCAGAGGAGCTGTTCCTCTGCGCTCCACAGCTCCACCTGCCGACAGGAATTTTCCTCTACAGGTGCATTGCACCTTCTGCTGGGTTCCCGCAAATTATACGCTTGTGGAGGATTTCCGCAGTGTCAGCGCACATCCTGTGCGCTGATCACGGAGAGAATTCCACAATCGTTACATGTAGCCATGGATTTCCTTCAATGCAAGAAAAGCATCCAAGCTCTCTTTAAAAAGACTATACAGTGTAAATTAAACATTCTACCGATCTTCTTCTCAGATAAAGTTATAATCACTTTCCGGGTCTGTTTCCTCTAATGTACTCCCAGTCCACGTGTCCTCCGGATTCCAGCACGTAGCCCCGTCCCCTTTCAGATAAATGCTGTGGCACTTCCATGGCACTCTTCTAAAAGTGGACCCAGGCCAGGCTTGGGGTATGCACCAGTGCATATGGGGCTCAGGGGGAATTCAATAGAGGAAATAGACCCGGCAAGTGACTATAACTACAGTATATCTAAAAACAACAACGGTTTATTTTACACTGAGACTACACTTCCTGAGGTAAGATAGTGCAGAATTCATCAATGCGCCCTGCTGTCACCGCTCAACTCTCCCCCTAATGCCTGGTATGTCTTTCTGTATCATGATTACACAAGTGCAGGAAGAGAGGACAGCACTAGGGGGAGAACTGAGGGATGACACATCGATGGAATCCGGCGTGCAGCAGCTGGTGAGACATTACAGCACAGCTTCTGCTCGCGAGATACTCTGCATTGTTCCATGGTGGTTGTTCAGGACTCCGGTGTCAACCCTTGCCATGGTGACACCTGGAGCGGTCCGCTCCTGCCACTACCCCCTTAGTTCGCCACTGCACATTGCAAAATCGACAGGAAAGCTTGTTGCTATAAATAAGCTTTTTCTATAATCACCATAAATGGTACAGACTAACCAGCAAGCTCATGGTGACCCAGAACTCATTGGAGTGTGTAAGGGACTACAATGGTCCTAAAGTTAATAATCATGGTGAGGGGAGTCTTTTCCCTGCTGCAGAGACATCAGTGGTCCATGAAGATGCATATGTAATCCAAAACAATTTTTGACTGGATGATCCTTGTGCCGGGGGTACCCAGGAAGGGTGAAGTATTGCCCTTTACTGTATAATGTCCTGGATGTTGGCAATAAACACAGCAGTTGTTGCATATTAACTGGTGCACACATGTTCCTTTAAAGTTATATGCTATTTAATCTTTCCTAACGTGGAGGCACAGTGTTTCAGCAACATGTTGATGGCCGCTCCAGCTCACCTATCTGGCCTGAGTGCATAAACTATTTTCTACTGTCTACAAGTGTGAAACATGATTAAACACTACTTCAGTTCTTCTGGTCTTCTGTTGTCAGCTGCAATTTAACTGTGAGAATTTTTAATTTCTAAAATAAATTACATGGATTAATAGGTTCAAAGCATGAGGACCTACCTGAGAACCTGCTAATTTACTTTTTAAATGCATAAATAATATTTTCATAATGAAATGAATTCATATGATATACAGTATGCATAGACATGTGACTTGATGAAGTGTGATGGAATAAAGTGTTCAAGCTGACAAGAGTACATGGACTGATGTATCTTCTGACTCACCACAATCTTTTCTTCTAGCTCATTTTGCTCCACATCTTTAGTGTCTTCAGAAGGAACATTAGAGTTCTCCTCAACTGCAGTGTCCTCCTCAGCAGGAACATTAGTGTAGGGCTGTGTGTCATCAGTATTGGTTTCATCAGAAGCACCTACATTTGACTCCTTGTTTTGTAATAATGCAAAAACAGGTACAAGTTGAGTAACAATTTAACAACATTGAAATAATTGTACCTATACACATCAAATATTGCTCAACACAATCATTTACTTGCTGAAACTATGGTTTATCTGTTCATCCATTTCAGAGTTTCTTTCTGTGATTCTGCTTACAGAGAATCTGTACTGTGAAAATCTTACATAAATAAAAGTACCAGCCTGTTTGTAATCTTCTCCTAGCCCCCTCTGTGACATTTTGCTGCTCCTCCTGCTTTCTTTTCTTTCTTTTGTTTAACAAATTTTATTGAATTTCCTTATAACAACAACCCCTTGCAAGGGAAAAAGTTGAAAAAGTAGAAATACTGTGCAATTTACAATAAAATGAATAAGAAAAACACCAGTATTAGGAAAATACTGCACACATATATATGAAAGTAATAGTCATCCTCTACTTTAACCCTTTCCCACCCTGAATCCCACCCCACTCCCTCTGTCATTCCCGACTTTAGACCTATTTACAGTCTTATGTTATATCCAATTTCCCCAAATTGCCCAGCAAATGCTCTGTCAGATCCCACTTTGTATATTTGAAATGTTCCATTAGATCTTTAAGTTCTTGTTGGGTGTAGGTCTTCAAAATGAAAGGTTTCCATTTCTTGAAAAAGGACTGTTTTTTTTGTCTTTATGAATAATCGCTTCAAATCTATCCAAATGGTGTAGGTGCATAAGTTCCTCTTTCACATCCCAAATTGATGGGATACTTGCGTAAATCCATTTATTAAAGATTACCTTTCTCGCTGTAATTAGGACCAAATGAGCTAGTTTACTCATGCCTTGTTTGGTTGTCTGTGTCTCCTCCTCCACACCCACAACCGGTTCTTTATAATTGAATAGTAACAATAAAGGATGTGGTTCTAGCTGTATCTTGCACAATTGTTTAACATCCAGAAATCAGTTATTACTGGGCAACTCCAAACACAGTGGAATAAATCTGCATCCGGGTAGGAGCATTTAGGGCATTTTGGCGTGTAGTACGCTGGTTTTTTTTTATATTTAATGTAGAACGCGAATTTCGCTTTGTGTATAAATTTAAGATGAGATTCACTCCAGTTTTCCCCAATAATTGACTTGTGGACTGTTTTAGATCCCTCAAGGATCTTGGTTGATAAATCATCTTCCTGTATTTGTTTGGACCAGCTAGATAGATTGTTAGCTGCTCTTCTAGGAGCGGACAATTGTTGTAGGTCTTTCTGGATGATAGACAGTGATATTTTAGGTAAGTGTGGTGCTAGGAACTCGTCCAAGCAGTTTATAGTGGCTATTTTTTTAAACTGCGCTCCCTTACTTTCCACAAACGATCTCAACTGATCATAGTATAACAAAAATGTGGCGAGGGATATGAAATTTAGATCTAATGCCCGAGAAGGATAACAATTTGCCTGAATTTAGGTCTAGCATCTGCCCTAAACACTGTATCTATCTCACCAATCGAAAAAGCCTCTATGGGCCAGGCTTGCTGGGAATTCAGGTAGTGGCATATATTTTGAGATGAAATAAGGCATATTGAACGTTTTGCAGAGCTCTCTCCAAGTTATTATGGTATCATTAAAGATTTTATTATGCTTAAATTTCAATGGAAGGTTTTTATGTGACGTATGTAACAAACTGGCTAAAGACCATGGTTCTGCGTATGAAGATTCAAGGTCATAATTAGAATAGATAGTTGTAGAATTTATCCAGTCCCGTACATGCAGAGTGAGACAGGCTATATTGTACCTTCTAATGTCGGGTATTGCTAGGCCTCCCAAAGATTTGGGTAGCTGTAACTTGGAGAGAGCTATTCTTGCTTTGCCCCTTTTCCAGAGAAATCGGGAAAATGCCTTATAAAGGTCTTTCACATTTAATAAGTTGGCGTTTAACGTCAGCTATCAGGGGTTGGCGTTTAATAAGTTGGCGTTTAATGTCAGCTATCAGGGGTTGATAATCCCTAGAGTACAATACTATCAGGGGTTGATAATCCCTAGAGTACTATACCGAGGTATCTTTATGGAATTTAATTCCCAAATAAGTTACCTGAGAGCAAAGTTTAACCGAAATGTGAGTCAATCTAATTTTGGGGGCCATAGTAGACAAGTGCATTAGCTAACACGTTGAAACATTGACTCTAAATGCACTCATATCACCTATATCACCAATCAACTTTAATATCTGTTCCAGTTGAGTTGCCGGATCCTGTAAAAATAGCAAAATGTCGTCAGCAAACATGGCCTGTGAAACCCTATGGCCACCAATTTCTAGACCAGGGATGGTAGATTCCAAATAACGAGTCATGGGCTCTAGGGCAAGATTAACCACTTGAGGACCTAGGGCTTTACCCCCCTTAAGGATCGGCCACTTTTTTTCCATTCAGACCACTGCAGCTTTCACGGTTTATTGCTCGCTCATACAACCTACCACCTAAATGAATTTTGGCTCCTTTTCTTCTCACTAATAAAGCTTTCTTTTGGTGCTATGTGATGGCTGCTGCGATTTTTACTTTTTATTATATTCATCAAAAAAAGACATGAATTTTGGCAAAAAAATGATTTTTTTAAATTTCTGTGCTGACATTTTTCAAATAAAGTAAAATTTCTGTATACATGGAGCGCGAAAAATGTGGACAAACATGTTTTTGATAAAAAAAACCCCATTCAGTGAATATTTATTGGTTTGGGTAAAAGTTATAGCGTTTACAAACTATGGTGCAAAAAGTGAATTTTCCCATTTTCAAGCATCTATGACTTTTCTGACCCCCTGTCATGTTTCATGAGGGGCTAGAATTCCAGGATAGTATAAATACCCCCCAAATGACCCCATTTTGGAAAGAAGACATCCCAAACTATTCACTGAGAGGCATAGTGAGTTCATAGAAGATATTATTTTTTGTCACAAGTAAGCGGAAAATGACACTTTGTGAGAAAAAAAAAAAAAGAAAAGTTTTCATTTCTTCTAACTTGCGACAAAAAAAAAAAAAATGAAATCTGCCACGGACTCACCATGCCCCTCTCTGAATACCTTGAAGTGTCTACTTTCCAAAATGGGGTCATTTGTGGGGTGTGTTTACTGTCCTGGCATTTTGGGGGGTGCCTAATTGTAAGCACCCCTGTAAAGCCTAAAGGTGCTCATTGCACTTTGGACCCCTTAGCGCAGTAAGGCTGCAAAAAAGTGCCACACATGTGGTATTGCCATGCTCGGGAGAAGTAGTATAATGTGTTTTGGGGTGTATTTTTACACATACCGATGCTGGGTGGGAGAAATATCTCTGTAAATGACAATTTTTTTAATTTTTTGACACACAATTGTCCATTTACAGAGATCTTTCTCCCACTCAGCATGGGTATGTGTAAAAATACATCCCAAAACACATTATACTACTTCTCCCGAGTACGGCAATACCACATGTGTGGCACTTTTTTGCACCCTAACTGCGCTAAGGGGCCCAAAGTCCAATGAGCACCATTAGAATTTCACAGGTCATTTTGAGAAATTTCGTTTCAAGACTACTCCTCACGGTTTAGGGCCCCTAAAATGCCAGGGCAGTATAGGAAACCCACAAATGACCCCATTTTAGAAAGAAGACACCCCAAGGTATTCCGTTAGAAGTACGGTGAGTTCATAGAAGATTTTATTTTTTGTCACAAGTTAGCGGAAAATGACACTTTGTGAAAAAAACCTATAAAAATCAATTTCCGCTAACTTGTGACAAAAAATAAAATCTTCTATGAACTCACCGTACTACTAACGGAATACCTTAGGGTGTCTTCTTTCTAAAATGGGGTCATTTGTGGGGTTCCTATACTGCCCTGGCATTTTAGGGGCCCTAAACCATGAGGAGTAGTCTTGAAACTAAATTTCTCAAAATGACCTGTGAAATCCTAAAGGTACTCATTGGACTTTGGGCCCCTTAGCGCAGTTAGGGTGCAAAAAAGTGCCACACATGTGGTATCGCTGTACTCGGGAGAAGTAGTACAATGTGTTTTGGGGTGTATTTTTACACATACCCATGCTGGGTGGGAGAAATAACTCTTTAAATGGACAATTGTGTGTAAAAAAATCAAAAGATTGTCATTTACAGAGGTATTTCTCCTACCCAGCATGGGTATGTGTAAAAATACACCCCAAAACACATTGTAACTACTTCTCCCGAGTACGGCGATACCACATGTGTGGCACTTTTATGCACCCTAACTGCGCTAAGGGGCCCAGAGTCAAATGAGTACCTTTAGGCTTTACAGGGGTGCTCAAAATTTAGCACCCCACCCACTTGCCAGGACAGTTAACAAACCCCACAAATGACCCCATTTTGGAAAGAATACACAACAAGGTATTCCATGAGGGGAATGGTGAGGTCATTGAAAATTTTATTTTTTGTCACAAGTTAACGGAAAATGACACTTTGTAAAAAAAAAAAAAAAAAAAAATTCTGCTAACTTGTGACAAAAACTAAAATCTTCTATGAACTCACCGTGCACCTCACATAATACTTTAGAGTGTTCTCTTTCCAAAATGGGGTCATTTGTGGAGTCTGTCCTGGCATTTTAGGGTCTCTGCAATCATTACATGTATGGCCAGTATTAGGAGTTTCTGCTATACTCCTTATATTGGGTATACGGGTAATGCACTCTGGGCTGAAAGGAGAAATGAACGGCAAACATACCTTGCTCCTCATCAATGGCAGATCTTTCTCCACATCAATGGCAGTGATAACCTCAGAAGAGAGACACCCCGTGCCACCCTGCACTCAGGGTGAGCCACCAACTTATGTGACTGGGCCTCAGAACTTTAGTATACAGCATTATGCCTGTAGGATACAGCAATATGCCTGCCAATAGAGATGACTCTGTGTGGCATTAAAGCATCATCATAGGCCCAAATCACATATAAACCGGGGGTGTCCACACTCAAGGGAAATTCAAACATGCCGTCTTATATCGCCAACCCAGGACAGATCAGCAATATCAAGCATGGAAACCGATCCTTCTTCCGACTTTTATGCTTACCCGTTTGGTTTTCAAGCTTACCTCTCCTCTCCCTGCGACAATGTGCGAAAGACCACTGAGTGTGTGCCTACTCCTGTGTCTGGAGTTCCCTAGGTTCTAATAGTGTACCTGCTCGTGGTACCTCTCAAAACACTCCCCTACGCATAGGCCAGGGTGGTCAGGACATTTGGGACAATAAAAAACGGTGTCAGTCCTTCTTCTAGCACTGCTGCAGACACGACAACGTTTTCTTCGGATGCATTGACCTGGGGTACTCGGAATCTGATAGGCGTAATGCCTTCCATGCAATCGGCTAGTTGCATCTGGGGGGGGGGACCCTGACACCTCCTGGATACAGGATGTCCAGAATGATCTGTTCCTGAAATTGAAGGAAAGATCCAGTTCTCCCAGCCTTACTGTAGAGAACAAAGCTGTTGTATACTGCCAATTGAATCAGATAAAAAGACACTTTCTTATACCAGCGTCTTGTTTTCCGGGTAACTAAATAGGGCGCTAACCTCTGGTCATTGAAGTCCACCCCTCCCATGTTGACATTATATTCGTGGACGACAAGGGGCTTTTCAATGACCGCAGTTGCCCGTTGAATTTGGACTGTCGTGTCTGTGTGAATGGTGGACAGAAAGTAAACGTCCCTCTTGTCCCTCCATTTCACCGCGGGCAGGTCTTCAGTACGCAAGGCGGCCCTCTGCCCCCGTTCAAGTCTGGTGGTAACGAGCCGTTGGGGGAAGCCCTGGCGACTAGGCCGCGCAGTGCCACAGCATCGGATTCCTTCTAACTTTAAGTGCTGAAAGAGGGCCACACTTGTGTAATAATTGTCCACAAAAAGATGGTACCCCTTCCGGAACAAGGGTGACACTAAGTCCCACACAACCTTCCACTGCTCCCCAGGTAGTCAGGGCATCCGACCGGCTCCAATTTTGAGTCTTTTCCCTCATAGACCCTAAAACGACATGTATAGCCTGTGGCCCTTTCACAGAGCTTATACAGTTTCACCCCATACCGGGCGCGCTTGCTTGGGATGTACTGTTTGATGCCAAGGCGCCCGGTAAAGCGTAAGAGGGACTCGTCTACGCAGATGTTCTGTTCAGGGATATAAGCATCTGCAAATGTTGATGACAGGTGGTCTATGAGGGGCCGAATTTTGTGGAGCCGGTCATAAGCAGGGTGGCCCTTTTCATGACAGGTTTCGTCGTCGTTGAAGTGCAGGAAGCGCAGGATGGACTCAAATCGTGTCCTGGACATGGCAGCAGGGTACAAGGGAACATGATTTACTGGGTTCGTAGACCAATACGACCGCAGTACATTCTGTTTCATTAGTCCCAAGTGAAGGATAAGGGCCAAAAAGATTTTAATGTCGGAAACTTGGACTGGTTTCCACCGGAAAGGCTGGGCATACATGCTCTCCGGGTGCTCGGTGATGAATTGTGTGGCTTTACGGTTGGTCTCAACCACAATTAAGTCCAAGAGAACTTGGGTGATGAACAGCTGCAAAAAGTCTAGGGCCGTTCCTAGATGAGCTGTCGCCACCTGGACTCCAGACTGGGCGGTGAAAGGGGGCACTACGGGTGCGGCGGAATCAGGGGCTTGCCAATCTGGTTGTGCCAGCACCTCTGGGAGTCTATGGGTACTACGGGCCCGTCTTCTTCTTGGTGGCTGCGACGGGGGTACTACTGCACTTGCCACCGTACCAGTTTCAACTTCCATGCTGACGCTCACCACTTCGCCAGGGTCTACAGAAGTACTGGTACCAAGTCCAGGAGATGCTGCGCTGCTGGTGCCTGCCTCACCAAGAAAACTATCAACAGCGCTAGCACCACCCTGCTGCCCTTGAGGCGGATCCTGCGCCACCTGCGGTCTAACGACTTGGGGTCTGGTACGCCTGGCTCTAGCCGGGACCAAAGCCTCGTCATCACTTTCGGTCAGGGAACCACTGCTTTCTACAGGTTCAAATTCGGACCCGGAAGATTCGACGGATGATTCTTCCCAAAAGAACTCATTCGACTGGTCCATGTACCTGTATACCTCGTCATCGGAAAGCCCCCTTCTTGCCATTTTGGATTGCTAAATTTATGGGGTTTTCCTCCGAGACTACCCAGATAAAAAGAGCACCTACCTAGCAAAAAGGGAGTATTTGAGAGGTATTGGGGTTGGTGGGAAGTGGGGTCTCAGAGGCAATCAAACAATCACGGGACAATCAAATACAATTACAGCACAATCGACTCCAATCACAGCACAAGCAAATCTGATGCACTCGGAAGGTGGTGGTTGGAAGTGGTGGGGGGGAGGGTGGGGTTGGGTGTGGTGGGGGGAGGGTGGGGTTGTGTGTGGCGGGAAGTGGGGTCTCAGGCAATCAAACAATCACGGGGCAATCGAAGCAGATCACGGGACAATCAAATACAATTACAGCACAATCTAATCCAATCACAGCACAATCAAATCTGATGCACTCGGAAGGTGATGGGGGGAGGGTGGGGTTGGGTGTGGCAGGAAGTGAGGTCTCAGAGGCAATCAAACAATCACGGGACAATCGAAGCCGATCACGGGACAATCAAATACAATTACAGCACAATTGAATACAATCGCAGCACAAGCAAATCTGATGCACTCGGAAGGTGGTGGTTGGAGGTGGTGGGGGGGGGGGGAGGGGTTGGGTGTGGCGGGAAGTGGGGTCTCAGAGGCAATCAAACAATCACGGGACAATCGAAGCCGATCACGGGACAATCAAATACAATTACAGCACAATCGAATACAATCGCAGCACAAGCAAATCTGATGCACTCGGAAGGTGGTGGTTGGAGGTGGTGGGGGGGGAGAGTGGGGTTGGGTGTGGGAGGAAGTGGGGTCTCAGAGGCAATCAAACAATCACGGGGCAATCGAAGCCGATCACGGGACAATCAAATACAATTACAGCACAATCGAATACAATCGCAGCACAAGCAAATCTGATGCACTCGGAAGGTGATGGGGGAGGGTGGGGTTGGGTGTGGCGGGAAGTGGGGTCTCAGAGGCAATCAAACAATCACGGGACAATCCAAGCAGATCACGGGACAATCAAATACAATCGCAGCACAATCGAATACAATCGCAGCACAATCAAATACAAGCGCAGCACAATCGATACAATCAAAGCACAGTCAAATACAATGCACTTGGACGGTAATTAGGGGGGGGGGGGTGGGTTGAGGGTGATTTGAGGGGGTGGGGGGTTGATCAGGAGCCCGCACGGGGCAGACTGAGTCCTGATCTGATGAGAGGCAGACACAGGGGGTTACTGATCGCAGATCAGTTAGTGATTGCTGGAGAGGACAGATGTAAACAAAGAGCAGGGGATGTAATCAGGAGGGGGATATGAGGGCAATCGAGGGCCTGGGCAGGTGATCGGTTACCCCCGCGGGGCAGTTAGGGTCTGCTCTGATGGGTGGGGGTGCTGAGGGGTGATGGACAGGTGATAGACAGGTGATCAGAGGGGGATCAGAGGGGGATCAGGGGGTAAGGTAGCTGTATACAGATGTATACAGTATACAGGGGGGTAGTCTGGGATGGGGTCTGGGGGTGATCAGGGGTGACTAGGAGGCAGTTAGGGACCTAAACTAAGCGACAGCGTCGCTAGTTAGTGGCAGGTGGGGGGGTGGGGGTTTTATAGGGGTGCAAGGGTGCTGGGCAGGGGTCTGCTGGGGTGATCAGGGGGGGTAGGAAGGCTGGGGTGGGAGATCAGGGGGGCTAGGCACAAAAAAAAGCAATGTGATGTGAAGACTTACAAGTGCTTCCTCCTCGCTGGTGGTCTCTGGAACAATGAGACCACGAGGCGAGGAGGAAGCACGTATAAGGCACTTTGTTTACCTAACAAAGTGCCTTATACATTCTGATTGGCCCCATGCACGGATTCCTCTGCTCGCCGGCGCTGCTAAGTGGCCGGCGAGCAGAGACAAAATGCCGGGCTTTCGACTCCCGGCAGAGGATCGCGTCACTGATGACGCGATCGCTCCGCCCATGCCCCTACAAGGACCGCCGCCTTTGGGCATGAGCTGGTCCATGTGGGGTCCACTTCCCGGCCGCCTCTGTGCGTTAGGCGGTCGGGAAGTGGTTAAAGAGCAGAGGTGACAAGGGTCAACCCTGTCTTGTCCCCTTCTCAAGTGTAAAAGGGCCCGAGAGGAAGCCAGGGGTATAAATACGAGCACAAGGGCTAGAATGCATAGCATAGATTAGGTTACATATTGCTCCGAATATTTTCATTTTGTCCAAGACCCCGTCCAGCCAGTCCTAGGACACATTATCAAACGCTTTTTCAGCGTCAATCATTAATATAGCATAGTTTTTACATGTTCTGGAATAGAATCCTACTTGGTTGGGACTAACCAGTTTAGGTAGCTGCTGCTTTCTTGTGATAAAATCACTGTTTTATTAATTGTTTTGTAAACAATGAAGATGGCCGCCAAACAGGAAATACATCATCAGAGCAGGTGCCTTTGCAGAGGCTCCTCTCAAACGTGACTTCACTGCTGTAATATTTCTCCCACTTGTTGCCTTGGCTGCTTGTCTGGGATTTAAACTCATCTTTCTGCACTCACAGCTGTTCACAAGGTCACAGACAGGCTGGCTGTGAGCAGACACTGGCTGTGACTCATACACACAGCACACACACATAGAGCCTGCAGGGGGCGTGGGGGAGGTGTGCATAACTTCTCCCTATCACAGCACACTCCTCTCTGGGCTGACAAGGCTCGACAAAGGAAAGAAGATCAGATATAATACAGAGACAGTGCAACTAGAAAAGGCTGCAGTAAGCCAGACCACATTAGAACAAGTATAGGAACTTATAGGATAGAAGAAATAAGGCTGAACATTTTGTTACAGAGTCTCTTTAAGGGAAAATATTATTATCTTGGTTAGTTCCTCCTGGAAATCATAGTTGCTTTCTTCTGAGATAAGCCTACTACTGGCCTGCTTTGGTGGTTCCTCCCAAATTAAGTGTGTGTGTGTGTTTTCTTGGGGGGGGGGGGGGGTATAACTGTCTTTACCACCCTCTCTGTAGCTGCAACATATTTTCTGTTAAGTCTTCCAGATAGCCCCACAGGAGGCCTTCAATCCTGAATACCACATATACTCTGGCAGGCTCTGCCGTTATACCTAACTTTCTCCATCCTGATTGCCCCCCCCTATCCTGGTGACCATCTCTATTCTGAATATCTCATCTATCCTAACTAACCTCCTTCCCCATCATGACTTTCTTCAATAATAAGTAGAAGTCTCTCATCTGACACTTACTCTTAGTAGTCACTTATCTAAGTACTGGCCCTCTCCATCTTGACTATTTTCTCTATCCTACCTAATGCTTTTACATTCTTACCACCCTCAACAATTGGTAGTAGTCTGCTTATCTCTTATCTACGTTTTTTGCCATTTTTGTACCTGTCACGTCTCTATCTTCCACTCATCTGACAGCCACTCATACGGTAGTTACATAGTTAATGTAAAAAAAAAAAAAAGACATCTGTCCATTAAGTCCAACCAGAATAATAGAGTATACAAGTATACATGAAGTACATTTCTGTCCTGTAACCTCACATATACCAGTTGATCCAGGGGAAGGCAAAAAAAAACCCAAAACCCTTACAAGGCTTAGGCCAGTTAACATTTACAGGACTCACAAGGCCAAAAAGAAATGTACTTTTACTTACCCAGGGCTTCTTCCAGCCCCTAGAAGTCATTTGGGTCCCTCCGCGCAGTTCCAGTCCTCTCCGGGGTCCTGCTGGCAGCCAGCAAGGATAGCCAACCCTCGACAGGTCCTGTGTGCGCTCACAACACCGGTAGCATACTGCAGAGACGCAGTACACTCCCAATGATGTGGGCATGTTCGTGCGAACATGCGCAGAAGGCGCTGACTCATCGGGGGTCATCGATCTTTACATGCTGTCAGCAGGACCCGGGAGAGGACTGGAGCTGGGCCAAAGGACCTAAATTACTTCTAGGGGCTGGAATTTCTTTTTTGGCCTCAAGAGTCCTTTAAGGGCCCAGCGATTTTAAAATCACTAGCGGTTTGCGGTTTTGCGATTCAGCAATCGCAAACGCTGTAGTGGAAAAGGGCCCTAAGGGAAACAATGAATTCCCAACTTCAGGTGGCCGTCAAATCTGCTGGGAATTACCTGGAAATTGTAGCTATGGATATCCTTCAAAACAAGGAAAGCATTCAAGCCTCCTTTAAGGTAAAGATGCTCGTTACGAGGTCGAAATTATGGCTTCCCGTAATTTATGGCCGAATTTGGTCATTTTGAGATCGTAATCATAAGGCGTAAAAGTCTGAGTTTACGGATGTTAATTACGCGTGTATTCAAAACCCGGGACCCGAAGGGACTTGAAACTTCAATTACGAGTCGTGATTTCGGGTTCCAGCGGAATTTAACTTGTGGACCAATCACAGAGCCCCCAGTAGACGCCCTGGAAGACAATCAGAAGAGGGGAGCTTGTGCCCACCCCTTCACCATATATATGGTGGCCATTTTAGGTTGCTCACACTTGCTGCCTGAGAGATTGCTCCAGTGGTGTTGTCTGTGTGCAAGCAGTTTCTGCAAAAACAAAAGTTTTTGTTTTCCATACTGCTGTAACTAGTATATATTGCTGTTCTGCTAGCTACGTAGAGACAGTCAGATAGTAATTGGTTTATACTGGTAGGTGAACAGAGGCGCCAGTAGAATAAAAGTACATAACATTTTTAAAAATTGCTGGGAGGAAGTGGTGGACTTGCCTCCGTTAAAGCAGACACCAAGGACTGTGATTAAATAAATAAATACACATTTATTGAAGATACCCCAAGGATGCAACGCGTTTCGCGGGCACAGCCCACTTCTTCAGGCAATAAACAGGGGATAAACAACTGTAAACAAAAAAACAGAAGACAGAGACATTGCTATAAAAGTTGCCCTACAAACTTGCATACGTATTTACAATTAGTGTAATAAGGATAGTATTGTAAAATTAGTGCTCACTATTTTGGTATGGTTTGGGATAAACTACAAGCAATGTGTGATTGGAGTCTGGAGTAAACTGCAAGACTATGTGAGGGGAATAGGTGAGTTTGCAGTGGTAAACAGTGAATAATTAAAAAGGATCAAATTAGAAGGTAGGGAGTGGGGTAGGTTATAGTTAGCAAGGGTGAATATTAACAAAGGTAGAAAATAAATTAAGTAGAAAATAAATTATAAACTTACCAGCAATTCTGTTATAGCAAGCAGAGCGCCTCTGTACTGTTGTGAGGTCGCCTGCTGCTTTAAATGCATTAGTGCTAGCAGATCTGGCCAATCCAGATGCTGTGCTGGCATGGGTGGGCGGAGTTAGTGGCCATGGTGACTGGGGATCCTCCAATTAGCTGCTGCCAGCTGTAAGGAGCCGAATGGTGTGCATGTGCATGGCCCCAACACCTATAGACAATCAAGCAGCTTTCTGCTTAATTACCTGAGTTACTGTGATCTGGTACAGGCTGAGCTCTCATTCCCTCACCTGCATCAGTCAGGCTACAATCAGGCCTGCTAAGCATAGGCTTATCAGGCTTACTATATAAATGCAACTCTCAGTCGATTAGACCTTGGTCGATTTATGCACCGGTATTTCAAAGTACACCGGTTTCTAAGTACAAAGAGAACGACCGAATTACACCAGAATTAAGCCAGAAGAGACCAGAAGGAACAGACACAAGACTTTAGCAATCTGATTCACGGTTAGTGCAATAATGTTGTCTCTGCTCTTCATGATTAGCCTGCTTTTCCCTGCTATTCTCAAATCTGTACACTCGCTGCATCCTCCTGCTGTCAGCAACACGCTCTACATTTCTCCCTCTCTTTTATCATCTCCACAGGTTGCTTCTCACGAAACTTTCTTATTTATACAACCGCACTATACATTTCATACTGCAACTACCCATAAATCTAAATCCCACCCTATCCTCCGCTCTCTCTGCCTCCTATTACTCCTTGCTGCAGGTGACATTTCACCAAACCCCGGACCCTCTCTGCCGGCTCGCTCCTCACTCTTGCACACTAATCGCACTGCAAACAGCCAACCACATGCACACCGAAACTGCCACAACCTTATTAATATTCCTCTTCTCCCCCCTCCTCCCCCACCTATCTCTGCTGCTCTCTGGAATGCCCGCTCAGTCTGCAACAAACTTCCTTTCATCCATGACCTTTTCAATTCCAACGCCTTCACCTTCTTTGGGGTCACAGAAACATGGCTGACGCCTTCTGACACGGTCTCACCTGCCGCCCTCTCTTATGGGGGATTCCACTTTAGTCACATGCCTAGAAGTGGGAATAAACATGGCGGTGGTGTGGGCATTCTTTTCTCTGATAGATGCTCCTTCAAGCCACTCACCCCCATTCCTTCTCTTTCTCTACCTTCCTTTGAAGTCCATGCAGTCCGTCTATACTCTCCCTCTAACCTCCAGATCGCAATAATCTACCGCCCTCCTGGCCCTCCTTCCTTCTTCCTAGATCACTTCTCTGCATGGCTCCTCCAGTTCCTGTCCTCCGATATCCCTACCATCATTATGGGCGACTTTAACATTCATGTTGACACCAACAATTCTGCCGCCACTAAACTTCTGTCACTTACTTCCTCCTACGGCCTGTCTCAGTGGTCCACTGCTCCAACTCACTCTAATGGTCATACACTTGACCTCATATTCACTCGTCTCTGTTCTATCACTGATTTCACTAATTCTCCTCTCCCGCTCTCTGATCATAACCTACTAAACTTCTCTCTCTCCTCCTCTCTTCCTACCACCCTGCCTCAAGCACGCTCATATACACGCAGGAACTACCGCAACATAGACATGCAATCTGTCTCTGATGCCTTGGCACCTCTCCTCACACAACCATTCACTGACCCTGACTCAGCAGCTGCACACTATCATTGCTCAATCACGCAAGTCATGGATGAAATCGCACCCCTCACCAATGTCCGCCCGCACCGTGTCAGTCGCCAACCCTGGCTGACCAAAGCTACTAAACAGCTAAAGGGTCGCTCTAGGGTAGCTGAACGCCGTTGGAGAAAAACTAATACTAACGAGGATTTCATTACTTACAAAAAAGAGTTGAACAAGTTTAAAACCGCTCTCTCTTCTGCAAAACAATCATACTTCTCCTCCCTCATATCCTCCCACTTGCACAATCCAAAGCGCCTGTTCAGTACTTTCAACTCCCTTCTCCGTCCACCCCCTCCTCCTCCTTCTTCATGCTTATCAGCTGAAGAATTTGCAACATACTTTACAGATAAAATTGCAAAAATCCGTAGTGTGTTTTCCATGCAGACATCAAACTCCATCTCCACTCCTCTTGTTGACTGCTCTCTTTCCAGTTTCTCTCCACTCTCTGAACATTCGCTCTCTTCCCTTATCTCCAAATCCCATCTAACCACCTGTTCTTTGGATCCTATCCCATCACATCTCATTCCACAGCTATCCACATCCCTCATCCCTGCCATAACATCGCTGTTTAACCTATCCCTCTCCTCCGGAATTTTTCCATCCTCACTCAAGAGGGCACAATTTATGGCACAAGAAAGTATACAAATATCCGGGCATCAATCAGCAAGATAATGCACAAACTCCTTTAATCCTTCCCCAAGAATTCTGACAGACGAATTGTATGGCCTAACAGCCGTTTCACAGAGAAATCTGCTTCTTCAGAGGCAACAATAATTGTTGCCAATAATAACTTTATTGTTGCCTCTGAAGAAGCAGATTTCTCTGTGAAACGGCTGTTAGGCCATACAATTCGTCTGTCAGAATTCTTGGGGAAGGATTAAAGGAGTTTGTGCATTATCTTGCTGATTGGTGCCCGGATATTTGTATACTTTCTTGTGCCATAAATTGTTACCTACTCTTCCGGAGGCACGGTCTCTAACCCCTGCTACCCCCTTGGGGCTGCCTACCAGGGCATCTAGTGCCACCCTATCCACTCTTCTGGTTGCTGAAAATCACTCAAGAGGGCTGTTGTAACACCACTACTTAAAAAAACACCTCTAGACCCCACCGAACTTGCTAACTACCGCCCAGTGTCACTTCTTTCATTTGCATCTAAATTACTTGAACGCCACATCCATGCTGAACTAAGTCAGTATTTATCTGCAAATTCCTTGCTCGATCAGTTCCACTCTGGCTTCCGGCCAAACCACTCCACAGAAACAGCACTCACCTAAGTAGCTAATGATCTCCTCACAGCTAAATCCAAAGGCTATTATTCCATACTCATCCTTCTAGATCTGTCATCAGCATTCGACACTGTCGACCACACTCTACTCCTACAGATCCTTTCATCTATAGGAATAAAGGACCTCTCTCTCTCCTGGATATCTTCCTACCTGTCTGGAAGGTCTTTCACTGTTTCTTATTCAGATCAGGCCTCCTCTTCACATCCTCTGTCTGTAGGGGTACCTCAAGGCTCTGTCCTCGGTCCCCTCCTCTTCTGTATCTACATGCACGGTCTTGGTAACTTAATCAGCGCATTCGGTTTCCAATACCACCTATATGCAGACGATACACAACTGTACCTCTCGGCCCCAGACCTTAACTCCCTCCTCACACGGGTTCCCGACTGCCTGTCCGCTATCTCCTCTTTCATGTCCTCTCGCTTCTTAAAACTCAATATGAATAAAACTGAACTAATAGTCTTTCCACCATCCCTGTCCACCCCTTTGCCTGATATTACAATAAATGTAAACAACACGTCTATAACATCAGTTCCCAAAGCACGGTGCCTGGGGGTAATATTTGATTCTTCTCTCTCATTTACTCCTCACATTAACTCCCTAACCAGCTCCTGCCATTTCCAACTGAAAAACATAGCACGTATCCGACCTTTTCTCTCCCATGACACAACCAAAATGTTAGTACATGCTCTTATTATATCTCGATTGGACTATTGCAATATATTGCTTGGTGGACTTCCAACTAACCGACTAACACCGCTCAATTCTGTACTGAACTCTGCTGCTCGACTCATTCATCTCTCCTCTCGCTCTTCCTCTGCTGACCCTCTCTGTCAAGCTCTTCACTGGCTACCAATTAATGAGAGGATTCAGTTCAAACTCTTAACCATAACCTACAAAGCTCTCCACAATCTCTCTCCCCTGTACATCTCCTCACTAGTCTCCAGATACCAACCCAACCGCAATCTCAGATCTGCACACGAGCTTCTTCTATCCTCTTCTACAATTACCTCCTCACATTCACGTGTACAAGACTTCTCACGTGCCTCACCCCTCCTCTGGAATGCCCTTCCACAACACATCCGCCACTCTCCCACCTTTGAAATCTTTAAACGCTCCCTCAAAACCCACCTTTTCCGACAAGCATATTCTCTAGCTTAGGCCATGCACCCACTAAATAACCTAATTACGCACTGCCTGTACATATACTGTATACTTCCCCCACCTCTTGTTTCCACCCCATTCCTTTAGATTGTAAGCTCGCAAGGGCAGGGCTCTCACCCTTTTGTGTCATGGAATGTTATTAATTCAATTGCTTGCACACTGTTAGAAATTTATACATTTTAGTCATCCTGTTAAATCAAATTGTAATCAGCAGTGCTGTATCTTGTATCAGTGTTTATATTTTATGTATATCATTGTCTGTATCATTATGTATCCCTTGTTTGTTTTCTTACATTGTACAGCGCCACGGAATATGTTGGCGCTTTAAAAATAAATAAATAATAATAATAATAATAATAATAATAATAATGTGTTGTTACATAATGACTATGAACCGATGTTCAGGTTGCCATCTAGTGGTGGAAATCAATAATACAGCAGGGAGGATTTAAAAAGCCATTATATGTGCAATGAATTAATCAAAATTAGAGATACACTAAAAACATAAAGAGTTGTAAAGATTAAAAAAGGTTGTTTTAGAAGATAAAAGAAAAAAAAAACAAGGAAACAAAAAGGAAATACAAATAAAATAAAAATAAAGAGATTTTTTTGAAAATTAGTAAATGGAACACATGAAAACAGTTTAACCAGCTAATGAAGGGGCCATTGGCCGAGAAATGTCTAGGCATGGTGTTGTCTGGTACATAATGCCCTTTCCAGTGTTATATTTGTCGTTCTAACAGTTATCATAAAAATTATTGATGGTAAGTAGTGGTAATAATAATAATAAGAACATTAATGATCATGAATAAAAATACAATCTAAAAATACAATCTAAAAAACTATTAAAGGAGATTTTAAAAGAGAGCGACCAAGGTAAAAGAAAAACTTCAGATAGGAGTGGTTGCGAAATTTTGGACTAAAGTGGTTAGTAGATTTTTTTTAAGACTTCGTTAAGGCCCTCAGGAGATAGGGTTCTTAACGTCTGTATCCAGAACATTTCGTATTTTTTTAGAAGATCAGATGCATTCGATTTCCTTGTGTCCACTGAGTCAATCAGTGTAATATTGAATAGTAGTGGATTACTATTGTGATGGGTGCTAAAGTGACGTGACACACTGTGAAGGGGGAATTGCTTTATGATGTTTCTCTTATGTTGCGATTCTACTGCGGACCGGTTGAGTGGTTCTCCCCACGTACTAAAGCCGGCATGGACAGGAGCGGTAACCCATGTTTGTGAGTATTACCATCTCACTGTCTCAATTATTCAATCTGTCTTGACATACTACACCATATTGGGCTCTCGATTTCTCTTCAATTGTAGTAATTGGTTTATAGTTATTTAGTGCAGCCAGTGACAGTGTAGTGTAGTGTGTGTGCTATAGTGACAGGCCTGTCAGGCAGCCAAGACTCAAGAGCTTCACTGTGGTAGCCAGCCTCCAGGCTAGCTAGCTAGGCAGTGGTTTATTCTTATATATACAGCTGAACCATCTGCCTGCTGCTGTACTATAGTGTGTACCTACTTAGTATATATTAATATTGTGTTATTCAGTGAAGCTTTTGATTGTATTGTGTTATCAACACACACAGTGACAGTGATAGTACTATTTTGACTCGTCTGGCCACAGACTATATCACTGATTGTTGTTTATATAATAGTGTGTTGCGTTATTCAGTGCAGCTTGTGATTTTATTACCATCCACACACACAGTGATGGTGATAGTACTATTTTGACTCATCTGGCCACAGACTATATCACTGATTCACATTTATATAATAGTGTGTTGCATTATTCAGTGCAGCTTTTGATTTGTTTGTATTATCATCAACACACACAGTGACAGTGATAGCACTATTTTGACTTGTCTGGCCACAGACTTATTCCTGCGTATAAGACTACTTTTTAACCCTTGAAAATCTTCTGAAAAGTTGGGGGTCGTCTTATACGCCGGGTGTCATTGATGCCAGGTGATATGCCCTGTCCTGTTTACCGCCTCTCAGATTTCGCTGCTGAGGACTGTAGTGAAGCGACGCAGGCGCACATGTGTGAGATCTGAAAGGCAGAGAAGGAGGTAAATAGGATACGAGGGTGGGCCAGACAGGTGAAAGAGGTGTGTTTTATTTGCACAGCGCGATCTATTCTTGCATACCGCTCTGATAAACAGGTAGACAAGGAGAGCTGACCAATCCACTTAGGGAGAGGGAGAGTTGACCAATCCAACCAGTCAATTGACTACTGTATAATGGGTACCACAGACAGTACAACACCAGTATCTGTTCATACATAGCACCAGTATATGATTTTTATTTTTATTTGGTGTGTGTTGGAAGAGGGGTAGTCTAATACGGCAAGTATATCCCAAACTCTATATTTTAACTGGAAAAGTTGGGGGGTTGTCTTATACGCCCAGTCGTCTTATACGCCGGAATATACGGTATTTAAATTGCTGATGTTGTAGTCCCATTAACACCTGGGACCATGAACTCCTCTACCTGCTTACAGCAACTGCTGCTGCTGGTGGTATTACTGATTATTTAAATCGCTGCTGTGTAGTTCCATTAACACCTGGGACCCGCTGGTTGTCCGAAATGCGGGTTGGGTGCTAGTATCCGAATTGCGGGTAATGTGGGTGGGGGTCGGGTCGCGGGTAGCGAGTTGCGGGTCTGCGTGTGTGGGTCAGGTCACGAGTAGTCAAAACAAGCATAAGATAATTCTGTATCTTTTGCCTTTCCAAAATCTGTGATGAATGCTGGCACCAGAATACTTTCTTGCTGACTTGTTTACTGCCTACATCTTTAATGCCAGCAGACTCCTTCCTGCTCTCAAGCTGAGACCTCCCCTCCCCCCATACCAGTGCATATAACATGCCAGTGTGAGATTGAAGATGTGTTTTTTATAGATGGCCAGAAATCACTGGGGCATGCTCTGCTAGAGGAAAGGGTGTGGTAGGAAAGCTCTGTCTGTTAGTGACTGGGGATATTTGATAGGACAAGAGCAAGAGAATGTTCTGGCATGTTCTCTAAAGCTGAAGGTAGATAGAGAAACACATGGCAGATAGAGAAGCACATGCCACATGTGACAAGATCTGCTGACAGACAGTGTAGCTGCATCCACAGCCGTCTAGCACACACAGGTATGTGTTTGCTGCATATGACAAGAATAATTAAATACAGGATTTTATTATCAGACAGGTACAATGGGGCAGATTTATCAAAACAAATGCATGCAAAATAGAGGGAAATGTATTGCAAAAGTGAAACAACTGATGTGTGTGCTGGTTTTTATTTTCTTTTGGTTGTGATAAATCTGCTCCAATTAACTTTGATTCTGATTGGTAAGTCCTGAGTAGGTGTGCATATACAGTATATTTGTTCTTCCTGCTTAAAAGCCTTGTTGTACTCTTATGCAATTCTGATTTTCTTAACAAATTACCGTTTATTTTGCAGTTGAGCTACTGTAATGAAGAAAAGATAATTTACGGTGTATATACACATCCAATTTGGATTGGCCAATCAGTTCCCAACTTACATCTCCCATGTAGTATGAGAGATCACCTACTCAATTTGCTTATGGTCATTACACCCGCAGGACACAAAGCCTAGTCCACCTAATTGCACACGCTCGTTTCCACGTCGTTACAAGACCAGTTAATTTTGGCACACAACAATATTTCTTCTCAAGCCTACATGTTTTGAGCAGGTAGATCTGCCAAGCACCTTCATTCAGCGGTAGCTCATGGTCTCCCCTGACTGCCTCCAACAACTACTGCTACTGATTATTTAAACTGCGGATGTGTAGTCCCATTAACACCTGGCACCATGGCCTCCTCTACCTGCCCAAAACAACTGCTGCTGCTGGTACTACTGATTATGTGATTTGCTGATGCGTAGTTATATTAACACCTGGGACGATGGCCTCCTCTGCCTTCCTCCAACAACTACTGCTACTGATTATTGAAATTTGCTGATGTGTAGTCCCACTAACACCTGGGACCATGGCCTCCTCTACCTGTCTACAAAAACTGCTGCTGCTGGTACTACAGATCATGTGATTTGCTTATGTGTAGTCCATTAACACCTGGGACCATGGCCTCCATCAACTACTGCCTGCCTCCAACAACTACTGCTACTGATTATTTACATTTCTGATGTGTAGTTCCATTAAAGAGAACCCGAGGTGTGTTTAAAGAATGTTATCTGCATACAGAGGCTGGATCTGCCTATACAGCCCAGCCTCTGTTGCTATCCCAAACCCCACTAAGGTCCCCCTGCACTCTGCAATCCCTCATCAATCACAGCCACGCTGTGAGGCTGTGTTTACATCTGTAGTGTCAGTCTCAGCTGCTCCCCCGCCTCCTGCATAGCTCCGGTCCCTGCCTCCGTCCCTTCCCTCCAATCAGCAGGGAGGGAAGGGATGCAGGCGGGGCCTGGAGTTCTGCAGGAGGCGGGGAGAGCAGCAGACTGATACTATAGACATAAACATAGCCAGCTCTGACAAGCTGTTTGTCAGCAGAGTGGCTGTGATTTATGAGGAATTGCAGAGTGCAGGGGGACCTTAGGGGGGTTTGGGATAGCAGCAGAGGCTGGGCTGTATAGGCAGATCCAGCCTCTGTATGCAGATAATATTCTTCAAACCCACCTCGGGTTCTCTTTAACACCTGGGACCACAGCCTCCTCTACTTGTCTACAACAACTACTGCTGCTGGTGGTGGTACTACTGATTATGTGATTTGCTGGTGTATAGTCCAATTAACACCTGGGAGCATGGCCTCCTCTGCCTACCTACAAGAACTGCTACTGTACTACTGATTATGTGATTTTGCTGATGTGTGATTTCATTAACACCTGGGACCATGGCCTCCTCTGCCTGCCTCCAACAACTCCTGCTACTGATTATTTGATTTGCTGATGTGTAGTCCCATTAACACCTGAGACCATGGCCTCCTCTGCCTGCCTCCAACAACTACCACTACTGATTATTTGAATTGCTGATGTGCTTCGCAACCGCTGACAGGAACCTTGACGTATTATTGTTTGCTTTTATTCCGGTTGTGTTCTCACCGCCAGGTTGCACAGCTAACTCTGCTGCCAGTGCCACCCACTAATACAAATGAGTTGAGTGAAGGTGTATATCTTGCTATCTATCTATAAATACAATATATATATATATATATATATATATATATATATATATATATATATATATATATATATACATACATATATATATATATATACATATATATATATTTGAATTAAATTTGGCACACACATAGTACATTATCTAGAATAACATATAGGATACTTTTTCTCTCCATAACCGAAAAGTGGGCACTGCAGCCATTCTTACACTTTTAATGATAGGGTTCTCAAACTTTACACAGTAGGTCACTGGCTGACTGGGATTAATATTCAGAAAAGTGGGTGGAGCCTACAAAAGTCAATCAAAATTCACCTATTGATTTTCAAGGGGAATATTTAATTGCTGCCATTCTTGCACTGTTAATGGTACAAGCCTCAAGCCTGGTGCACGTGGTCGTTGGGTGACTAGGGTTCTAATTCAGAAAAGGGGTGGAGCCACAGCCAATCAGATTTGTTTCATTTCAATGCAAATTATTGATGCCAAAGACAGCAAAGCTCACGAACTAGGTCATTGAGTAATTGAGTAATTGTGTGTTAGGGTTAGAAAAAGTGGATGGAGCCAAAACCAGCCAAATACATACCCAGGCAACACCGGACCAACAGCTAGTATATGTGTATACTGTGTATATATATATATATATATATATATATATATATATATATATATATATATATAGGCTTAGCAAAAAAGGTTGGAGTGGATCACCATCTTTAAGACTCATGTAGAGTGGCCATCTACACTCACTGGCCGTAAAAGCGGAAACCGCCATCATTATCTCCATCCTTTCTCAATCAAAAGCATTAGGATGGGTTTGAGATTTCTATGCCTTGCTATAGTATGAGCTGAAATATCATTGAAGTTTACCCAAGATGACATGACGTGTTGGGATAGACATGTATATACAATGGCAAGAACACAAACACCTTTTCTTTTTTTCCTGATTGAAAGAGAATATCTAGCTATGCAACTGACAGTTTTTCTTCAGTCGACTCATTGATAACAAATTGCTATAATGCTGGGAATACACAATGAGATTTTTCAGTCGATTTACTGTCCAATCGATTTTCTATTCGATTCTCTGATTGTTTTTCTTATCTTTTCTTATCGACTTCCATTCAATTCTGTGATAAATTGATCAGAAAAACGATTTAAAATAAGATCAGACATGTCATAATTATCTATCGAACCAGCTATCTGCCAAAATATCTCATGTTGTATTCCCAGCAATAAACACTGTGACCACACAGATAAGGGGAGAACAGGCGGCCAATGAGAGAGAAGAGAGGAAGAGAGGTGAGTGACAGAGACTTCAGCCAATCAGGCTGATCCAGCATACATGTCACTTCTTTTTTGCGTCCTGCGTACGCTGTTAGAGCCTGGGGGCATGGGGAGAGAAAAGCTCATGTAGATAAAAGTAAGATTGGTTTCAAACTTTTGAATTGCCTGGTTAGCATCCTTTTTATTAATTTAATAGCCTGCAGTAGAGAATTAATTTAGTATTTTATGCCTAACAGTTACCAAGGGCGTCGCTAGCCCTATTTTGGGGGGGCACATGCCCCCAATCTGTCCTCAGGTGCCACGGATCTCCGCAGGGCCGCGCCTAGGCGGGTGCATTGCACCCAGGCGCCTGTCTCTGATAGGTGCCGCCCGGCCGCCGCTCACCCCCTCTGTCAGCGGCTCCCTCCAGCCGCCGCCGCCGCGTCACTCAGACCTCGATCAAGCGGCGACCAATCGTGCGGGCGCTAGGACCCAGCGCCCGCACTGATATGCGGAAGTGACATCACTTCCGCATATAGAGCGGGTGCGTCCGGCGCCCGCTCGTACTGGTCGGGTCACCGCTGACTGCGAGGTAAGGGGGGGGGGAGCGGCGGCGGCAGCTCCCTGTCACTCACTCACTACCTTATGGGCTCCCTGTCACTCACTCACTCCCTAATGGGGCTCCCTGTCACTCACTCACTTCCTAAAGGGGCTCCCTGTCACTCACTCACTGCCTAAAGGGGCTCCCTGGCACTCACTCACTGCCTAAAGGGCCTCCCTGTCACTCACTCACTACCTAAAGGGGCTCCCTGTCACTCACTCACTACCTAAATGGGCTCCCTGGCACTCACTCACTACCTAAAGGGCCTTCCTGTCACTCACTCACTACCTAAAGGGGCTCCCTGTCACTCACTACCTAAAGGGACTCCCTGTCACTCACTCACTCCCTAATGGGGCTCCCTGTCACTCACTCACTACCTAAAGGGGCTCCCTGTCACTCACTCACTGCCTAAAGGGGCTCCCTGGCACTCACTCACTGCCTAAAGGGGCTCCCTGGCACTCACTCACTGCCTAAAGGGGCTCCCTGGCACTCACTCACTACCTAAAGGGGCTCCCTGACACTCACTCACTGCCTAAAGGGGCTCCCTGGCACTCACTCACTGCCTAAAGGGGCTCCCTGGCACTCACTCACTGCCTAAAGGGGCTCCCTGGCACTCACTCACTGCCTGAAGGGGCTCCCTGGCACTCACTCACTGCCTGAAGGGGCTCCCTGGCACTCACTCACTGCCTGAAGGGTCTCCCCGGCACTCACTCACTGCCTGAAGGGGCTCCCTGGCACTCACTCACTACCTAAAGGGGCTACCTGGCACTCACTCACTACCTAAAGGGGCTCCCTGTCACTCACTATCGGGGTCCCTGTCACTCACTACCTAACTGGAGGCGCCTGTCACTCACTAGCTAACCTGGGGGTCCCTGTCACTCACTACCTAACTTGGGGGGCTACCATATTAAAGGGGCATTCTGCCTAGTTATGTAAAATGCTGTCTATTTATGTGCCTCATGACTGCTGAATTTGTCTTGTTGGGAGCCTTATGATTTGTTGGGGGCCTCAAGATTGCTGAATTTTTCTTGTTGGGGGCCTCATGATTTGTTGGAGGCCTCATGATTGCTGAATTTGTCTTGTTGGGGGCCTCATGATTTGTTGGAGGGCTCATGATTGCTGAATTTGTCTTGTTGGAGGCCTCATGATTGCTAAATTTGTCTTGTTGGGGGTCACATGATTGCTAACTGCGAGACTATGGGAAAAGCTGAATCCTTATCATATGGGAAAATAGCATTAAACCTACTTTTTTAGCTTTTTAAAACAGAAAATAAAACTGGGAGGTTCTAAAAAATTAAATACATTTTTCAGGAGTAGGAGTCACAGTTTATTTTCAACTTGGATTTTCCATAATGTTCATGTATGAGTTAAAACGTTTGTACAGTATTTAGTTTAAATTGCTGTTGCCACTTTGCGATAGATAAGTGACTTTTGGGTTGCAGTTTGGGCACTCGGCCTCCAAAAGGTTCGCCACCACTGTCATAATCTAATGTCCCACTATTGCTAGGTTCATGTAAATTTGTCTCCACCCGTTACCACACCTATATTCTGGTCCATGGCCCACCCATTTTTCGGTGTGGCGCGATAAGCACGCCGCACAATGTGATCCTCATATTTTTGGCACGCTAGCTGCAGTGTGCTGAATTCTGCTGCCTACAGTATGTACAGTATACGCTGTTCTCTAGTGCCTGCACTGTGTGCTGATTTACCTCCAGTGTGTACAGTGTAAGGTGTTACTCTGTGCCTTTACTGATTGTAAACCAGCTATATTGTATGCTGATCCCTGCTACTTTCAGTATGTACAGTATTAGCTGTAAAGCCTGGTACACACATACAATTTTGATTAGCCAATTTTAGCTCTGTTCATAAAATTCATTGTCTGTTGGCCCACTTACTGCACGGGGGTGGTAAAATTGGGGGTCAGTGATTGACCAATCAAAATTGTATGTGCGTATACATCTTTGATCTATGCCTATACTGATTGTAAATTATCTAAATAAAGGACAGGGGGCTCCATCCAATATTTCGATGGGCAAGCCCGTTATCTGTAGCTTACACCGCTGCTAAGTTCATGTACATTTGGCCCCACCCATGGCCACACCCACTCACCTCATGACCACGCCCATACCTCCCCACCTGGTGCCCACCGGTGCCCCCGATCTCCAAGGACCCTAGAAACGCCCCTGACAGTTACTCTTTAAGTTGGAATGAATGGACTCTGCATAGGATGTCCGCACTTGAGCCTGATTTAAAGATTTGGGCTCTGTCAATTTCAATTTTTTTCTAGTGGGTCTCCCTGTAGGAGATCGTAATAATTCTTCAGAAATGGTGGGGATCTCATTAGGTCTCAATGAGAAAGGAAACCCTTTGATTTTAATATTATTGCAGCGTATTTGGTTTTCAAGATCATCCATCTTGGAATTGAGTTCTTTCATTTGGACCTCATCTTTACTCAGCTCTGCTCTATCTAAGGCTTTGTAAACTTTCCATTTTTCCTTTCAGATCACAACCTTATAACCTTCATAGTCTACTCCTCCCTGTCTCCACTTCTGACTGACAGACCAGCTGCAACTTGGACTGGCAGGGAATGACTAGCTGTGCATGGACATCTGCATCAGATGTCAAGTCTCACTGCCATATCCACTCAGTGCCACGACAAGGTTCTCCTTCACCAGAGGCAGAAATGCCTAAGTGCTTCCCATCCCCCTGTGACAGCCATATAATCAATTCTACCAAACACCAAATCAATGGCAGAGATGGGCTTAACCTGCTGAGCGGTCTGGAAGGAGCTCAGCTCGTCCAACACCGCCAGAGGCTGCCGCTCAGGCCCTGCTGGGCCGATTTTAGTCAAATAAAAAGCAGCACACGCAGCCGGCACTTTGCCAGCCGCGTGTGCTGCCTGATCGCCGCCGCTCTGCGGCGATCCGCCGCGAGCAGCGGCGAAAGAGGGTCCCCCCAGCCGCCTGAGCCCAGCGTAGCCGGAACAAAAAGTTCCGGCCAGCGCTAAGGGCTGGATCGGAGGCGGCTGACGTCAGGACGTCGGCTGACGTCGATGAGGTCACTCCGCTCGTCGCTATGGCGACGATATAAGCAAAACAAGGAAGGCCGCTCATTGCGGCCTTCCTTGTTTATTCTGGGCGCCGATCGCCTCCGGAGCGCCCTCTAGTGGGCTTTCATGCAGCCAACTTTCAGTTGGCTGCATGAAATAGTTTTTTTTTTATTTAAAAAAAACCCTCCCGCAGCCACCCTGGCGATTTAATCAGAACGCCAGGGTGGTTAATAGGAGACTTTGGCCTTGGATGACCACCCTTAACCCCTAAACTTAAATGCACAACTGGTCCTTATCCCTTCATTGTTGCTGCTCATTTGATTATGTGGCTATTTTTAGAGCTACAGCATTCAGAAAGTCTGCACGGCAGGCTTCCTTTAAAGAAAAGGTTAGAGCATACCTGAACTGACAATTAATATGGGGGCAGATTTACTGACCACTAGTAAAATGTTACACACACTGCTCCTGACGTTATATACCTAATGCGCATTTTGCATGTACAATACAAATTATGAAAATAGTAGCATTTAGTTAATACGTCCCAAGATAAGATAAATATTGATACATACTACTAATCCTACAAGTAACTTTTTGAAAAGCAAGTGTTAAAAGAACAGTACTGGTATCTATGCAAATGAGGCAGTGGAATAGCAAGTCAAATTCAGCTGCTCTCCTGAATAGTAAAGAGAGGTCAAAACACTTTTATGAGCAAACAATCCCTGAAAGCTAGAGAATTATTTCAGACTCAAACCTAAGCATAACTCCCAACTTTTTGAAACCAGAAAGAGTGACACTTAACCCACACCCCCAACACACCCCTAGTCATGCATATTATAATGATTTAATGAGAAAAATATGTTTTATAATGTAAACCACACTGGTCATTTTTCTAATGGTTAATTTACCTTCATTTTAACATTTCAAAATAAGAAATATATCAATTTAAAGGATGGAAATACAATTTTGATTCAATTAAACACATTTCCAGTAGGAAAATACATTTTTTAAATAAGATTTGAATAGGAGTCCTGAAAGTGGGACAAATGAGGAAGAAAGAGGGACAGAGGGACTGGGTTCCCAAAGAGGGACTGTCCCTCCAAAAGAGGTTTTACATTTTCACACTAACATGGATACTGTGCAAATTTCACCATAAATTTAACCTTTGCAATGAAAATAACAATATGAGACAACTGTACGGTTCTGTATTTTTGCTGCTACACACACAGTTAATTGAGTTTATTTTCAGTTTGCTGGAAAAATATGGAGGGTGCCATTGCTCACTTTTTTTTGTTAGTCCTTTTCTGTTGTGCTTTTTATCTGCTTATAATATGGTCTAAATTATTTAGCCAGATGAAAGTTGGAGGCATTCTGCTTGCCTGCTGTAGTATATTTGAAACTGCTAATACAAAAACATCAGTTTAAAAGCTACGCAATAAGCATTTTAAAAGGTAATAGCAATGACAACCTCCTTATTCCTCTCATTTCAGAATACCTTTAAAAGAGCTGTTTACCTTAATATCATCTTCTCTTGTTTCTGTTTGAACAGTAAAGACAGAAGTGGAAGTGTCAGGCTAAAAAGACAAATATAAATCAGAAACATGAATATAAACTGCTGTAATAAAATTATGTACATTTAAGAATAACAGTAGAATAAATTGTTTTTGTTTCAAATGGCAATTACTTTAAAGAGGCCATACTATCGCAGAAAAAAATACCACGTATATAAGTAGATAAATACTTGTCCTACTTACATAACATATGTATTGCACTGTCCATGTATTCATTTATTGATTTTTTTTCTATAGTAAACAAAAAGAGAAAATCCTTTTTAGGATTCTTTTTAGGATTCTCCATTTTAACTGTGTCTATGTTGAAGCCAATCCTGATGTCATTTCCTCCCTTACTCTCATCTGCCTGATAGTGTATGCATTGCCCACCCTCCTACCAGTCTTCAGGCACTCACACCAAGCTCTGCAATAGAAAGTGCATTGTCTCAGTGTCAGGAACTGTGCCTCTGTTGTCCTGCTGGTGACTTTATTAAAGAACTTTGCTGTGGACTTCCACCGTCAACCAGCAGATGTCTCCCCTGTTGCTGAAAGCTGTGTAGTTTCCCGGATCACCAGCAGGTGGAACCATGTGAACTTTCTAATAGATCACCTGATCAATGTGCTATTATTTAAGGCCGGACTTCCTAGCAGCACATTGCTAGGTCATTCTGTTCGCTCATGCAGTGTTGTGACTTTGGCCAGTGATCCTGTGTTCCCTTTTTCCTGCCTTGCATTGCATTATTTCTCTGAATTCCCGGTATTGATCCTTGCTAGCATGACCACTCTCTGCCTGATGATATTGCCTGATGCTGATTTCCTGGTTTGACTCCTGCTTGTTTGACTTCCCTTTATGTATGCTGATTCGGATTATGCATTGTTGTATATATTCTGATATTTTGTGTGTTGCTGTATATATTCTGTATAGATGGATAGATAGTTAGGATTTCTGGTATTTGTGGTGCACTACGTATTGTTTGATTGTATGATTGTATATGCATGGAGGTTTGTGTCGTTGTCATACTGCATATTTGTAAATAAACACATTTATTATTCTACTCTGTTGTACAGACGTCAGTATTTCCATTGTGATTCTGGTTTTGTTTAACCTAAAGGATTGCCATGCAGAGATCGTGGATCTGCCAGTCTGGTTCTAGTCACCACCACGATCTGCATGATCAATACTTACATAATGACCTAGCTAACTCCTATATCGATCACAGAAATACTGCAGACTCGTCTATCTGTACAATGAATTGGAATATGAATTTTGAGGATGTGTTTTACTATAGTCTTGTAGCAGAAGACAATTGGGATTATAGCTTAAAACTATTTTCAAGTTTTTCTATAGATGAATTGAGTCGTCTAATCCTTGTTATAGATGGTTTTGTTCAGCAAAAGATTCTGGCACCTGCAGATGTGCATTATCTATTGCAGCTCCTTAATAAGCTTCTGAAAGACAAAGGTCGGTCTAGTTCCAATAAATTGCAGATTGGTTCATTTTTTGTTAAATCACTCAGTTCTGATCCTGTCCTTGTTGCAGCCCAGCCTAGTGTAATTAAAAACCAAGTTGATTCTCAGTGTGTGCAGAACCAATCTCGTTTAGAACCTGTCTTTTGTGCAGCTGATATTAACTATCTATTTGATTATTTAAAGGATAGGAAAAGTTTTCTAAACCACTAATCTAAAATGAAAAGTTCTTGTCTGCTTAAATATGTGCATGCTGTGAAAAATATGAGTGGTTACAAATTGTGTCAGCAAGAAGCCGCCTCTGCTCTGATCCAAGTTTGGAAGGAAATCTTGTCATTTGATTCAAGTGCAGATGCAGGCATGCATGTGATTGAGGAAACAAATGAGTGGAGAGATTGCAGCAATCGAGTCAGTTTTGATTTTACTGCCGAAGAGGTCAATGCTTATTATGGCTATTTGAAGAATGAAAGGGAAGAGTTTATGGCATACTATTTGCAGCAAGGTGAGGAGTTTATCAGGAGGTGTATGTGTGGAGTGAAATCTCTGATGGTCAATAACCTACAGTATGTGAGTATGAACCTGCTGCTGCTTTGATGAAAATTTGGCAAGACCTTCTATATTCTAAAATTCCTTCTCTTCTTCCCTCTGTTAAACCCGTCAACTCTCAGTATGATCACCATGTCCAGAGCTCACAACCTGCATGTCAAATTTCAGTCAAAACCCCATTGCAAACCGCAGCCAGACCCATACCTTGGTCTTGGCAAAAACCGTTAAAGACTATTTCTGCATCCAAAAAGAAAAATAAATTCTTTCCCACTAGCTCCATTCAGCATGTGCAGACTCCAGCCATGTCTGTGCAGACTCCAGCCATGCCTGTGCAGACTCCAGCCATGTCGGTGCAGCCTCCATCCAAGTTGGTGCAGCCTCCAGCCAAGTCGGTGCAGCCTCCAGCCAAGTCGGTGCAGCCTCCAGCCAAGTCGGTGCAGCCTCCAGCCAGGTCGGTGCAGCCTCCAGCCAGGTCGGTGCAGCCTCCATCCAGGTCGGTGCAGCCTCCATCCAGGTCCGTGCAGACTCCATTCAGGTCCGTGCAGACTCTATCCAGGTCCGTGCAGAACTTTGCTCCCAGCCTGCAGAACTTTGCTCCCAGCCGGCAGAACCTTGTTCTCGGCCTGCAGAACCTTGCTCCCAGCCTGCAGAACTTTGCTCCCAGCCCGCACGGGCTCTGTTCCAGCCCGCACCGGCTCTGTTCCAGCCCGCACCAGCTCTGTTCCAGCCCGCACAGGCTCTGTTCCAGCCCACACAGGCTCTGTTCCAGCCCGCACAGGCTCTGTTTCAGCCCGCACAGACTGTATCAGGGTACCAGCCTGTTGCCACCCTGTCTGAGACAAGCCAGCCTGTTGCCACCCTGTCTGAGACTATCCAGCCTGTTGCCACTCTGTCTGAGACTATCGAGCCTGTTGCTACCCTGCCTGAGACTATCCAGCCTGTTGCCACCCTGTCTGAGACTATCCAGCCTGTTGCCACCCTGTCTGAGACTATCCAGCCCATTGCCACCCTGTCTGAGACTATCCAGCCTGTTGCCACCCTGTCTGAGACTATCCAGCCTGTTGCCTCCCTGTCTGAGACTATCCAGCCTGTTGCCACCCTGTCTGGGACTATCCATCCTGTCTGACACTGTCCAGCCTGTTGCTACACTGCCTGCTGCACTGCCTGAAGTTATCCAGTCTGCTGCTGCTTCTGAGGGTATCCAGTCTGCTGCTGCCGCTCCTGAGGGTATCCAGTCTGCTGCTGCCGCTCCTGAGGGTATCCAGTCTGCTGCTGCCACTCCTGAGGGTATCCAGTCTGCTGCTGCCACTCCTGAGGGTATCCAGTTTACAGCCGCTCCTGAGGATATGCAGTCTGCTGCCGCTCCTGAGGGTATCCAGTCTGCTGATACTGCTGTTTCTGAGGGTGCCCAGTCTGTTGCTGCTGTTCCTGTAGGTGCCAAGTCTGCTGATTCTGCTCTTCCTGATGGGTTCCGGTCTGTTCCTGCTCCTCCTGATCCTGATGGACTCTAGTCTGCTGATGTTCCTGCTCCCAATGGTGCTCAGACTGATGTTCCTGATGGTGCCTGGTCTGCTGGACTACTTGAGGGCACTCAGTTTACTGTCCAGTCTTCTGTTTCCTCCGGAGGCCCCCCAGTGTGCCTTTAAGTTTGCTGTTTTACCTGGTGATTTACAGTCTGCTTCCCAATCTACAATCCTGCATGACTCTTTCTGGTCACATAATGTCCAGGTTCTCCAACATCTTTGGGTCTAGCCTTCAAAGACACTTGTGTACCACCCATATCTGGTAATGCCTTTTGAATGTTCTCCCTCCCTGCCCACCCAGTCTTGGCTCCTCTATTGGGACCCAGGTGGGGGTAATACTGGAGATCGGGTGGAGCGTTCGGAGTCCGCTCCTAGAGAGGGGGGTAATGTCAGGAACTGTGCCTCTGTTGTCCTGCTGGTGACTTTATTAAAGAACTTTGCTGTGGATTTCCACCGTCAACCAGCAGATGTCTCCCCTGTTGCTGTAAGCTGTGTAGTTTCCCGGATCACCAGCAGGTGGAACTATGAACTTTCTAATAGATCACCTGATCAATGTGCTATTATTTAAGGCCGGACTTCCTAGCAGCACATTGCTAGGTCATTCTGTTCGCTCATGCAGTGTTGTGACTTTGGCCAGTGATCCTGTGTTCCCTGTTTCCTGCCTTGCCTTGCCTTGCATTATTTCTCTGAATTCCCGGTATTGATCCTTGCTAGCCTGACCAGACCACTCTCTGCCTGATGATATTGCCTGATGCTGATTTCCTGGTTTGACTCCTGCTTGTATGACTTCCCTTTATGTATGCTGATTCGGATTATGCATTGTTGTATATATTCTGATATTTTGTGTGTTGCTGTATATATTCTGTATAGATAGATAGATAGTTAGGATTTCTGGTATTTATGGTGCACTACGTATTGTTTGATTGTATGATTGTATATGTATGGAGGTTTGTGTCATTGTCATACTGCATATTTGTAAATAAACACATTTATTATTCTACTCTGTTGTACAGACGTCAGTATTTCCATTGTGATCTTCTGGCTTTGTTTAACCTAAAGGATTGCCATGCAGAGATCATGAATCTGAAAGTCTGGTTCTAGTGACGACCACAATCTGCATGATCAATCCTTACACTCAGCATGAGAAATACTGGCCAATCAGAGAGGAACAGAGGTGTGGCAGGGGAAAACAGTTGGGGGGTGGGGGGGAGAGGCTTCAGACAATTAGGCAGCATTAGTTAAGTCTGAGAGCAAAGTAAAGAAGCAACAAAAGACAACCCACCATGCCCTGCAACTTCCTTTGTTCAGCAATGTATCAAATAAGAGTCAGGTAAACTGGGGAATGATCATTTATCAACAAGAAAAGTAATAGTGATTTTAACTTTTGGATTGCCTGATTAGCATCCTTATGACGTATTTGCCAGATAAAAATAAATAATTGATTTTTTATTTTATGCCCGACAGTTACACTTTAAACTTGATCTTCTCTTATGCTGAACATGTGTTATACTGTATATGTGCATCACATACTGTAAATATTGTGTATGTGGGGGCACAAAATATCAGCAATAGAAGCCCCAATATACAATGTGGTTTTTCATTTTTGTTATGCCACTATTTTTCTGTTCATTAGTGATGATCGTAATGTGCCAATTACGTTTTTTAAAAATTGTAATTACGATCCTAATGGAGAAATCATAATCACAAACATTTACGTGAAATTTCACATAATTACGTCCATACACAAATTTTGTGATTACATTTTTTTCCAGACAAATCTTTATAATTTTATGTTATACATAATTTGGTGAAATTTTCTTTAATTTGCAAGAAATTAAGAGTGACACAAAATTAAACCAGAAATTACAAACAAGAAATTACAACACAAAATGATGAATTATGAAATCAAATTATGAATTTTCTGATAATTACACATTACAATTTAGTGTCGTAAATGTAAATTTCATGTCGTAATTACGAAAACGTGAAATTTCGCCTCGTCATCACTACTGTTGATTACATAAACTAAGCAGACCCTGCCAACCCTGTTTCTAGGCTTAATAGCTCTCAGGATAAGTTTGTAAAATCTATCCTCACCTTCCCAACTCAGGCACACTGTTACAATGTGGCCATAGAAGCCCCCAAGGATTAAATGGCCCCTATATACAGTAGGTAGCCATATGTTCCACCCAGTAGTTGGTAGCAAGACGTGGCACCCATTATAGATGGACCAAAGGTGCAACCCCCCCCAGTATTAGTTAGCCCCCATGATAAGTAGACAAGGCTAACCCTTCAATATAGGCAGCCAGAAGTAGACCCCTAGGTGTTGGTAGCCAGTGGGACCTCCATTATTAGGCAGCCCCTATTACAAGTAGCCAGATGTGGCCCGCAGTAAAACTAGCAAGAGGGGCCCCCAGTATTGGGTATCTAGAGAGGCCTCCCCCCAGGATTAGGTAGCAAGAAAGGGCATCACTAGTATAGAGAGCCTGAGTCTGTCCTCTCCCCCACTATAGGCAGCCAGAGAAGGAACCCTCCTCAGTATAGGTAGCAAGAGCCCCTTGTATAGGTAGCCAGACAGGCCACCCTGAGTATAGGTAGCCAGAGACGGCATCACCAGTATAGGTAGCCAGAGAGAGCCTCCCCGTATACTGTATACTTAATCCTCCAAAGAACTACCAAAAGATAATAACCAAGAAAAAGTCATCCTTTCTATCACATGAGATTGCAAATGCAGTTAACAAACCAGCCCAACTGTTCTGCAGAGAGGAAAAAATCTGCAACACGACATGCCAAAAATTTAATATCAAGGCTTCAAAGGACTTCTGTGACCAATTTGCCCATATCTTCTCAGACAAACTCTCCGCTATACGGTCCGCCATCCAACTTACAGCATCTGAGCCTAATATAGTGCCAAAGACCATTAGCAGACAACATAACACCTTGGTCAAACTTCAAGGAAATTGATGAAAAAGTCACATCAAGCATCCTCCTCCAACTCCGCCAAACTACATATGACCTGGATTCTGGCCCAACACAGTTCATGTTGAACTGCCCTGACCTGTTTGTACAGGTATTCCTCAAAATTGTAAACTGCTCTACTGAAGGAAGCAATCATCAGGCCTCTCCTCAAAAAACATTCACTGGACCCAGATGCAATGACAAGCAACAGACCTGTCTCTAAGCTTCCCTTTCTGGGTAAGGTAACTTAAAAAGCCGTATACCTCCAGCTAGAAGCCAAAATCTTACAAAACAACAGTTATGACCCCTTCCAGTCTGGCTTCAGGAAACATGACAGCACTGGATCTGCCCTCATCCAAATCTGCAACCACCTGCTCATGGCAAGAGACAGAGGAGAGTGCTCCATCCTGATATTGCTAGACCTTTCTGCAGCCTTTAATACAGTTGACCATGACATCTTGATAAGCAGGCTACAGGAATATGGCAGCACTGATGGCATAGTTCTTCAGTGGTTCCAATCCAAAAGTGTCTATGGGGTCCTTCCTGTCCACCTCTGTACCACTTAATGTGGATCCGAGATAAACTTTTACTCATTGCATAATTGTGTTCCTTTCATATAGTTTATAGGGCATTCCTCAAGCCAAATACTTTTTTTGTTTTGTTTTAATACTCTAATTCCCTATAACCTAAACAAGCCTCACCCACAGCTCCGTTTGTGCCTTGGCACTGTAGCAAGGGTTTATGGGAGCTCACTCTGGGCAGGAGGAGGTTATTAGTCATTGATTTCAGAGGCAGAGGGGAGGAGGGAGGAGGAGAGGGGACTGAATTTACACACAGGCAAGCTGATAGCATCTCCAGCCCTCAGCCTGTGACAATGTGACAAACAGAACATGGCTGCCCTCATTGTATCACAGGAATAAATAATCATAAACTTTTGAAGCTGTTTGCAGCTAGATATGCTGTGTAAACTATCTAAACTTTAGATAAGATATAGAGACAAGTTACTAGTTATAGTTAGTTTTTCATCTTGGATCCGCTTTAAGTATGGGGTGCCCCAGAGCTCAAGCCTTTACTCCCCTGCTTTTCGTGATTTACATGTTACCGCTTGGAAAACGAATCCAAAAACACTGCCTGACATACCACTGCTATGCTGATGACACCCAATTAAATCTTTTTTTCAAGCCTGGTGTGACAGACCCAACTCCAACTATAAACACTTGCTTAGGCGAACTACAGCAATGGATGAGTGACAACTGGCTGAAGCTAAATGCAGATAAAAGTCCTCCTGATCAGAGGGCAGCGCATGACAACAAAACAACTTAACTTGCAGTCTTCACTACTGGGAATAGGAGGCATGGATCTACACAGCTCTGAGCATGTGCGCAGCCTCAGAAGTTCTAATTGATTGGGAGTTCTAATTGATGGGGATTCAAACTTCAGAACTCAAATCTCTGCTGTGGTGAAATCATCCTACTTTCACCTGAAGAACATCACACAAATCAAGCACCTCATCCCTCATCCACCCAGAAGATCTACCAACCTTAATTCATGCCTTCATTACATCCCAACTGGACCACTGTAATGCTCTCTACACCGGCCTTCCAAAAAAGGACTTGTACTGCCTACAGCTGATACAGAATACTGCTGCCAGACTGTTAACCAAGCAAACCCGTCACTGCCACATAACACCAGTCCTGCACTCCCTTCAATGGCTACCTATTAAATGGAGGGTCCAATTGAAGATTGGCCTACTGACATGCATACATGAAAAAAGGCACAAGGAAAAAAGGGTGCAGAGTTTGCCGCTAGTATAATCTTGTTAAAATTAGTGATATTCTGCTACTGAATTTCCATAGTAGAATATTGGTAATATTTAAAATATTTTACTATGGCTAAACATAACCCTACTCTCAATCCTCTACTGGTGCCTAACCCTAAGACCGCTCTCCTGTTGGTGCCCAACCCTAAGACCCTCACCTGTGGTGCCTAACCCTAAGGCCCCCTTCCTTAATCTCCATGGCCACTATGCAATGCCTCAATGTAGTTATCTGCAAGCCAATTTTTTCCACAAAAAATGCCCCTCTTGCCGCTAATCGAGCGCCTCCAGGCACCCAAATGAACTTAATAGGTGCATATCGCAGCTTTGTGCAAGCCCGATTTGTGGCAATCTGTCCTCTCTTGAGTTTTAGGCTCATGACCAACTATGAAAATGGTCACAGTCATGTCAATACCGCAGAAAACATATTTAGATGTATGTATTCTAAACAACATTATAAAAATGATATGCACATATTATACTTGACTATTATACCCTTATAGGGTATCTATTGTTAGTATGGAGCAGATAATCCCGGGAACTGGGGGATTAAAACCTTCCTTCTGAGTTGCATCCATCTCAATTAAGCTTCTCAGTCAAGCATTCCTTGTATAGATTTAAGAGTGACAGCACAATCTGGTACCCCAATGGTAGTATTCTGATACTATACTATAAACATAACAGCAACAAACAATTGTTTTATTGGATACTTATATTGTTTTTCTATTACTTGTGGCTGATAACTTATGCAGAGTCAAGTAAGCTAGGGATGTCTCTCCTGTGAGAGGTTCTTGTCTTAGTAAAGTTCAGATATTTTAGTATCTGGATATATTGAAAACCATAAACTGGCTTTCATCAGGAATTTCTGGAGGTTTCCTACTTTTATTGACGATGTATTTTTACTCTCTTGAGTTTTAAACAATGATCATCTGCCTACACGAGTAATTAGCTTCACAATGTACTAGCCCTTGATATTCATTTTCAGTAATTTTCTACATCTGCACTGAGCAAATGACAGCAAAGGCATTAAAACAGGCATTGGGCAATATCCGTTGAAAAACCTGTCACTTCTGTTAGTTTTCTACTACCTACTGTAAGCGACAGCAACATACGAGAAAAGTAATTTATGCTCATTTCACTCTGGAAAAAATGTACTCCTTATTTGTATATGTTTGCACATAGTTTACATTTTACAGTTTTTCGCTGTAGTACCCCTTTAAGGACACCGTTGGATTGCTGGGTTTTCAAGCTTTGTTTTCTATAAACAAAAAATAGTGTAAAAATACTCTCTTTTGTGGCAGTAGAAATTGCACTAACAGCTATTGTGGGGAGTGGGCAGCAGGTTTAATTTCGATCAAATGCCAGTTGTGCATGTGGTCGCACAAAATATCAGGGATAGAAGTCCCAATATACAATGTGGTTTTTTATGTGTGTTTTGTCCACTATTTCTCTTTTGATTACCTAAACTAAGCAGAACCTGCCAATACTAGCATGCAGGTCTGCTTCTACCTTAAAGCAGACCTGAACTCAGAACTTCCTCTCTTCTCTAAAACATAAGCAATAGCATAATAACCTTTAAAGGAAAACATTTCTTTGTTACAGCTGATACAAATTCTGCAATAATTGTTTCTTATTCCTGCTTTTATGGAAGCAGACATAGTGTTAAAATCCTGTGCTTTCAAATGAGCTTATCTGCCATGGAAGTCAGTTGACACAGGGAAGAGATCAAATTACAACTTGTGATTAGACACAGATACATACCGGGTGCATTTCTTTATGTTTTCCTACTGTCCTGTGCAAGCATTCAGGTTTGTTTTGTAAAAATTCTCCTCACCTTCCCAACTCAGCCACACTGTTGTAATGTGGCCAGAGGTGCCCCCCAATATTAAATGGCCCCCTTTTAATGGTAGCCAGAGGTTCCTCCCAGCCGCTTCAGCCTGCCTCCAGCTACTTCCTGGTGCCGGCACATTTCCTTTGGGTCTTGCAGACAAATAAGCCTCCTTCTCTACTCTTTTTGTCTCCGGGACCCTCCCCCTGCTGCTGGAGCCTTTGGGGTGGAATATGTGGTTGCTCCTCCCCTCGTCCTCCCTGTGCTGCCAGAGTTGTATGTGTGGCCTGATTCCTCCCGTCTGTCTCCACTCTGGCGTGAAAATTTAAGAGGAGGCATCCAGAGGACACTATAGGACACATTGTGAGCACTGAAGCATGAAACTCTGCTGAGCCCAGATACACACTCACGCTGATGAGGTGGAAGAAGAACACGGATAGCGAGACAGAGACAGCCATAGCCAACATGCATTGCAGGGAGATAACACAGCCAGCTCAGCAGCGTCTTTTAGAATGCATCAGAGAAGAGAGAGACAGCCAGTCCAGGCAAATGGAGGTGGTAATATACCTTGTCTTATTCTCTGTTTGTCATAGGCATTCTTATTCTTTTACCACCCTCAGTCTCTTCTAAACATTTGTCTCTCTTTTCACCTCTCTGCCCGTCCTGTCACATTCACCTCCTGAAAGCTCCAGAGCCAGGCTCCTCTGTCACATCCGCCAGTCTGTTCTGTCATTTAGTCCAGTCTGCCAGTCTGTCCGGTCACTAAGTCCAGACCACCAGACTGTCCTGTCAATCACTCCAGCCCGCCAGAATGTCCTGTCACTAACTCCAGTCTGCCAGACTGTCCTGTCACTCAGTGCAGTCCGCCAGTCCATCCTGTCACTCAGTTCAGTTTGCCAGTCTGTCCTGTCACTAAGTCCAGTCTGCCAGTCTGTCCTGTCACTCAGCTAAGTCCACTAGACTGTTCTGTCACTCAGTTTAATCCACTAGACTGTCCTGTCACTCAGTCCAGTCGGCCAAACTGTCCTGTCAATCACTCTAGCCCGCCAGACTGTCCTGTCACTCTCTACAGTCTGCCAGTCTGTCCTGTCACTAAGTCCAGTCCGCCAGACTGTCCTGTCAATCGCTCCAGCCCGTCAGACTGTCCTGTCACTCACTCCAGTTTGCCAGTCTGTCCTGTCACTCAGTGCAGTCCGCCAGTCCGTCCTGTCACTAAGTTTAGTCCACCAGACAGTCCTGTCACTCAGTCCAGTCTGCCAGTCTGTCCTGTCACTCAGTTTAGTCCACTAGACTGTCCTGTCAATCACTCCAGCCCGCCAGACTGTCCTGTCACTCAGTCAAGTCTGCCAGACTGCACTGTCACTCATTCTAGTCTGCCAGACCGTCCTGTCACTCAGTCCAGTCCGCCAGACCATACTGCCACTCATTCCAGTCCGTCCTGTCACACAGTTTAGTCCGCTAGACTGTCCTGTCACTCAGTCCAGTCCACCAGACTGTCCCGTCACTCAGTACAGTCCACCAGACTGTCCTGTCACTCAGTCCAGTCCTCCAGTCTGTCCTGTTACTCAGTCCAGTCTGTCTTGTCTGTCTGTCCTGTCATTCCTACCTTTCAGTCCATCCTGTCAGTCCCACCTTGCAGTACGACCTGCCATTCCTACCTTCCTGGCTGTCCTGTCAGTCCCTACCTTCCAGTCAGGCTTACTAGCCTTTCCTGTCAATTATTCCTGTGAGGTTTGCCTGCCCCTCCTTCACACATTGTGGGGTTCACTCTACTGTTTGCCCATGCCAACCACCGATGCTGAGACAAGCAGGGCTCTAACCCCCTATGTCTTTTTCTACCCACCGTCTCTCTGCCCACCGTTTGACTTGCATTGCCCTCTCTTACTCACCCTCCCTCTCCTTCCATCTCTCTACTCACCCTTTGTCTCTCTCTGCTCTCCCTCTCTCACACTCTCTCTCCTTCCACCTCTCTGTCCAACATCTGTCTCTCTTTGCTCTCCCTTTCTCACCCTCTGTCTCTGTCTTACCACCCTCTCTTCCCCTCTGTCTCCTTCCACTTCACTGCCCACCCTCTGTCTCTGTCTAACCTTTCTCAGTCTCTGTCTCTCTCTGCACTCCCTCTCTGTCTATCTGCCAACCCTCTCTCTGTCTTTCTTTGTCCTTCTCTTGCCACCCTCACTTAATGGGATTAGAACAAAAAACTGACCATCCAAGATCTTTAATTTGAAAATTAAATCCTGCATTCCTGACAGTGACTTGCTGCAATATTTTTCAACTAACATTGATATGGACTGCTGGTCAGTTACTGAGTGGAAAATATACTAATGTACATTTTTTAATTTGGAGTACTCACAATTGCTTAACGTGTCTTTATGTAGATGCCTCATGGTTGTTGTATTTGTCTTTACTTGCAAGCTTCATGGTTGCTGCATTTTGTCATTATCTGGAGGTCTCATGTTTGCAGAATTTGTTATTACTTGGAGATCGTATGATTGCTGCATTCCTCATTGCTTGGAGGCCTCATGATTGCTGCATTTGTTATTAATTTGAGGCCTAGTGTTTGCTGGATTTCTCATTACTTTGAAGCCTTGTGTTTGCTGCATTTTTCATTACTTGGAGGCCTCATGATTGCTGCATTTCTCATTACTTGTAATTTTACAGTCTAAAAATTCTTACCATAGTCAAAGTCTAATGACCTAGTCCTAATGGACATTGTGGCTGCATTCGATCCTTTGGGGTTATTGTTACAACATTTAGCATTTTGGGGGCTCATGATGACTAAATTGTATGCTAATACATGAACCAAAAGAAATATAATCACAGTAAAATTGGTATATTTCTCTGGTCACTTTATTAGGTATGTCTTGCTAGTACTGATTTTGACCCTTTTTTACGTTCAAATCCTCCTTAATTTTTCATTGCATTCCTCAAATATTTTGGTCCATATTGGACATGCAGTTTCTGCAGCATCACGCAATTTCTGCAGATTTATTGTCTGCACATCCATGATACAAATCTCCCATTCCACCACATCATGGGGAAAACGCTGCTTTCTTATGTGTGTGTTCTGTGGGGAACGTTTTCTAATTATGTTGGCTTGAAAGGCCAACATATTGTTCTTTGATAAAGTCAGCTTATTATGTTGGCTTGGAAAAAGCTAATATACTGTTCTTCGAATTCAGCTGGTTCTTCTTCTTATTTTTCAATACACTACTCCTCCTACAGTTGTAGGGGGACAAGCGCCAAACTTTCCACACTTATTTATCTTATTGCAAAGTAGGTTGCTTGTGCTTGAATAAGTGATAACACCCACCACGCCCATGCGGCGGACCACTGAAGACCCCTTTTTTGCCATTCATTTTGACAGGAAAAAAATTTAAATCGCTGCCACCATGCAGTTTTAAAACTACACTCCCCAAGCTCGGACCATGTATTGTTGGTGTCTAAAGTCAGGGTAACCGCTCATTGCGCAGTGGTAGACAGCGCAGGACCGCAGGCAGCCAGGCCCAACCAAATGCAAAGCAAGAGAAGGATCCGCAACAATGTCTAAATGAAAATCTTTTATTCAGGACGTATCCTCAGTGTCAGCTGTTAGGCTTTGGCCTCATTAAGGATACGTCCTGAATAAAAGATTTTCGTGGAGACATTGTTGCAGATCCTTCTCTTGCTTTGCATTATTGTTGGTGTCACTACAAACAAAAATTTGAATTTTGGGGGGACATCCAAAAATGAGCAGAGCTAGCAGTGGCCAAGGAATATTTTGAATTTTTTTATACGCTATTCCTCCCACAGTTTTAGGAGTAGGCTTTTGGAACTTTGAACACTTGTTCAGCTCATCCCCGAATAGGGTTCTTGTGATCTGTTATGCAATCCCACACTCCAGGGGACCATGACAGGGGCACGAAGTTCCCATTTGTTCCCATAGTCTTTCATTGGAAAATTTTAAACTTTTGCCACTCGTATAGCTTTTAAGTTACACTCACCAAATGTGGGTCATTTAGTCATGGGGTGAAGCTGAAAAACTCAAAAAGGGGGAGGAGCCACAAACAACCAAATAGATTTTCCGTATTGATTACAATGAGAAACTGTAAACAACGGTAATTCTCACAGTATAAAATCCAGAGTCCCTGGGCACCGTGGGTCACTGGGTGACTGCCGTTAAAATGTATTTTAAAAGTGGGTGGAGTCTACAACAGCCAATTAAGTTTCAGCCATTTGTTTAAATGGGGAAATTTAAAACTGCTCATAGAAGGTTAATAGCAGGGACCTCAAACTTGGCACTGGGGGCCAGAGATTAAAATTAAGAAAAGTGGGCAAAGCCAAAACCAACCAATCAGATTTCTTTGATTGATTAACCTTCCTGGCAGTGCATTTCTGTTTGGAATTATGAGCCAATAATTATGAGCAAAAAGGGGTACATTTTTTTCAAGAATTTTAGTCCTCCAATTCTTAAAGAGAATCTGTACTCTAAAATTTTTACAATAAAAAGCATACCATTCTATTCATTATGTTCTCCTGGGCCCCTCTTTGCTGTTTCTGCCACTCCCTGCTGCAATCCTGGCTTGTAATTGCCAGTTTTGGGCAGTGTTTACAAACAAAAAACATGGTTGCTAACCAGCATGTGATAGGATCAGAGAAGCTCAGTCTGTGACTCATACAGAGCCTAGAGGGGGCATGGAGAGGGTGTGTATAACTTCTACCTATCACAGCAAAGCAGCACATTCCTGCCTGAGCCGACAAAGCTGACAAAGAAGATTAGATTATATAACAGAGATAATACAGCCACTATGCAACTAGGAAAGGCTGCAGTAAGACAGACTAGAACAGGTATAGGAACCTATAGGATAGAATAAATAAGGCTGTGTTACAGAGTCTCTTTAAGTCTTAACCCACCAAAATACATCAGAATAAAGGCCTGGTAGACATTCTGCATATAAATAAAACACTGGAACACAAAATTGTTGAAATAATTAAATTTATCAATAAACTGAAAAAATAGTAAAACTGTACAAATAAGGCAGCAGATTATAATACAGTATGTACATGCAGTACACTATATACCTAATACACCTCCTGCATGTGGTATATCTTAAAACATGGAATGGCACACAGGGCGACATTACAATCAGGACAGTACATTTGGGATTCCTTTTATGGACTTTTTTCCCTTTGGCATCAGTCTTGCTGCAGCATACAACACACATCCTGGTTAGTGCATTTTTTATGGAGTTGGAGGAATGTAGCCCGTGAAGTGACAGCCAGTGAGGCGCTCAGGATTGACTACGTAAGATGCACGATGCCCAACTCTGGCATCTGCTGATGAGGTCTGATACTTCATGCAGATGCATATACAAACATTCCAGTTTAAGTCTGCATGAGTTACTGGCCTGTCACTGCGCTGTTTGTACAGGATGTACATATTCCACAGACTTTGTTCCAGGAGAATCCCAAATATTTTTTATCATTTTTTGTTGTTGTTTGCAGAATGCAGGGTAGAAAGTCATCGCCTGGTTGGCTCCGTCCATGCCACCTGTCGTTTTGTTGTTATCCAGTATGACTTTAGGCTTGTCGATGACTTAACCTCCTCTTGTTCTGGTGGTGACAGTTGAGGTGTCATGGACTATGCTGAGGGGACACACATATTTCCTGTCACGCCAGTGGAGTGCCAACAATTTTTACCTTCTGCCAAGCCACAATGTCCCCAGTTTTGAGTTTTTGTTTGGCGAAGGTTGTTGTTGGCATTTCTTGCCTGTTAAGCCCAACAGTGCCGTAGGCATCTGTTTTGTTTCTGATCAGTATTTCAAACAGTTCAGGGGAACTATAAAAGTTATCTGTGGTCACACAGTAGCCCTTGTTCAGCAAAGGCTCAACTAAAGACAGTACAGATGATGTCTCCAGTCCGTAGTCCTTGAAAGCGGTGTTGAATTTAGTCCCTTTGCCGGTATACAGAATGGTGTTCCATATATATCCCGTTGATGCCTCGCATAGCATATACGATTTCACACCAAAGTGGGCCCTCTTATATGCGATATACTGTATCCAGAACAGTCTCCCCTTGTAGGCCATCAGGCTTTCATCAACACTTATGTCCCTCTGGGGTACATACGCGTTTCAGAAGTTTTCCACTACCGGTTGATAAACTTCACAATTTTTTTTCAGCTTTAGTGGAGGGTGGGTGGACTCATCGAAGGTGGTGTTGTCTGAAAAGTGCAAATATTTCATATATTATATATATCATAAGTCCAAAACGGTATTCAGACATTACCGTGCCAAAGAAGGGGTAGCAATGCTCTTGATAGTTGACCAATACCATTTCTGCAGGGGCTTTCCTACCACCCCCTGCAGAATAATAAGTCTGAGGAAAAGCCACAAGTCCTCCTTGGTGACCAGCTCCCATGCCCTGCTCCTTTAAAAGGGCCCTCGTGGAGCAGCCAGTTCTTGTGTGGCGTAATGGGTTTGTCTCCACCACGATTTTCTTAATGACAGTGTCATTGAAAATGAGCTGCAAGTAGGCCAGAGGGTTATGCTCGCAGTCTATCTTCAGGCTACGCTTCCCAGTAAAAGGGAATCGTGGGGGTGGTGGCAGAGCCTGAGTAGTGATAATTGTGCACCAAACCTGTACATCACTAACCTCGGTGTCGGTGGTGATGGAGTCACCGTCGCTCTCGCTACCCGAGTCAGATGACAGATCTCCAGGTGCGTCACTGTCACTCAAGTCTGCCAGCGACTGCAGATCCGGATCAATGGTCTTGAACGCCACCAGTGTTTCTGGTGTGAGACGCCTTGAGGCTGACGCCATAGTAGGTGACAGGCAGAGAGTAATCAAATCTAGGCACAGGCGGCAGGCAAACACAGTAGTCGAAGTCCAGGCAGAGGTCAGTAAAGGCGGCAGGCAAAGAGAATAGTCAAAATCCAGGCAGAGGTCGGTACAGGCAGCAGGCAAAGAGAGTAGTTGAAATCCAGGCAAAAATCGGTAACAGGTAATCCAAAATAAGGCAGATCAGCAGATCACACAGATCCCAGCACTTGCTCAGAAGCAACAGGGAACTACATGGCTACAATGCACTGGATACAAATGTATTTGAAACATTTGTATCCAATACATGCAGAAATTGGGCCAAACACCATTGGGCCCAAAAAAATTTTTTTTAAATTAGTGCACCACCCTTCTCCTACTTCACGCGCACCGATGTCAGACCGCCGCCACGCCGCTGATCTGATCGGAAGAAGAAGAGCAGGAAAGTGCAAGCAAAGTACGTTTTTCACTACCCCCAGATTAGGCCGGGATTACCGCTCCCAGCTATATTTTCCTACCCCGAGCTCAGCACACGGTTAACGCAAGGAAGGTTAAATGTGAAAAATGAAAAAGGCTGGCATTCTCATATTATTGATGTCATCAACCTCGAATATCGCAATTGTGGTCGCTGTGTGTTTCCACTTCAAGTTTAGAAAAAGTGGGCGGAGCCACCAACAACAAATCAAATTTCATTAATTGATTTTTTAATAGAAACAAATAAAACTGCTGCCATTTTAAATTTGAAGAGGAACTCCAGTGAAAATAATGGAATAAAAAAGGGCTTAATTTTTTTTACAATTATTTATAAATGATTTAGTCACTGTTTGCTCATTGTAAAGTCTTTCCTCTCCCTGATTTACATTCTGACATCTATCACATAGTGACATTTTTACTGCTGGCTGGTGATGTCACTGGAAAGAGATGCTGCTTGCATTTCTTGGAAGTTGGAAACAACAACATTTCCCACAATGCAACAAGGCTCCTACAGTGTGATGTCAGGACCTCAGTGCTGTGAGGCGCTAGCATTGCACTGTGGGAGGGGTTTCACCACAAAATCATCCATACAGAGCCCCCTGATGATCCGTTTGAGAAAAGGAAAAGATTTCTCATGGGAAGGGGATATCAGCTACTGATTGGGATGAAGTTCAATTCTTGGCTACGGTTCCCCTTTAACTGCCAGCTTTCACAAACTTGTGCTTGTGTTAGTCACTGAGTGACTGTGGTTCACACTCAGGGGGGGGGGGGGGGGGGGCAGGGCAACAACAGCCAATCAGATTTCAGCCATTGACCTTAATGAGAAACTGCTGCTTTTATCACAGTTAAAATGCCAGGTGTCCCAAACTTTGCTCAATTACTCACTGGGTGACTGTGAGCAAAAAGTAGGAAAAGTGGGCGAAGCCACAAACATCCAATCCAATTTCACCTATTCACTTCAATGTAAAACTTTCAAATACTGCCACACTCACAGTTTTAAAGCCAGAGGTCCAAAACTTGGCACAGACCATGGCATGGTGGCTGAGGTTAAAACTCATAAAACTGGGCAGAGCTTAAAACAGCCAATCAAATGTTACCTATTGCTAATCAATGTCAATATAAATGTCGCTGACATTCTTTCACTGTTAATGGCAGGGACTTCAAACTTGACACAATCTATCACTGGGTGACTGGGATTCAAATTTTGAAAATTGGCGGAGCCAAAAACAGCCAATCAGGATTTTTAATTGCTTTTATTGGTACAATTTAATCTGCTTCAATTTTCACAGTTTTAAACCAGGTTCCACCAACTTTGTGTACTCTCTATGCACCAAGGGCGACTGGGCACAACACCTCTTGCGTTTCAAAGCCAACTTCAGTGGTGATCGGATGTCCCGATCCACGAATCCGGCAACCACAGTCGTTCCCAAAAAGAAAATCCACATTCGGCATTATTGGATCCGGATTTCGATACGCGTCCACGGCACGACGCGGATTTTCGGCCGTGAATGACGCAATCACGGCCGGATCCAGATTTTCTTTTAACGTTAATAGCAAAGCCCCCATACATGCTACAATCCCACAAATTGCATGGATTATCAAGGTGATAAGGGGCTACAACTTCAACATAAAAAAAAATATATAAATATAATTTTTGGGGGGAGAAAATGGATTTTAAAGCGAAATCAACACTTTAAATGGGGCTATTAATTAGTAATAAGTGGTTTTAAACAGGGAAATACACGTTAACCATTTAGGGACAATGTAACGCATTAAAACGTCATGTTCGCCGCTATTAATGGCAACAGGACGTTTTAATGAGTTACACTGTAACTCTGCTGCTGTGTGCGAGCGGGCGCGCTCCCGCTGCGCGCGCACGTCGGGTCCCGCGGCTTAGTGATTGGACCAGGGAATCACATGGTCCCTGGGCCAATCAAGTGCCAGTAACAAGGCAGATCATTGTTACAAGCCAGTAACAATGATCTGCCTTGTAGTATCAGTAAACAAAGTTGCTTTCTCCCTCCCAGCTCATCTGTCACCTCAAACTGCTGTCAATCAGCATTCAGAGGTGACAGGAGCTGTGAGGGAGAAAGACTGTGTGATTGTGGTAGGATTTTTATATTTTTAAATAACATTTTATCCCCATACTTTTTTTATTAACCCCTTATCCTCCCCCTCCTTTGCCATTTACTGGTTTTCTGTTTTATTTTAGTACTTTTTAGTACTTCTTAGTACTTTTCTGTACTTTTTCGCCCCTCTTTTACCCTTACTCTGATATTTCTATCTATACTTTCTATCTATATTCTTTCTTTTCATCTTCATAAAAAAAAAAAAAAAAAATAAAAAATCTTTCTGTTATTGATCAATCGCTTGGTTGATCGATCGATCTGTCTGTCTGTCCCATCCATCCATCCATCCATCCATCCCATCCTATCTATCTATCTATCTATCTATCTATCTATCTATCTATCTATCTATCTATCTATCTATCTATCTATTTATCTATCTATCCCCTTTGCTTACTATGGCAAGGAGACTGTATTCTGTTGAGGAGGCAGCCGTCTACCTTCAGCAGAGCAGCAGCAGTGGGGACGATTCAGGGAGCGAATGGCACCCAACGAGCAGCAGCTCTGAGTCAGATTCTGACAGTTCAGAGAGCGTTGGGCAGCCATCTCGCCGCTTCAGGAGGGATGATGAGTCCACTGTTCAGGGCCCTTCAGAATCCACCGCAGGGGGCTCGGTGGGTAGCACAGCTGCAGCTAGCAGCACAGGCCAGAGGGGAACCACTGTCCAGGGCCCTTCAGATGCCACCGCAGGGGGCTCAGTGGGTAGCACTGCTGCAGCTAGCAGCAGAGGCCGAAGGGGAGCCAGGCAAAGGCAGGTACGCCCACCGGTACCTGAGGACATAATTCGGGGCACCTGGTCACCCGCTAACCTTGTAGCACCCAACATCCCGCCTTTTACAGGGGCAAGCGAAATATTAGTGCCCACTGACAACTTCGGGCCTGCTGACTTCTTCCAGCTCTTTGTGGGTGAAGATTTGCTGCAGCACATTGTGGAGCAAACCAATTTGTTTGCGCAGCAGTATATTGCCCAGAAGCCCACCTGCTATTTGGCTGAGAAATGGGAGCCCACCACCATACCTGAGCTAAAGGTGTTTCTGGCCCTAACACTACACATGGGCATACTCCAACAGCCAGAAATAAGACTGTACTGGTCTAAGGACTTTATGCATGCAACACCCCTGTTTCCAACTTCCATGAGCAGGCAGCGCTATGAGGCTCTTATGAAGTGCCTGCACTTTACCGACAATTCGGACAATGTCCCCAAGGGTGATCCTGCCCATGACAAGCTTTTTAAGCTGAGGCCCATACTCACCCACCTCAGTACAAAATTTAGCGAGGTGTACACCCCAGAGAGAGAGGTTGCAGTGGATGAATCCCTCCTACCCTTCCATGGCAGATTAGGGATAAAACAATATATTCCAAGTAAGGCTGCCAAGTATGGGATAACATTTTATAAACTATGTGAGAGCAGCACTGGCTACACCTATTCTTTTTTTTTGTATGAGGGCAAAGATAGCCATTTGCAACCAGTTGGGTGCCCACCATACATGCCAACCAGTGGGAAAATTGTGGCGGAACTAGCCAACCCACTCCTCCACCAAGGCTATCATGTGTACCTGGATAACTTCTACACCAGCATTCCCCTTTTCAAATTTTTATATTCTGCAGAGACTGGTGCCTGTGGGACAGTGAGGCCAAACGCAAAGGCCTCCCACCACAGGTGGTTAATAAAAAATTATCAAAAGGGGAAACACACAGTCTCAGAAGTGGTGAGCTCCTGGCTATAAAATTAAGGGACAAGAGAGACGTCATGGTCCTGACTTCAATTGACAATGAAGAAGTGGTTCCTGTCACAACCTCCAGAGAGCGGATCGAGAAGCCAATGGCATTGGTCGACTACACAAAAAATATGGGAGCGGTGGATCTTGCGGACCAAATGCTCTCCTACTACTTTTTTTTTTTTTTAAAAAGAGGGCCTGGTACAAAAAAGTTTTTTTTACCTCCTGCAGATGGCCATGCACAACGCATTTGTGCTTTATAAAAAGAAATGCCACGGTGACAGCTACCTCCCGTTTATGCGACAAGCTTTGAGATCGCTGATCAATAAAAGCGTAAACCTTATGGAGGAATTCAATCCAATGTAACTGGATGGAGCAGTTCGCCTAAGGGGAAAACATTTTCCTGCCCTGATCCCCCCGAACCCAATTAAGGCGAAGCCACAGAAGCGATGCCGGGTGTGCACCAAGCACAAGAGGCGGAAAGACAGCAGATACCACTGCCCAAAGTGCCCCTCACAGCCGGGACTCTGCGTTGTCGGCTGCTTTGAGGCATACCATACCCTCAGCAGCTATTACCCTAAATTTTCACTGGACTTTTTCCTCTCTATTTTTATTTGCCACTTACTGTCCCTCAAAGGAGCTCACAATTACCACTAGTTAACATTACCACCTTTTTTGGGGGTGTGGGAGGAAACCCAGAAGCTTAGAGGAAACCCAAGACTCCTACAACCTGCAAATAGTTTTTTCCCATTTGGACTTGCTGCTGCAAGGCGAGAGTGTTCGCCACAAGACTTTACTCTGCAGACCACCCCCCATCTTCTGACCACTGGCTTGCCTTGGCGTATGACCTCTGGCCTTTCTCCATCCTGCTAGACCTGCAATGGTGAGTTCCAATGTATCTGTCATTCATGTTATGGATAGTGATATAGGCCTCACTTAAATTATTCTATTTATAATTATTCTAATTATAACTGAATAGGCCTGAGTCTCTAGTTTTCAGAATGGTAACATTTGTGTCTTTTATTGAATGGTCTTACACTCCTGGGGCTTTGAGAAGAAAGAATTACATTGTTGCATTTGGTAAAAAAGGGCCTTAAAAAATACATTGGCGCTGCTCATGATTAACAGTGTATTATGTGGCCAAAACACTATCTGATGATGTGTATAGGGTATCATTTTAACCGTGGCAAGCAAGAGAAGAGAATTTGGGGTGTTTGAGAGATTATGCATATGTCATTTGAATTGTTTTTTTGTGCCAAAGTAAAAAAAACTGTAAAAAAATACAATTTTCTAAGTTAAGTGCAATTTCAGCAAAACCGCAAAAGTGCAAATGTTACAAAATATGTATATTTGAGTAGGCCTGGTTCTCTAGTTTTCAGAATGGTATCATTTATGACCTATATCAAATGTTCTGAGACACCAGGTGTTTTTCTAGGAAAGTATGACTGTACTGTTTCTGGTGCAAAAAATGGCCTTGAAAAATACATTGGCGCTGCTCATGATTAACAGTGTATTATGTAGCCAAAACATTATCTGATGATGTGTATAGGGTATCATTTTAACCGTGACAAGCAAGAGAAGAGCATTTGGGGTGTTTGAGAGATTATGCATATGTCATTTGAATTGTTTTTTCATGCCAAAGTAAAGAAAACTGTAAAAAAAAACATTTTCAAAGTTACGGTGCAATTTCAGCAAAACCACAAAAGTGCAAATGTTACAAAATATGTATATTTGGGTAGGTCTGGTTCTCTAGTTTTCAGAATGATATAATTTATGACCTATATCCAATGTTCTGAGACACCAGGGGTTTTGCTAGGAAAGTATGACTGTATTGTTTCTGGTGCAAAAAATGGCCTTGAAAAATACATTGGCGCTGCTCATGATTAACACTGTATTATGTGGCCAAAACACTATTTGATGATGTGTATAGGGTATCATTTTAACCGTGACAAGCAAGAGAAGATAATTTGGGGTGTTTGAGAGATTATGCATATGTCATTTGATTTTTGTTTTTTGGCAAACTGAATGAGAAGCAATAAAACTGTTATTTCCATATAGTCTGTACCAAAATAAAACACTTGTAAAAAACACCAAAAGTGACAGAATTGAAAACCAAATGCATAAATAGTTACCTTAGGGACTCAGCTTTTAAAATATGTATGCTATGAGGGTGAACTACTGTTATATTTGCAAATAAGGGCTTGAATTCATTGGTAGTATGCAATGGGAAAACAAAAAACACAACATAGGAAAAATACACTTTTATTTCCAAATAATATATTGTCACCATACTTTGCACTAGGGACATAATTTATATATTGTGATAACCAGGACAAATAGGCAGATAAAATGTGTGTGTTTTATGCACATTAGCAGTGTTTATTTTAAAACTATAGGGGATGAAAATGGAGAAATCGTGTATTTTTTCATTTTTTTCCTTGTTTTTCCCTTTAAAATGCATAAAAAGAAAAGGTATTACTGAAAATAAATATTACGCCTCCAAAAAGCCTATTTAGCGGCAATAAAAACAAGGTATTGATCAATTTGCTGTGATACGTAGTGAAAAAGTTATTGGTGAATGAAAGGGAGGAGCGCTGAAAGGTGAAAATTGCTCTGGTCCGTTAGGGTAAAAACCCTTGGGGGTGAACTGGTTAAAGTGAACCTAAAGGCATAAAAAAAAATGAGATGAACTCACCTGGGGCTTCCCTCAGCCCCCTGCAGCCGATCGGTGCCCTCGCAGCTCCGCTCCGATGCCTCTGGACCCGCCGGCGACGACTTCCGGTTTCGCCGTCACCGGCCGAAAGGCATGGGAACGCGAGTGATTGTTCGCGTTCCCAGCCTGTATATCGCCCCCTATGCTGCTATTGTGGCCAGGAGCCGCAATAGCAGCATAGGGGGCGATATACAGGCTGGGAACTCGAACAATCACTTGCGTTCCCATGCCTGTCGGCCGGTGACGGCGAAACCGGAAGTCGTCGCCGGAGGGTCCAGAGGCATCGGAGCGGAGCTGCGAGGGCACCGATCGGCTGCAGGGGGCTGAGCGAAGCCCCAGGTGAGTTCATCTCATTTTTTTTTTTGACTTAAGGTTATCTTTAAGCAATCACAGAGGTGAAGGTGAGTTCCAATGGCACTTGGCGGTGATGGTACCACTGGAGGAGGATGAGTGGCTGACTGACGCTAAAAAGGCCCAGAGAGGTTTTTGTAATTTGTTGGGAGGTTTTTTTGCAGCAATTAGCAATGACATAACAGCAGAGTTGTCAGTGGACCTGGGCAGTGTGAACGGAGACTTTAGTAGTGACTGAGTCAGGAGGACAAAGCGGCCGGTCAGTTCAGCAGCACAGAAGGACCATGGCAACTGGTAGTAGTACCACAGTGTAATAGTGCTGCCCCAAACATTACATGCGCCTGGTGACCCGGGCAGAGTGAACGCAGATTGTAGTAGCAGTGACTGAGTCAGGAGGACAAAGCGGACGGTCAGTTCAGCAGCACAGAAGGACCATGGCAACTCACTGGTAGTAGTACCACAATGTAATAGTGCTGCCCCAAACATTACATGCGCCCGGTGACCCAGGCAGAGTGAACGCAGAGTGTAGTAGCAGCGATTCAGTCAGGAGGACAAAGCGGCCAGTCAGTTCAAAGGCAAGGCAGGCATGGTTAACACATTGCAGAAGCTTCATGTCCCCCTGTGTACAACAATAGGGGCCAGGAACCTTCCACCCAAGCCTGGTTGATTATCAGGAAGGTGAGTTTGTCCACATTGGCGTGGGAGAGCCGAGAGCGCTTCTCGGTGACCACGCCACCGGCCGCATTGAAGCATCTCTCGGAGAGGACACTGGAAGGGGGGCAGGACAGGAGTTCGAGGGCGTACTGAGCAAGCTCCCTCCAGATGTCCAGTCTCTTGACCCAGTACTCCAAGGGGTCCACGGGGTTGTCGGTATCATTGAGCCCGCTGAATGACCCCATGTAGTCAGCCACCATGCTGGTTATTCGCTGCTGGTGCTGGTTGGAGGTGGATGCTGTGGCTGGCACCTCTGCTCTGGGCTGCTGCACTGCATACAGGCTCTTGCTTAGGCTCTACAGATCTCCGGGGCGCCAGTTGCTGCTGCTGGTGGTAGTTGTTCTGCTGCTGGTGTCGATGTCAGGCACCTGTTGCTGGGTTGGCAGAGCAGTTACAGTGGGGGTGGAAGGCTGGGGGAATGCTTCCAGTACTCTGCGCACAAGGGGCGCCTGCAACTCCCTTGTGCGTTGATCGGTGGTGGATGGCGTCATGAAGTCTCCCAGCTTCCCCTTCAGACGTGGGTCCAGCATCAAGGTGATCCAGATGTCCTCCCTTGAACGCAAGTGGGCCTTGGCAGCAAGATCTTCATCGTCCTCGTCGTTGTCCCATATCCCATGCCTGTCCTCTTCCTGTGCCGTGTCGTCCTCCCCAAGCTGCCATCCCTGTACAATGCCTGCGGCGCTCTGCTCCTCCTCCTCATCATTCAGGTTAGGGACCTCCAACTCCTCCACTACCCGTGAGCCCTCCTGTGCTGCCATCTGGTCCTTTTCCAGCTGCCTCAGGGCTTCCTCCCCATGGTCAATTAAATTGCTCATTGCCGCCTGCTCTAGCAGACAAACCATGGGCACCCATTGACACACAGAGGCCCGATCCTCGCTGACCATCTTGGTTGCCTCCAGGAAGGGATTCAGCACCAGGCATATTTGCTGCATCAGTGTCCACTGATTTGCAGTGATGATGGGGACTTGCTGGTTGCTGGGAACACTTAAGTCTAGCATGTAGGCCCTAAGAGCCAGCCTGTGCTGACACACCCGCTCCAACATGTCCAGAGTTAAATTCCACCGAGTTGGCATGTCAATAATCAGGCGGTGTGGCCTTCCATATTGCTGCTGTAAGGTGGACAGAAGTGCAAAGGCAGTGGCTGAGTGGCGAAAAAAGCGTACCACCTCCCGGGCATCTTGCAGCAGGTCGCTCATCCCCTCGTAGGTGCGCAGGAAGCGCTGCACCACAAGATTTAGCACGTGGGCCAAGCAGGGCATATGCTGGAGGTTTCTCTGCTGCACTGCAGCAACCAGGTTGGCCCCGTTATCGGCTGCCACATACCCCACTTCCAGGCCTCTGGGAGTCAGCCACCTCCTCTCCTGCTTCCTGAGGGCGGCCAGGACGTTGGCGGCCGTAAGCCTCTCCTTCCTCAGGGTCACCAATTTTAGCAGCGCTTGGCAGTGCCGAGGCTTGGTGCTGCTGTTGCCGAGGCGGGCTTGCCGAGGAAGCGGCCTGTCCCAAATCGGCTACTCCATGAGTCCATGGTCACATGGACCCGCTCGCCCATAGAGTAGTCGAGCGAACAGGGCCACGTTTTCCACCACAAACTTGTGGAGTGCTGGGATGGCGTTCCTGCTAAAATAGTGGCGACTGGGGATTTTCCACTCGGAGATGCCAAATTGGAGCAGTGTCCGCATATCGCTCCTCTCCTGCACCAGGGAGTAGGGAAGGAGCTGTGATGCAATGGCCCGGGCCAGCAAGCCATTTAGTTTGCGGATCTGCCTGTGGCTTGGAGGCAGAGGCTTGGTCAGACCCTGAAAAGTGTCGCTCAGCAGGGTCTGACGACGATGGGATGCAGGGTAGACAGAGGAGAGAGACGACTGGCTGCCAGCCTCAATGTCTGTGCCCGGAGTAGCCGACGTGGATGAGCGCTTGCGTGCTAGTACTGCTGCTGCGGCGGGGGATTCACGACCCTGAGGGAGGGATGATGCTGCTGCGGTGGTGGGCCTTGTGCTCTCAGCACCCTCTGCTTGCAGTGCCTGCCTCCTCTTGAACTCCTCATACTGATGGCAGTGGCGGCTCTTCAGGTGGCGCTGGAGGGATGAGGTACCCATCTTGGACATATTTTTCCCACGGCTTAATTTTTTGCTGCATAACTTGCACACCGCATATTTTTTGTCCTGGCTTAACACCTCTAAATAGTTCCATACCGATGATTTTAATTTACTGTGGCCCCCGCTAGCAGAGGGTGCAGCGGAACAATGTGTTCTAGTTGGGGGTTGCATGGTGGTGGTGCCGGCTATAGCAGTGTCCTGTCTACTTCCTCCATGCCCACTGCTGCACCTGCCCCTGCCTGACATATGGCGATATCCTTGCCTAGGCCTAGGTGACTCGTCATCCTGCTCCGACCACTCTTCCCCGGACTCAGGCTGCACATACGGAGGGTCCACAACATCATCATCAGCATCATGGTCATCATCATCATAATCAAGCTCTTACTCTGACTCCCCCGCCTCCTCTTCAGCCCCTACATCCCCAGACACAGACCCCTCTTCATCAACATCATTTAATAACAGTGATTGTGGCCCGAGCTCAATCTCCGCCATATCAGTCCCCAGTGTGTCCTGAGCTTCTTCCATCAGTATGTTCCCAGATGCCGGACTGAGGGACAGAATGGGAGGGCTGCTGATCACTGGGTGCTGGGGTGGATGTCACATCAAGCGTTGGCTGCTGCTGCTTGGAGTGCTGCTCACAGCAGAGGTCTGGGATGCAGTCATGATGTCCATCAACACCTCAGGTTTCATCTGCTCAACCACCACACGGGAACCAGAAACTTTAAAATATTGTGAAAACGGCGTCTGCTGACTCGGCCCAGGCTGTGCTGCCCTTTTTGCTGTATCATGAGCCCGTACAGCTGGGCGTCCTTTCCCTGGCCGTGGAGCAGTCCCAGAAGTGGCTGAGGCAATGGAGCTCCCTTTCCTGACACCCCCACGAACCCTGCCAGACATGTTGCTAATGAATCACTGGCTAATGAGATGATTAATACCAGTGAGCAGTGAACACAGTACAACGTAAGTGAAGGGTATCACTGGGTAATGAGATTATTAATACCAGTGAGCAGTGAACACAGTAGTACAACCTAAGTGAAGGGTATCCCTGGGTAATGAGATGATTAATACCAGTGAGCAGTGAACACAGTACAACGTAAGTGAAGGGTATCACTGGGTAATGAGATGATTAATACCAGTGAGCAGTGAACACAGTAGTACAACCTAAGTGAAGGGGATCACTGGGTAATGAGATGATTAATACCAGTGAGCAGTGAGCACAGTACTACAACGTAAGTGAAGGGTATCAATGGGTAATGAGATGAATAATACCAGTGAGCAGTGAGCACAGTACACAATGTCACTTACTAAACTTACTGAATAAATTGCACTGGCAGTGGCAGTGTCTGTAAGTAGTAGCTGAAGTGTATGCCTGGCTAGCTGAATACAAGTGAGCATTACACTCTGAACCTGCCTGCCTGCACTACACACACTAATCACCACCAGTACACTCTGACTACAGCAATGACTCACTGGCTACCTAACTAAATACAATTGACAACTACAGTAGGCCTCTATGGATGACAGAAAGGTTAAAGATAAAATGAAGAGGAAAAAGAATGCCTATAAGGTCTTAAAACAGGAGGGGACCGAGGCTGCACTAAGCAATTATAAGGAGTGCAATAAAAATTGTAAAAAAGAAATTAGGCAGGCAAAGATTGAAGCTGAAAAACAAATCGCTAAGGATATCAAATCTAACCCAAAAAAGTTTTACAAGTACATTAACTCTAAAAAAAGAAAGGTTGACTGTATAGGACTCCTAAAGGATGAGGGTGGGAACTCAATGGTGGATGACCAAGGTAAGGCAGAGTTATTAAATGCTTTCTTTGCTTCTGTCTTCACAAAAGAAACATGACTGTTGCAAACTACAGAGGCGGAAGAGTCTCAATCTTCTAACTGTAATATTAAATACTTAACGCAGGAAGAAGTGAAGGCAAGACTAAATAAATTAAAAATAGACAAGGCACCTGGCCCGGATGGCATGCATCCTCGGGTCCTAAGGGAATTAAGTTCAGTTATAGATAAACCCCTTTATCTTATCTTTTGTGACTCTCTTGCAACTGGCAGAGTCCCAGTGGATTGGCGTACAGCCCACGTTTTCCCATTATTTAAGAAGGGCAAAAAATCTGATCCAGGAAATTATAGACCTGTAAGTTTAACATCAGTTGTATGCAAACTATTTGAGGGGTTACTAAGAGATACTATACATGACTTCATAGTAGAAAATAATCTTATTTCTCAGCATCAACATGGGTTTACTAAAGACAGGTCCTGTTTGACTAACATGCTCAGCTTTTATGAGGTAGTGAATGCTAATATGGATATTGGGAATGCTGTAGATGTGATATACTTGGACTTAGCAAAGGCCTTCGACACTGTTCCCCACAAAAGTCTGGTGCAAAAGTTGAGGATGCAAGGACTGGGGAAGAGCCTGTGTTCATGGATAGGGAACTGGCTAATGGACAGAAAACAAAGAGTTGTGGTCAATGGATCGTACTCAAAATGGGAGACTGTTAGCAGTGGGGTCCCACAGGGGTCTGTTCTGGGTCCAGTGCTCTTCAATGTATTTATTAATGACCTAGTAGATGCAGTAGTAAGCGATGTTGCTATTTTTGCAGATGATACAAAATTGTGCAGAATCATCAACTCTCAGGAAGATAGTGTCATATTGCAACAGGATCTGGATAGGATGGCTATATGGGCACATACATGGCAGATGAAATTCAATGTTGACAAATGTAAGGTCATGCATTTTGGACGTACTAATGGTCTAGCACCATACAAAATAAATGGGATACAGTTGGGGACATCAAACTTGGAGAAGGACTTAGGAGTACTCATTGACAACAAGTTAAATAATCGTACTCAATGCCAAGCAGCTGCAGCTAAAGCTAACAAAATTTTGGGATGCATTAAAAGGGAAATAAAAACTCGAGATGCTAGCATAATATTGCCCCTGTTTAACTCTCTAGTAAGACCACATCTGGAATATGGAATTTAGTTCTGGGCACCACATTACAAAAAAGATATTGCAGTTTTAGAGCAGGTGCAGAGACGAGCAACAAAATTGATGCGTGGGATGGAAGGTCTCACTTATCGAGAAAGGTTAGATAAACTGGGTTTATTTAGTCTAGAGAAAAGACGCGTTAGAGGGGATCTAATTAACATGTATAAATACATCAGAGGGCAATATAATACCTTGGCGGATGAGCTTTTTGTCCCTAGGCCTTCTCAAAGGACTAGAGGACATGATCTGCGCATGGAGGAAAAACGTTTTAGCCATTTATTTAGGAAAGGGTTCTTTACAGTTAGAGTGATTAAGATGTGGAATGCATTGCCACAGGAAGTCGTTATGGCAAACTCTATACCTGCATTTAAAGGGGGCTTAGATGCTTTCCTTGCGTTGAAAGACATCCATGGCTACAATTACTAGGTAATGCCTAATGATGTTGATCCAGGGATTTTATCTGATTGCCATCTGGAGTCGGGAAGGAATTTTTCCCTTTAGGGGCTAATTGGACCATGCCTTGTAAGGGTTTTTTCGCCTTCCTCTGGATCAACAGGGATATGTGAGGGAGCAGGCTGGTGTTGTACTTTATACTGGTTGAACTCGATTTACGTATGTCTTTTTTCAACCAAAATAACTATGTAACTATGTAAGTATAACAGCACTGTTAGCAGTAAAAACGCTGGGTTTTCACACACAAAACGCTCTTGCTTTAGCCACAATGGCCTGGAGATAATCCTCTCAGTGCCACAGTCTAGCAAGGACGGAGCTTTCCATCATGGCCGCCGCTTTATATACAGGAGGGGAGGGCATAGCCTCCCCTCCTATGATTGGTTGCTAGGGCCTGGCTGGGGGCCTCTGATTGGCCAGGGAAGTCACTTCCGCCCATTTCAACGCATTTCTGCTAACCACAGCTTCTGCGCCGGATTTCACGAGCGTGAATGCGTTCGAATGTATGCATTCACGGTCAGCCAAAGTGGATTTTAGTGGTTGAAAATTGATCCATGGCGACGAATACCCGTGGCGGATAGTGTAAAAATGGTCGTTAAATCACGGCAACTTGTGATCACGACCTATCGGTGAGCACCACTGGCCAACATCATGTGGTCTCTTCGCTCAATTTTCTATACACTACTTCTCCTACAGTTTTAGGGGTACAAGCGCCAAGCTTTCCACCCTTATTCATCTTATAGCGAAGTACGTTGCTTGTGCTTTAATAAGCAATCCCACCCCGCCCCTGCAGTGGACCACAGAAGACACCTTTTTTTCGTATTGATTTTGACAAGTAAAAATTTTCAAATCACTGCCACTCATACAGTTTTGAAGATACACTCCCCATACTTGGACTTATTGTTAGTGTCACCTTGAATGAAAATATGTATTTGAGGAGGACAAAGTGGGCGGAGCTACTAACGACCAGAGTCCCCAGAGTTTTAGGAGTACAATTATGAAACTTTGCACATTTATTCGGCCCATAGCCATGCAGGTTGCTTGTGCTTTGTTAAGCAATCCCACCCTCCGTGCGCCTGGGGTGGCCCCCAAAAATACTAATTTTTCCTATAGCCTTTCATTGGAAAATTTTTAACTTTTGCCTCTCTAAAAGCTTTGAAGTTACACTTTTTCAGCTTCAGCTTCTAAGAGCGGCGGCAGTTTTACATTTTTCCATTTAAACAAATAGCTGAAATTTGATTGGCTGTTGCAGACTCCCTATTGACGTCAATGAGCAAATGTAAACAGCTGTAAATCTCACAGTATTAAAAGATACCAGAGGTGACATGTGACATGATGAGACAGACATGTGCATGTACAGCACACAAATAACTAGGTTATGTTCCTTTTTTTCTTTCTCTGCCTGAAAGAGTTAAACATCAGGTATGTAAGTGGCAGTTCCTGTATGAGTCAGACTACAGTGTGACCCTCACTGATAAGAAATTACAACTATAAAACACCTTCCTAGCAGAAAATGGCTTCTGGGAGCAGGAAAGAGATAAAATGGGTCAATAGTTCATCGATTTTAGCTCTGGCATACTTCAATGAGTGTATCATTGAGCAAAAACAATAAAACAGTAAACATTTAAATATAAAATAATCCTGTGGAATATCTTAAAATGTCATTTATAGGAGGAGGAGGGTAGATACAATTGTTTATTTCAGTCGTTTATTTTCACCTCGGGTGTGCTGAGTTCCCAAACTTGGCACACTGGGTGACTGGCGTTAAAATTTGGCAAGGTGGGCGGAGCCGCGTACAGCCAATCAGACACAAAGCCAACATCATGTGGTTTCTCAGAAACTACGCCATCTAGTTATTCTTCTTATTCCGGTTTATTATATCTCTCCGCCCCTCTAGACGTAACTTAGTATAGAAAGAAGATAACTGACTAACATTCAGGAGGAATGTTAGTCAAGAGCTTGTAACGCAACGGACTTAAACAGAAGAATTTGCTTTGCTAAGATGTAACGAACTGTATCTGTATATCTGTTTACTGAATAAACAACTTAGAAGCTTAAAGAAGTTCTATCTCCTATAATGCTTGCTGTGAGGAGAGTCGAGTCAGCTCACATTCTGTGAAGTGCAACTCTAAGAAGTTGCTGGTGCCGAAGCAAATAGGTGATTTATAACAGTGGTGCCGAAACCCAGGATCCTGAGGGTTTTTAGGGAGGGGGGGGGGGCGGCTGACAGGGCCGGCAGTAGCTGCTGCGGTTTCAGTGTGAGCAGCGTACATAGGTTTCTCTTGCTGTTTTTCCTTTGTTGTTGTCTCAGAGACTGTGTTTTTTTTTCATCTCTGTTTTCCTTTCATTTTCTCTTGTGTTATGCTAGTGGTTTCAGGGTTTTTTTTTCTCTCTCCCTTGTTTCACAGCGAGAGTCTGGGAGGGATGCCAGAGGTGTGTGAGCCCCCGTGGCAGTTAAGGGGGGGCGACAGTCTGCAGGTTTCAGTTAATAGACGGGTAAGGGAGAGGTCAGAGAGATGGAGAGAGAAGCTAGAGCAGCAGCGTAAAAAGTACTGAACAGTTAGTGCCGGCTGTATTAATTGTTTGTGTGACTTTTGTTATGTTTCTGGGCTGCGAGGCTAGTTAGTTGTCAGTGGACAGCGGAGTTTAGAGAGCTGTACAGGACTTCTAGTAGAGCTGGTTTCAGGTCAGTGTCATGTGTTTTTTGATTTCTTGCGGATCGCAGAGCGTAGGTTTAGTGGGAAGGGGGGACAATACAGCACCCCCACCCCCTCTCTACAGATAGGGGGGGAGCACGGTTAAGGTGTTTTGTGTCCGCAGACATCTGCTAACAGCTGGAAGATTGGTTCGTTTTTTTTTTTTGTTTCTTCACAATCCAGGCATAGTTTTATGCTACAAGTAAAGTTTTAAGTATGTATAGTGGCGGAGCTTCTGTTTTTTTTTTGTGGATAGATTCACACGTCCCTGAATGATTCTAATGTATGAAGCAGTTGGGATTACAGCTGGGACGGGGTCTTTCTAAGGTTTTTTGCAGGCATCCGAGAGTGTATGTAGCTGAAATGTTTATATATGCTAAAATGTCTATATATGCTGAAATGTATAGTGTGCATGTATCTTTCTTTTGTATAGGTGTATAAAATTGAGAGGTTGCTATGGGGGATTACATAGCAGCCATCTTGGCTGGCATGCCATGACTCAAAATGGAGTCGGAGGTTTGAGAAAGCCACTCCCACCTTCATGATGTATTAGGAGGGGAGGGAAGCGCCCACTGATAGGCACGCCCCAATGGCAGGGGGGAGGATGTGCTGGGGGGGATCCCACGTCCCACGTCACAGCTGTGCACATGGCGCCGTGCACGGAAGCAGCTGGTGGGAGAAGGGGGGTCCAGAGTGGGGACAGAGATATTCCACAGAGTATCTAGGCTTCCAGATGATTTCCTCAAAAGAAGTCTGGGCACAGGGAAAAGAGTGTCCGCATACATGAGCCAAGCTAGTTGCATGGTCACAGATAGGAAGTGTTTTCCAGGGGCATGGAGACACGTAGAAGTCAGATATTTCCCAGGGAGTGATTTGCAAGAGCGGATCGGGGGGGGGGGGGGGTATCTGGACAGGGCTACTTATGGGATTATTCCTTTAAGTGAGGCACCTTAAAGTGCAGTGCAGCATGTGTTCCCAATAGAGATAGGAAGGACAGTGCATAGTTGGAGAGGGGGAGAGGAAAAGAGAGAAAGAAAGGAGTTGACCAATCCAGGTTTACGTCGCTGCAACTGCAGAACATTTTTTTTCCGGGGGGTTTTTGTGTCAGGGGACAGGACCAGAGATTTACAAAGAGGTCATTGCTGGGCGGTTAGCGTGTTTTTCCTCGCCCAACGATTGGTCAAATATATATATATATATTTTTTTTTCTCTTCTTTTCTCCAGCTCTGATTCAGGTTAGCACAGAACGGAACTGAAAGCAGTTCATGGGGCAATTACAAAGAAACAAAGAATTGCCATTTATAGAGTGAAAGTGTCTCAGTACGGTGTTTGCCATAGGACTACCTACCAAGTGGGCATTCAGTGATTCGCATGCAGGCATGCGCAGCCCTGAACCCTGTGTGGTTAACTGGCAAACATTGGTCAGAGGGTATACTAAACAGGACGTCGAGCAGAGAGGGCTGTGATCGATAAAGTTCTAGGTAAGTCAAAGCGAAAATGAGTAAGAGCATTGCAGGCTCACCTGCAAAGCAGCAACAGGTGTGTGGCATCCGTAATCTGTACATACGACGGCCGCGTATGTACAGAAGGGGGATGTGGGGTGAGTTTGCAATGAGGTGAAAGCTTCCAAAGGTGAAGTCCGCGGGAGCAAATTTAAAACAGGTAAGTACTTAGGATAGTACTTAGGTAGGGGAGAGGAGTTTAGCTCCAGTCTACCAAAATGAGTAAACAGAGTTCATGAGAACCATAAACAACGAGATCAATTACGGTATATATATTGATCAATTTAAAGTGTACAGAGTACAAGCCGCAGGGCGAATCCCAAATCATTAATAAGAATTGATTTGTTTGTATTTCGATTTCAGGAGCTTGGCAATATGGAATCGAGACAGCTGCAGTGCTGGCAGCAAAGATGGAGATGTCAGTCGGATAACCGAAACGAGATTTCTGAGATCGGAAAGAGACTAAAAAAACTGACTGAGCAAAGCATAATGTAAATTGCTAATGTTTTTCTTTCCCAAGGAGGTGCTTTTATAATGAAGAGTACCATGCTGATGGTGATCCTAGGCTGCCATTCTGTCCTAGGAGAATGAAGAGAGGACATTCTCATGAACAATAAGGGGTAATGAGAACACAAGGCCCAAGCATGTTAATGATTGGAGAAAAAGAAGCTGATCCTCTTCCACTTCCCTCTGATTGGCACGTGGGGTTCAAGCAGAGAAGGAGGAATAGATCACAAGTGCCAGGTGCAAACAAATTTCATGGCACAATGTTGGTGAAAGGTCTGAAGGGTCAGGTGTGCTGGAAGTTTGAATTGAACGGCAGTGTATATCTGCTCTTGAATGTCACACTCCCAGAATCGATGCACCGATCCAAAGTTTTGTTAAAAGGTACATTGCAGTACAATGAGTACATGCGAAAGGTGGAGTGTGTGATTCAGGGGTACCTTGTCTTGGTTATCCAGAGTGAGATGGTTCCAGATTGGAGAGGAACGAGAAGGAGGCATCAATTCTCCTACAGGAGAGACGCAGGGGACAACATCACACTCTGGAACTACCAACAGAGAGTGTCTCTGAAACAACTATACACACGTAAAGGCTGGAAAGCCGAGGGTTTGTGGTTCTCGAAACAAGAAGTAAACATCGAGATCAAGCCACATTTCCAGGTGACAAAGAGGGTGGGGAGAGCGATCCCAAGGGAGGGAAAGCCAACACAGGGAACCCCATTCTCACTACACTGGTCACAACAGGGGACAATATTACACAGTCCATATGCAGCCACTTATCCTCACGCTAGTTGGGTAAGTGCAGAGGTACTCTTAATTGAAAGATTGCAGAGAGCACAGTCTTCCCGACCTCAGGTACGCATTTTGCCTCAGGACATAAGGGGGGAAGAGGTCCAATCAGGACAGTTGGGGACATATTTTGTCAGGGAGATGCTAAAAGATCCTGTACAACTGAGATTGGACAAGGAGAGGTATATCGATTTTTCTGGAGAAGGATCTTTTGCATGGAAGCTTTGAGATGTTTGGGTGAACAAATGGAAAGGGTGCAACACTTCTTTATGCACCGCCACTTCCTTAGTTCCCACCTCAACACGTTTTACACCATGACCTGAGAGGTCAACATTTTTTGGTGCTAGACGGGGAGGTGAAACAAGTAGAGTTGTCCTCATGCGGGCAATTCTCACAGAGGTACCTGTTTGCCGGGGCCAGTCAAATTTAGTACAGAAGCCTGCTGGCTCAATAACACAGAATGGCTACTATTCAAAAGATCCGCCCTGAAGCCAAACCGAAAGTTCCGGTGGCTGAAGGAAAGGTTTGTTTCTTTAACATAATGTCTAATGACACATTCAAGGTACATTTTCATACTTGTTCCGATAAGGTGGATCTTTCAAGTGGAACATATTGTGTGAGCGTCGATCCCATATGGATCAAATCATCCAAGTTTGATGACGTTATTCCTCAAATTGTTAAGAGAACTTTAAAGTTCAAAGTTTCACGGGAAGTTCCCCTCCTGAAAGATAACATGACATGGGACAAATGGCAACAGGTTTTAACCCAAGATGACCACACTTTGCTACAACGGTTAAACAAACAGAACACTAAGTTAGAGGTAAGATTTCACCATGATCCAGGTGATCTTAACGAGGTAGAACACAAATATAAGCAGGCGAGTTCCAGTCTGACCTGGTGGAAAAGGTTTCCGGCGATGTTCCAGGGACACTCGGACTGGGCTTCTGCAGTTCAAAATTTCTTCCTACACCCACTGGTCGTTGTGACGGGGATGACAACTTTGGGCATCATTCTACAGGTCAGGTTTGTGTGTGAAATTACGCAAACAATTTAACACGGTCAAGAGATTGGTGCCTCATAAACAATCTCATGAACCAATATTTCCAAATTAAGGGACATACAGGGTTACGGGTATAGGTTTAGTAGTACCTGTGATGGAGCTGATTGTATAAAGGCGGTCTTTTAGAAGGCACCTGGCACTGCTCCATTGTGTAACAGACAAACGAGTTTCACTTTTCTGTGATCATGCAAGTTTGTGAGTGATACGCAAGTGACGCAAATGCTGAGAATGTGGTATAGAGGGACTTAGAAGTAGGGCATCCCCAGAGAGCCTGGTTACAGGAAGACCAAGAGGTCTTGCCCTCTCTTCCAGGGATAACCGCCTAGAGCAGAGAAGGTGTGTGAGCACGAGCATCGAAAAGTGAAACATAAAGAAAAGAAACCAGGTACTGTTGGGTTCAGAAGCAGGGATCTGCGGATCAAGCCTTTTTAGGGGGGATTGTTATAATTTCAGTAGGCCTCAGTTATTTGGACTGAGTTAGTCAAAAAGGCTTGGGGTGCAGACTTGCCCTTTAAGGGGATTTTCTCTTAGAGAGAAAATCTACAGTTCTGTCAGCAGAACTAGGACATACCAAGAAGCTGTTCTATGGACAAGGCCACAGGTCTCACTGACCTCAACATGTACACCACAAGAACAGTAAACACAGCCATGTTTAATCAATAACAAATTCCTTGCAACTAAGGCAAGTGGTTCATAGAATATTAATCAAGTAGGTGTGTATCATGACATCACAAGGGGTCTGAGCCAATAGTAGGTTCCGGGAGGAGGGATCAGATGAGGTCTCATTTAACTCTTTCTGGTTCGTATAAAACCAACAGCCCGTTTACAGAGAGACGCTTTTTCTGTCCCTGTCACCGCTGGTCTTAATCTTTACTTATATATTTATTTATGTCTCGTTAGTTTATCTTGTATGCTATATCTTGTATGCTGTATACACTTAGTTTAGACGTAAGTTAGTATAGAAAGAAGATAACTGACTAACATTCAGGAGGAATGTTAGTCAAGAGCTTGTAACGCAACGGACTTAAACAGAAGAATTTGCTTTGCTAAGATGTAATGTACTGTATCTGTATATGTGTGTTTACAGAATGAACAACTTGGAAGCCTAAAGAAGTTCTATCTCCTATAATGCTTGCTGTGAGGAGAGTCGAGTCAGCTCACATTCCGTGAGGTGCAACTCTAAGAAGTTGCTGGTGCCGAAGCAAATAGGAGATTTATAACAGAAGTTAGGCCCAGAAGGCACCAAGTGGAATCTGGTTGGACTGCAACATGAGAAATTTGAGATATGAAGTCACATACAAGAGCCCATGGCGCAAGCCTGGGACAGCTCCAGACGATGTGTGCAAAGTCGGCTTGCGGGGAGTTGCAGCACCAGTAGGTATTGTTGTAGGAATCATCAAGCTTGGCCAGTCTGGCAGGCGTTAGATAAGCTCTGTGTAATATTTTACATTGAATAAGTCTGTCCCTGGTAGCTATTAAATGTTGAAACGGTACAATCCATGCGTCCTCCCATTTCTCATAATCAATAAGTGGAGCAATGTCCATCCATGGGGCCTTGAAGACTGAGACGTGAGGTTCAGTTATGAGAATAACATTCTTGTAAATTGAAGATAATGCTTTGGTGAGATTAGTATTAGAGAGAGTATCCTCAACTTCAGATGAACGGAGGCGTGGAGGAGATGTGCCAAACTGGGCCTGAAATGCGTGTCGCACCTGAAGAAATCGGAAAAAGTGGGAGGTGGGGAGATTATAAGCATCTTTCAAGTAGTCGAAAGTTGCGAGGGATCCGGAAGAAGTAATGTGAGAAATAAGGCTGACACCTTTGGAGATCTAGATTATGGGATCGGGTATAGTGTAAAAGTTCTTGAGAGTAGGATTGCTCCACAAGGGAGTTTTGGGTGAGAAAGTTTTGGAAGTGGGAGAGTCCCATGCATGCACCAGATTCCATGCTTTAATTACTGTTTTCATTGCTATAGATAAAAGGTAGGGAGCTTGAAGGCCCCGATAAAGGAGTTGCGATAGGGCTTCATAGGAGCCAAGTTGGGCGGCTTCCAGGACTGTCGCTGCATTGGTTTCATCGGGGCAAAGCCACCAGTTTTTTGTATTGACTTTGGCAGGGAAAATGTTTACATCACTGCCACTCGTACAGTTTTGAAGCTACACTCCCCAAACTCGGACCACATATTGTTGGTGTCACCTCGAATAAAATAATGAATTTTGGGAGGACATCCCAACGTGGGCGGAGCTACCAATGGCCAATGATTATTTAGCAATATTCTATATGCTACTCCACCCACAGTTTTAGGAGTACAATCATTAAACTTTGCACACTTCTTTGGCCCACAGCCGTGCAGGTTGCTTGTGCTTTTTTAAATGATCCCACCCTTTGTGCCCCTGGGACAGCCATCTGAAGTTCCCATTTTTTCCCATAGACTTTCATTGAAACATTTTAAACTTTTGCCACTTGTACAGCTTTAAAGTTAAACCCACCAAACTTGGGTCACTTAGTCATGAGGTCTACCTGAAAATGTCTGTCATTTTTTGGAGACTCAAAACATTGAGACTAAAAACCAATAAGATTTACCCTATTGACTTCAATGAGAAAATTTAAAAAGCTGTCATTCTCACAGAATTTAAGCCAGAGTACCCAGACTTGGCACTGTGGGTCACTGTGTGACTGGGGTTAAAATTTATAATAGGTGGGTGGAGTCTACAACAGCCAACCAAATTTTAGCTATCTGTTTAAATGACTGTTAGACTGTTAATGGCAGGATCCTCAAACTTGGCACAGTTGGGCCCTAGAGGACTGGGATTAGAATTCAGAAAAGTGGATGGGACCAGAAACAACCAATCATATATCTTTGATTGATTTAAATGGTAAAAATTGAAATTGCTGCCATTCTCACATTATTCATGTCATGGACCTCAAATATCTCACATGTGGTCATTGGGGTTTTCCACTTCAAGATTATAAAAAGTGAGCGGAGCCACCAACAACCAAATTACATTTATTGATTTTTTAATAGAAAAAAAATGCTGCCATTTTTACACATTAAATGCCATGATTCCTAAACCTTAAAGTGTTATTTACTAGGTGACTGTGGTTCACAATTAGGAAAAAAAGAGGGTGGGGCAACAAAAGTCAATCAGATTTCAGTCATTGACCTTAATGAAGAAAGATAAACTGCTGCTAATATCACAGTTTAAATGCCACGTGTCCCAAACTTAGCACAATTACTGAATGGGTGACTGCAGTCAAAATGTAGGGAAAGTGGGTGGAGCCAAAAACAGCCAAAAAGATTTTGCCTATTGACTTCAATGTTAAACTTTTAAATACTGCCATTCTCACAGTGAGCCAGAGGCCCCAAACTTGGCACGGACCATGGCTGGTTGACTGTGCTTGAAATTCATAAAACTGGGTGGAGCTTAAGACATCCAATCAAATTTTACCTAATGCTATTTAATGGTAATATTTAAGTTGCTGCCATTCTTTTACTGTTAATGGCAGGGACAGTTGGACACTGGGTGTCCGGGATTCAAATTTAAAAGTGGGCAGAGCCTAAAACAGCAAATCAGGTTTTTATCGATTTTAATGGTACAATTTGGTCTGTTTCAACAGTTTTAAACCATGTTCCCCAGACTCTATATACTATCAATGCACAATGGGCAACTGGGCATGATATATGAAGCGTAGTTAATCCAACGTCATGTGGGTTCTTCAGAAATGACACCATCTAATTACTTTTAGGGTCACTTTGCCTGTGTTTTGGAAGGAAACTCAGACCTACTGTCTTTGAGTTACACTGCTACATTACAGTTAGCTCCATTCACATTCTGTTATGACTACGTCCATTTTTGAATGTGGCATGCACTCCCTCCTTTTTTTGCCACAATTCACTGAGCGATTCACCCCCTGCAAACCCCCCCCCCCCCTTAAAAAAATGTTCCATGGGGCTGGAGGGAAGCGTGTGTGGGGGGTGTCTGAAAATAATCAGCACCTGGGGCCAAATACCCTAGGTACACCACTGCTCCCCAGTAAAAGAAGTCATTAAGTGCACTCACATTACTGTATAGGTAACCAGAGCAGGCACCACCATTAGATCTAGCCAGAGAGGACACCTTCAGTATAGGTAGCCAGAGAGGGTGCCCTCCCCAGTATAGGTAACCAGACAGGGAACCCCCAGTATATGTAGCCAGAGTGGGCACCAACAGTATAAGTAGCCAGAAAGGGTGCCTACAGTATAAGTAGTCAGAAAGGGTGCCGACAGTATAGGTAGACAGAGATAGGTCCTCCATTATTGGTAGCCAGAGAGGGCACTCCCTGCATAGGAAGCCAGAGTGGGCACCCCAGTATAGGTAGCTAGAGAGGGCATCCAAAGTAAAGGCAGCCAGAGAGCACACCAACGATATAGGCAGACAAAGAGGGCCAACCCCCCAGTATAGGGAAGAGGGTGGGCAATGATACGCAGGCAGAGTAAGGAAGGAAATGATGTCAGGATTGGCTTGAAGATAGACTCAGTCAAAATAGAAAATCCTAATAAGGATTTTCTTTTTTTTTTTACTATAGAAAAATCACTAAACTCTAAATGTGGGCAGTGCAATACATATGTTATGTAAGAAGAGCAAGTATTATCTAGTTATATATGTGGGTTTTTTTTTTCTGAGATAGTATGGCTGACAGCTCAACTTTAAGGCCCCTCTTCCCCCATTATGGCCATGTTGGTTCACTATTATGGTAATTGTTAAGTTTCTAAATCTAATCTCTAAAATTCAGCTTTTTATTGCACAAATCTCTTTAACATTATTGTCCTGACTAAAATGCTGCAACCCCGGGGCTGAACACTAACTAAATCCCCCCAAACTCCCCGGGGTAGGCTGCGGGGAGCGCTTCCATGAGAGGCAGAGCTTTTGGCTTTGACTTCCCGGGGCCTCTGCAGAGTCTTTGGCAGAGTAGCGTCTCACCTATGCTGGCGGGCAGGTGAGACACTACACTGCCAAAGACTCTACAGGGTTCTGGGAAGCAGTTAAGTTGGGAGGTGATTAGGAGGGAGTGTCAGCAGCCAGCTCAGGGGCCAAGGAGATACATTTGGCTGCAACAAAGGGCCCCTAATGCTGCTTTTTGGTCGGGGGGGGGGGTCTTTTGGGGGTCCCCCAGGCTAATTTTGCCCTAGGGCCCCATTGTTACTAGAATCAGCCCTGGATGCTTTCCAGATAAAATACAACAATTCTTATATAACGTATTTGGGTATTAAGCTCCCGCGACATACTTGACCACTATTCCATCTTAACTATTCCCTTCTGACTGCAAAAAATATCTCAAGAATTGAACATTTGGGAAAATCTCCCTTTGTCTTTTATGGGCAGAGTACACTGATGAAAATGTTTAGTTTTGCAAGACTCCTATACCCTATGCAAACACTCCCCATGCTTCTTAAACATAAAGATATTATGAAGCTAGATTCCTCATACATTCGATTTCTATGGAGGTCAATGCCCAGGATAGCTTTAAATAAATTAAAATCTACAATAGCACCACTATGATTGACTTTCCCTGATATTAGAAGCTATAATTTAGCAGCTATTTTTCGACATGTTAGAGACTGGCTGGGTGAGACACAATACTATACTCCCATAAACATAGATAAAGCATTGGTAGCTCCTCATACTCTTCTGGGTATACTCCATACATACCCAATTGAGGCTCCTGCCACACCTCCCCCCCATCAAGCATAACCATACTTTTTAGAGACACATTGCTTTCATGAGGTTTACCTGGACATGTATCCCCGAAGATGCCCTTTGTTGGGAACCAAGACCAGTTTAAGCCAGGGAGCCTACATGCAGTTTATAGGACTTGGGAGACTATGGGAGTGTCTAAATTACAAGATCTTTTGGATTCTGGGGGTAAAAGAGGTAGCATGGGCAAGGGTGAAGATGGTAAGAAACCGCTATCCAACACACAGTTTGATGACTCAAAAGGAGAAACAATCCTTATGCTGGTTGTATTCATTCATTAGCGAAACCCAATAGAGAAGAAAGGGTTTTTTTAGGACACAAATGACTACCCAGAGACCTCACAGGAAGAATTTTCTGACTTCATAAAAGAAGAATGGAAGGCAGTATGAAAAAGCTATCATAGAGAAGATTGGAGGGAAATGTTCCTGAAAATAGTATATAGAGCGTATAGGTCCATTAAGGGCTCCTATAAGCATAAACACAAACCCGACTTAGTAACGGTCCCAAAGTGTCCATACCCAGATTTATCTCATATGCTGTGGTACTGTGACTCTATCCAGACCTTCTGACAGTGTTGTACAAATAATGGCCTTGATTCACTAAAAAGCAGTAAACGTACTGCACACAAGCATTGTGGGTTAAAATGAGTGTGCGCATGCTATGTGCAGTCCTATCAGCATAACCTGCGCTCTGAAGTTACGTGCATGCAATTTAATTGCTACTATGTTAATTAACGTGATAGCGGCCACGCTAGTGAAGTATCGCGGACGCGCTACACCACTATCGCACAGCAACTAGAACGAACGTACGTAACTTCAGAGCGCACACTACGCTGATAGGACAGTACATATCTTGGGTGCACTCATTTAAACCCACAATGCTTGTGTGTGGTACATTTAATGCTTTTTTTAGTGAATCAAGCCCAGTCACAGGCACTAGACACCAAGTAAACCTGCTTCTGTGTTTATTCCATAATCCTACATTGCTGGAAGGAGAAGATATACCCACACTCTCTAAATTTGAACATCTGCTTCTTATGGCGGGTAAAAAGGCGATTCTGAAGAATTGGTTAGAGCCCTTTACACCAACTGTAGATTTGGTTGTAGAACTATTAAAGCATTTGATGCAGATGGAAAGAATGAACATAGAATGCCATAAAAACAAATCAGTAAAATCGTTCTTCAAAACCTGGAAGAACATCATCAAAAAAAAAGTTTACTAGAGACCAGGACAGGTGATAACACATTTTGAAAACACAGAGTGGTACTTGAAAAATAAAATAGGGGGATACCTGGGCCTAATGGGGATATAAGCTACCCTGCAGTGGTATATTCAGGGGAAAATCTGAAGATTGAAACGAGAGGGAAGTGAATAGATTAAATAGGGGACCGGACCATACTTCTAATTTTGTTTAGTTGTTATGTTATGTTCTTAATGAGAAGATAAGTTGGATGTTTGCAAAGAAGTCAGCTATGTCACGATCAAAGGAGATGTAGTCTATTTCTGGCCTTGACACAGGTGAGGCTGATTTGAGGGTTGGAAAACGGTGGGGGTTAAGAGAGGGATGGGATCAATGAACCACATATGGGCCCATCCCCCACCATGCCATACCTCCACTGAAAAAGGTAAGAGGGAAAGAAATAGGAACATTAAAAGATATTCCAACATAAGAAGGACCTTTATAGGCTTTATTATAACCATATTTTGAACCCCTCACTGAACATGTCAACAGTTGTCTACTTACTTTTGCTTTGTATGCGTTATGAAAAATGGTCCAGTAGTTAGCCATAAGTATGAGACTATAGATACTGAACCTATAGATACTGAACCTATAAATGGAGTCTCTGACATGTTAATTATGTTTAGGATTTGATTCTAGGAATTGTATTCTATGCAATGCAGATGTCTGTATTTTCTATGTATGGTTTTCTCCTATAAATACATTTCTTTGTATCAAAAATGCATGTTTATGCATTTGAACAACATGTACATTTTTTCTAGAGAAAATGCAGTAATTTTTTTTCCCCTACGCCACTGTCACTTACAATAGGTTGCAAAAATCTGACAAGTTTTGCACTGATCTATCTCCCCATGGGGGGTTCTTAGGGTTTTCTTTATTTTTAAAACCACTTCCAGAATAGCAGTTAATCAGTCCAACTGCCAGAATAGTGAGCAGCAAGTAGAAAAGCTGACCAGCATGTTTGTATAGATCCTTTTGTGACATTATGGACCCTTTAAGATGCTGATGCTATGAGCTTGAGTCATCGTTAAAACACTTAGCTTTAGTCATCTTTTAAACACTTTTAGTGCTAATGTATATTTTACAGTAATGTTATAATGATTTTTTAGTGGGATGAAGAGATGCTGAGTGGTGTAGTCCGCTAATTATGTCCCCAAAGGATTATCGCGTAGCGTATTAGAACCGGATTACCACCTCTAATGGAATTGTGGGAGATGTAGTCCATAGGTGGAGCGTTTATTATACAGTGTCCCCATAAAACGTTTATGAATGTTAGTAAGAAGTGGATCTTTTTAGATTTTATCATATTACATTTTATTTCTTGAATTGACACTATTAGGAAAGTGTAAGCGGCAAGGCTGCTCTGTGCAGCTTGGTGCTATGGGTACCGGTGGTTTCTGACATTGCCCGGTGGAACTCTGGGGAATGTAGTCTTGGAACATCAGTACACCTATGGGACACGGGAATGGGCGAAGGGTACTATGGGTACTGTAGTCCCTAGGCGTAATATGGGAGCCAATAGGAAACCCGCGGACAGAGGAATGGAGAATAGCGCCAGTTGAAGTAAAGGGTCATGTGACTGGTGGGTGGTAATTTATAGCGTCTATCGGCTCTCAATGGCTAAGCCCCTGATGAGTCGGATGACGAAACTAGTAGGGCGTGGCCTGGAGAGCCGGTGAGACGCTGAATCCTCGGAGGGAAAAGTTACTTTTATATGCACAATTTTTAAGAAGATAAATGTAAGTGCACTACTTTTTAAAGCTGGTTACAATAAACGGTATTATGCTATGTCAAGCATTGTCTGAGTCCTAGATCCTTCTTGCTGGAGACGGAGGGCTATCTTCTAAACGCTGTATTGCTGGTCTGTTGAGGGTCGGCCATTAAATCTGAAGAACTTTGGTGGATGAGAGAGGAGTTTACTGGCTGGGCAAAAAAACGCGTTTGCTGATCTTAAGTGATTAGCCACTGTGTCTGGTGAGCGTATATTGACATTTACATGTTCCAGTGTATGAAGATTATTCCTTGTTTATGTATGGAAGCATTTGATCAAACTATATATAGACAAAGAGACTTTTTAATTTAATTTAATTTTTATTTTTACTATTATCTTTTACTGGTTATACATTTCATTGTATTCAAACTGTGGCAAATTCATTAGTGATGATTGGTGATCACCTGGGTTGTTGAGCGCTTTGCTATCCTATACATATATACTTCTTATGTATGTGAACATGTTTCCCTGGTGCTTCCATAGCAGCATACTACGGGTTCCGGCCCAACCCCTTGAACCCTTTTGGACACCATAACTATACTTTTTTAAGAGTCACATACTACCAGCATTCTATTTCCTTTGTCCTCCCCTTATTCTGAACACTATTTCTATTTTTTTCTTTCTTATCTTTCTGTTTCATATTTCCTGGTCCCCTATTCCTTGTCCCCTTTCACCCCCAAGGTTTATCCCTTTTCCTGGTGAAGTCTCTGCCTAGGAACTAAATTAATCCTGCACAGAAATCCCGGTCTGCTGGTCCCAGATTTTAATAGTGTGCTAAGTGCATACTGGTTGTGCAAGGGATTCTTATTTTACCTCACCTTGCTTTGTAGGGGTGCTCATCAATAAACTCATAATTATGGGTAACCCGTAATTACGGGCCAAATTGAGTGAAATCTGCATCTGTGGTCGGCCACGATCACAGATGGCAATTTCGAATGCACCCGTAATTGCATTTGAATTCGGCCCGTAATTCTGGATTATGGGCAATAATCATGAATCGGAAACCTAACCAGGGAAATTAAGTTATTGGGCCAATTAGAGAGCCCCCAGCTGAAGCCCTATCAACCAATCAGAGGAGAGGAGCTTCTGCCCTCCCCTCTATATAAAGTGGCAGCCATTTTTTAACTCCCTCCTTGCATGGTGGATTGTTAAACCGAGAGCATCTCCAGTGTATTCTGTCTGATAGCAAGTGTGTTTACTGTGCGAAACAACATTTTGACTTATTTACATATTGTCTATACATTTATTTTATTGCTGTAGTGTTAGCTAGTGATTTGATTGTGTTAGTTATACAGTCAGTGTTAGTGTAGTAGTCAGTGTGCGCATAGGGATAGTTCAGTTAGATTAGCTTAGTTGTGTACTTAGTGCAGGGCAGGCCTGGCCTGGCTGCCTATAGGTAGGTTTTAGGGATTAGGGTAAGCTTTTAGTTTTATAGATTCAGAGTGTAAGGCTACGTACACACATACGATATCGATTGTTCGCAACTAACGACAAACGATCATTTGAATAGTGTTGAAGAAATGGTCGTTAGATTGCTGAACTAAAAGGTCTCAACGATAAGATTGTTTGTTTGCAAATGATTCAGGAAGTTACGTATATTTCAGAGGGAGGTAATTATGTAAAACCATAAGGTCATTTGTCATAACGGAAAGAACGTCATTGCTGATGGACTGTAGGAAATAGGAAGTAGCGCAGTGTTCGTTCGCCAAGTCACAACAATAGACAATCACAGTCTGCTTAAACTAATACCACACCAATAATTCAATGTTTCCATGTTATTATTAAACACACTATGTAAAAATTCAGAGTGCAGGTGAAAAAAATATGTGAACCCCTAGACTAATGACATCTCCAAGAGCTAATTGGAGTGAGGTGTCAGCCAGCTGGACTCCAATCAATGAGATGAGATTAGAGGTGTTGGTTACAGCTGCTTTGCCCTATAAAAAACACACACCAGTTTGGGGTTTGCTGTCCCCAAGAAGCAATGCCTGATGTGAATATTGCCTCACACAAAAGAGCTCTCAGAAGACCTACTATTAAGAATTGTTGACTTGCACATAGCTGGAAAAGGCACACCAACATCAAAACCTCATCCCAACTGTGAAGTATGGTGGTGGGGGCATCATGGCTTGAGGATACTTTGCTGCGTCAAGCCCTTGATGGATTGCTATCATTGGGGGAAAAAAAGCATTCCTGTAACGATCGGTGTAACACAGAGAGGGTCTGATTACCGGTGATCTGCAGTATCACCGAGAATACAGATACAGTGGTGTGAAAAACTATTTGCCCCCTTCCTGATTTCTTATTCTTTTGCATGTTTGTCACACTTAAATGTTTCTGCTCATCAAAAACCGTTAACTATTAGTCAAAGATAACATAATTGAACACAAAATGCAGTTTTAAATGATGGTTTTTATTATTTAGTGAGAAAAATAACTCAAAACCTACATGGCCCTGTGTGAAAAAGAAATTGCCCCCTAAACCTAATAACTGGTTGGGCTACCCTTAGCAGCAATAACTGCAATCAAGCGTTTGCGATAACTTGCAACGAGTCTTTTACAGCGCTCTGGAGGAATTTTGGCCCACTCATCTTTGCAGAATTGTTGTAATTCAGCTTTATTTGAGGGTTTTCTAGCATAAACCGCCTTTTTAAGGTCATGCCACAACATCTCAATAGGATTCAGGTCAGGACTTTGACTAGGCCACTCCAAAGTCTTCATTTTGTTTTTCTTCAGCCATTCAGAGGTGGATTTGCTGGTGTGTTTTGGGTCATTGTCCTGCTGCAGCACCCAAGATCGCTTCAGCTTGAGTTGACAAACAGATGGCCGGACATTCTCCTTCAGGATTTTTTGGTAGACAGTAGAATTCATGGTTCCATCTATCACAGCAAGCCTTCCAGGTCCTGAAGCAGCAAAACAACCCCAGACCATCACACTACCACCACCATATTTTACTGTTGGTATGATGTTCTTTTGCTGAAATGCTGTGTTACTTCTACGTCAGATGTAACGGGACACGCACCTTCCAAAAAGTTCAACTTTTGTCTCGTCGGTCCACAAGGTATTTTCCCAAAAGTCTTGCCAATCATTGAGATGTTTTTTTTAGTAAAATTGAGACGAGCCTTAATGTTCTTTTTGCTTAAAAGTGGTTTGCGCCTTGGATATCTGCCATGCAGGCCGTTTTTGCCTAGTCTCTTTCTTTATGGTGGAGTCATGAACAATGACCTTAATTGAGGCAAGTGAGGCCTGCAGTTCTTTAGATGAGTTTTCTCTGCGCTCTTGGGGTAATTTTGTTCGGCCAGCCACTCCTGGGAAGGTTCATCACTGTTCCATGTTTTTGCCATTTGTGGATAATGGCTCTCATTGTGGTTCGCTGGAGTCCCAAAGCTTTAGAAATGGCTTTATAACCTTTACCAGACTGATAGATCTCAATTACAGTACTTTGTTCTCATTTGTTCCTGAATTTCTTTGGATCTTGGCATGATGTCTAGCTTTTGAGGTGCTTTTGGTCTACTTCTCGGTGTGGCAGTAATCAGGCCTGGGGGTGACTACAGAAATTGAACTCAGGTGTGATAAACCACAGTTAAGTTATTTTTTAACAAGGGGGGCAATCACTTTTTCACACAGGGCCATGTAGATTTGGAGTTTTTCTTTCTCACTAAATAATAAAAACCATCATTTAAAACTGCATTTTGTGTTCAATTATGTTATCTTTGACTAATAGTTAACGGTTTTTGATGAGCAGAAATATTTAAGTGTGACAAACATGCAAAAGAATAAGAAATCAGGAAGGGGGCAAATAGTTTTTCACACCACTGTATATACCCGATTATTGATGATCTGCAGTATCACCGATAATCAGATATATCTCTAACCTCTGGACACCTGAGTGATAAGAGTGTTTGGTGCAACAGTAATACTTTGAGGAGAGCACCCGAGAGAAGGGTGTTAAACAGTGGGAGATATTGCTTGAGATCAGGTTCCTTCCACAGGTCTGAAGCTCCCAAGGGGTGGAGCTAGGCTGAGAGTGGGAAGGACAGAACGTGAGTGACACCAATGAGGAAGTGTCACTGACAGATCTGCGAACTATCTCTTAACAGGAGAGAGAGTTCTCGAGGTCGGACAGGCCAGGTCGTTAACACACGGACAGATAAAGTACAGAGACAGTATACAGGGACAGAATCCTAAGACCAGCAGAGTTTGGCAACAGAGTATCAGAATGACTAAGGTACAGAATCAGAGATCAGAAGAATGGTCAGGAAAGCAGAAGGTCATAACAGATAATCAACAATGCCTAGGCTTGAGTGTGAGCTCCTAGATTCTCAACACTCCTGGAACTAGACTAGACAATAATAATGATACAGATGGTACAGAATTCCTAGACTAAGGTGTGAGTTCCTTGGCCATCAACACCTTGGAAACTGGTCTAGATAATAACACAGATAATAATACAATTCCTAGGCTAAGGTGTGAGCTCCGTGATCATCAACACCTACGAAACTGTCTAATAAACACAGATACTGACAAGGTCTGAGTGCTACCACGTAGTGATCGCAACGCCAGACGCCAGAGAAATGACCAGCACCCAGTATATATATATATATATATCGTCCAGGTATATTAGGAGAAATTTACCCAACACCTCTCTGAAAACTTCATTAATGAGTTCTTGGAAGACGGCCGGGGCGTTACACAACCCGAAGGGCATCACCAGGTACTCGTAATGCCCGTCAGGTGTGTTAAAGGACGTCTTCCATTCATCGCCCTCTCTGATCCGCACCAGATTGTATGCACCCCGTGAAGGATTACATGCATAGCATCCTCCATTTTGTATCTTTCTATATCAAAACACATATATAAGAAACTATGATATCTGCTTTATTAGCTGAAACTGTTAGTTAAGGTAATTGGAACTTATGTTCCTTTTGCTAATCAGCTGCACCGTTCCTATAGAAACCGCAAGAAGCTTAGCAGTAACAACTGCAGGAAGCTGCTAAACCGCAGGTGAGCTACTTCCTGTAATGCTGAATCTTTGACATATTTGTGTCAGTAATGTGGAAAGAAAGAACATAAGTGTTGATATATTCATATAATCCTACTATTAGGATATTATGCTCGGCTCAGGGACTGTAAGCACACTGAGGCTTAGCAGAAGTTGCTTCATAGGCCTAAGGACACCATATTGTCCAGTCTAAGTTAATCATATATACTTTGTATCTCCATATGATAAGATAGGATGGAATAGTATGGTACAGCCATGATATTAAATGTCGCTGCACAGATATATTCTTTTGAAGCCTAAACCACAAGCTTATATCCGTTGTCACACCTATGATACATTTCCCCTGATGGCCCACCACATGTTCTGGGCGCACAGCCAAACAGCTTCACACTTGTTGACTGATTCTGATATTTCCTGCAACAAAAGGTTTAGATATTTTTTATAAGTTTAAATGTTTCCCTATAAGATGTATGATGCATAATGACTGCGCATGTGCCTTTTGTGGTTAAATTCTATTTAAGTTGAGAATTCATTAAACACGTCATTCTGTTCACTTATACCAGACAGCACTTTTGTCCGTGTATTATTCATGTGAATGGAATCCCTTGGCATGCCATTTGCTGACCAAATTATCTGACTAATCAATTTTAAAGTTATTTTATAATTGTTTTAAGATAAGTTAACCTTACAGTTTTGGTGCCGTGACTCGGATGGAAGAAGTTGCTGCGGAAGAGAGCCGAAAGGCCGACAGCCCAGTCCTGGGTAAGTACAGAATCTTTCCCGCCCTTAGGGAACTCATTTCTGCCGCTTTCCCAGTACTGACTGTCTGTCTAAATTTTGTGTAATATTTTGTATAGTGTCAGTCATATTTGACTGGAATAGTGGCCGTCATACTAGAGTTGACGGGGTTATAAGATAAAGTGGCCGTCATACTAGAGTTGACGGGGTTATAAGATAAAGACGTGGGCTTGATCACCCCACAAGAGACGCTCCCGGGTGGGAGGAGCGGGCCGTTCTTGAAAGATAGAACGGGTTTATGTAATAGTTTAGTAGTCTTTGTTTGTCATTTGTTTTAATATAGAGATTGGTCACATAATTTGATCACAATCTTCTTTCTACTTTGCTTGAATCTTATCTATCGAATAGAAGTCAATAAGATAATCTGTTTTTGTGCTGTTCAACTCTGTCGTATAAGGTAGGATACGACAGGTCGGCTGTATATTGTTGTCTTTGCAATAGACAAGTCGACACTCTGGTATTTGACCAAAGAGGCTCTTCTCTTTTCTCTTTTGTTCAGTTAGTAGGTACCCAAAGAAGCAGGTTTAATGCTATTTTAACTGTTAAGTCCACCGGAGGGAATTTGAAATCAAGACCACAATTAGGCTTGATTTTAGTGTCACTAGTCAGAAATCTTTTCCTCAATAATACCAGAGTGCCGATATTACAACCTCTGAAATATAAGAGAAAGAATTAGATTAAAAATTATATCAGTATATTGGTGTCCTGACTGGTTTACAATTCCCGCCCAAACCATAAGAATTTCATGGTAACTTCCAACGGAGTCAGTTTATAAGTGTCCCCAGGTTGGGACTATAGAAAGAATCCTTAGATACCTAAAAGTCACAAGTTTCCTGATCTGTATAATCTAGACCTCATTTACTGACCTGGATAGTGTATGGCCACTAAATACATAAGATAAGTTTAGATTCCAAAAGAGGGGAAAAGACAAGGAAAAACATAACATAATAAAAAGTGGGACAAACACCAAGGGATAATAATATAGGAGAACCCTTTATTAATATTGCACTCAAAATCCTTATTTATAAATTTGTTGTATAGTGTTATCTGTACAGAAGAGATTGTTATTTAAAGATGTAACATAGTATCTCCTGCGCAGCGATAAGTGTTGGGGTTACTGCATTTTTGAGAGAGATACTGTTAGTAGAATTAATGTATTGGTACCCTTGAGGCTTGGACAGACGGTGCAGTCTAGAGCAGGACAGTGACCAGTGTGAAAAATGTAGCTACATAAATGGATATCCTGTCACACTGGACTCCTGTACTGGGACTGCCATTTTGTCTGGTCGGGTTTCTTGTGTTGTGTCATATAATGTCTCGTATCAATCTCAGAAGTGGAGTTAAATTTTTTTTTATAAATCTTCATTAATGTAAGTGGGAAGGTAAATAGAATGTATCATGGTAATGATGTCAAGGAAAAGTAACTGTATATTAGATGTGTATATTGATTTGTTATATAAATATTTGTTGATCGTTTTGAAGTTTGTGAAGTGATGTAAAGCAACTAGTCACCTGTGAATATGTGTGTAATTGTTGGTATTGGACGAGGAATGTATGTGGATGGGCTATGAATATTAGTTGTATGTTGGATTTGTACATAGTGTGTGTTGGTGGAATTATTTTTGTTGGTTAAAATATTGAGGTCAGTGAGAATGTAATTGAGGAAACATGTTGCATGTTTGTTTGTTTGTTGTATGTGTGGTTAGTATTAAGATGACCGTACGTAGGAGAATATGAAAATATGGTATGTCTGGTCCTTTAAGGGCATTGCGTATGGTGTATGAGAGATTGTGGCCGGCTATAGATGAGAGAGCTCTGTTTGTGTCTTCAGTATTATATTAGGTAGAGTTAAATGTTAAAGAGACTCCGTAACAAAAATTGCATCCTGTTTTTTATCATCCTACAAGTTCCAAAAGCTATTCTAATGTGTTCTGGCTTACTGCAGCACTTTCTGCTATCACAGTCTCTGTAATAAATCAACGTATCTCTCTCTTGTCAGACTTGTCAGCCTGTGTCTGGAAGGCTGCCAAGTTCTTCAGTGTTGTGGTTCTGCTATGAACTCCCCCTTCCAGGCCCCTCTATGCACACTGCCTGTGTGTTATTTAGATTAGAGCAGCTTCTCTCTTCTCTCTTATCTTTTACAAGCTGGATACATCGTCCTCTGAGCTGGCTGGGCTTTCACATAGAGAGGAATTACAGACAAGGGCAAAGCTGTTTGCAGGAAGAAAAGAGCAGCCTGAAACTTCAGTGCATGAGAGATGCAGGGGGAAAGAAACACACAAATGATCTCTTGAGATTCAAAAGGAAGGCTGTATACAGCCTGCTTGTGTATGGATGTATTTTCTATGTGTGGATATACTGTACATCAACCTACTTCCTGTTTTGGTGGCCATTTTGTTTGTTTATAAACAAACTTTTAAAAACTGTTTTTAACCACTTTTAATGCGGCGGGGAGCGGCGAAATTGTGACAGAGGGTAATAGGAGATGTCCCCTAACGCACTGGTATGTTTACTTTTGTGTGATTTTAACAATACAGATTCTCTTTAACTATTAGTGGGCAGCAGTCTCTGTAATAGAAGATTCTTTCTCAGGCTGGGAGACGTGTGTTCACCTGAAAGTGAAACTTAGCTTGTTACGTAGTGGTTTGAGCTTCAGCCTAGTTAGTGATAGTTTTTTTCCTTTCCAGAATAGTGAGGGCAGAGTACAAATATATTTTATGATTTGTGTTTGAGGTGAGTGTTTTTATTCAGAGTGTCTCCTTTTTAAGCGCTGATGACTCTTAGTCTTTTTTAAATCACAAGTGAAACTGTCTATTAGTTGAGCTGTATTGCAAATGTTTTTACTTATCTAATGAGTTAGAAAATGTATCAGATTATTTAAGATTGATTAAATAGGTGTAGGAAGTTCAGAGATATGTAGATTTTACAGATTAGGAAGATTTAGACATTGAGTTTGGGGCCGGGTTCACAGTGCTCAGTTGAGAAAAATTCTGCATGTCAACTTACAGCCTAGTGCCTATACTATTCTATGGACTTGTTCACAGTAATGGATCATGTTATTCTAACTCGCTGCATGCAAGTGAGCACTGTGAGTCTGGCCTAAAAGTGCAATAAGATTTATTCTGACATTTAGCCAAGGTTTGAATGATCAGCAACCTTTGTAAAGTCACAAATTCAACTGTAGCTTAAAATCCTATTTAAAAGTAGTAGAACCCATGAAAGGAATGCCTAGAAAGAGATCCTTTTAAAAATGAGTAAAATATCTAATTACATTTTTAGGGTAAATATTGTTGCTGTTTCTTTAAATATTCCTTCCACAATATGTGCAGGTTTCAGTGCTAAATCTAGGTATTAGAGATAAACTTTTTGATAGAATCCAGGAATAATAGTATAGATACCATTCTGAGGCGGTGGTCGGTTTGCATATTTTTTTCCTGATATTTTCCTTTCATATCTTGCCTAGTGTCTTGCAAATTTATAAGCAGGGGAGATTCTCTGTCTCATCTAAACACCATTACATTTTAAACACTATTATAATATTTTGCTGATAATTTTGGGAGTGTCTGAGGTGGGTGTGTGATCTTTATGTGATCTTTAAAAAAAGTAGGGTTTGCCCTAGTCATAAAAATATTGTTTTACTATTATTTGTATTTTTCTATAGAGATTATTTCTTGGAGTAACATGTTTTTATACTCAACTGGTATATAAAAAATAAATAAATGATAGAACATCAATCAATTTAACTGTCAAAATATTTCACATATAAATACGTATCAGAGAGCTGTTAATGAAACCCTTTGTCAGTTATTATTGATAAGGTAGCATTTGTCACCCAGACCTATAATGCGTGTGATTAAAGTACAGTTTTGCCACAGTGTTTGTTGATAGGTAAATGAAGTCAATAGAAGTGTTCATTTTTGAACAGAATTTATATACCTGATGCAGTTTATGCTTTGGAAGTATATGATTCATACACTATTACTCAATGGTGCTCCATGAATTGTTTCTTTTTGAATATTGTAACATGGTTGTTAGGCTGTATTTTTGTTAAATCCTGTCACAGATCCCAGCAGATAGGCATGCAGAGTCACTGTTACCTTTTATTGTTGATATGCTATGTGTCTTGCAATTGTACCATGTCTGACTTTGATGTTCCACAAATATAAAAAAATTACTGGCCTGCTCCACCAGTGTAATGCCTCACCCTGCTGCCACAGCTCTCTTTAATGCTGCCACACCCCTCTGCGCCACCCAGAGGTTAATAAAAGAACTGCTCCTCCAAGCCACACTGATAAAACACAGCTATTGTAACATCAATATTTCTGAATGCCACTGCTGAGGATATATCACTTTGTATATTGTCTGTACTTGCATTTTAGAGATTGTTGTAAAACCGTGAAAGCCATATTCATCTGGAAAAATTATGGAGAAACATTGAGGCTACACAGAATATCTGTACAGAGTATGCAGCTTGCTGCATGCGCAAAAGCAGACCGTTAGGGCAACGCATGTACCTTTGGGTCACATTGTTATCTGTTAATATCACATATCATGTATTGCTTACAAGTTAGGACATTATTCCAATTTTTCTGAATTTTGAGTCTACTATAAGGCTCTATGCGTTTAGTTAAAAAATCTTTTCAGTTTAGAAGTAAAATCATCCCTGTTAGGTAGTGATATATAATGATAAACCATTTCCATCCCCAAAGTCTAGTTTCTTTTAAATGATTGCTAATGTTTCAGATCTTGTGGTAACATTTCTCATACCACATATAATGTTGATACAGGCTTCAAAATTGGTGGAGTTTATTTTTTAGTTTATTTTTTTTTTATTTTTTTTTTTAGTGTTGACAATCACAGTGTAGATCGCATGCAGTTTCAAAATCTCCATACATATATACATACTCTTTTGGGGTGCTTGATTTTATTATTTTTCAGTTATGTTATTCTTGGGGGGTTCTGAAGAACTATAGGCCCCAATATCACCTAAAATTATTATGTATCTCGTCTAATGTAGGCTTTAACATGGAAAAACTTAATACTTAAGCAAAGAGGGGAGGGAATGCTAGGAATACTGGGGAGATGTTAGAATCACTAAAGATTAGTGTATGGTTGCATGATGCTGAGTATGATGATGTGTGTTAGCAATGCAAACCTGATGTGGATGTGAATGTGTAAGAATGAAGATTATATTACTCGTGAACCATAGGTATTAGAACATGATCTCAAAATGAACCTAGTGTAAATTTCATCCTCTATACAATCCCTAAAGCCGTGTACTTACCGCTAGCGACGTCACATGAACGGAATGTCGCGTAGTATCGTCGAGAATCAGATTCGCCGTGTCTTGGTTAGGCTCGGGTGGTGTAGAGGATGAATAGGACCATAAAAAGATGATTGTGACTTTTGCCCAAATTGAAAGAAACGTTTGCTCGCACTTTTCCTTTTTGTTCACAGGCTCCAACCGAAGGGTTCCGTCCTGGAGATGTGGTGGTAGTCCAGAGGCTGACCAGAGGGAGAAAGGCTGACTATTTCCCCTACGGGCCACTCACCAAGGTTGTGGCTGTGACAGCTGTCCTGATGGAGGGGATCCCCACTTGGGTCCATGTAAGCAGAGTGAAGCCACGAACAATCAGAGGTTGAGGAGATCAACGGCAAAGGTGGTAGCCAGGCCACGAACAAAGGAGGTGAATCAGTTATAAAGTCCTTGAAGACCGGCTACCTAGAGCCTGAAGAAACCAGGAGGAGGATATTCCCGGGCCCCTGTTTGCTTTTCTTATTAATAATTAGTTCTTATTACCTGCTATCAACTATCATTGATAATAGCAAGTTGTCATTATGATGTAGGACCCTTAGAGTTAGTTGAGGTTTTGAGGTAGTTGAGGTTTTGTGTTACAGACACCCCCTTTTCTCCTACAGTACCAACACCTAACATTTGTATATTTCTATACCTGATGACATTCAAGCATTTCACATGACAGAAACACGTAGAAATGACCTGATGAGGTCCCGGAGTTTTATTCCTTTCACGGCATAGTAAATCCTCAGGGGATTGGTACAAGAGGGGCAAAACTAAAGCTGAACTCTGGTGTAGACTCTTCCTGGTCAAACTTCTTTTGTTTCCACCGGCTGACCGGATGGGTTAAAACTGTTGATATTTATTCTGTGTATCATAGCTTTGATTTTACTTATTTACCTGGGATATAGACTGCTCATGGGCTGTATTCAGAAGTATACCATGCCCACGCCTACAAATGTTTATGTTCAATATTTAGTCCTTAAGGCAAATAAGGTCCCTGTTGTCCATGCGGAAGGTCCATCTAGTCTGTAGCCCTTAGCAGGTCTACAAAGAGGGGAAGTGAAGGATTACATGCATAGCATCCTCCATTTTGTATCTTTCTATATCAAAACACATATATAAGAAAATATGATATCTGCTTTATTAGCTGAAACTGTTAGTTAAGGTAATTGGAACTTATGTTCCTTTTGCTAATCAGCTGCACCGTTCCTATAGAAACCGCAAGAAGCTTAGCAGTAACAACTGCAGGAAGCTGCTAAACCGCAGGTGAGCTACTTCCTGTAATGCTGAATCTTTGACATATTTGTGTCAGTAATGTGGAAAGAAAGAACATAAGTGTTGATATATTCATATAATCCTACTATTAGGATATTATGCTCGGCTCAGGGACTGTAAGCACACTGAGGCTTAGCAGAAGTTGCTTCATAGGCCTAAGGACACCATATTGTCCAGTCTAAGTTAATCATATATACTTTGTATCTCCATATGATAAGATAGGATGGAATAGTATGGTATAGCCATAATATTAAATGTCGCTGCACAGATATATTCTTTTGAAGCCTAAACCACAAGCTTATATCCGTTGTCACACCTATGATACATTTCCCCTGATGGCCCACCACATGTTCTGGGCGCACAGCCAAACAGCTTCACACTTGTTGACTGATTCTGATATTTCCTGCAACAAAAGGTTTAGATATTTTTTATAAGTTTAAATGTTTCCCTATAAGATGTATGATGCATAATGACTGCGCATGTGCCTTTTGTGGTTAAATTCTATTTATGTTGAGAATTCATTAAACACGTCATTCTGTTCACTTATACCAGACAGCACTTTTGTCCGTGTATTATTCATGTGAATGGAATCCCTTGGCATGCCATTTGCTGACCAAATTATCTGACTAATCAATTTTAAAGTTATTTTATAATTGTTTTAAGATAAGTTAACCTTACACCCCGCAAATCCAATTTCGAGAAAATCTTGGCATTGGTGACCTGAGTGAATAAATCGTCTATCAAAGGTAGTGGATAGCGATTTTTAACTGTGATTTTATTCAGTCCCCGGTAATCAATGCATGACCGAAGGCCTCCGTCTTTTTATTTTACAAAAAAGAAACCTGCTCCGGTAGGTGACGGGGACGGACGAATAAATCCCTTAGCCAAGTTCTCACGGATGTATTCTTGCATTGCCACCTTTTCTGGCCCAGACAAATTGTAGAGATGGCCTCTAGGGGGCATGCAACCTGATCGGAGATCAATCAGGCAATCGAAAGGGCGATGTGGAGGTAGTTTATCGGCAGTCTTGGGACAAAATACGTCCGAAAACTCAACATATTGTTCCGGAACACCCTCCACATGAATCCTGGTCTGGCCTAAGGTCACCTTCACTAAGCAATGACGAAAACAGTGGGCTGACCAGCTTGTTAGCTGACCGGTAGCCCAATTTATCTGAGGGGAGTGAAGGTGTAACCACGGCATACCAAGGATGATTGTGGAGGTTGTCATGCGCAATACAAAAAACTGCAACTTCTTTCTATGCAGCACCCCTATAGTGACTTCCACCTCTGGTGTCTGGGACAGCGGATGGTTTCGCTGTAGGGGGAATCATCCACTGCCGTAACCTGAAGGGGTGGTTTTACCGGAGTGAGCGGAACACCTAATTTCATAGCAAATTCGTAGTCCATAAAATTAGCCGCTGAGCCTGAATCAATGAAGGCCTCTGAGACTTCAGATTTATCTTCCCATGTAATCATACAAGGGAGAAGTAATCGCTTATCCTCTAGGGGTAAGAGCTGTACGCCTAGGGTATTACCCCCAACTACTCCTAGGCAGTGGCGTTTCCCGACTTCTTAAGGCAATTTCGTACTCTATGACCCCCCTCTGCACAATAAAGACACAACTGCTCAGAAATCCTGCGTCTCCGCTCCACTTGGGACAGTTTTGACCGACCAATCTGCATTGGCTCTGGAGGAGGTGAAACTGGAGGAGGTGGAGTCACCGGAGGCGCAGCGTAGGACATCATTTTAACATTGTTTCTACCCCGGGTTTGCTTTTGATAACGTAATCTACGATCAATCCTGATTGCCGATGAAATGGCCTCATCGACAGTTTTAGGTTCAGGCTGACTTAACATAAGATCGGAGACCTCATCCGATAATCCTGATAAGAAACAGTATAAAAGAGCATAGGTGTCCCACCTGGCTGAAACTGACCACCTCCTAAATTCGGCAGCATACTCCTCGACTGGACTCTTGCCTTGACGCAACAACTTGAGCTTCCGCTCAGAAGTCGAGGCAATGTCTGGATCGTCATAAATTACTGCCATAGCCTTAAAAAATTCGTCTACAGAGGTTAAGGCTAAATCTCTAGCGGGTAAACTGTATGCCAAGGTCTGGGAGTCGCCCGATAACAAAGTCTTAATAAACGTGACCCTTTGGGTCATGGTTCCTGAAGATCTAGATCTCAACTCAAAATATGACAACACTCTACTCCTAAAATTTCGGAAGTCAGATCTGTGACCAGAAAATTTTTCAGGTACAGGCATACGTATGTCTGTGCTAGGAGGAGATCGCACCTCGTCCACTGCCGTCTGGAGGGTACGTAAAGCGTCAATCATAGCTTTGTGATTACCCAGCACTTGATTGATGGAGTCCACCGAAGTGGTAAGTGCGCCCAGACGATCAGTGTGTGCGTCCATTTGCATTTTTAGGTCTGGCGTTCTGTAACGATCGGTGTAACACAGAGAGGGTCTGATTGCCGGTGATCTGCAGTATCACCGAGAATACAGATATATACCCGATTATTGATGATCTGCAGTATCACCGATAATCAGATATATCTCTAACCTCTGGACACCTGAGTGATAAGAGTGTTTGGTGCAACAGTAATACTTTGAGGAGAGCACCCGAGAGAAGGGTGTTAAACAGTGGGAGATATTGCTTGAGATCAGGTTCCTTCCACAGGTCTGAAGCTCCCAAGGGGTGGAGCTAGGCTGAGAGTGGGAAGGACAGAACGTGAGTGACACCAATGAGGAAGTGTCACTGACAGATCTGCGAACTATCTCTTAACAGGAGAGAGAGTTCTCGAGGTCGGACAGGCCAGGTCATTAACACACGGACAGATAAAGTACAGAGACAGTATACAGGGACAGAATCCTAAGACCAGCAGAGTTTGGCAACAGAGTATCAGAATGACTAAGGTACAGATTTAGAGATCAGAAGAATGGTCAGGAAAGCAGAAGGTCATAACAGATAATCAACAATGCCTAGGCTTGAGTGTGAGCTCCTAGATTCTCAACACTCCTGGAACTAGACTAGACAATAATAATGATACAGATGGTACAGAATTCCTAGACTAAGGTGTGAGTTCCTTGGCCAACAACACCTTGGAAACTGGTCTAGATAATAACACAGATAATAATACAATTCCTAGGCTAAGGTGTGAGCTCCGTGATCATAAACACCTACGAAACTGTCTAATAAACACAGATACTGACAAGGTCTGAGTGCTACCACGTAGTGATCGCAACGCCAGACGCCAGAGAAATGACCAGCACCCAGTATATATACACCAGCGCTCTCTAGCACCTCCCCTAAGTGCTGGACCAATGGAAGTTGCTGAAATTGTCAGCTGACCGGCTTGGTCAGCTGACTCCCTTCTGACTGTCATAAAGGCCCTGCTTCTCTGCGCGCACGCGCGTCCTCCTGAACCAGTGTGGACTATCAGTCCCAGCCACACCAGACATGTGTTGCAATGTTCCTGCTGTGTTGAATGCGGAATCCGCCACACCGCTGTCCGTGCGTGCGGCGTTTTCTCCGCATTCAGCATTACTGACAAGAGTAGGCCTATGCGTGCTACCTGCCGCGTCGGACGCGGAATCCGCCGCCCTGTTGTCTGGGCATGCGGCGGTTCCTCCGCGCTCTGACTGCGCGCTAGCTGCCATGTTGAACGCGGAATCAGCCGCCTTACTTTGAGTACTAGCGGCGGCTTTTCCGCGTTTCCTCACAATTCCAAAGTTCAGCAAAACATTTTGCAGGAGAACTTAAAACCATCTGTACACCAGCTGAAGCTCATCGGAAGATGGGTGTTACAACAGGACAACAGACCAAAGCATAGAAGTAAATCAACTACAGAATGGCTTTTAATAGAAGAAAATACATCTTCTGGAGTGGCCCAGAGTCTTGATCTCAACCCGATTGAGATGCTGTGGCATGACCTCAAGAAAGTGATTTATACCAGACATCCAAAGAATATTGCTGAACTGAAACAGTTCTGCAAAGAGGAATGGTCAAGAATGACTATTGTGCTTTTCTGATCTGCAACTACAGGAAATATTTGGTTGAAGTTATTGCTGCCAAATGAGGTTCAACCAGTTAGTAAATAAAATAGTTCACATACTTTTTTCACCTGCACTGTGAATATTTACATGATGTGTTCCATAAAAACATGGAAACATTTAATTATTTGTGTGGAATTAGTTTAAGCAGACTGTGATTGTCTATTGTTTTGACTTATATGAAGAGCAGATCACATTTTATGACCCATTTGTGCAGAAATTAATATAATTCCATATTGTAACAACTCAGAAAAATTGGGACAAGTAGGAGATAAATATAGTTATAATTAATCTATTTAATTGATCAAAAAATCTCATGCGCTATGCCAACATAGTTAATAATTGTAATAAAAGAAAAGAGGATTGGCTCTTGGGTGCATGAAAAAGTATAAAATGCTTTATTATTAATTAAATCCTTATTCCATAAATCACTAAACCTAAACATAAATACCACAAAAAAAAACCCCAATAAAAACCACAAAGTACCCACAAGTGACTGATGCAGGGAAGATGTTACCCCATTTTGCTGAGGTAAATGAGTTATTATATAGGGTCGGCAGTGTTAGAGCAGCTGATAGTACCCTAGCCATACCGTAAGATGGTGTTAGACCTGGCCCATAAACATGCTATGGGTGGCCACCATGACTCAGAAAAAACACAACTGGTCCTACAGAGGTTTTATTGGCCAGGGGTCTTTTCAGACATTAAGAGGTACTGTGAGTCGTGCCCAGAATGTCAATTGCCTGCCCCTCAGACACACTTCCGGGGTCCAGTGGTTCCTTAGCCTATCATTGATGTACTGTTTGAATGGTTGGCAATGGACCTAGTGGGGCCATAGGTTAAGTCTGCAAGGAACCACCAATACATGCTGGTCATATTAGACTATGCCAATTTTTTACCCTAAGGCCATACCATTGAGAAATACAGCCTCTAAGACAATAGCAAAAGAGCTGCTGCATGTGTTCACTCACACTGGAATACCAAAAGAGATCCTGATGGACCAGAGAACACCGTTTATATCAAAAGTGATGAAGGAGTTATGTCGGCTTCTGGGAATTTAAGGGACCCTGAGCAGTGACTTAATTTAAAAGATTATACTTACCTGGGACTTCCTCCAGCCTACCGTAGGCGGCGAGGTCCCCCGGATTCCTCCTGGCTCCTCTCCGTGTGCCTCCGCTGGCCCCCGTTACCAGCGAGCCGGCTCTTCCTGGTTTCTGACGCATGGTGTCATCACTCTGGCTGCTTTGCGTAATCACAGCTGTCGGCGGGACAGGTCTGCGAATGCACAATGTTCTAACTCTAAACTGCGCATGCGCAGACCTGTCACCCCGGCCGCCGTGATGACACCATGCGTCAGGAACCAGGAAGAGCCGGGCGGACACCCTTGCTCACCGGGGCTGGCGGAGGCACACGGAGAGGAGCCAGGAGGATGCCGGGGGACCTCGCCACCTACGGTGGGCTGGAGGAAGCACCAGGTAAGTGTAATCTTTTACATTAAATCACTGCTCAGGGTCCCTCTAAACAACTCGGCACCTCTGTTTACCATCCACAAATGGCTTGGTGGAGAGGTTTAATAAAACCCTGAAAGGAATGTTAAAGAAAGTGGTGGATCAGGATGGGAGGGACTGGGACTGCCTAACCCTATGTTCGTAGTCAGAGACCTTCCCTAATCGTCTACAGATTTTTCACTATTTGAGTTAGTCTACAGGAGACATCCAGGCGATTTTTAGACATTGCCTAGGAATCTTGGGAACAAATGTCCACACCCCAAAGAAGCGTAATTGAGCATATTTCATACATGCATGACAGAACCTCTGCAATTACACCGCTGGTGAGAGAATACATGCAGAGAGCTCAGGAAGCCCAAAGTCGGGTTTATAATCGATCTGCCAAGGTGCAATCTTTAAATATAAGTGACCGTGTTGTGATTTTGGTCCCCACGGTTGAAAGTACATTTCTGGCAAAATGGCAGGGTCCATATGAAGTTCTCGAGAAGTTTGGTCCAGTAAACTATAAGATTCACCAGCCAGACAAAAGGAAAAAAAGAGCAAATCTATCATATTAACTTGATAAACCCCTGTAAAGACATAGAGGTCCTACTAGTCACAGCTCATTTACCTTCCCGAGCCCAAGAAGGAATTCATGAGGAGAAAATCGCAGCTTCCCTGTCAACCTTTGAGTCCTATGGGAGAAAAGCACTTTACAAATCTTATTGTAACGATCGGTGGGCGCAGAGAGTATCTGATTACCGGTGATCTGCAGTATCACCGGAAATACAGATATATACCAGATTATAAGTGAACTGCAGTCTCACCGATAATCCGATATACAAACTAACCTCTGATCACCCGAGTAGAGTGTAGTGTTTGGTGTAACTGTAACACTAAGAGGACAAGGCCTCAATGCAGTAAGGAGTACTGCACAGATTCCTTCCGCAGACCTGAGCTCTCCAAGACGGGAGGAGTCAGACTGATAGTAGGAAGGAATATCTGAAAGTGACCCTCAGGAGGAAGGATCGCTAACAGAGCGAGGAACCGCCTCTAACGGTAAGGTCGGTTCTCGAGGTCGGACAAGCCAGGTCGTACACACACGGACAGATAAAGTACAGGATCGGGAGGCAAAGGCAGAGTCAAAGTACAGGCAGGGTTCAGCAACGGGGTATCAGAAATATCGGGGTACAAAATCAGGAGGCAGAAGCAGAGTCAAGGAACGAGCCGGGGTTCGGCAACAGAGTATCAGAAATATCGAGGTGCAAGATCAGAGTTCAGGAGGATAGTCGAGGCAGGCAAAAGTCATAACATATAATCACAATCAAACTAGTACTTTAGCTATCAAATATCTAGCTAAGTGTAGGATTACAGCTCCAGCTGGTCACGGCACACTTCAGGATCTGACTACGGATCTGGGTGCTCCCACGTATGTGATCGCACGCCAGACAAAGAGCAAGTGAACAACCAGCAGTATATATACTCTAGGACCTTTCCAGGACCTCCCTAATTGCTGGTCCAATGGGAGCAGTGGAATTTGTCAGCTGACCCAGCTGGTCAGCCGACACCCTTCTAACTGCTATTTAAACTCTGCCTCTGTGCTCGCGCGCGTGTAAGTCTGAATCTTGGTGGACTATCAGTCCCAGCCACACCAGTACTGTTTTGCAATGTATCTAATGCGGGGGTCGCCTCTGATGTGGATTCCGCCGTTACCAATGCGGATTCCGCCGCACTGCCCATGCGGCATGCGGCGTTTTTTCCGCGTTGTGACGCCATGCTGGACGCGGAAACAGCCGCCTCACCTCGAGACGGCGGCTTTTCCGCGTTTCCTCACAGTACCCCCCTCCCGAGGAGTGGACTCCGGACAACTCCCACCAGGCTTCTCGGGATGTACAGCATGAAATTCCTTCACTAACTCGTCCGCATGCATGCGGTTCCTAGGTACCCATTGCCTCTCCTCAATCCCGTACCCCTTCCAATGTACGAGGTACTGTACCGAGTTCTGTACAGTACGTGAATCTATGATCTTCTCCACTTCGTACTCGGGTTGGGCATCCACCAACACGGGAGGAGGAGGAGTAGGACCTACCTGGACTGCTGGTTTAAGAAGGGACACGTGGAAGGACCTCACCCCCCGCATGCTGGTGGGAAGGTCAATGGAATAAGTAACATTATTAATCTTCTTGGTCACGGAAAATGGGCCCACAAACCTGGGACCCAGTTTGGCAGATGGCTGCTTCAGGGTCAAGTGACGTGTGGACACCCAGACTAGATCCCCTGGCCGAAACTTCCATTCCACGGACCGTCTCTTATCTGCTTGACCCTTCTGACTCTGGAACGCCTTCTGTAAATTCCCCTTAACAATTCCCCAATTGTCCCTGAGTGATCTCTGCCAATTTTCCAGTGCTGGAAATGGAGACGAGACAACTGGAAAAGGGGAAAATTTGGGTGACCTCCCTGTTACAATCTGAAATGGGGAAAACCCAGACGAGGAATTCTTTAAATTATTTTGAGCGAATTCCGCGAAGGGCAAAAATTTCACCCAGTCACTCTGCGCCTCAGAAACGTAGCATCTCAGAAATTGCTCCAGGGATTGGTTAATGCGTTCTGTCTGCCCATTGGTCTGTGGGTGGTAGCCTGACGAGAAAGACAATTTCATGCCCATTTGGTGGCAAAATGCCCTCCAGAATCCAGACACAAACTGGACTCCCCTATCAGACACGATGTCTTCCGGAATGCCATGCAGCCGGAAGATGTGAATGATAAACAATTCAGCCAGTTCTTGAGCCGAGGGGAGTCCTTTCAGGGGCACAAAATGGGCCATTTTGCTAAACCGATCGACTACCACCCAAATGACCGACATGCCTTCAGACCTGGGCAATTCCCCCACAAAATCCATGGACAAGTGGGTCCATGGCTCACTCGGGGTGGGCAAAGGCTGCAACCTTCCTACAGATGCCAGCCGGGAGGGCTTACTCTGGGCGCACACCGCACACTCCCTAACATACTCCTTGCAATCTGTTGCCAAGGAAGGCCACCAAGCACACCTGGCAATCAGATCCTGCGTTCTGGCAGCTCCAGGATGACCAGCATTCTTATGGGCGTGAAAGAGTTGCAGAACCTGTAACCGGAATGGTAGTGGTATGAACAAGACCCCTTCGGGTTTCCCTTCAGGAACCTCCTGCTGAAAGGGACCCAAGATCTCTGTCCACTCTTCCCAAGACTCCGTGGCGGCTAACACCAGTTTCTGCGGAATGATGGATTCAGGAGTGTGAGGCTGTGCTGTCTCAGGTTCGAAACACCTGGAGAGGGCATCTGCCTTGATGTTTTTGCTACCTGGAGTGTATGTGATTATAAACCTGAATCTCGTAAAAAACAAGGACCACCGGGCCTGACGAGGACTAAGCCTCTTAGCCCCCTCGATGTACTCCAAGTTCTTGTGGTCGGTGTAAACAGTGATCGTGTGCTCTGCCCCCTCCAGCCAGTGGCGCCACTCCTCAAATGCCAATTTAATGGCCAGGAGCTCTCTGTTGCCTATATCGTAGTTTCTCTCTGCCGGAGAGAACCTACGGGAAAAGTACGCACAGGGGTGTAGTCTTCCCTGTAACCCTGATCGCTGAGACAGCACAGCCCCTACCCCGACCTCCGAGGCATCGACCTCAACAATGAACGGATAAGCGGTGTCGACATGTCTCAGGATTGGTGCGGAACAAAACAATTTTTTCAGACTAGAAAATGCATTCTGAGCCTCCGGAGACCAGTGGGTAGTATCTGCCCCCTTTTTTGTGAGACTGGTAAGGGGTGCAATGATCGTGGAGTACCCTTTTATAAACCTCCTATAATAATTTGCAAAACCCAGGAATCTCTGGAGGGCTTTCAGACCCACAGGTTGCGGCCATTCTAGGACAGCTGTGACTTTAGCAGGGTCCATTGACAGACCTGAGGTAGAAATCACATACCCCAGAAACGTGACGGATGTCACCTCAAAAATACACTTTTCTAACTTGGCGTAGAGTCTATTCTGTCTTAATTTGTTTAGGACAAATTTCACATGGACCCTGTGTTCAAGGAGGTTATTGGAATAAATTAATATATCATCGAGGTATACCAGTACGAATTTACCCAATACCTCCCGGAATACCTCATTGATTAGTTCCTGGAAGACGGCGGGCGCATTGCACAACCCGAAGGGCATCACTAAGTATTCGTAATGCCCGTCGGGTGTGTTAAAGGCCGTCTTCCATTCATCGCCCCTTCTAATGCGGATTAGGTTGTATGCCCCCCTCAGATCTAACTTAGAAAAGATCTTTGCAGTAGTGACCTGCGTGAATAAGTCGTCTATCAATGGTAACGGATAGCGATTCTTTACCGTGATTTTATTGAGACCTCGGTAGTCGATACAAGGTCGAAGACCCCCGTCTTTTTTCTTAACGAAAAAGAAACCGGCCCCAGCAGGTGACCGAGAGGGCCGAATAAACCCCTTGGCCAGGTTGTCACGAATGTACTCCTGCATGGCCAACTTCTCGGGACCGGACAAGTTATACAGGTGACCCCTAGGGGGCATACAACCAGCACGGAGATCAATGGGGCAATCGAACGGGCGATGAGGAGGTAATTGATCAGCAGACTTGGGACAAAAGACATCAGAAAAATCGGAATACACCTCGGGAACACCCTCCACATACACCTTGGTCTGACCCAATGTCACCTTTCCTAGACACTGTTGGTGACAACGATCAGACCATCTGGTTACCTGACCCGTGGCCCAGTCGATTTGTGGAGAGTGGGCCTGTAACCAAGGCATACCTAAGATAATAGTGGAGGTTGACATGTTCAAAACGAAAAACTGTAACTGTTCCCCATGCAATACCCCTATCGTGACCCTCACCTGCGGAGTCTGAGACAGGGGACGATCCCGTTGCAGCGGGGAATCGTCTACTGCCGTGACCTGAATGGGGGGACTTACTGGAGTGAGAGGAATACCCAACTCCCGAGCAAATTCAAGGTTCATAAAATTGGCCGCTGAGCCAGAGTCAATAAAAGCTTCAGTGTCCACAGACTTATCCTCCCACGTAATAGTACAGGGGAGAAGTAACTTCTTCTCTTTTTGGGGTGAGAATGAAGTGCCTAGGGTGTCACCCCCCACTACTCCTAGGCAGACCCGTTTCCCGACTTGTTAGGGCAGTTTCGCACCCTGTGCCCTGCTTCTGCACAATACAGGCACAGTTGTTCTGTTATTCTCCGCCTACGTTCCACCTGGGTCAATCTTGATCGACCAATTTGCATGGGTTCGGGTGGTGGTGAGGCTGGAGAGGGTGACACCGGTGGAGATGCCGTTACTGCGGGCGTACCAGAAGGTGCCACATACGAAGTCACCCTGACCCGGTGACTGCCCCTAGTCTGCCTCTGATGGCGTAGTCGACGATCGACTCTGATGGCCGATGATATGGCCTCATCGACTGTTGCGGGCTCGGGTAAGGTTAGCATCAAATCAGAGACCTCCTCCGACAACCCAGATAGAAAATAATCCATCAGAGCAAAATTGTCGAATCTGGCGGTAACAGACCACCTACGAAATTCTGCTGCGTAATCCTCGACCGACCCTCTGCCTTGCCGCAAAAGTTTGAGCTTTCGCTCTGAAGTTGCCGCAAGGTCAGGGTCGTCGTATATTACGGCCATAGCCTTAAAAAATTCCTCGACTGAGGTCAGAGCTAAACTAGTGGGGGACAGGTTGTATGCCCAGGACTGGGAATCACCAGTTAACAGTGTTTTAATGAAAATGACCCGTTGGGTCTCAGTCCCCGAGGATCGGGGTCTTAACTCGAAGTATGACAACACTCTACTCTTGAAATTCCGGAAGTCAGACTTGTGGCCGGAAAATTTATCAGGTACAGGCATACGTATGTCATCACTAGGAGGGGATCGCACTGAATCAACTGACGTCTGGAGGGTTTGCACAGAGCCTGAAAGGGCATCAATCAAAGCTTTGTGCTGGCCCAGTGCTTGATGAAGGTTATCCACCGAAGTGGCAAGCATACCCAGACGACCAGTGTTTGCGTCCATTTTGTTTTTTGGTCTGGCGTTCTGTAACGATCGGTGGGCGCAGAGAGTATCTGATTACCGGTGATCTGCAGTATCACCGGAAATACAGATATATACCAGATTATAAGTGAACTGCAGTCTCACCGATAATCCGATATACAAACTAACCTCTGATCACCCGAGTAGAGTGTAGTGTTTGGTGTAACTGTAACACTAAGAGGACAAGGCCTCAATGCAGTAAGGAGTACTGCACAGATTCCTTCCGCAGACCTGAGCTCTCCAAGACGGGAGGAGTCAGACTGATAGTAGGAAGGAATATCTGAAAGTGACCCTCAGGAGGAAGGATCGCTAACAGAGCGAGGAACCGCCTCTAACGGTAAGGTCGGTTCTCGAGGTCGGACAAGCCAGGTCGTACACACACGGACAGATAAAGTACAGGATCGGGAGGAAAAGGCAGAGTCAAAGTACAGGCAGGGTTCAGCAACGGGGTATCAGAAATATCGGGGTACAAAATCAGGAGGCAGAAGCAGAGTCAAGGAACGAGCCGGGGTTCGGCAACAGAGTATCAGAAATATCGAGGTGCAAGATCAGAGTTCAGGAGGATAGTCGAGGCAGGCAAAAGTCATAACATATAATCACAATCAAACTAGTACTTTAGCTATCAAATATCTAGCTAAGTGTAGGATTACAGCTCCAGCTGGTCCCGGCACACTTCAGGATCTGACTACGGATCTGGGTGCTCCCACGTATGTGATCGCACGCCAGACAAAGAGCAAGTGAACAACCAGCAGTATATATACTCTAGGACCTTTCCAGGACCTCCCTAATTGCTGGTCCAATGGGAGCAGTGGAATTTGTCAGCTGACCCAGCTGGTCAGCCGACACCCTTCTAACTGCTATTTAAACTCTGCCTCTGTGCTCGCGCGCGTGTAAGTCTGAATCTTGGTGGACTATCAGTCCCAGCCACACCAGTACTGTTTTGCAATGTATCTAATGCGGGGGTCGCCTCTGATGTGGATTCCGCCGTTACCAATGCGGATTCCGCCGCACTGCCCATGCGGCATGCGGCGTTTTTTCCGCGTTGTGACGCCATGCTGGACGCGGAAACAGCCGCCTCACCTCGAGACGGCGGCTTTTCCGCGTTTCCTCACACTTATTGTATTGTATTGTATAACCTTCCAAAAACAGGAGGTTAAAGAGTTTCTGCAAAGGAACACTGACCTATTTTCAGATTTACCAGGGTGTACGTTGGTAATCAAGCATGATATCATTACTGACCCCAAGGTTCGGATCCGCCTAAAGCCCTATCGGATCCCAGAGGCTCGTAGACAATTAGTGGCTGATTAAATAGAAAAGATGTTAGACTTAGGTGTAATTGAGAGATCAAAAAGTGAATGGAGTAGCCCTATTGTATTGGTCCCAAAACCAGATGGTTCTCTTAGGTTTTGCAATTATTTGCGGAAGCTGAATGCAGTGTTAAAATTTGTTGCCTTCCCAATGCTGAGAATTGACGAACTCACTGAGAGACTAGGCTCCGCTAAATACTTTACTACCCTTGATCTAACTAGGGGTTATTGGCAGGTGCCTCTAACAGATATAGCTAAGGAGAGAACTGCTTTTCCACACCTCAGGGATTTTTCCATTATGTTTGCATGCCTTTTGGGTTGCAAGAAGCTCCTGCAACCTTCCAATGCTTAATGAATGAGATATTAAGGCCCCACCAGCAGTTTCCAGCGGCATACTTGGACAATATGGTTATATTCAGTACATATTGGGAAAGTCATCTCCCTAAGGTCCAAGCAGTTCTAAAATCAGTTAGATGAGGCGGCCTAACAGCAAACCCTATAAAGTGTGCTATAGGACTCAAGGAGGCTCGGTACCTGGGTTAAACAATAGGACGTGGCCTCATAAAACCATGGGTAAATAAAGTGGAGGCGATCAGAGATTGACCGCAGCCACTAACGAAAAAACTAGTTCGGACTTTTCTTGGCATGGTAGGTTACTATCAAAAGTTTATCCTAAATGTTGACACCATTCCAGGTCCATTAACAGATTTGACAAAAGGAAAAGGGTCAGTAATAGTGAAGTGGGAGTCTGCATCGGACAAGTTTCAGGAGCTTAAGACTTCGAGAAGCCATTTATAGTACAAACCAATGTATCAAATGTTGGTTTGGGTGCAGTCCTGTCATAGCTTGTCAAGGGTGAGGAGCACCTGGTGGTTTATTTAACCCGGACGCTGACCCCAGCCGAAAAAAAATGATAGTATTGTGGAAAGGGAGTGTCTGGCAATTAAATGGGCATTAGAATCCCTGCGATACTATCTTATTGGTCGCTCCTTCAGGCTGACCAAAGATCACTCACCCCTGACTTGGATGTCCCAGGCCAAAGAAAGGAATGCGAGGGTCACATTAAGAGGTTTGAGAAAACCAGTAAAGGGTCCTGGAGAAGAGTGTGCGGTAAAAACCAGTAAAGGGTCCAGGGAAGAGTGTGCGGGTTCCCAGGCCACCTGGACCATGTCCATGAATTTGCCCTGTATAGGTGGAGCATGGGTGCTGAATAAATGAACAGGTAGCTTCAGGCGGCTTATTTTGGTTCCTGTTGAGTGGAAGGAACTAAGCTCTCTGGAGAAAGCTGGAAAACAAACCTGTGAGTTGCTAGTTTTGTTGAATATGTTGAGACAACAAAGAAAAAAATATTTTTGCCATTTACTCAATGGGAAGCGGCGCTAGTGGGCTTTCTCAGCTGCACTATTCCAAAAGGGGTTCCACAAACCTTTCAATTGATTAATGTAAAAAAAGGAACATGCGCTTCTAAAATATCAACTACTTTTTAATCAGATAATTGTATGAGTCAACAAATCAATATAATTTAAAAAGGATCCTATACGTATAAAAACAATCCACAATCATCCCACCATCACATTCACACAATCATACACTATGCGTGACCTGCCGCATATAGCCTTCCAGCACCAAGAAAAATTTTGTTTAGTTTCCAGGATGCAGTTCACTTTTGCAAAAAAAGGGAGCTCAAGTTGCAGCGTTACAACGAATAAAACTTGCGAGTCCTTTAAAAAAAGACCCAGTGTGTCCACAATGGCAGGTAGAAAAATTTTATATGCTCTCCACCGTTATAGAGAAACTCCAGGATTAATCCTCCCAAGGTTGTAATGTGGTCTATAATGTGCTTCTTAGATATATATAAATTGCTCATATCATTGATCCACTCAAGGTACCTTAAGTTAGATGATCAGGTCCTGCGTGGCTAAGAACTCCACAACTCTCCGTCTAGATTGCGGGGATACCCGGCGGCCTACGTCACTTCCTTCTGGCAATCCCAGTGGTGACGCTCGCTCTTCCGGGATCTTCGCTTGTAGTGTCTTTGTAGTCGGTGACGTCACCTTAAAGATATAGGAGCTCTTTTTCCGAAGTGCAGCCGCTAAGCGCTTCTACGGCTCACAGCTCTTAGATATCTTGACACATAGAAGACAGAGTCAATATCTTCACCTCCACCAGGTGAAGATATTGACTCTGTCTTCTATGTGTCAAGATATCTAAGAGCTGTGAGCCGTAGAAGCGCTTAGCGGCTGCACTTCGAAAAAGAGCTCCTATATCTTTAAGGTGACGTCACCGACTACAAAGACACTACAAGCGAAGATCCCGGAAGAGCGAGCGTCACCACTGGGATTGCCAGAAGGAAGTGACGTAGGCCGCCGGGTATCCCCGCAATCTAGACGGAGAGTTGTGGAGTTCTTAGCCACGCAGGACCTGATCATCTAACTTAAGGTACCTTGAGTGGATCAATGATATGAGCAATTTATATATATCTAAGAAGCACATTATAGACCACATTACAACCTTGGGAGGATTAATCCTGGAGTTTCTCTATAACGGTGGAGAGCATATAAAATTTTTCTACCTGCCATTGTGGACACACTGGGTCTTTTTTTAAAGGACTCGCAAGTTTTATTCGTTGTAACGCTGCAACTTGAGCTCCCTTTTTTTGCAAAAGTGAACTGCATCCTGGAAACTAAACAAAATTTTTCTTGGTGCTGGAAGGCTATATGCGGCAGGTCACGCATAGTGTATGATTGTGTGAATGTGATGGTGGGATGATTGTGGATTGTTTTTATACGTATAGGATCCTTTTTAAATTATATTGATTTGTTGACTCATACAATTATCTGATTAAAAAGTAGTTGATATTTTAGAAGCGCATGTTCCTTTTTTTACATTTTTGCCATTTATGTTAGATAGTTAGAGAGGGACTGCAGTGAGTTAGTTAGATGCTCACTCAGCGGAGCCACAGATAGTTTTATTGTTTTGTTTGTGCAACTGGCAACTGAAATTTGCAAAGAAAAACCAAGGGCCGGAGCCCACTGTTTGCACCTGAAACGTTTGCTGTCTCTCAGGCCTCTTTCACAGTGGGACGTTGCGTTTAGGTCACACAACGTGCCCCTAACGCAGCGCATGTAGGTTATGAAATTGGACGTTATTTTGCACTGCGTTATGTGTCTCTTGGTGCGCCGTTTTCATCGCATACTGATGGAACGTAAACGGTGCATGCGTTACATTTAAAAAAAAAAATTACTGAGCATGTGCAACACACATAACGCAGCAAATTTATTGCTAAACACACAACATGCAGCACTAAATATTGCTACACGTTACACACAACGCAACGTGTGCACTGTGAATGTTGCACAGACTTTGTATTGCTGTGCGCTAGTCTGCGTTATCATTTTTTATAGCATGCGACTTTAACGTCCCACTGTGAAAGAGGCCCTAAAGAGACACTGAAGCAAAAAAAAAAAAAAATATGATATAATGAATTGGTTGTGTAGTACAGCTAAGAAATAAAGCATTAGGAGAAGAGACATAAGTCGAAAGCTGGCCATACACTGGCCCGATTTGCCGCCGTTTCGACAGCAGATTCGATAACTGAGATCGAATCTGCTGCCAATCCTTCGCGCTACACGCCAAATTTCGATCCATTTCGTCCGATCCCGTCGATCGCTCCGTGCGGAAAATTACCGTCGATCGCCCGCGGGTAGGGAGCGAGTCGCTAGCGGCGTTCGAGTGCCCGACGACCGACGCAATAGAGCGGCAATACATTACCTGCTCCGCCGGCGCGACTGCCTCCGGTCACCGCTGCTCCGTCTCCGCGCTGGTCTCCGGCATGCTTCAGTTCCTCCTGCCCGGCAGGAAGTTTAAACAGTAGAGGGCGCTCTACTATTTAAACTTCCTGCCGGGCAGGAAGAAGTAAAGCATGCCGGACCCTGAGACCGAGTGGAGACGGAGCAGCGGTGACCGGGGGCAGTCACGCCGGCGGAGCAGGTAATGTATGCGGTGGGGGAGGGGAGCGGCGGCAGCAGCACCACCACCACAACAGATTTCAGGCTGAAATCGGTTCACAATCTGTTTGCAGTAAAGGTAGCTATACGATCCCTCTCTGATCAGATTCGATCAGAGAGGGATCTATCTGTTGGTCGAATCTGATGGCAAATCGACCAGTGTATGGATACCTTAATATTTGTTTCCAGTACAGTAAGAGTTAAGAAACTCCAGTTGTTATCTATGCAAATAGCCATTGAGCTCTGCCAAAGTCCTGGAGAGCTCTTACTTCTGATTAGGTTATCTCAGCTGTATTGTCTTTTTCTTTTGCAGAAAACAGTTCAGGACAGGTCAAAAGTTCACTGCCTGTTCTGCAAAAACTTTTAGAATGCTGAGTAATGTGTAAACTGCAAGTATTAGAGAATGATGCAATGTTATAAAAAAAAAAGCTGTATAACTGAAAATAAAAATATGAGAATATTTTGTTTTTCGCTTCAGTGTCTCTTTAAGTGAACAGTTGCATTTGTCGCACCATATATACATACATATATATATATATATATATATATATATATATATATATATATATATATATATATTGTACAGGACTCCAGGGATGGGTCCTGGATGGGAGATACAGTGTTCTTCTTCTGCTTTCTCCCAATGCTGATAATATTTTGATTCCTATGGAAACTAGTGATGGAGAGATAAACAGTCCCAGTGGTAATTCCTACTGGCCGAACAGATTGTGGTTTCCGCCTGTTCCTCAACTGGTGTAGGCAAAACCAATGTTCCTACAGACTTCGTTGAATTTGTTGTGTCAGGCCCATTTCACACGGGACATTTTCATTGCATTGCGTTACCCTTTTTTCCCCACAGGGTAGCACTAAAGCAATGAAATCCTATGGGCCATGGGTGCGATGCAATATGCTGGAAGTATCGGATTCAACGTGATAACAACGGTGCGTTATCAGCAACCACCCTCAGTGACGTCCGGGCTACCTTAAGTCATGTACAGTGGGTTGCAAAAGTGTTCGACCCCCTTGAAGTTTTCCACATTTTGTCACATTACTGCCACAAACATGAATCAATTATTGGAATTCCACACGAAAGACCAACACAAAGTGGTGTACACATGAGAAGTGGAACGAAAATCATACATGATTCCAAACATGCTTTACAAATCAATAACTGCAAAGTGGGGTGTGCATAATTATTCGGCCCCCTTTGATCTGAGTGCAGTCAGTTGCCTATAGACATTGCCTGATGAGTGCTAATGACTAAATAGAGTGCACCTGTGTGTAATCTAATGTCAGTACAAATATAGCTGCTCTGTGACGGCCTCAGAGGTTGTCTAAGAGAATATTGGGAGCAACAACACCGTGAAGTCCAAAGAACACACCAGACAGGTCAGGGATCAAGTTATTGAGAAATTTTAAGCAGGCTTAGGCTACAGAAAGATTTCCAAAGCCTTGAACATCCCACAGAGCACTGTTCAAGCGATCATTCATAAATGGAAGGAGTATGGCACAACTGTAAACCTACCAAGACAAGGCTGTCCACCTAAACTCACAGACCGAACAAGGAGAGCGCTGATCAGAAATGCAGTCAATAGGCCCATGGTGACTCTGGACAAGCTGCAGAGATCTACAGCTCAGGTGGGAGACTCTGTCCATAGGACAACAATTAGTCATGCACTTTACAAAGTTGGCCTTTATGGAAGAGTGGCAAGAAGAAAGGCATTGTTAACAGAAAGCATAAGAAGTCCTGTTTGCAGTTTGCCACAAGCCATGTGGGGGACACAGCAACCATGTGGAAGAAGGTGCTCTGGTCAGATGAGACCAAAATGGAACTTTTTGGCCAAAATGCAAAACGCTATGTGTGGCGGAAAACTAACACTGCACATCACTCTGAACACACCATTCCCACTGTCAAATATGGTGGTGGCAGCATTATGCTCGGGAGGAGCATCTCTTCAGCAGGGACAGGGAAGCTGGTCAGAGTTGATGGGAAGATGGATGGAGCCAAATACAGGGCAAACTTGGAAGAAAACCTCTTGGAGACTGCAAAAGACTTGAGACTGGGGTGGAGGTTCACCTTCCAGCAGGACAACGACCCTAAACATAAAGCCAGGGCAACAATGGAATGGTTTAAAACAAAGCATATCTATATGTTAGAATGGCCCAGTCAAAGTCCAGATCTAAATCCAATCGAGAATCTGTGGCAAGATCTGAAAACTGCTGTTCACAAACGCTGCCCATCTAATCTGACTGAGCTGGAGCTGTTTTGCATAGAAGAATGGGCAAGGATTTCAGTCTCTAGATGTGCAAAGCTGATAGAGACATACCCTAAAAGACTGGCAGCTGTAATTACAGCAAAATGTGGTTCTACAAAGTATTGTAGTAATTACGCACATCCCACTTTGCAGTTATTTATTTGTAAAAAATGTTTGGAATGATGTATGATTTTCAATCCACTTCTCACATGTACACCACTTTGTATTGGTATTATGGTAGAGAACAGAGGCGCCAAAAGGATAAAAACAATATTTAAAAGTTTTAAAATTATTGCTTAGGAGGCAGTGGTGGACTCACCTCCCACAAGCAGACACAACAACTGTGTATTCACAAAAGGGACATTTATTGGTATACTCCAAATAAGGTTGCAACGCGTTTCGGAGGTCAAACCCGCTTCATCAGGCAATTACAGGAAGGAGCACACAACAGCAGTATGTCCAGATAGCACCTGAGGCGCCAGGTGCTATCTGGACATACTGCTGTTGTGTGCTCCTTCCTGTAATTGCCTGATGAAGCGGGTTTGACCTGCGAAACGCGTTGCAACCTTATTTGGAGTATACCAATAAATGTCCCTTTTGTGAATACACAGTTGTTGTGTCTGCTTGTGGGAGGTGAGTCCACCACTGCCTCCTAAGCAATAATTTTAAAACTTTTAAATATTGTTTTTATCCTTTTGGCGCCTCTGTTCTCTACCATAATACTGATTGTATCCACCTTTGGTGGAGGGGGATACCCCTTCTTGTTTTTCAAGCCTACAGAGAGCGACTTCTTATTCCTGAGTGAGGACAGGCTAATCTCCTCACCTGCCTACACAGTGGTTGCCTGGAGGTAACCCTGGTTTGTGAGTATACAATTCATACTCTTTCTAATTATCCAATTACCTTGACATACTACACCATATCGGGCTCTCGGTTCTCTCTTCTTCACCACTTTGTATTGGTCTTTCACGTGGAATTCCAATAAATTTGAATCATGTTTGTGGCAGTAATGTGACAAAATGTGGAAAACTTCAAGGGGGCCGAATACTTTTGCAACCCACTGTTTAGAAGCAAGCTGTGCAGAATTAAACAGAAAGCAAGGAAGGTGTTTTCTCTAATGTTCCCACTGATATATATGGTAAAATACATGAGGGTGCCCTCTCTGGTTCCCTTTAAATAATCTTCATAGTTACATAGTAACATAGTTACATAGTTATTTTGGTTGAAAAAAGACATACGTCCATCGAGTTCAACCAGTATAAAGTACAACACCAGCCTGCTCCCTCACATATCCCTGTTGATCCAGAGGAAGGCGAAAAAACCCTTACAAGGCATGGTCCAATTAGCCCCTAAAGGGAAAAATTCCTTCCCGACTCCAGATGGCAATCAGATAAAATCCCTGGATCAAAATCATTAGGCATTACCTAGTAATTGTAGCCATGGATGTCTTTCAAAGCAAGGAAAGCATCTAAGCCCCCTTTAAATGAAGGTATAGAGTTTGCCATAACGACTTCCTGTGGCAATCTTAATCACTCTTACTGTAAAGAACCCTTTCCTAAATAAATGGCTAAAACGTTTTTCCTCCATGCGCAGATCATGTCCTCTAGTCCTTTGAGAAGACCTAGGGACAAAAAGCTCATCCGCCAAGCTATTATATTGCCCTCTGATGTATTCATACATGTTAATTAGATCTCCTCTAAGGTGTCTTTTCTCTAGACTAAATAAACCCAGTTTATCTAACCTTTCTTGATAAGTGAGACCTTCCATCCCACGTATCAATTTTGTTGCTCGTCTCTGCACCTGCTCTAAAACTGCAATATCTTTTTTGTAATGTGGTGCCCAGAACTGAACTCCATATTCCAGATGTGGCCTTACTAGTGAGTTAAACAGGGGCAATATTATGCTAGCATCTCGAGTTTTTATTTCCCTTTTAATGCATCCCAAAATTTTGTTAGCTTTAGCTGCAGCTGCTTGCCATTGAGTACGATTATTTAACTTGTTGTCAATGAGTACTCCTAAGTCCTTCTCCAAGTTTGATGTCCCCAACTGTATCCCATTTATTTTGTATGGTGCTAGACCATTAGTACGTCCAAAATGCATGACTTTACATTTGTCAACATTGAATTTCATCTGCCATGTATGTGCCCATATAGCCATCCTATCCAGATCCTGTTGCAATATGACACTATCTTCCTGAGGGTTGATGATTCTGCACAATTTTGTATCATCTGCAAAAATAGCAACATTGCTCACTACTGCATCTACTAGGTCATTAATAAATAAATTGAAGAGCACTGGACCCAGAACAGACCCCTGTGGGACCCCACTGCTAACAGTCTCCCATTTTAAATACGATCCATTGACCACAACTCTTTGTTTTCTGTCCATTAGCCAGTTCCCTATCCATAAACACAGACTCTTCCCCAGTCCTTGCATCCTCAACTTTTGCACTAGACTTTTGTGGGGAACAGTGTCGAAGGCCTTTGCAAAGTCCAAGTATATCACATCTACAGCATTCCCAATATCCATATTAGCATTCACTACCTCATAAAAGCTGAGCATGTTAGTCAAACAGGACCTGTCTTTAGTAAACCCATGTTGATGCTGAGAAATAAGATTATTTTCTACTATGAAGTCATGTATAGTATCTCTTAGTAACCCCTCAAATAGTTTGCATACAACTGATGTTAAGCTTACAGGTCTATAATTTCCTGGATCTGATTTTTTGTCCTTCTTAAATAATGGGAAAACGTGGTCTGTACGCCAATCCACTAGGACTCTGCCAGTTGCAAGAGAGTCACAAAAGATAAGATAAAGGGGTTTATCTATAACTGAACTTAATTCCCTTAGGACCCGAGGATGCATGCCATCTGGGCCAGGTGCCTTGTCTATTTTTAATTTATTTAGTCTTGCCTTCACTTCTTCCTGCGTTAAGTATTTAATATTACAGTTAGAAGATTGAGACTCTTCCGCCTCTGTAGTTTGCAACAGTGCTGTTTCTTTTGTGAAGACAGAAGCAAAGAAAGCATTTAATAACTCTGCCTTACCTTGGTCATCCAACATTGAGTTCCCACCCTCATCCTTTAGGAGTCCTATACAGTCAACCTTTCTTTTTTTAGAGTTAATGTACTTGTAAAACTTTTTTGGGTTAGATTTGATATCCTTAGCGATTTGTTTTTCAGCTTCAATCTTTGCCTGCCTAATTTCTTTTTTACAATTTTTATTGCACTCCTTATAATTGCTTAGTGCAGCCTCGGTCCCCTCCTGTTTTAAGACCTTATAGGCATTATTTTTCCTCTTCATTTTATCTTTAACCTTTCTATTCATCCATAGAGGCCTTTTTTTTATTCCTAGATATTTTGTTTCCATATGGGATATACATACTACAATATTGATTGAGTATAAGTTTAAAAGCTTGACATTTCCCTTCAGTGTCTTCCCCTTGTAGTACATTATCCCAGTTCACCAAACTTAGTGCCTGCCTAATTTGATTGAACTTTGCTTTTCTAAAATTCATAGTTTTAGTGGTCCCGCTGCCCCGTGGCCTATCAGTCACCAGATCAAACGTTATCATGTTGTGATCACTATTTCCCAAATGTTCTTGAACCTGCACATTTGATACATTATCTGGTCTATTAGAAATGATCAGATCCAGTAACGCATTCCCCCTAGTTGGTTCAGTTACCATTTGAGTCAAGTAATTGTCCTGTAGTGCTGCCAGAAATCTGCTGCTTTTACCAGAATGAGTAGCCTCAATACTCCAGTCAATGTCTGGAAAGTTGAAGTCGCCCATAATTATGACCTAATTTTTACTTGCAGCTTTTTCAATCTGCTGTAGTAATCACAGTTCTGCAGCTTCATTAATAAGAGGTGGCCTGTAGCATACCCCAATAAGCAATTGGCAACTTTTATTTCCAGAATCCGTCCCTTCCTTTCACAAGAAGCAACTAAAATGCTTGTGCATGCCCTAATCATCTCCCGTCTTGACTACTGCAACACCCTACTCTGTGGTCTACCAAAAAGCAGACTGGCACCTCTCCAATCCCTACTAAACTCTGCGGCCCGTCTCATCCACCTCTCTTCTAGATCCTCTGAGGCAGCCCCTCTCTGCCAATCCCTCCATTGGTTACCAGTTGCCCAAAGGATCCAGTTTAAACTTCTCACACTTGCATACAAAGCTCTACACAAGCTGTCGCCTCCATACATTTCCTCTTTAATCTCCAGATACCTCCCCGCTCGGACCCTCCGTTCCTCACAGGAGACCCTTTTGTCCTCCAGCCTAGTCACCTCCTCTCACTCTCGCATCCAAGACTTCTCACGGGCGGTCCCTCTCCTTTGGAACTCTCTCCCTCAGCCGGTTCGTCATGCCACGAGTCTGGAAACCTTCAAACGTACTCTGAAAACACACCTGTTCAGACAAGCCTATAATTTGCTATAGGCAGCACTGAAGGCACACTGGCTCACCCACTAATCCTGGTGTTTCCTTCCCCTTTGTTTCCTCCCCACTACCCTCTAGATTGTAAGCTCGCAAGGGCAGGGACCTCCTCCTAGTGTTTCTCATACTGCTGTAATTTTAACATATGTATATGTACCAACTACATATCAACTATGTATGTATCTGTATTTATTCTATTCAATGTCATGACTGTACAGTGTCTTGTATTTCTTATGTATATTTGTTCCCCATTATTTGTTTGTACTATGTACAGCGCTACGGAAGATGTTGGCGCTATATAAATAAAAAATAATAATAATAATAATAATAATTTTATTTCCACCATGAATATTTACCCAAACGGACTCCACATCTTCGCAATTTTCCTCCATCTCATCGTTGAGGACAGCTGTAAGAGAATTCTTAACAAAGAGACAAACCCCTCCACCTTTTTTCCCTATTCTATCCCTCCTAAACACATTGTATCCTTTTAAATTAGCTATCCAGTCATGGCTTTCATCCATCCATGTCTCGGTTATTCCCACAATGTCATAGCCTTTGTCATTCAGAATGAACTCTAGTTTGTCTATTTTATTTGCAAGGCTCCGAGCATTGGTTACCATGCACTTTATATTTTTACCACCACATTTACCAATTTTGTTTACATGAAATGGGCTACTTGAATTTTTACCAACCTCCTTAATCTTTACACTGTCCCCACCCCCCTCTCCACCCCCCATAATGTTAGGTTCCCACTGTCTTTTTACCTCATCTTGTCTACGTATTGAGACTTTATCCTCCCGCCTCCCCCCAGATCCTAGTTTAAAATCTCCTCCAACCGTTTAGCCATCTTCTCCCCCAATGCAGCTGCACCCTCCCCATTAAGGTGCAGCCTATCCCTGCTGTAGAACCTGTAGCCAACTGCAAAGTCTGCCCAGTTCTCCAGGAACTCAAACCCTTCCTTCCTACACCAATTTCTCAGCCACTTATTTAACTCCCTAAGCTCCCTCTGTCTCTCAGATGTAGCACGTGGCACTGGCAGTATTTCAGAAAATACCACCTTGGAGGTCCTTGCTTTAAGTTTATCTCCAAGTACCTGAAAATCATTTTTGAGTACCTTCCATCTCCCACTAACTTTGTCATTGGTGCCAATGTGTACCATGACAGCCGGGTCTTCCCCAGCCCCACCCAGTAATCTGTCAATTCTTTCCGCTACATGCCGAACCCGAGCACCCGGGAGGCAACAGACTGTACGGCATTCACGGTTTCTTCGACAGATTACCCTATCTGTGCGCCTAATAATTGAATCCCCTACCACCAGTACCTGTCTAGCCTTAGCTGCACTCCTATTCCCTTTCTCTTTGCAGCAGTCTGCCCCTTGGTTGCTAAGGAGCACATCCTGCTGCAGCATTGCTACTCCAGAATCCTCCTCCCCAATATTACGCAAACAAGCATACTTATTAGTGAAGGACAACTCAGGACTAGCCTCCCTGCCACTTTTTACCCTACCCCTTCTAACTGTGACCCAACTAGCGGCTGCCTCTGCTTCTTGGTCCGGCTGTACTCCACCCTCCTCATCTTCAACGGTTCCATCCAGTGTCTGGATCGTGAGATCCAAGCTCTTCTCCATGTTGTGTATGCGTCTCAGTGTTGCGAGATGCTTATTTAGCTCTGCGACTTCCGCCTCTAACTGAGCAACACGCACACACCCAGGGCAACAGTAAACACCCTCAATCCGCTGATCAAGGCATGCATACATGTTGCAGGATGTACACTGTACAACATAGTCCAACATGATGACTATTGTGCGGGGAAAAATTATTTAAAGTAAACTGTGGCGGTAAAAGATGAAACGGGAGAGTGAGTGTAGCTGGGGAGGAGGAAAGGGAGAGTAAGTGAAGTTGGGGATTGAGTGAAGTTGGTTGGGGGGAGGAGGGGGAAGGGAGGAGGAGGGGGAGGGGAGGAGGAGGGGCGGGAGGGGTGGAGGAGAGAAGGTGGAGTGAGTGAAGTTGGGGTGGAGTCCTCAAAATTTAAAGACTACACCACAACGTGCCTAGCACATTCTAACCAATGCAAAAAAACGCAATATTGGTGTAAGGCTTGGTGGTGTATTCTCCACAGTCAGCATGCAACGCATGAGCTGGCGTGGAGGAGGTACACACACTAGCACCAGGAAACAGGCTATTCCTAGTATAGTGGAGGGGAGGACTGACTCCAATAGGAGATTGTGGCACACAGAGCCGGTGCAGATCTGACAGCCACAAACAATGCTTTCGTTATAACGTCTCAGCGCAAAGTAGCGCTGAGCGCACAAACCAGAACTGAGGAGATCAGGACAGGTAGACAGAATGAACGCTTGCTAGTTAGCGGCTACTTAGCGACAGCAAGCGTCCAAAACCAGACAGACTGGAATGAGGCAGCCAATGCGCTGCGGCGATGGCGTGCCTCACAAAGACAGGACAGGATAGTCAGAAAATAGCAGGATTAAGATAGATGAACGTAACACAGATAAATATACAATAAGTATGTTTTCCTAGCGTATTACAATTACAGCTATCAATGAAACTATTTGTAACGTCTGACTAACATATGTATATATCGGCAATGAACCGATATATGACATAAGCAGGAACGCTGACTAGGAATGGAGTAACACAGGGAACAGGACTCAGAAGGATTCGCTATCTCTTCGCAGAGATGAACGCAATCCACAAACGGTAACAGAACAGGATTCAGAAGGATTCGTTATCTCTTCGCAGAGATGAACGCAATCCACAAACGGTAACAGAACAGGATTCAGAAGGATTCGTTATCTCTTCGCAGAGATGAACGCAATCCACAACAGAACCAGGAGCAGGGTAACTACCTCAGCACGGGTGGTCACGGTACGCGCAACCTACCAAAACGTGCTGGAAAGCTGACTAACTGCACACAGGATATAAACAGTTCGTGTACGTATACATCAGCGACACTGATGTATCACGTAACACAAATACAAGGAAAATAATAAACGTGCTGGTATGCATATATATTGGCAATGAACCAATATATGATGCAAAGACCAGCAAAGTATCTTTAACAAGAAACACGATCGGGGGCTAAAGCGACAGCAAGGCAGGCTTAAGCTGAAGCTATGAAAACCCAAGGAAACCCTGCAGGAAGCAGATCTTTATACTGAGGTCATCCAATGGAAGCAGACATGCAGATTCCCACACAGGTGAATGATAATCAGTCACAAGCTGACAGCAGGGAAAGACAGACAAAGCTATGCAGCTTGCATGGAAATAGATCAGAACTGCCTGAGCTGCAGCACTACTACTTCCAGCAATAGCTGCTGCAGCAGCGATCATTACAATTGGTTTAAGGTTTTTTTTTGTTTAGTCCTTACCTACTTCCTCTCACCACTCTCTTTGTGCCTGTGTTGTAACGCCTGTTTTTAACGCCTATGCCACTTGTGTCGAAGCCACTTGGTGAGCAAGCCACAGACTGAGCAAGCTCAGTACTGAGTCCTGAAGCTGACCAAATACCTCCTGTTGCAGCTAGTCCCTCCCCCTAGCTAATTGCCTGCTGCAAAGCAAGCTAGAGGGAAAAGAAAAAAAAATGTACTTTTAAAAACGGACACTTGCTGCTTAATATCAGATGAACCACAATACACAATCCACCAGATATCACAGCAGCAAAAACAATATACAAACAGCAATGTAATATAATTAGTGCTCACAATTCCCAGCAGTGAAGTGAAGCAGCCCTCCACCAAGATTAGGGCTTTGGCCTACACTTCCTGTTTAATTTAACACCTGTGTTGCAGCTATCATGATCATGTGGCATAGCTGTTATTAGGCCACCAGGAGATTTGGTCACAGGGTAACAACCATTACTGGCGGCCGAATTACGCTGTTTTTAAAGTAATTTTGGCTCTGTCTTTTTTTCTTTTTCTTTTAAAACGTTTCCATTGTAAAGAATTTTACAAGAAAACAAGCAGATATATAAAAGCAATATAAAAATTAAAATATTGCATAGAAATACACAAGACACGGTCCCAGGTATGCATAATACCTCTCAGAGGAGGCAGATTTCAGGATAACATAGTTGGGTGCCGGTAGCTTTAGGGCAACATGTACTGACATCCCAAAGGGTGACCATGGTCTAAAGATATATAGACAAACTTTCATTGAACTTAAACAAGGTCCAACGAGCAGGGTAAGTGGAAATTATGAGAGAAGACCATGTGTACCAAAAATACTAGGACTCATGTAGCGTTAAGTCAGGAAGGACCAAGAAGCTTTCCCTTGCAGCACCACATTAACTGGGCAGGAGTCCAACATTAAGGGAGAAAATGTAAACGATCAAGGCAGACCAGGTAGAAAGAACAGATAAAAGAAGAAAAGGGAAAGAGAAGGGGGAGGAGAAAGAAGGAGTAAAAGTCTCCCAAGCTTTTAGGAAGGAGGGGTTTGGGTTCCTGGAGAATTGGGCAGACTTTGCAGTCGGCTACAGGTTCTACAGCAGGGATGGGCTGCACCTTAATGGGGAGGGTGCAGCTGCATTGGGGGGGAGATGGCTAAACGGTTGGAGATTTTAAACTAGGATCTGGGGGGAGGCGGGAGGGTAAAGTCTCAATATGTAGACAATTTAAGGTAAAAAGACAGTGGGAGCCTAACATTATGGGGAGTGGGGACAGTGTAAAGAGTAAGGAGGTTGGTAAAACTTCAAGTAGCCAATTTCATGTAACCAAAATTGGAAAATGTGGTGGTAAAAATATAAAGTGCACTGTAACCAATGCTAGGAGCCTTGCAAATAAAATGGACACACTAGAGTTTATTGTGATTGACAAAGGCTATGGCCTTGTAGGAATAACAGAGACATGGTTGGATGAAAGCAAAGACTGGATAGCAAATTTAGAGTAATGCAATGTGTTTAGGAAGGATAGAACAGGGAAAAAGGTGGAGGCGTTTGTCTCTTTGTTAAGAACTCTTTTACAGCTATCCTGAACGATAAGATGGGTGAAGATTGTGAAGATGTGAAGTTCGTTTGGGTAAATATTCATGGTGGAAATAAAGGTTGACAATTGCTTATTGGGATATGCTACTGTCCCACACATATTTATGAAGCTGCAGAACTACAATTACTACAGCAGATTGAAAAAGCTGCAAGTAAAAATGAGGTCATAGTTTTGGGTGACTTCAACTTTCCAGAGGGCCTCAATTCACTAAGCTTATCTCCTGTCTTTAATCATAGAATACAGACACAGAACATTTATATCGCGCTTTTCTCCTGGCGGACTCAAAGTGCCAGAGCTGCAGCCACTAGGATGCGCTCTATAGGCAGTAGCAGTGTTAGGGAGACTTGCCTAAGGTCTCAGGTCTCCTACTGAATAGGTGCTGGCTTACTGAGCAGGCAGAGCCGAGATTCGAACCCAGGTCTCCTGTGTCAGAGGCAGAGCCCTTAACCATTACACCACCCAGCCACTTTAATAACGTTTCTAGAGATATCACCATGGTGATAAGGCATGTAGTATTCAGGATTTACCTCAGGTAAACCTAAAGTTAACTCTTCTGTCTTTAAGTTACCTCCTCAATCCGTAAAAATAACTCCAGAATTCTAAAGTTAAAGACAGGCTGTTAATTAACTGCGTGTGAAAATAACTACAGAGGAGGTAACTTATGGAATGAAGAGATAAGATAACTCTCTCACTGTGCAGTGGCAAGTTTACTCTTGCCTTATTATCTCCAGCATTATCTTAGTGAATTGAGGCCATTGACTGGAGTATTGAGGCTACCCATTCTGGTAAAAGCAGCAGATTTCTAGCAACACTACAGGACAGTTACCTAAATGGTAACGGAACCAACTAGGGGGAATGCGTTACTGGAATTGATCATTTCAAATAGACCAGATAATGTATCAAATGTGCAGGTTCAAGAACATTTGGGAAATAGTGAGCACAACATGATAACGTTTGATCCGGTGATTGATACGGGGCAACGGGACCACTAAAACTATGAATTTTAGAAAAGCAAAATTCAATCAACTCAGGCAGGCACTAAGTTTGGTGAACTGGGATAATGTACTACAAGGGGAGGACACTGAAGGGAAATGGCAAGCTTTTAAACTTATTCTCAATCAATATTGTAGTATATACAGGGGCGCCTCTAGCCATTCCCCCCCTCCCCCCGTGATTGCACCCCAGCCCCATACCCCCCACCCCCATGGTGAACACCACCCCTGTGGTGAACCCCACTCCCAAGACCCCCAAAAATCATAATACAACAGCGTTTCACCAGAAAATACACTTATTGCGGCATGGGTTCACCAGAAAATAGTTGTAATGCAGCAGAGCGTTTCACCATAAAATATACTTATTGCGGCATGCACTCACACACACCACACACACACAATATACACATGCACACAGTACACACACTATACACAGTACACACACACAGTACACACACACAGTACACACACACACACACACACACACACACTATACACAATACACACACACTACACACGCACACTACACACACACACACACACACACACACTATACACACACAGCACACAGTAGATATACACACACACTATGCTGCTACCAGGGGAGGACTGGGACCTTTTGGCCTGTGAGGAAACATAGACTTGAGGCCCGTTATCATGGCAGCCTCAGCCCGAATTATCAAGTCACATTTGCAAATTACTAGCAATTGCTATTGCGATTTTGTCGTGCACTAGCCCAGAGAGAGGAGGAGTGGAGTGAGACTGAGAATAGCAGGAGATGGAGCAGAGAGATAACCTGCATTGCAGTCCCACATTACACAGAGACTAGTTGCCAGTAATAGGACTGCTGTCCCTGCCAGTCTCCCACACAAGTCAGAAAGCAACCCTCCTGGAGTCTAGGGACTGTCAAAACTTTTCAACCTGTTTAACACATTATCTGCACATGCAGTCATTATAACAATGGGGAGAGACAAGACAGATCTGCATCATGCTGTGTATATTTACCAGCTTGCCTGGCCTCTAATTGCACTTTTATCAGCTAGCCTAGTGTTTCACATTGCTGTACAACAACAAACCTGAATACACCAGACACCAGACCAGCCCTAAATCACTGAATAAAAGGCGGCCTGGGGGGTAGTCCATGTCTGGCTGCTAATCCTGCTACGCTCAGTCTCTACATCCACGCAGTTACCAGTAGCAGAGAGAGAGGAACTGAATGAATCAGTGAATCAGAGTGAAGAGTCAGGACTCAGGAGCTGATGCTGTACTCGGAGCCTTCTCTCACTGACTCATTACTGTGGTTCTTTGAATCATTGAGCTGAAGGAACTGAATTAATCAGTGTAATACATGGGTCAGCATGGAACAGATTTCTGGTTATGTGGTGATCTGCAGTATCACCAATAATACCGATGCTATACCTGATTATATGGTGATCTGCAGAATCACCAATAATGCAAGTATAGTAAACAGACAAGTGTGGAAGTTTGAATGCACAGTGGTGTTTGGTGCAACAGTACGTACTGACAGATTTGGCAATACCTCACCAGAGGAGCTGGTGGGCACTGTCAGTACAGCGAACACCTCACCAGTGACGAGGGCTCACTGGTGAGTAGAATGGTCAGACAAATCGAGTTGGCAACAGACAGGCAGATACAGTACAGAATCGGAAGACAGAGAGGAAACGGTTAACAGGCACGCCCCCACCGCTCGGCCAATCAGGAGCGCAGTTCGCTCCCAATGATGTCAGACGACCTGCTGGTCAGCTGACGCGCCTCCTCCCCGAATAAAGGACGCCCGAGGCACGGGGAGAAGGGCAGGCAGGAGAGGAGAGGCAGCTGCGGCGGGAGCGCTGTCCGCCGCAGCTGCCAACTTCATATTTGTTACTGTACCTCCCCCCTTGAGGCGTGGACTCCGGACACGTCCCACATGGCTTCTCAGGATGTAATCTATGAAACTCCTGTCTCAGCTCCTCAGCATGCATACGATGCCCTGGCACCCAAGACCTCTCCTCCGGCCCATACCCCTTCCAAAGAACCAAATACTGAATCGAGTTGCGGACCCAGCGTGAGTCCAGAATCCGCTCAATCTCATACTCCGGTTCACCATCAATCACCACAGGGGGGGGGGGGGGAATCCACATGCACAGCCGGTTTCAACAAAGACACATGGAAAGATTTTACACCTCTCATACTGGATGGTAGTGCAATCACATAAGTCACATCATTGATCTTTTTGGAAACGGGGTATGGGCCAATAAATCTGGGACCCAATTTAACTGAGGGTTGGTTTAGGGCCAAATGCCGGGTAGGAACCCACACCATGTCCCCTGGCACAAAATCCCATTCCACAGAGCGTCTCTTGTCTGCCTGCTTTTTCTGAATCTGAAAGACTTTCTCCAGATTTTTTTTTCCCGTTAACCAAATCTACTTTAAAGATCCCTGCCAGTCCTCCAGTGCAGGGAAAGGAGATGACACCACTGGTAACGGGGAAAACTTAGGAGACCTCCCCGTGACCACCTGGAAAGGTGAAAAGCCCAAAGAGGTATTCCTCAAATTGTTGTGCGCAAACTCTGCGAATGGCAAGAACTTTGCCCATTGTAATTGAGTGTCCGCCACGTAACGTCTTAAGAATTGTTCCAACGACTGATTGACCCTCTCAGTCTGGCCGTTGGTCTGTGGGTGGTAGCCAGAAGAGAAAGACAGATTCATACCCATATGATGGCAAAAAGCTCTCCAGAACCTAGACACGAACTGGACTCCTCTATCTGACACCACATTTTCCGGAATGCCATGTAATCGGAAAATGTGTTGAATGAAGAGTTCTGCCAGTTCCTGAGCAGAGGGGAGCCCGTCTAGGGGAATGAAATGAGACATCTTGCTGAATCTGTCGACTACCACCCAAATGACCGTCTTTCCCTCAGAGCGGGGGAGTTCACCCACAAAATCCATAGATAAATGAGTCCACGGTTCTCTGGGCACAGGCAACGACTGAAGTGTGCCAGCTGGGGCCTGTCTGGATGGTTTACTCCTGGCACAAACTGAACAGTCTCTTACAAAATCCCGACAATCTAGGGGCAAAGACGGCCACCATACACATCTACCCAATAACTCCTGTGTCCTAGCCACCCCTGGATGACCTGCATTCTTGTGGGCATGAAATAATTGCAGGATCTTTAACCGTAAATGTAACTGTACAAACAACACCCCTTCAGGTTTTCCCTTGGGAACCTCCTGCTGATACGGTCTGAGAGTGAGTGACCAGTCCTCCCATGTTTCTGTGACTGCAACAACAATTTTCTCGGGTAAGATATTTCCAGGGGTTGAAGGCTGTACTGATTCCGGATCAAAACATCTAGACAGGGCATCTGCCTTGATGTTTTTGCTTCCTGGCTTATAGGTTATAATAAATCTGAACCTTGTAAAAAATAGGGACCAACAAGCCTGTTGGGGACTGAGTCTCTTGGCTCCCTCAATGTATTCCAAATTTTTGTGATCGGTGTAAACCGTAATCACATGCTCAATGACGCCATTCTTCAAATGCGAGTTTTATGGCCAGCAATTCACGATTCCCAATGTCATAATTTCTCTCAGCTGGAGAGAATTTACGTGAGAAAAAAGCACATGGATGCAATCTACCTTGAAACCCAGAGTGTTGAGACAGTACAGCCCCAACCCCTACCGCCGATGCATCTACCTCCACTATAAATGGACAGGTGACATCCACATGTCGCAAAATAGGAGCGGAGCAAAACATCCTCTTCAGAGCCGAGAAAGCAGATTGAGCTTCTTCGGACCAATTATAAGTATCTGCCCCCTTCTTGGTGAGATCGGTGAGGGGTGACACCATTGATGAAAAACCTTTAGTAAATAATTGTAGTAATTGGCGAAGCCCAGGAATCTCTGGAGTGCTTTTAAGCCTACAGGCTGAGGCCACTCCATGACGGCAGATACTTTTTTGGGGTCCATGGACAGCCCAGAAGTAGAAATGACATATCCCAAGAATGGAACCTCTGACACCTCGAATAGGCATTTCTCGAGTTTCGCATATATAGAGTTCTGTCTTGGTCTCTCCAATACAAATTTTACGTGTTTTCTGTGCTCAGTAAAATTCCTGGAGTAAATTAAAATATCGTCAAGGTAGACCAGGACAGATCGCCCCAGAACCTCTCTGAATATCTCATTAACTAGTTCCTGAAAGACGGCCGGGGCGTTGCATAACCCGAAGGGCATGACCAAATATTCGTAGTGCCCGTCAGGCGTATTAAAGGCCGTCTTCCACTCATCACCCTCCCTGATGCGTACCAGGTTGTATGCCCCTCTCAAATCCAACTTAGAGAAGATACCAGCATCAGTGATTTGAGAAAACAAATTGTCAATTAAAGGGAGTGGATAACGATTCTTAATAGTTATCTTATTCAATTCCCGATAATCAAGCCCACCATCCTTCTTCTGAACAAAAAAGAAACCTGCTCTGGCCGAAAACTTAGAAGGACGGATAAAGCCCTTAGTCAAATTTTCCTTAATGTAATCCTGCATGGCCAATTTCTCTGGACCAGACAGATTATAGAGATGACCTCTAGGGGGCATACAACCTGGTCGTAATTCAATGGGACAATCAAAATTCTGGTGAGGCGGAAGCTTGTCTGCTGATTTGGGACAGAAGACATCATACTGTGGGGGCACCCCCTCAATGTGAATCCCGGTAGAGCATATCGCAATTTTCTCCAAACAATGCTGTTGACAGAAAGGAGACCAGCTTAACAATTGGCCAGAGCTCCAGTCTATCCGAGGAGAATGTTTTTTTAACCAAGGCATACCAAGGATCACAGTAGAAGTTGCCATTTTAAGTACAAAAAACTGTAATTCCTCTTTGTGCAACACTTCCACGTGACACAAAAGGGCTGGAGTCTGAGAGAGGGCCTGCCTGCCCTGAAGTGGAGAGTCGTCGACTGCCGTGACAAAAATTTGTCTGTCTAAAGGAATCAGGGGTATTCCCCATTTTTTAACAAACTGCATCAATGAAATTAGCCTCGGACCCCGAGTCTATAAATGCCTGGGTAGTCAAAACGTGATCATCCCAGGTAATACAGGGAGTGCAGAATTATTAGGCAAATGAGTATTTTGATCACATCATCCTCTTTATGCATGTTGCCTTACTCCAAGCTGTATAGGCTTGAAAGCCTACTACCAATTAAGCATATTAGGTGATGTGCATCTCTGTAATGAGAAGGGGTGTGGTCTAATGACATCAACACCCTATATCAGGTGTGCATAATTATTAGGCAACTTCCTTTCCTTTGGCAAAATGGGTCAAAAGAAGGACTTGACAGGCTCAGAAAAGTCAAAAAAGTCAAAAATAGTGAGATATCTTGCAAAGGGATGCAGCACTGTTAAAAGCAAAGCTTCTGAAGTGTGATCATCGAACAATCAAGCGTTTCATTCAAAATAGTCAACAGGGTCGCAAGAAGCGTGTGGAAAAACCAAGGCGCAAAATAATTGCCCATGAACTGAGAAAAGTCAAGCGTGCAGCTGCCAAGATGCCACTTGCCACCAGTTTGGCCATATTTCAGAGCTGCAACATCCCTGGAGTGCCCAAAAGCACAAGGTGTGCAATACTTAGAGACATGGCCAAGGTAAGAAAGGCTGAAAGACAACCACCACTGAACAAGACACACAAGCTGAAACGTCAAGACTGGGCCAAGAAATATCTCAAGACTGATTTTTCTAAGGTTTTATGTACTGATGAAATGAGAGTGAGTCTTGATGGGCCAGATGGATGGGCCCGTGGCTGGATTGGTAAAGGGCAGAGAGCTCCAGTCCGACTCAGACGCCAGCAAGGTGGAGGTGGAGTACTGGTTTGGGCTGGTATCATCAAAGATGAGCTTGTGGGGCCTGTTCGGGTTGAGGATGGAGTCAAGCTCAATTCCCAGTCCTACTGCCAGTTTCTGGAAGACACCTTCTTCAAGCAGTGGTACAGGAAGAAGTCTGCATCCTTCAAGAAAAACATGATTTTCATGCAGGACAATGCTCCATCACACGCGTCCAAGTACTCCACAGCGTGGCTGGCAAGACAGGGTATAAAAGAAGAAAAACTAATGACATGGCCTCCTTGTTCACCTGATCTGAACCCCATTGAGAACCTGTGGTCCATCATAAAATGTGAGATTTACAAGGAGGGAAAACAGTACACCTCTCTGAACAGTGTCTGGGAGGCTGTGGTTGCTGCTGCACGCAATGTTGATGGTGAACAGATCAAAACACTGACAGAATCCATGGATGGCAGGCTTTTGAGTGTCCTTGTAAAGAAAGGTGGCTATATTGGTCACTGATTTGTTTTTGTTTTGTTTTTGAATGTTAGAAATGTATATTTGTGAATGTTGAGATGTTATATTGGTTTCACTGGTAAAAATAAATAATTGAAATGGGTATATATTTGTTTTTTGTTAAGTTGCCTAATAATTATGCACAGTAATAGTCACCTGCACACACAGATATCCCCCTAAAATAGCTAAAACTAAAAACAAACTAAAAACTATTTTCAAAAATATTCAGCTTTGATATTAACGAGTTTTTTGGGTTCATTGAGAACATGGTTGTTGTTCAATAATAAAATTATTCCTCAAAAATACCACTTGCCTAATAATTCTGCACTCCCTGTAGAACAAGGGAGTAGTAACCGTTTATCAGATAGAGGTAAAACTGGCTCGCCTAGGGTAGTACCTCTAGCTACACCTAGGCGGCACAGTTTTCCGCCTTCTTAGGACAGTTCAGAGCTAAATGTCCCTTTTCTGCGCAGTATAGGCAGAGGCCTTCTTTACGCCTGCGGGATTTCTCCACCTCAGATAGCCTGGACTGACCAACCTGCATCGGTTCATCTGAAGGAGGAGCGGGAGGAGAAAAGGAAAACGGAACAGCTTTAACTGCTATTTTACCCCGGAACTGTTTTTGGTACCGGATGCGGCAATCAATCTTAACTGCCAGTGCAGTGGCCTCATCCACTGATTTTTGTTCAGGGTGGCCGAGCATCAAATCAGACACTGAGTCAGACAAGCCAGTCATAAAGCAATCCAACAAAGCGAACTGTCCCCACCTAGCCGATACTGCCCACTTTCTGAACTCAGCGGCATAGGTTTCTACCGTGTTATGCCCCTGAGGATCTTAAGTTTCCTCTCAGCGGTCACAGCGATATCCGGATCATCGTAAATAATCGTCATTGTATCAAAAAATTTCTGAACTGAGGTCAAAGCTTCGTGATCATTAGGAAGACTGTAAGCCCAAGTCATAGAGTCCCCAGATAACAGGGTCTTGATAAAAGTTACCCTTTGACTCTCAGAACCTGAAGATACCGGTCTTAACTCAAAATATGAGAGATATCGATTTCTGAAGTTTCTAAAATCGGATTTATGCCCCGAGAATTTTTCGGGCATAGGCATTCTAGGCTCAGTAACTGGAGGGGACGGCACTGGCGCTGCTGTAGTCTGGAGGATACGTACTGCCTCAGACAGCTGGGTGATCTGAGCCTGTTGGGCATTGACCGTCTCGGTTAAAGTGTTCACCGCTATGGTCAAAGCCGCAACTTGGCGGCACAGTGCGTCCATAGACGTCATGGTCTGCTGTTATGTAATATATGGGTCAGCACGGAACAGATTTCTGGTTATGTGGTGATCTGCAGTATCACCAATAATACAGATGCTATACCTGATTATATGGTGATCTGCAGAATCACCAATAATGCAAGATAGTAAACAGACAAGTGTGGAAGCTTGAATGCACAGTGGTGTTTGGTGCAACAGTACGTACTGACAGATTTGGCAATACCTCACCAGAGGAGCTGGTGGGCACAGTAAGTACAGCGAACACCTCACCAGTGACGAGGGCTCACTGGTGAGTAGAATGGTCAGACAAATCGAGTTGGCAGCAGACAGGCAGATACAGTACAGAATCGGAAGACAGAGAGGAAACGGTTAACAGGCAGAGTCGGCAGCAATATCAGATGGGCTAAAGTACAGAATCACTGAGCAGAGGGATAGTCAAGAACGAGCCAGAGTCATACACAGATAAATCAAGATACAATCAATAATACCAACTAGAGATAGATGTATATCGCAAACACTGCATATACACCTATCACAGCAGGAGCCTGACTAGGTCTGAGTGCTAACACGAAGTATTCGCAACAGCAGACAAGTTGCGAGTGACTCCTCAGCCCTTTTGAAGCTGAGGAGTCCATGCGGCACGCCCCCCCCACCGCTCAGCCAATCAGGAGCGCAGTTTGCTCCCAATGATGTCAGCCGACCCGCAGATCAGCTGACGCGCCTCCTCCCCGAATAAAGGTCGCGGCGGTGCGCGCGCGCCCGCTCTATTGCGACCTTATGGGCAAAGGATAAACCCGTCCTCGGCGTGCTAGACACCGGAGGAATGGGGAGAAGGGCAGGCAGGAGAGGAGAGGCAGCTGCGGCGGGAGCGCTGTTCGCCGCAGCTGCCAACTTCATATTTGTTACAATCAGTCAGTGAATCAGTTATGAGTCCAGTCAGGCGCTGCTGTTAGCTGCTGCTGTGTAAACTGATACCTGAGTGGGCTGAGAGGCATTTCTTCTCTCACTACTCAGCAGCGCTCATGGCTCCTCCTGTCGCTCTAGGCAAGAATTTATAGCTGCCTGGTGGGTGAGACGCCTGTGAGTATATATATCCCATATGGAAACAAAACATCTAAGAATAAAAAAAGGCCTCTATGGATGAATAGAAAGGTTAGAGATAAAATTAAGTTGAAACAAAAAATGCCTATAAGGTCCTAAAACAGGAGGGGGCCGAGGCTGCATTAAGCAATTATAAGGATTGCAATAAAAGTTGTAAAAAAGAAATTAGGCTGGCAAAGATTGAAGCTGAAAATCAAATCGCTAGGCATATCAAATCTAACCCAAAGAAGTTTTACAAGTACATCAACTCTAAAAAAAGAAAGATTGACTGTATTAGACTCCTAAAGGATGAGGTTGGGAACTCAATGGTGGATGACCAAGGTAAGGCAGAGTTATTAAATGCTTTCTTTGCTTCTGTCTTCACAAAGGAATCATCACTGTTGCAAATTACAGATGCAGAAGAGTCTCAATCTTCCAATTGTAATATTAAATACTTAACGCAGGAAGAAGTGAAGGCAAGACTAAATAAATTAAAAATAGACAAGGCACCAGGCCCGGATGGCATACATCCTCAGGTCCTAAGGGAATTAAGTTCAGTCATAGATAAACCCTTTTATCTTATCTTTTGTGACTCTCTTTCAACTGGCAGAGTCCCTGTGGATTGGCGTACAGCGTTTTTTTCCCTTTATTTAAGAAGGGCAAAAAATCAGATCCAGGAAATTATAGACCAGCAAGCTTAATATAAGTTGTATGCAAACTATTTGAGGGGTTACTAAGAGATACTATACAGGACTTCATAGTAGAAAATAATCTTATTTCTCAGCATCAGCATGGGTTTACTAAAGACAGGTCCTGTTTGACTAACATGCTCAGCTTTTATGAGGTAGTGAACGCTAATGTGGATATTACTTGGACTTTGCTAAGGCCTTTGACACTGTTCCCCACAAAAGTCTGGTGCAAAAGTTGAGGATGCAAGGACTGGGGAAGAGTCTGTGTGCATGGATAGGGAACTGGTTAATGGACAGAAAACAAAGAGTCGTGGTCAATGGATCATACTCAAAATGGGTGACTGTTAGCAGTGGGGTCCCACAGTGGTCTGTACTGAGTCCAGTGCTCTTCAATTTATTTATTAATAGGATGGCAATATGGGCACATAAATGGCAGATGAAATTCAATGTTGAAAAATGTAAAGTCATGCATTTTGGTCGTACCAATGGTCTAGCACCATACAAAATAAATGGAATACAGTTGGGGACATCAATCTTGGAGAATGACTTAGGAGTACTCATCGACAACAAGTTAAATAATCGTATTCAATGCCAAGCCACTGCAGCTAAAGCTAATACAATTTTGGGATGCATTAAAAGGGAAATAAAAACTCGAGATGCTAGTGTCAGAATCCGCTCTGCTTGCCTTGATTCTCTGTGGCAAATGAAGAGAAAGATCCGCACCACCTTCAGAAAAGCTTAGTCTGTTTTATTGGAAAAAAACATACAAATTTAAAAAGAACTTTAAGGCAGGACAGTCCACTGTTTCGGGCTCCTGCCCATCTTCATGCTGCCTAGTTCTGAAGTAACATACAAAAACACCAACATATATACAGAGAAACAACCAATCACTGAGTATATACTAATTAGAGGACCTGATGGGAAACAGCCTATTTACATATCTAGTCACACCTCCAACTCCCCCATTGGTGGATCTGAGCAAGATCCAAACATTCAAAAAATAACTGTCAATAATGGCTGAATAAAAAAATATCAAAATCAGGCATGCCTCTAAGATGTATTGGCAAGATATCAGCCAAAACGCCATGGTGGAATATGCTGAATAGCAGAAAAAAGAAAAAAGAAAAAATCCAAAAAGTAACATTTAATTAAAGAAAACAAAACATCAAAATCCGCATGGAAATGACACATAAACGCATCAATACGACGCGACGCCATACCCGCATACGCGTATAGATGACGTAATAATGCATATCCTCTATCTAGACTACTGACGATCAAAAATACGCATCTATGCCGGACGTATATACACATGAGACAAGCGCTCAAAAAATGACGCATAAACGTATAAAAAATTACGTATCAATAAAACAATCGCCTAGAAAGTGCCACATGAACGCGTCCTAACTATACGCAATCTTTGCGACTAAAAATACGCGTAAAATTAACCAAACACCAAAAAATGCCGAAAAAATGCCGAAAAAATGTCAAAAAAAGCCGAAAAAATGTCAAATAAATGCCAAAAAAATGCCAAGAAAATGCTGAAAAAATGCCAAAAAATGCCAAAAACATAAAAATGCCATATATGAAAAAATCATGCCATATATGAAAAAAATCAATTCAGCACTTTCCACCAATGGTATATCAGATGATTGGTAGTATAATAAAAAATATCCAATAAAAGAAAGCTAATAAGGCCTATAAATATCTATGAGTCTATCAGTATCACCAATCTAGTCTCAAATCATACTCTTTATTTAACCCACTATTCACAGTGTCAAGTTCTCTGATCCATTTAGATTCTAACTTCAATAATCTAGACAATCTATCACCCCCTTTATTATCCTGTTTAACCCCATCGATGACACAAACCCTAAGCTGACTAACATTGTGTCCAAAGGTAGTAAAATGCTCTGAAACGGCCTGATCCATATTCTTTTTGCGAATGGTAGATTTGTGCGAGGCCAAACGATCTTTCAATCTCTGTGTCGTTTGGCCAACATAGCACTTACCACATGGGCATTTAAGCATATAAACCACCCAACGAGAATCACAAGTGTACCTATCTCGTATGGCATATCGTTTACCACTCATAGGGTGAAAAAAGGTATCACCCTTAATGAGGCTATTACAAATATGACATTGTAAACAGGGAAAAATGCCACATTGCTTTGGTTGTTTATTAATACTGATATCAGAATGAACCAATTTACTCCTAAGGGAGGGTGCTCTTTTGTAACAGAACATAGGGGGGCGATTAAATTCCTTAATATAAGGTAATGAATCCCTAAGAATATTCCAATGTCGTTTAATACAACGTTCCACTTGACTACTGACTACACTATAAGTGGAAACAAATGCAACCCTATCTTGTTTGTCTTGTCTACCAGAGCCTCTCCTTCTCCTACCCCCACCTGGTCTATTATCAAGTTGGTTAAGAAGTAATTTGGTAGGGTATCCCCTTTGCTTAAAGCGTACCACCATTTCGGACAACCTCAAGTCTTGTTTGCCCTCCTGGCTGACAATTCTGTCAACCCGTTGGAACTGTCCACCAGGGATATTATGGATCATGTGCTGCGGGTGAAAACTCCTGAAATGTAAAATAGCATTCCTGTCGGTCTCTTTACGAAAAAGATCGGTCACCAAGTGTCCATCTTCCTTGATAACCATGGTGTCTAAATAAGAAATCATCAACTGATGATAATTGATGGTCAATTTAATGAAGGGACACTTCAAATGCAGGGAACTGACAAAATCAACTAGGGCCGAGTGTGGCCCCGCCCACAGACAAAAAACATCGTCTATGTAACGAAGCCAACATCTGGCATATTTCTGAAAAAAAGAATTGGTATAGACAAAGGCTTCTTCATAAAGACCCATAAAAAGGTTAGCATAGACAGGGGCCACACTTGACCCCATCGCTGTTCCCCTGCATTGAAGATAAAAAGACCCATCAAAAAGAAAATAATTTTCTCTCAAAATAATATTCAAGAGCGCCAGCATTCAAGAGCGCCAGCATTTTTCGGCATTTTTTCGGCATTTTTTCGGCATTTTTTGGTGTTTGGTTAATTTTACGCGTATTTTTAGTCGCAAAGATTGCGTATAGTTAGGACGCGTTCATGTGGCACTTTCTAGGCGATTGTTTTATTGATACGTAATTTTTTATACGTTTATGCGTCATTTTTTGAGCGCTTGTCTCATGTGTATATACGTCCGGCATAGATGCGTATTTTTGATCGTCAGTAGTCTAGATAGAGGATATGCATTATTACGTCATCTATACGCGTATGCGGGTATGGCGTCGCGTCGTATTGATGCGTTTATGTGTCATTTCCATGCGGATTTTGATGTTTTGTTTTCTTTAATTAAATGTTACTTTTTGGATTTTTTCTTTTTTCTTTTTTCTGCTATTCAGCATATTCCACCATGGCGTTTTGGCTGATATCTTGCCAATACATCTTAGAGGCATGCCTGATTTTGATATTTTTTTTATTCAGCCATTATTGACAGTTATTTTTTGAATGTTTGGATCTTGCTCAGATCCACCAATGGGGGAGTTGGAGGTGTGACTAGATATGTAAATAGGCTGTTTCCCATCAGGTCCTCTAATTAGTATATACTCAGTGATTGGTTGTTTCTCTGTATATATGTTGGTGTTTTTGTATGTTACTTCAGAACTAGGCAGCATGAAGATGGGCAGGAGCCCGAAACAGTGGACTGTCCTGCCTTAAAGTTCTTTTTAAATTTGTATGTTTTTTTCCAATAAAACAGACTAAGCTTTTCTGAAGGTGGTGCGGATCTTTCTCTTCATTTGCCACAGTTTGAGTCCCATGGTGTCCGGGACTATTAGATCTGCACACCTGACCATCTGAATTTGATGGAAGCCAAGCAAGTGCGACTCCACACTCAAAAATGCCTTGATTCTCTGGACAGTTTGTTGGTTTCCTATGCAGGCTGCATAGTTCAGTTCAGGGAAAAGAGGCCTTTTTGTCAGCTTGCAACATTCGGGAGGCTTGCTGCTGTGGTGACTGATTTGCATCCACTTATCTTGCAAATTGCATTTCTGCTTCCCTTGAAGGTTTTCAGTATAAATGTCACTTCCTCCCAGAATTCCTTGCTCGTCATAGGTTCTGTTCTGTAAGACTGACCTTAGAGCCTCAGTCTCTTTGTATCTTGTTGCTAATATTTCCTAGTGTAGTTAATTCTTGGGGAGTGCATTTTGCACTCCTACTAGTGCAGTTAGTTTTGTGTATCATTTGTACTGCCTAGTCTTGTCTTGTCCTGTCCTTGCGATTGCACTCGATCTCCAGCGGTGGCTGATAGTGAATTGTTCAGTCCTGTTCCTTGATCGCATTCGCCCTAGCTCTAGAGGTGGTGGATCCCCCTTGTCTGTGTCTTGGAGTATAACCTTGGCAGAGGTTGCTACTGGTTACTCCTTCAGTCTGTTTTGTCTGGAACGAACGCTTGCTGTTGTCTGGTGTTAGGCAACCGATTAGCTAGCGTTCCCGCTATCTGTTTTGTCTGGAAGTAACGCTTGCTGTTGTCTGGTGTTAGGCAACTGTGGAAAGAATTTTATAATTAAATCTGTTAATCTTTATGTATACCCTGTATATCATGTATATCCTGTGTAACCTATGTGACTATATAGTCCACATGCACAAGATTAGATTATTGTGTTAGAGTGACACTTTAAGTTAACCAAGGAGTTATCACGATATCACTGAATATATGTTTTGAACCATTCACTGTGCACAGCTTTCTATATTCCTTCACAGTAAAAGACCAGAACAATCTTCAAAACCTCCCCCCAGTGTCATTCTGTGCCAGGCGCAGAATGAGCAGGTTGAAGGGGCCAGTCTAAACCAGTTTCCTGAAGGTGAGAGAAACGAAACAGGAAACTGGTGAACAGAAGATTTCTCGTTCCTGTTGACTTCTAAATTATTTATGAAGGACACAGAGGAGGACCGGACACACCCAGAAGAAGAAAGTGGACATTGCTCATTGGACTTATGGGATTACAGACTGTTTGGAGGGAGGAATATATTAGCATGTTAACTGGGGTATAAAGATTTACCGAGAAAGGAAGTCTCTACCCTTTTGTGACTAGCCGGGCTGCAGCTAGCCTGTTTCTCCTTTGCTGGTATATAAAAGGGTCCTCAGCTGAGTGAATAAAGATTTCTAAGGTTTTGGCAACTGAACGAGGAGTGTCTCATGAGTAAGTTTATTTTCTTTTAACACAACCGATTAGCAAGCGTTCCCGCTATCTGTTTTGTCTGGAACGAACGCTTGCTGTTGTCTGGTGTTAGGCAACCAATTAGCAAGCGTTCCCGCTATCTGTTTGTCTTTGTTTTCTGTGTTCATCGAACGCTTGCTGTTGTCTGGTGTTAGGCAACCGATTAGCAAGCGTTCCCGCTATCTATTTGTCTTTTGTTTTCCGTGTTCATTTGATAGTCAGAGTTGGTACGTTTGTCACTGTTGCGCTTCTCGTGCGGTGACCGTGATATTAACGCGCTTGTCACTGTTGCGCATAACGTGCGGTGACTGCGTTTAGTTAGTTCATTTGTTATTTTCCTTGGCGTTTGGATTGTAGTCAATTGCTGTGTCTTCCTTTACTCACTCATGCTCTGTCTTTGCTCAGTCTTGTGTTTCTGATAGCAATCGCCTCTCTTGCGATTGGCTTTCTCACTCTGGTCTGTTCGGTTGTTATGTGTCTACCATCGCCGTGTGGCGACTAGATTGGTAGACATTCCTATAGTCTGTCTCTGTTCTTGCTCTCTATTGTGTTGATACCTTGTTTATATTGCCCAGTGCTGCGTCACATCGTGCAATTTCAATCTGGCATCTGTGGTGGTTCAGAGGACTACTTCCTCTGTACTCCACAGCTCCACCTGCTGGTTGGAATTCCCATCTACAAGTGTATTTTCATATACTGGGTACTCTGCTTCTGTGATTGTGGGGATTCCCATCTGCTTCAGCGCACTTGGTGTGCGCTGATTGTGGAAATCGACCCCAGATCATTACATTATGATGAGCCATACTGAAATTCCCAGTGTAGAGGGAATCTCTGAGTTGTACGATTTTGTTCATTATGGTTCTTGTGTCTTTAAAAGATATAAGACGCTGAACTCTGAAACCAGAGATGATTTTATATCAGAGTGTTTGAGATTTCTGGCTAATCCTGAACTTCAGGCCACTGACATTTCGACTTGGGGTGCTCAGATTGCTTACAATCTTCTCCAAGGGGATCTGTTTGTATAGGCTGATAAATGGTCTAAACACTGGAATCTGATACATAACCCTCGCAGATTTCTTGCTTATTTATTTTCTTGTAAGCTGGAAATTCCTATGCGTTCCCGCTATCTGTTTTGTCTGGAACGAACGCTTGCTGTTGTCTGGTGTTAGGCAACCGATTAGCAAGCGTTCCAGCTATCTGTTTGTCTTTTGTTTTCCGTGTTCATATGTCAGTCAGAGTTGGTACGTTTGTCACTGTTGCGCTTCTCGTGCGTTGACCGTGCTATTAACGCACTTGTCACTGTTGCGCATAATGTGCAGTGACCGCGTTTAGTTAGTTCATTTGTTATTTTCCTTGGCGTTCGGATTGTAGTCATTTGCTGTGTCTTCCTTTACTCACTCATGCTCTGTCTTTGCTCAGTCTTGTGTTTCTGATAGCAATCGCCTCTCTTGCGATTGGCTTTCTCACTCTGGTTTGTTCGGTTGTTATGTGTCTACCGTCGCCGGGTGGCGACAAGATTGGTAGACATTCCTATAGTCTGTCTCTGTTCTTGCTCTCTATTGTGTTGCTGCCTTGTTTATATTTCCCAGTGCTGCTTCACGTCGTGCAATTTCAATCTGGCATCTGTGGTGGTTCAGAGGATTAGTTGACAACATGGTGGATGCCATAAACAACATACAAGATAAACAATCTGCCCAGGAAGAAAGGTTGTTAACTATTGAGACTAAAATGTAAGATATGAACAATAGGGGTTGCAGGGACAACCTTAGATTAAGAGCAGTCCCTGAATCCATCACTGACATCAGAGGATTTACCCTGGCTTTATTTAGAGCACTCCTGCCAGACTGTCACGAGGAGCTCCTTCAGTTTGACAGAATTCATAGGTCACTGATGAAACCTAAAAGACTAGATCTCCCTAGAGACATAATATTGAAAATGCACTACACCAAAACTAAAGAAATAATCTTGAGAGCAGCCAGAGATATGGGCCAGCACCAGGGCCCATATGCAATAAACTTTTTCTCCTGAGTTTTCTCCTGGAAAATAATTTTTCATCTTGTATTTAAAATAATTTTTCAGCGTTTTGCAATTAAAAAAAATACCAAAAAGTAGTTAAACTACTACCAAAATTATTTTGAGCACTTTCTTGCGTTCTGGGGATTTAAAATGCATTTTTTTACAAGTTGTAAAAATATCACTCAGGTGAAAAAATGAATTGCATATGGGTCCAGGTCTCTACCAGGTCTCTACTTTGCAAGCGGGCCTTAAAGCTTTGAAGGAAAACAATGCCCTTGACCCCGCTGAAGAGATGATGTGAAATTGTTCCCATATGGCCGCAGCCTCTAAAGCAGTGGTGGCTAACCTTGGCACTCCAGCTGTGGTCCCATGAGGCATTGCAATACTCTGAAAGCTCTAAGCATAATTCGGGGAGGCAGTGGCATGATGGGATTTGTAGTTTTGTCACAGCTGGAGCGCCAAGGTTAGCCATCACTGCTCTAAAGCATAAGCCATTAGATTTAGTGTCAAATTTCGCAATCCGGTCAGGGTTTAAGTGCCATCGTAGAAGCACATTATACTGAATCTCAACAATGGAAGCACTGATAGAGCATTGAGGTGTAAATGACCAGACTGAGTTTAAATCATCCATCTCAAGAGTGATACTAAAATCCTCCTCCTCTTTTCCATCTACATGCACGGTCTTGGTAACTTAATCAACTCATTTGGTTTTCAATACCACCTATATGCAGATGATACACAACTGTACCTCTCTGCCCCAGACCTTAACTCCCTCCTCACACGAGTTCTCAACTGTCTGTCCGCTATATCCTCTTTCATGTCCTCTCACTTCTTAAAATGTAATATGAACAAAACAGAACTAATAGTCTTTCCACCATCTCTGTCCACCTCTATGCCTGATATTACAATAAATGTTAATAACACGCCTATAACTTTAGTTCCTAAAGCACGGTGCTTAGGGGTAATATTTGATTCTTCTCTCTCATTTATTCCTCACATTAACTCCCTAACCAGCTCCTGTCATCTCCAACTCAAAAACATAGCACGTATCCGTCCTTTTCTCTCTCATGACACAACCAAAATGTTAGTACATGCGCTTATTATATCTCGTTTGGACTATTGCAATATACTGCTTGGCGGACTTCCAACTAACCGACTAACACCGCTCCAATCTGTACTGAACTCTGCTGCTCGACTCATTCATCTCTCCTCTCGCTCTTCCTCTGCTGATCCTCTCTGTCAAACTCTTCACTGGCTACCAATCAACCAAAGGATCCAGTTCAAACTTTTAACCCTAACCTCCAAAACTCTCCACAATGTCTCTCCCCTATACATCTCCTCACTAGTCTCCAGATACCAACCCAACCGCAATCTCAGATCTGCACATGAGCTTCTTTTATCCTCTTGTACAATTAACTCCTCACATTCACGTGTACAAGACTTCTCACGTGCCTCACCCCTCCTCTGGAATGCCCTTCCACAGCACATCCGCCACTCTGCCACCTTTGAAATCTTTAAACGCTCCCTCAAAACCCACATTTTCCGACAACCATATTACCTAGCTTAGGCCATGCACCCACTAAATAACCTAATTATGCATTGCCTGTACATATAATGTAAACTTTCCCACCTCTTGTTTCCACCCCTTTCCTTTAGACTGTAAGCTCGCAAGGGCAGGGCTCTCACCCTTTTGTGTCATGGAATGTTATTTGAATTGCTTGCACTCTGTAATCACCTGTTCTGTATTTTGTACCAGTGTTCATATTTGATGTATATCATTGTCTGTATCATTATGTATCCCTTGTTTGATTTTCTTACATTGTACAGTGATACGAAATATGTTGGCGCTTTATAAATAAATAATAATAATAATACAAATAACAAATACATTTCACCCAGAGTAAAATGAGCCATAAATTACTTCTCTCCTATGTTGCTGTCACTTACAGTAAGTAGTAGAATCTGACATTACCAACAGATTTTGGACTAGCCCATCTTCTCATAGGGGGGTTCTCAGGATTTTCTTCATTTTTAAAAGCACTTAGTGAATAGCAGTTGCTCCGTCCAACTGCCAGAATAGTGTGCAGCGAGCAGGGAGGCTGGCCAGCATCTTTGTATTAATCATTTTCAGGGAATGTCTTTATAAAGAGTAAAGGCCATGCTGAGAATCCCCCATGAAGAAATGGACTAGCCCAAAATTGGTTGGTAATGTCAGATTTCTACTACCTACTGTAAGTGACAGCAACATAGGAGAAAATTAATTTATGGCTCATTTTACTCCGGGAGAAATGTATTTCTTATTTGTATGCGTTTTAAATTTTAAGATTTTCGTGACAGTTCCTCTGTAAAGAGTGCATGATTATAGGATCTTTTATAGTTTTGAGCTGTGCGGGGGGGGAGGGGGGGGGGTCAACTAGAGACCCATAAAGGGGGATGGGAAATCTAATGCCACAGCTAGTTGCGATATTTGGCCACCTTATAATGGGCTGTATTATTAGGGATTCCTAGACCACCATCCTTCTTTAATCAGAAGAGGGTGTTTCTCGGAATCCTGGGTCTGGTCTTTCCCTATATGAACGCAAAAATCGAGGATTGCAATTGCTTAAGTACTGGTGCTGGGATATTAACAGGTAGGACCCAGAAAGCATAGAGCAATTTAGGGAGGCTATACATTTTCACAGCAACAATGCATCCAATCCACAAAATGCAGTACCTCTTCCAGCATTCCATGGACCGGGCAACATTCTGAATTAATCCAGGGTAGCTGGCCTTGAACATCATGCTATGAGAACTTGTGATATAGATATCCAAATATTTTAGCTTAACAGGTTCCCATATAAATTCAAAAGAGGATTGTAGAGCCTGGAGTTCTAGAGCTAGAAGAGAGATGTTAAGGGTTTTAGATTTAGGGCTGTTTATTTGAAGACTCGAGATATCTTCAAATGTGAGCAGGATATCTGCTAGGTTGGATAGGGAATTTTGAGCTTCAATAAGTGCCAAAACAACGTCGTCCGCGTACATACAGAGTTTATGTTGGCGACCAAACAAACAGGTAGGCCCCCTAACATCATCTCAACCATTAATAAATAATGCCAAAGGTTCCATTGCAAACGCAAATAATAACAGCAATGTGGCATCCCTGTCTGGTACCTCTACTAACTGGAAAAATATTGGAACGGTACCCACAGTAATGAACATATGCACGTGGAGAGTACTTAAACAGGTACTCCCAGCAGAGCGTATCGAAGACTTTTTGTATGTCAAGGGGTAGAAGCATCATGTGGGTGCCTGTCTGTTCCACAGAAGATACTTGTAACGATTGCAGGTTTCTATTTCCGTGGTCAGCGCACAAGATGCACGCTGACACAGCGGAAATCCTCCACAAGCGTATAATTAGATAGTACCCAGCTTGGATGCAAAGCACCAGTAGAGGGCAACTCCCACCAGCAGATGGAGCTGTGGAGTGCAGACGAGCACAGCCTCTGCACGGCCACAGATGCCAGATGGGAATTGTACAGATAAAGGAAAAGTAGGGCACGATAGCCCTCCAAAAGAGAGAGCACAGAGACAGACTAAATGTGTGTTCCCCAATCTAGTCGCCACCCAGCGATGGCGAACACACATTCGCAGAAACAAAGCGGGAACGCAATCGCAAGAGAGAGGCGATTGCCAAAAGTGACACAAGGCTGAACAGAACAGAACACGAGAGTAGCAAAGGCACAGCAAACAACAATACAATACAATACAATAATACAATACAATAACATTTGTAAAGCGCTTTTCTCCCATAGGACTCAAAGCGCATAGCTGTGTCTCAGATTAATACAGGGTTTCAGGCTGGGTTGTGTTACAGAGGAGATAGTCAGATGTTCATGAATGCCAGACTGAAAAGGTAGGTTTTCAGTTTAGACTTAAATGCTTCCAGGGATGGGGCTGTCCTGATTGGGTGTGGCAGGGAGTTCCAAAGTGTAGGGGCAGCATGACAAAAGGCTCTGTCTCCAAAGGTTTTGAGGTGGACTCTGGGGGTGACCAAGGTGTTACGTCCTTTTGATCTAAGATTGTGGGGGGTGTGATGTAGTTGCAACAAGTCCTTCAGGTATCCAGGGCCCAGATTGTGCAAGGATTTGAATGTTAGTAAGCCAATCTTAAACAGAATTCTCCATTTTATCGGTAGCCAGTGGAGTGAGCTCAGGGTTGGTGTTATGTGGCAATGGCGGGGTTGGCTCGTTAACAGCCTTGCGGCGGTATTCTGTACTAATTGCAGGCGGCGTAAGTCTTTCTTATGCAGGCCTGTGTAGAGGACGTTGCAATAGTCTAACCTTGATGTGACGAAGGCATGAACTAGGGTTGGAAGATCCTCAGAAGGAATTAGGTGTTTAATCCTTGCAATATTCCTTAGGTGAAAGAAGGAATGTTTCACAACAGCTGAGATTTGATTCCTGAAGCTTAATTTCCCATCAATCAGTACTCCCAGGCTGCGCACACAGTCTGAGTTGTTCAGGTCTGAGCTCCCTATCCTTAGCGGTGTTGGTTGAGACTGGAGCTGCTTTGCTGTTGAGCCCTGGCCCTCGATAACAAGAACCTCAGTTTTGTCAGCATTAAGTTTTAGCCAATTATTATTCATCCACTCCTGAAGCTCAGCTAAGCATGCGTTTATTTGTGGAGTAGGGTCTGTGACATCAGGTTTGAATGACAAATATAGCTGGGTGTCATCAGCATAGCAATGATATGTCAGGCCATGTTTTTGTATGATTTCTCCAAGTGGCAGCATGTATATGGTGAACAGTAAAGGGGATAATATTGCGCCCTGAGGTACACCGTATTTTAGTGGTACAGGGTTGGAGACGAAGGGCCCTAAGGCTACCCTTTGTGTTCTGCCAGCCAGGAAGGAGTTGAACCACCGGAGAACAATGCCATCTATGCCACAGTACTCTTGTAGCCTGTTGAGTAAGATTTCATGATCGACTGTGTCAAAAGCCGCTGAGAGGTCGAGCAAAATCAGGATGGAACATTGACCCTTATCTCTTGCAATGAGCAGATCATTGCAAATCTGGGTGAGGGCTGTTTCACAGCTGTGATATTTCCTGAAACCAGATTGAAGAGGGTCAAGGATGTTGTTTCTGGAGAGCCTGGCTTCAAGTTGGAGGTAGACAGCCTTTTCAATAACTTTTCCCAGAAAGGGGAGGTTTGAGACAGGTCTGTAGCTGTTTAGAGCATCTGGGTCTAAGGATGGTTTCTTGAGTAGAGGCCTGACGATTGCTTCTTTCAGAGTAGAGGGAAACCACCCTTCTTGTAAGGAGCCGTTGACTATTTTGTGGAATGCCGGTGTAAATAGTTCAGGGCATTTCAACATGAACTTAGTGGGGCCAGGGGCCAGATCGCAGGTAGTCTGGCGAAGGTTTGAGAGGATATCCAAGATGTCTTTTCCAGTGATTACCTTAAAATCAGACCATGGTGGTAGGCTATTTTTGCACCTGTTATATGGCTCTGCATGGGTTTCTGGGGCTGTGAGAAGATAAAGAAAATAACAAACGCTAGCAAACACGAACACCGCACTCATTCGCAACAGCAAACGCGTTTCTGCACGATCACCGCGCGTTAGGCGCCCAGTGATAAGCGTGCCACCCTAACTGACCAATGACACACAAACACGAAATAGAGAATGCGAACGCTTGCTAAACGGTTACCTCACCGAGCCTACAGCAAGCGTTCGTACAAGACAAGACAGAGAGGAGGAACGGCCAGCAGCAACCGCAGCTCTGGCCTACACTCCCAGACAGAGTTCAGAAGGAACCACCGCTGCTACCGCTAGAGCGAGTGCGATCCAGACAGACAAACAGATGGGGCTACCAGTAGCAACCGCTGCTCTGGTTAGCACCCCCAGACAGACAGAACGATTCCCTGCCGACCGCCGCTGGCGACAAGGCAATCGAGACACAAAGACTGTACAGGCAAAACAGATAATGCAACCTGACTGTACTAGAAGAGCTGCCTAGTGCAGTCCCAAGGAATTACTCTAAGATAAACTTTAGCAAACAAACAGGGCTGATACTCTAGGAGAGTTTATCAGTAACAAACCATGAAGATGACCAGCAAAGGATTCTGGGAGAACATGGCATTTATACTGCCAGCCTTCAAAGGAGGCAGCTAGGCAATTTGCATAACAAATGTATGCAAATTCCTCAGCAGCAGAGCAGGTCTGAAACTTGCAAAGACAAGACAGGTCTCTTTTCCAGAGACCTGCAGCCCTCAGACTTAAGGAATGGTCAAACAGCTGTCTGTCTGTGCAGACAGCTGAGCGGATCATTACAGTACCCCCCCCCCCCCCCCTCTAGGGACGGATTCCAGACGTCTCTCAAAACTGACATTTCCAAAAAATTCTAACTGAAGACTCATGATGGTCGGGTCAGCCCGACAAGGCCCAATTCCAGAGACAGTCTTCCCGAAACCGACCTCATCGGAAGCAGAAGCCACCGAAACATGCCCATCAGTACTACAAGTCTCAGCGTACCACCCATCAGAACTGTGAATGCCAAAGAAGAACCCATCAACACCCTCCAAGCAATACCCACCACCTTCCAGAGACCGTCCAAAAATACCAAACCTGCCACAATACCTGTTCGAAGTGTCCCTTTCAACACAAAAGCCACTGCTGATCCTATCCAGGGTACCAAGCAAAATTTCTCCCGGAATCTCCCAGAACCCTTTGAAGCTCCGCAGAGATCCCAAGAGGCCAGAGCGCTCACCAGGCTCACATGGAGAACTGCCAAGAACCCCTATGGAACCTATGATTGTTCCGGATTCAGAATTACCAGGACACCCATCAAGATCAGGACTTTCAGGGACCACTTCTGGGCATGCAGGCAGGCAGGCAATATCAGAACATGTCTCCACCGAGGAAGCATCTGAGCATGCTGGTAACCGAGGCACACTTGGGCTTTCTGGGTCACAGAGCACATCGGGGTACACCAGCACAGGAGAAACCTCAGGACATGTCGGGGAACTGCCAACCTCAGAGTCCGACACGACAAGACCCAAACCAGGACCGGGCAGAAAATCATCACGAGTAGAGGTCACAGGTACTGGTCTTTCAAAAGAAGACTCGGACTCAGACTCAGAAGTTTCTGTGACTGTAATATCATCTAACCAAAACTCATCATTGACTACACATGAGTGAAGCTCCACAAGAGCTGCAAAGGTAGTCAGCACGACAGCAATGCCCACTGAAGTGGGCAACACCTCAGACGGATCTGGGGGGCAGGAGGCATCTCCTAGAAGTTCTGCACCCTTTAGGAGGGACTTGGAAACCTCCAAAACATCAAACAAGACCTCAGGAGTGTAATTTTTCAAGTTTTCTGACAAGGATTCTGAACTATCCATGTTACAGGGCCGAACATTAAACACCTTCTGCGGACAGGGCAGATGTCCCAGGAATGGTTCTACCATATACTGAGACTGAATTTCATCATCAAGACAAGGATACACAGGAATATCTAGTGAAACCAGCTCTGACTCTCTGAGTTTCGTTTCTCTGCAGGCAGAATCCTCCATAGCTGTCAAACCAGACTGCAATTCTGAAATGGCAGGACAGCAGATGCAATTAGCTGCAATACCTAGAGGAGCCTCTGGGCTCCCTGCAGGAGGTACCTTGTGAGATAATATTGACTCATCCAGAGTACAGGGTGGAAAATCATTACTTTCCTCAGTATCAGATTCGCATAACCAAAGCGCTATCTCACCCCTAGACTCGGCTAACAATGTCGAATCCGAGGAGACAGAACGCAAAATTTGCGAATCCAGGATCGCTTTAGGTTGCGAAACTGACACTTCCAAAGCGCAAGCCTCCGCAATCTGTGGAGCAGACTGCAAGGTGTTCAAAGGGTTACTTTTGAGGCTGCATGGTTTAGGAATTTTCTCCATAGCAGGATTATGTGAGAAACATGCATCAGATCGCACAGATTCAAACTCCAAACAAACAGAAGAGAATCCATCAGAATTCACACAGGTGTCCACAAACGAGGCACACCAATTCATTTCAGGTCGCACAGTGTTTAAACTCACTTGCTTTACCCCAGAAAGGCAAGAATAATCATTTGACAATGGTGTCTCTTTATTGGAATCAATTGGTTGGTGTGTGTGCAATTCATCCAAAATCGTCTGCCACACACAAATCACCGTATCCACAAAACACTCGTCACACTCATCAGAATCAATCAAAATGTACATAGAATCAAGACAAGCATTCAGAATATCTTCACTTTTTGCGATGTAAAAATCGCAAAAGGCCTTCCAATCAAACTCAAATTCCTCCATCAAAGCTCCCAACTCCCACGGAGCAAATGGAGGTTCAAACAACCCTGTATCAAGGTAACCTTCATATGGGTTGGGATCAGGAAGATGCAGAGATTTTTTAACTGCTTTAATATAATGTATGATCCTACCTATAATAGGATCCACATATGCCTTTGCCTTAGGCAATGAAATCTGAAGCAAATCGAACATTCCCTCTACCCTGGGAATTTCGGTTTGGCTGGTCATCCTGTAACGATTGCGCGTTTCTATTTCCGTGGTCAGCGCACAAGATGCACGCTGACACAGCGGAAATCCTCCACAAGCGTATAATTAGATAGTACCCAGCTTGGATGCAAAGCACCAGTAGAGGGCAACTCCCACCAGCAGATGGAGCTGTGGAGTGCAGACGAGCACAGCCTCTGCACGGCCACAAATGCCAGATGGGAATTGTACAGATAAAGGCAAAATAGGGCACGATAGCCCTCCAAAAGAGAGAGCACAGAGACAGACTAAATGTGTGTTCCCCAATCTAGTCGCCACCCAGCGACGGCGAACACACATTCGCAGAAACAAAGCGGGAACGCAATCGCAAGAGAGAGGCGATTGCCAAAAGTGACACAAGGCTGAACAGAACAGAACACGAGAGTAGCAAAGGCACAGCAAACAACAATGAGAAGATAAAGAAATAACAAACGCTAGCTAAACGCGAACACCACATTCATTCGCAACAGCGAACGCGTTTCTGCACGATCACCGCGCAATAGGCGCCAAGTGATAAGCGTGCCACCCTAACTGACCAATGACACACAAACACGAAATAGAGAACGCGAACGCTTGCTAAACGGTTACCTCACCGAGCCTACAGCAAGCGTTCATATAAGACAAGACAGAGAGGAGGAGCGGCCAGCAGCAACCGCAGCTCTGGCCTACACTCCCAGACAGAGTTCAGAAGGAACCACCGCTGCTACCGCTAGAGTGAGTGCGATCCAGACAGACAAACAGATGGAGCTACCAGTAGCAACCGCTGCTCTGGTTAGCACCCCTGAGGCAGAATACAGAAGGAGGCACTGCCACTACCACTAGGGCGAGTGCGATCCAGACAGATGAACAGAAAGGGCTACCAGTAGCAACCGCTGCTCTAATTAGCACCCCCAGACAGACAGAACGATTCCCTGCCGACCGCCGCTGGCGACAAGGCAATCGAGACACAAAGACTGTACAGGCAAAACAGATAATGCAACCTGACTGTACTAGAAGAGCTGCCTAGTGCAGTCCCAAGGAATTACTCTAAGATAAACTTTAGCAAACAAACAGGGCTGATACTCTAGGAGAGTTCATCAGTAGCAAACCATGAGGATGACCAGCAAAGGATTCTGGGAGAACATGGCATTTATACTGCCAGCCTTCAAAGGAGGCCGCTAGGCAATTTGCATAACAAATGTATGCAAATTCCTCAGCAGCAGAGCAAGTCTGAAACTTGCAAAGACAAGACAGGTCTCTTTTCCAGAGACCTGCAGCCTTCAGACTTAAGGCATGGTCAAACAGCTGTCTGGCTGTGCAGACAGCTGAGCGGATCATTACAATACTGTATTATATGAAACAAGTGTCTAACATTATCTCCAGCTTGTCTCCGAGGCATAAAACCCACCTGGTCCAATCCGACTAGCGAGCAGATGCCTTCGTTTAGCGTTGTCGCCAAAATTTTTGCAAGGATCTTGATATCAACATTTAGCAGAAAGATGGATTGGAAATTGGACCAGATGATATGATCAGTGTCAGGCTTGGGGACCATGCTAATGCCAGTCAAAAGATACTCCATGCCTGGTTTTAATCCTTGTAGTAGGCAATTGAACACTTTTCTAAAGGATGGGGCAGAGGATATGCGCAAACGTTTTGTAATCGGTGAAGGGAAACCGTCTGGGCCAGGGGCCTTACTAATCTTAAGAGTGAATTGCTCTGAATACTGCTTCAGAGTAATACCTTTTTCTAAGTCTTGTTTAAATGATTCACTGCTAGGAGGGAGGAGACATGAATTAAGAATACTGTCTAATAGTAAGGGATTGATATTAGCGGGGGACTGGTAAATCTTGGAGACGCCCTGTTGAAAAATATTAACTATTTTATGAGGATTGCTAGTAAATTCAGCAGTGCCAGTGCAGAGCTTAATTGCTTTAAAATTCGGATCTGTACGCTTCAATTTGCAGGCAAAAATAGAGGTGAGTTTGTTGCAGTTAACGTAAAAGTGAAATTTATTTCACAGGAGGTGTTTTTCTGCTGAGCTTGTGAGATGTAAACTGTGAGTTTTTACGCGTCCTTGAAGCAAGATTGTTTATTTTGAGGAGAGGGATTAATATTAAGCTGCTCAACTGTCCTTGAATAGTCCTGTTCTAATTTTAAACATTCTGGAAATTTACATTTCTTCCTATTGGAAGCCATGCTTATAAAATTACCTCTCAGGACAGCCTTATGAGCTTCCCATATGACATAATTAGAGGCATCTGAAACATTGGGATTAGGTGCAAAATAATCCTTTAAGTGACTCTCAAGTGAGGCAATCACAGAAGGATCAGAAAGTAGGGATTGATTAAGTGACCAACGCATTTCGGAAGGCTTAGTGATGATGGAGGACAGGGTGATAATTACCAAGCTATGGTCAGACCATGAGATTGGTTTAATTGGAGCGTTAGATAATTTTGGAAGGAGAGCGGATTGGCTAAAACAATAATCTATATGGTAAAATGAGTTGGGATGGGAAAACAAGTATATTCTCTTTTTACAGGGTTTCTCTCTCTACAACAATCAACAAGAAGAGCTGTACTCCAAAGGTTTTAAAATTGCTTGGCGTTACAGAGGCCTGCAGTGTTGGGGCAGGGGGTTCTAGGATTGTCGCGGTCTAGATGTGGATGAAGACACAAATTGGAGTCCCCACAAGCAATCAACACACCAGTAGCATGTGTCTGGAGAAGGTCTGTGAAATGTTTAAGAAACTGTAGCTGGTTAGAGTTGGGAGCATAGTAAGAAGCTATGGTTACCTCCATATCATGAATGCCCAATAATATAAGGTACCTACTATTATGGTCTTTAATTTACCATTTACATATGAAGTTAACAGAACTTCTGAAAGCTACAAGGAGACCTCTGTGCTTAGTAAGAGCACTAGCAGTATAAAATTGAGGAAATGTGCGATGCATGTTTTTAGGGATATGAGCTCTAGCGAAATGAGTTTCCTGTAGACAAATTATGTCTGCATGGGCAGCACAAAAATATGCAAAGGCCTTTGACCTTTTAATTGGGCGAATTAAATCCTTTCACGTTCAAAAAGCATATGTTCAAGGCCATGGTAGTAGAGTGACGGACTTAAAAGCTACAGTAAGAGGAAGTCCAGTAGGGGACCTAGACATTATAACGTCAGAGTGCTATAAGGAACCTGCCTGTTTCTGATGATGTTTTCGCTGAGACCCGGGCAGAATCCGTTGCTTCCGGGTCTCTGGCGCTTGTTCCCCGCTGATGACGCTGCTGCTGAGACACAGGGCACAAATTCTAATAGGCGGAGGGCGCATTCCCAGTACGCTCTCCGCAGATGTAAACAATAGTCAGCTGACTCCGGTCAGCTGACATTACAGCTGACACCTAGGTAGGTGTTCTGCTCTGTGATTGGATGTGTGGAGTGTGGTTGGCCACTGAATGGATGACAGTAATACTTAAACCTGCAGAGTGCTCCCAGTCATCGCCCGTGATAAGCATAGATGTGGCTAGTTGCTGGGTGCGCACTAACACTATTGAATTACTGGATCTTGACCCTTGGCTTGTATTTGAACATTCTTGTCTGCCGTTATTAACCCTTGCTTTGATTCCTGGATACTCATCTGCTGCCTGGACTGACCTTTGCCTGTTACTGAATACTCTTGCATGCCGCCTGAACCAACATCTGCCTGTTGTTGGATACTCTTGCCTGCCGCCTGGACCGACCTCTGCCTGTTACTGGATACTCTTGCCTGCCGCCTGGACCGACTTCTGCCTGTTACTGGACACCCTTGTCTGCCGCCTGGACCGACCTTTGCCTGTTAACTGGATACTCTTGCATGCTACCTGGACTGACCATTGCCTGTTACTGGACACTCCATGTATATGTGAACTAATCCTTGCCTGTTGCTTGCATACCTTTGCATGTGGACCTTGCATAAACTCTCTCATATATCGCCTGAATCATTCACTGCCTGTTGAATAACTTTGCATTTGAGCCTTGCATGAACTCTCTTATATACTGCCTGGATCATTCACTGCCTGCTGAATAACCTTGCATGTGGACTTGCGTGAACGCTCTCATATATTGCCTGGATCCTTCACTGCCTGTTCCTGATACCTCTATCATTACTGACAATCAATGCTGAGGGCCTCATCCTCCTAGATCAAGGTAATAACACTGTGTGATACTTATGAACTATTGAACTGAGTTACTTGCCTCAGTGGGGTTCTGGTGGGTTATTGTCCTCTCTACCTCAGTCTGTATGACTTGCACGTTAAGACCTGGGGTAAACGTAGTCAGAAGACAAATAATGTGTCCTGTTCATGTGGGGACTTGTCTATAGGTAAAGACCGTGGGTCGGGCTCAGAGCCATGGCAATAGATTGGGGCATAGAGACTGATTGGGGACAAAACCTGTCAGTCCTTACAAGGGCCGAGTCGGGGAGTTATAAACCAGAAGAGATTAAGAAAAGGAAGGAGAGAAAAAATGAAATAGAGATAGAACTGGTTATCTGCCACTAAGAACCACTCAGGGCCAAGTCCAGAGATATCACCACAGCGACGGAGCATAAGTTGTTCATGCAGGCGAAATGCCCCGGGAGACTCAAGGACACTATCAGTGATTAAATGTTGCATTGCAAGATTGTCTTCACAAACCCAAAGACCTCTTTGTAGTAATATACGACATACAAGGAGATTGTTGGAGCACAGGAGGGAGCACGAGGAATAAGCTTAGAGATAATTACTACTTGGTCTAAGCAATTACCCAGTGAGGGATGTGTTAGGAGAGGATGAGAAGCATCAAATATGTAAATGCACGGCCAACCCCAGGTTAAAAGTAATAAAAAACAAAATTTTACTCAGCTATATGCACACTCGGGAACGTACATTCACTTACTACAACATATTCAGATCTATCTTCAATCACATACCAGCAAGCTCACACAATCGCATGGTCGCACACAGACATACAAACACACATACATAAACAAGCACGCTCACCCATTCCATAACTCATATGTAAGGACACTTACATCTGACCTCCTCTCCTTAATCTGCCTCTCCTCTCCTTAATCTGATCACATACTTATTTAGGCTGAAAATCACTATGGCAGTAGGAAGGGTGAGAAAGTATCCCCCATGTATCCAACAAATCCTTAAAAACTTTGGAGCATTGCATTGAAATACAAAAATGGGAGGTGAGCTGGAAATTAGCATAACGGTGAAAAGGGCACTTCTGTGATGAATACTCACACCGCACGCCAAAGGCACACATTTCCAAGGGGAAAAGGAATCAAAGAAATTGGTTGGCGTACAGTGGGGGAATCCCACCAGTAATGCAAACTCCAATATAACATAATGGAATTGGGGGCATTGTCCCCGGCTAGAGCTTGAAGTTAGCTTGCAACTCAGTGCTATTTGTACTTTATATGCCTCCTGTCTGACAACCTACCAGGATAAATTTGCATATTAAACAGACTAAATGACAATAATAGAAAGATGTTACCGCAATATCAAACTAAGATAAGTTAAAATATTAATATGCTAATGTGCCACCAAGCTAAAAGACTGCAGGAGAAAGCATGCATATTGTGGAGGCAAAATGTTCCCAGCAGTAATAAGAGTCATAGATGTCAAATGTATTGCTTAAAAAGAAAGAAATATGGCAGCCTCCATATACCGCTAACTTCAGTTGTCCTTTAACCTTTAAAATGTAAAATCTAAAGGCAACCTATTCCTACCTTACCCTATTACATAACCCTATTATTATGATTATTAGTTCTTGTATTTATAAAGCGCCAACATATTATGCAGTGCTGGACAATAAATACATACAATGTAAACAGGGTGAGAGACAGAGAGGTAGCACATGGTTATACAACATAGCACAAGGTTGTACATGCAAACAGGGTATAAGATGCCTGATCAGGCGATTTAACAAGTTAAGGACTGCAGTCATAAAACCCCTTAAAGGGAACCTAAACTGAGAAGGATATGGATTTTTCCTTTTCAAATAATACCGGTTGCCTGACTCTCCTGCTGATCCTATGTCTCTAATACTTTTAGCCACAGCCCATGAACAAGCATGCAGATCAGGTGCTCTGACTGAAGTCAGACTGGATTAGCTGCATGCTTGTTTCAGGTGTGTGATTCAGCCACTACTACAGCTAAAGAGATCAGTAGCACTGCCAGGCAACCGGTATTGTTTTAAAGGAAAAATCCATATCCCTCTCAGTTTAGGTTCCCTTTAAGGACCAGACACTTTTTTTCATTCAGACCACTGCAGCTTTAACAGTTTATTGCTCGGTCATACAACCTACTATCTAAATGAAGTTTACCTCCTTTTCTTGTAACTAATACAGCTTTCTTTTGGTGCTATTTGATTGCTGCTGCGAGTTTTAGTTTTTATTATATTCGTCAAAAAAGACATCAATGTTGTTAAAAAAATTATTTTTTTTAACTTTCTGTGCTGACATTTTTCAAATAAAGTAAAATTTCTATATATACTTTTGTCCAAATTTATTGTGCTTCAAGTCTTTGATAAAAAAAAAAAAATCCAATAAGTGTATATTTATTGGTTTGGGTAAAAGTTATAGCGCTTACAAACTATGGTGCCAAAAGTGAATTTTCCTATTTTGAAGCATCTCTGACTTTTCTGAGCACCTGTCAGGTTTCATGAGGTGCTAGAATTCCAGGAAAGTATAAATACCCCCCAAATGACCCCATTTTGGAAAGAAGACATCCCAAAGTATTCACTTAGAGGCATGGTGAGTTCATAGAAGATTTTATTTTTTGTCACAAGTTAGCGGAAAATGACACTGACAAAAAAAAAAAAAAAGTTTCCATTTCTGCTAACTTGTGACAAACAAAAAAAAAAAATCTGCCACGGACTCACCATGCCCCTCTCTGAATACTTTGGGATGTCTACTTTCCAAAATGGGGTCATTTGTAGGGTGTGTTTACTGTCCTGGCATTTTCGGGGGTGCCAAATTGTAAGCACCCCTGTAAAGCCTAAAGGTGCTCATAGGACTTTGGACCCCTTAGCGCACCTAGGCTGCAAAAAAGTGTCACACATGTGGTATTGCCATACTCAGGAGAAATAGTATAATGTGTTTTGGGGTGTATTTTTACACATATCCATGCTGGGTGGAAGAAATATCTCTGTAAATGAGATTTTTTTTAATTTTTATACACACAATTGTCCATTTACAGAGATATTTCTCCCACCCTGCATGGGTATGTGTAAAAATACACCCCAGAACACTTTATACTACTTCTCCTGAGTACGGCAATACTACATGTGACACTTTTTTGCAGTCTAGGTACGCTAAGAGGCCCAACGTCCTATGAGTACCTTTAGGATTTCACAGGTCATTTTCAGGCATTTGGTTCCTAGACTACTCCTACCGGTTTAGGCCCCCTAAAATGCCAGGGCAGTATAGGAACAAGTGACCCCATTTTAAAAAGAAGACACTCCAAGGTATTCCGTTAGTAGTATGGTGAGTTCATAGAAGATTTTATTTTTTGTCACAAGTTAGCGGAAATTAATTTTTATTGTTTTTTTTTCACAAAGTGTCATTTTCCACTTACTTGTGACAAAAAATAAAATCTTCTATGAACTCACCATACACCTAACGGAGTACCTTGGGGTGTCTTCTTTTTAAAATGGGGTCACTTGTGGGGTTCCTATACTGCCCTGGCATTTTAGGGGCCCTAAACCGTAAGGAGTAGTCTAGAAACCAAATGCCTGAAAATGACCTGTGAAATCCTAAAGGTACTCATAGGACGTTGGGCCTCTTAGCGCAACTAGGCTGCAAAAAAGTGTAACACATGTGGTATCGCCGTACTCAGGAGAAGTAGTATAATGTGTTTTGGGGTGTATTTTTACACATACCCATGCTGGGTGGGAGAAATATCTCTGTAAATGAGATTTTTTTTTAATTTTTACACACAATTGTCCATTTACAGAGATATTTATCCCACCCAGCTTTGGTATGTGTAAAAATACACCCCAAAACACATTATACTACTTCTCCTGAGTACGGCGATACTACATGTGTGACACTTTTTTGCAGCCTAGGTGCGCTAAGGGGCCCAATGTCCTAGGAGTACCTTTAGGATTTCACAGGTCATTTTCAGGCATTTGGTTTCTAGACTACTCCTCACAGTTTAGGCCCCCTAAAATGCCAGGGCAGTATAGGAATCCCACAAGTGACCCCATTTTAGAAAGAAGACACCCCAAGGTATTCCATAAGTAGTATGGTGAGTTCATAGAAGATTTTATTTTTTGTCACAAGTTAGCGGAAATTAATTTTAATTGTTTTTTTTTTTTACAAAGTGTCATTTTCCACCAACTTGTGACAAAAAATAAAATCTTCTATGAACTCACCATACACCTAATGGAATACCTTGGGATATCTTCTTTCTAAAATGGGGTCACTTGTGGGGTTCCTATACTGCCCTGGCATTTTAGGGGCCCTAAACCATGAGGAGTAGTCTAGGAACCAAATGCCTCAAAATGACCTGTGAAATCCTAAAGGTACTCATAGGACGTTGGGCCTCTTAGCGCACCTAGGCTGCAAAAAAGTGTCACACATGCGGTATCGCCGTACTCAGGAGAAGTAGTATAATGTGTTTTGGGATGTATTTTTACACATACCTATGCTGGGTGGGAGAAATATCTCTGTAAATGAGATTTTTTTTTATTTTGTACACACAATTGTCCATTTACAGAGATATTTCTCCCACCCAGCATGGGTATGTGTAAAAATACACCCCAAAACACATTATACTACTTCTCCTGAGTACGGCGATACCACGTGTGACATTTTTTTGCAGCCTAGGTGCGCTAAGGGGCCCAACGTCCTATCCACAGGTCATTTTGAGGCATTTGGTTTCTAGACTACTCCTCACGGTTTAGGGCACCTAAAATGCCAGGGCAGTATAGGAACCCCACAAGTGACCCCATTTTAGAAAGAAGACACCCCAAGGTATTCCATTAAGTGTATGGTGAGTTCATAGAAGATTTTATTTTTTGTCACAAGTCAGTGGAAAATGACACATGAAAATAAAAATCAATTTCTGCAAACTTTTGACAAAAAATAAAATCTTCTATGAACTTATCATACACCTAATGGAATACCTTGGGGTGTCTTCTTTCTAAAATGGGGTCACTTGTGGGGTTCCTATACTACCTTGACATTTTAGGGGTCCAAAACCATGAGGAGTAGTCTGGAAACCAAATGCTTTAAAATGACTGTTCAGGGGTATAAGCATCTGCAAATTTTGATGACAGGTGGTCTATGAGAGGCCGAATTTTGTGGAACCGGTCATAAGCAGGGTGGCCTCTTAGATGACAGGTTGTATTGCCACTGAAGTGCAGGAAGCGCAGAATGTTCTCAAATCGTGACCTGGACATAACAGCAGAGAACATGGGCATGTGATGTATTGGGTGCTTAGACCAATAAGACCGCAATACATTCTTTTTGACTAGACCCATGTTAAGGAGAAGGCCCCTAAAAAATGTTAAGTTCGTAAAATTGGAGTGGCTTCCACCGAAAGGCTGGGCATAGTAGCTTCTTGGATTGGTGGTTGCGTATTGTGTGGCATAACGGTTGGTCTCAGCCACAATTAAGTCGTACCAGCAGTGATCAGAAAAACAAAATTCTGTCACTGCGGTGGGGCGAGTGAGGGTTTGGCTGGGTGATCAGAAGCCCGCAGGGGGCAGATTAGGGCCTGATCTGATGGATAGGAGTGCTAGGGAGTGACAGGTGGTGACAGGAGGTGATTGATGGGTGTCTCAGGGGGTGATTGGATGGGAGAATAGATGCAATCAATGCACTGGGGAGGTGATCGGAAGCGGGTCTGAGGGTTTGGCCGGGTGATTAGGAGCCCACACGGGGCAAATTAGGACCTGATCTGATGGGTAGGTGTGTTAGGGGGTGACAGGTGGTGACAGGAGGTGATTGATGGGTGTCTCAGGATGTGAATAGAGGGGGAATAGATGCAAGCAATGCACTGGGGAGGTGATCGGAAGGGGGTCTGAGGGCGATCTGAGGGTGTGGGCGGGTCATTGGGTGCCTGCAAGGGGCAGATGAGGGTCTGGTCTGATCTGATGGGTATGATGGGTAGCAGTGACAGGTGGTGACAGGGGGTGATTGATAGATGATCAGTAGGTGATTACAGAGGAGAATATTTGCAAGCAATGCACTGGCGAGTTGATCAAAGGGGTCTGGGGGGCTATCTGAGGCTGTGGGTGGGTGATTGGGTGACCGCAAGGGGCAGATTAGCGTCTGATCTGATGGGTAGCAGTGACAGGTGGTGATTGATAGGTGAACAGTAGGTGATTACAGGCTAGAATACAGTATATGCAAGCAGTGCACTGGTGAGTTGATCAGAGGGGGTCTGGGGGGCTATTTGAGGGTGTGGCGGGTGATTGGGTGACCGCAAGGGGCAGATTAGGGTCTGATCTGATGGGTAGCAGTGACAGGTGGTGACGGGGTGTTTGATGGGTGATCACTGGGTGATTAGAGGGGAGAGCAGATGTAAACAATGCACTTTCGGAGGTAATCTGAGGGTGGGTCTGCGGGCAATCTGAGGGTGTGGGCGGGTGATCAAGTGCCCACAAGAGGCAGGTTAGGGTCTGATCTGATGGGTGGCAGTGACAGGTGGTGACAGGTTGACAATGCGGGTGGGCGGAGCCTATTGCCGGCGGATGAGCGCGCATCACAGCGCGCAATGCCCGGCCAGCTAGTGTCCCAGGACCCGACGACAATTGGCGTTATGTGGTCCTGGGCGTGCCACTTTGCCGCCGCATTTTGGCTATGTGTGGTCGGCAAGTGGTTAATTAGGACCCAGCAGTTCAAGTCCAAGTTAGTCCACAGGAAGGATGTCATTGGTGGGGTTGCAAGATCAAAAAGGACACACCATGGGGGGAAGGGACCCTGCCAAAGGCTTGCAATCTAAAGGGGAAGGGGAGGGGCACATAAGGTGGGGCTGTAAAAAACCCTACTTCACCGAATCTTAACTTTAAAACTCCCTGGGCATTTACATTGGCTATGTTCTAGCCAAACACTTGTACATCCCAAAAATTGAAGTCATGCCCATTAACTGAGTCATGCTCATTGTAAGTTGGCAGCCAGGAATACCTTACCTGTTAATGCTGCTGGCAGGTAAACTGATTTAAAATGATACTCTCCCTAAAGCTCTCTGTACACTGTAAAGCTCTCTGTGCACTCTCTCATGAAAATTCCTATTAAGATGTTTGCGAAGCTTCATTCATGAGCTAGTATATTCGTTTGGGGCAAAGGCAGAAATAGTCTTACTCTGCTAACGTTACAAAACCCCAAATATCTTGGAGGCTTAGCTCTTCCACATTGTCACCTATATTATTTAGCAGCCCAATGATTCCATTTATACAGTATCATGAATTCCATAATAGTAAAAACAGATTTCTAGACCTTCTTTTATGCGACACAAAGTTTCTTTGTGTTTCTCATTACTTGTATTCAAGGGCCTAAAGGGTAATTCCCAACATTCTCCCCTCCCTAAGATGTTTAGGCCTTTGCGTAAAAGCTGAAAAATAATCTTTAAAGTGTACAGGCTGAAAATGAATCTTTCCATTTCTAGAAGATAGTTTCATAGGGTTATAACATATTTTATCAGCTGCTTGATAATGTAAAGATTAGACCCTTTATGCAACTTATAGATGAGTTTGCTCTGCCTGCTTCAGCTCAATTATTTTATATCGAGGTTAAACATGCTTTGTTGGCTCAATTCTCAGCTATCACATCAGCGTTAGCTGAAAATGAAGCTTTTACTATTATATATGACCCTTCTCGTAAACGCCTAATCTCTGTGCTTTACAGCTCTTTAATACACCCCAAAGCTCATACCATGGATACATTTAAAAACACTCCTGGGAGCAAAATGTGGGTCCTATTTCTAATGAGGACTGGGATGATGTCTAGACTCCTTTCAAATGTTTATAAGGTCTTACCTCATCGCTCACATAGGCAAATCTTCCTACCTCAATTACTATCTCTAAGTACTAACCTGAAATATTTCTAAATTGCCCCAAATACTTCTTGGACCTGGGTAATTTTTCTCCATCTGATTTGGGACTGCCTGGCAGTTCAGGCTTACTGGCTCCAAGTCACTACATTTTTACATGATGTCATGGGTTCCTAGATGCCTTGTGACCCCAAACTCTACACTCTTCATTTTTTACCTGACCTTATCAGACAAGTAGGTGCTAGTCTACTTTAGGGGACTCAGCAGAAAACCTCATGGGGAAATTCAGCTAACGTGATTGGGTGGACAGCACTCTCTGGAACTGCTATTTTTCCAATAGGTTGTAGTAAACTACACCCACACTATCTGGCCAATCCCAACGCTTTGTCCTATAAGAGGGTGCTGTGATGGGAGAACTTGATGGACAGATGTCTTTTTTAAACCAAACTATGTAACTAAATAACTGTTCCCTATGAGGTTTCCTGCCGGGCCCCCTAAAATAGAAGCTGACAAGTATACCAAAACTTTTCTTTTCAAGGTCTTGCTCTTGGCCAAGAAAACCTTGACCAGATTTTTGATGCGCCCTGTAGCCCCCTTCTGTACAGACTGGGTGTGCATGGTTAACACTTTCCTTTTATATCAAAGTCTAATTTATGAATATTGAACATTGTGGAACTGTTGCAAAGTTTGATAATATTTGGCTTATCAGGAAGCAGTCAAATCTTACAAATAATTAGGTTTCCTAATTCTTTAACGAAAGAGAATCTGTGACTGCAACCATACAAAAAAACAAATGCAATCATCATCATCTCCTTTACGCATCCGTGCCATTTTATCCACTCTATGCCGCAATCTTCCCCATAAAAATTACTTTTTAAAAATTGTTTATCAATAACAAAGATGGCCACGACCCCGGAACTACTTCCGGGGCAAAGCAGCATGCACTCTGCTCGTGCACTCTTATCTGGAGCCATGCACAAGAGCAAAGCTGTTGTGCTGCTCATGTCCGCATTTCTTTGCTCGCACAGAAGCACTGAGTGGAGACACGCTGTCGACACAAGGGAGAGACAGGATGAGGCACGTAGGGATGCTTCTTTAGCTTCGATGGTGGTGCACTGGCTGAGCCTATTACAGCTGATGCTGCCCCTTCTGATTTCATCAACAAGTGTCAACAAGCAATAATTGAGAAGGCACAGCAGAGACATGGTGGACATTCTGACAGCTCAAGTAGGGCTGAAGACTTCAGTAGTGGCAACACTGCATGGACCAACACAGAGAAAAGGGGGTTAAATTCTCTTCAAGTACACTTTAACCTCCTAATGACTGCTCCAGTCCACTGAGCAGTGCGGCAACTCCACGCAATTGGCGTGAATGGCTGCGGGCGGAGATTGCAGGAGATCGCGCAAGCCGATGCATGTGCATCTTCGCATGAATGATGGATCGCCGCTCCGCCATCAGTCTCTCAGCGGTGATAGCCACCTATTAACACTGTAGAGCGCTGCAATCAAAGGCACAAAGGCGTTCCGCTGTCATAGGCTGAAGCCTATGACAGCCGATCGCACTGATTGGCTGGCGGGGGCAAAGAGGGGGATTATAAAAATAGTAAAAAAATAGAACAATTTATTTGAAAAATATTAAAATAAATAAATAAATACACATATATATATATATATATATATATATATATATATATATATATATATATAACACCTGGGGAGCGATCAGACCCCCCCACCCCAACAGAAAGCTCTGTTGGTGGGGAGGAAAGAGAGGGGGGAATCACTTGTGTGCTGAGTTGTGCGGCCCTGCAGCGAGGCCTTAAAGCTGCAGTAGCCTATTTAGTAAAAGATGGTTTAACACCGTGGTCCTTAAAGGAAAACTTAAGTCAAATATAAAAAATGATTTTTTACTCACCCGGGGCATTCCTCAGCCCCCCGAAGCTGGACGGTGCCCTCGCAGCCCCGCTCCGATCGTCCTGTCCCCGCCGGCGGCTACTTCCGGGCTCGGCGACAGTTGCCGACGGGCTGGGAACGCGGCTGATTTTCCGCGTTCCCAGCCGCTAAATCACCCTCTATGCTGCTATAGCGTATATGTTATACGCTATAGCAGCATAGAGGGTGATATAGCGGCTGGGAACGCGGAAAATCAGCCGCGTTCCCAGCCTGTCGGCGGCTGTCGGCGAACCCGAAAGTAGCCGCCGGCGGGGAGAGGACGATCGGAGCGGGGCTGCGAGGGCACCATCCAGCTTCGGGGGGCTGAGGGATGCCCCGGGTGAGTAAAAATCATTTTTTATATTTGATTTAAGTTTTCCTTTAAGTGGTTAAAGGCAGTTGACTATCCTCTTTTATTTGTTTGCAGCACAAACATCAAGTTACCTCTTAATGTAATTTAGTTTCTGCATTAGTTGTGCACTTAAATATTTTATGCACATGCTGTAATTGACTGTCCTGGATCAGATTCATCCATGCTATCTAAGTGAGGCCTGTCTGGGCCATGAAATTCAGGTGATAAACCTCAGGAACCGGGAGAGGAAAAAGAAAACAGAAAACATCAGGAGTGCCAGATAGTGTACTATTTCCATGCAATGAATCAATGTGTGAAATAATTACTACTTACGAACCTTGGTTGGTATTAGGCAAGCACAGTATCAGGCAGGTGGAGTATTCCATCTCTACATGGATTGGGTATACTCTTCAGGATAGGTTGGGTCACACTCACAAAAAGGACCACTGGATAATTATCACATAGGGGACACCCCTTGGGGTGAGGGGAAAAATGTACACAAAATGGAAGGGGGCACCACAATGTAGTATGCAATGGGTAAACTTGAGTAATGAAAAAAAATCTTACTTCAGGTGGGTGGTTTGAAGTTAATAATTTAATTGGACAAAGTGTTTGTGAATACACACATAAAACGGCTTACAGTCGTATGCTTAAATAAAAATGAATTCAATATACACTGCATTCCAAATTATTATGCAAATTGTATTTAAGTGTCATATAGATTAAATGTTTTATTTTTCAATTAAACTCATGGATGGTATTGTGTCTCAGCGCTCTTTTGATCACTGAAATCAATCTTGGACACCTCTGATGCATGTACTGCATATGAATCAACCACCGGGAGATTTGGGCGCTGGGTGAAGCTGATAAACTGCTCACCCTGCTCCTGCACAAGCCCTGACCGGCGCTAATTACTATTCTCCCGCCAGGTTGCTGTGGATTGTGGGGAAAGATGTAATTCAGCTTTCAGCTATTGCTAGCAGACGAATTACAGTGTTTTTATAGTAATTTGTGATCTGTCTTTTGACGGCGACCAAACTGCTCACTGAGTGCCACTAAAGTCATAATTCCTATTACGGCCTATGGTGGCACTGGCTGCACCAAAATCCCTCTGATAACTAGTTTGCTAGGTGAGCCCGATTTCAAGGAAAAACTACTAAAATAGGGTGTTCCACATTATTATGCAGACCCCCATTTTTAAAGAGTAACTGTTAGGCTCCCTGCAAACTGCATGCGATTCCCATTCCGCCTTTTAATCGGTTTTTACCAGGGCTGTGGAGTCGGTCCAAAAATCCACCGACTCCGACTCCTCAGTTTAGGGTTCCACCGACTCCGACTCCTCGACTCCGACTCCTCTAATTTGCATATTACAATTTTGTTGATTAAAAGTATGTAACATGAAATTCGTCTCTTAACTGCCAACGCTTAGGAATTTTTCAAGACAACTGAAGTGAGAAGGATATGTAGACTACTATATTTATTCCCTTTAGACTAAAACTAGTCCTTGGTAAGAGTACTTGTAAAAGGTACAAACCGGAACAAAGAACATCTATCAGGCCCTAGGCAATGTAAGTGTGGGTACATGTAAGAATGATGTGCAGGTACTCTGCAGGGGAATGAGGAGATTGTAAACAGACAACACCTCTGTGTTCAATGTGCACAGCATTCTCAGTGGATTCCCTGCAGCTCTGTGGGGAGTGCATATGTAGAGTATAGTACTACTGTGTAACAAAGTAAACCTGAGACAGATAAAATTAATGTTTTATACATACCCGGGGCTTCCTCCAGCCGCCTTCAGGATAATCAGTCCCTCGTTGTCCTCCTCCACCACCTGGATCTTCTGCTATGAGTCCAGGTACTTGAGCCAGTCGGGCGTAGTGCGCATGCACACACTCCGCCGCCAGGAGCATACTACACCGGTGCAGCACTATTGCTCAGGTGCAGAATGTTCCTGCCTGTGGGAGCGGCATGCGGCCGGACATCGCTGACTGGCTGAATTACCAGGACTCATAGCAGAAGATCCGGGTGGTGGAGGACAGCGAGGGACTGATTAGCCTGAAGGGGGCTGGAGGAAGCCCCAGGTATGTATAAAACTTTACTTTTCATCCGTCTCAGTTACCCTTTAATTTGTAGTCACCAAACCAAATTTTAACAACATATCAAATTATTTGATTTCATCAGCAAAGGGAGTGCATACATTTGCATAAATCAGCATCAATGCAGAATTATTTCCATCTCGTTGACCATCTCTATTAGTGACACAGCTACACATCAGGCTTTATTCTTACAGCATAGATGTTATTTAGTATATATAAGAGATTCCTGTGTACACATCATATATACAGTCACAATCAGATATGTATATCTGACCTTAAAAATACGGGGACTGCTTTATTGAAGCAGCACAAGTAACTCATTTTGATTGATTTATTTCATTTTTGTGGACTAAGCACAGCTATTACTGTATATATGCTGTATATATACATTATTTTTTATGACTATTATCTGAGAAATAGAACATTTTATCATATTTTCTATTTTAATTACAGTTACAAATTCATTAGTAGTCGGAGTCGGAGTTGGTGCATTTTTTCCCGACTCCGACTCCAGGCACCCAAAATTGCCCGACTCCACGACTCCGACTCCACGACTCCGACTCCACAGCCCTGGTTTTTACATCCGATTCCGATTTTTAATCTTTACTGCATGCTGCGTTTTTTGATCCGTTTTTCTGTTGAATGTATTCAGGGAAAATCGGAAATGGAATCGGAAAACGGATTTGCAGTGTGCCTTAGGCATTAAATACAAAATTAATTTTCTAGTGCAGGCTGTTACAATAGTCAGGAGGATGCTAACAAGGCAAATCCAAACTTTAAAATCAATCTTACTGTGCTCCTTCTCTTGCCATGCCCCCAGGCTCTAAGATGGTACGCAGACTAACATAGACGCAAAAAAGAAGTGACATCCTATGCTGTATCAGCCTGATTGGCTGAAGCCTCTGTCACGCACCTCTCTGCGCTGTGATTGGCCGCCTGCTCTCTCCTTCACTCTCTATGTTTCAGCCGTGTTAGTGCGCAGGGAGGGGGCCAGAGGCTGTCTCCTGTCACTGTCCTCAGCCCCCCTCCTCCAGAGGCATGTGGGCTCCCTCTCTGTTGCATCTGCCGCCCGCAGAATTCTCCCTCTTCCACGTGCTGAATATTGGGGAAGGATAAAGGAGCTGCACACAGACTCCCTGATAAATGGTTCCAGGCACTGCAGTTCCCTTCTATACTCTCTGCACTGCCTCTAGTGGTAGTGCAGAGAACAGATGGGAACGCCAGCACTTGGATACATTATTAGGTGAGCCTGTGCCTGTGCCTGTGCCTGCTGCCTGTGCTCTGAATCAGTGCGGGGAGGAGGGGGATGCGGAGGGGGGATTCTTTAACTTGGAGGGCAAAAGATGGCAAAAGATTGAAAATTAAAAGAAACCAAAATGTGGACAGTGCATTACGTCTCATATGTAAGCAGAGCAAGCAATTATCTACTTACATATGTATTTTTTGTGGGGGGCATATGATGGCTAACAGTTGTTTTTTAAGCAATATGAGTAAGAAAAATGATCTCTCTGCTGCCAAAGTGTGAAATATTTCAATGCCTTGGACAAGGTATGAAAATCATTATAATTCATGAAAACTTAAGCATGATCATTGTACTGTTAAAAGATGTGTGGCTGACTCATAGCACACACGGGTTTGTGCAGAAAAAAAATGAGCAAGGGTTCTGCCAAACAAATACATCAGTTTTAGAGAGCAGCTGCTAAAATGACATAACGAAGCAACAAAAAGGTATTTGAAGCTGCTGACGCCTCTGCAGTCCGGTGAACATCAAGGTGCAGGATCCTCCAGAGGATTGCAGTTATGCATAAAGCGTCTATTCAGCCTCCCCTAACCAATGCTCACAAGCAGAAAAGGCTGAAGTGGGCCCAGAACTACAAGAAGAATACTTTTCAAACAGCAAGGAACATTGCTGGGACATCAGCAAGAAGGTGGCAGAGTCATGGTTTGGGTCAGAATAATAGGGGGAGAGCTAGTTGGCCCCTATTCTGAAAAGTATGTAGAGTTTCTAACTGTCCACTTTATTCCATGGTACTTAAAGAAGAACTATGCTTTCAGTGGCAAAATCATCTTCTTGCATAACAGTGCATCAGCTGCTATCAGCATAAAAGAAGAGACACTTATAGTGTGGCCCTCATCCTCCCCTGACCTCCATCATAGTGAGAACCTTTGGAGCATTATGAATCAAAATATATATAAGGGTGGGAGGCAGTTTACATCCAAACCGCAGCTCTGAGAGGTTATTCTGACATCCTGCAAAAAAAAAATCAAGCAGAAACTCTCAAAAAACTCACAAGTTCAATGGATGCAAGAATTCTGAAGCTGTTATCAAATAAGGGGCCCTATGTTAATACATATTTTGACGTGTTAAGTTATTTTTGATTGCAATAGTTTTTGATTATCGTAAATATAACCTCCTAATGCTGCAAATTCAACAAAATACCATTTTCAGATCTGTACAGCCTATAAAATGTTTTAAAACTTTGTTGTGCGTAATAATTGGGAACAGTGCATGTTAAGTTTTGTTTTTTTATAAATCCTGTTATTAGGAGGTCTGTTCAGTAACATTTGAATTCTGCTCTAATGGTTGATAACTAAAATATGAATCTGACTGCCACTTGTATCCACTAATTAGGAAAATCAGAGGAAAATATCTATATATTTGTGTATACCATAAATAACAAATGAATAAAAATAATCGAGTTAATTTGAGTTAAAACTCCATCCCAAATGGGGTGCATCTAAAATAACCTAGAGCGGTACATGAAAAAGGGGAATTAGGGCACATGGACAGTAGCCTATGGATTGCTATAAGGTGTAACAATCGTATCTTCCAGTGGCGTCTCCGGCGGTGTTCGTGCGCGTGGTGGAACTTCCGTTCAGCTGTCTTATGATGGCGTCTGACTCCTCGGCATCCCTCCTGTGGGGGATCAGCAGGCACGCATGCGCACTCCTTCCAGTAGGATGCTAGCGGGGCAGAGCAGGCCTTATAGGCTTAGGTGGCATTTCTGACAGGAAGTGCTGTCCTTCTGGGGGCGGGCTTTGCTGGGGTATATTAGGCCAAGTGAGTCATTTGCTCACTGGCCTTGATACTAATCAGTTCGCTGGTTCCTGGCCCTAGCTAGTGAAAGTTTGAGAGTTACATTTCATATATGTGTACTCTAGTCAGTCAGTATTGTATTATTTGTAATATTGAAAATTGTTCTCTGTACTGACCTTTGCCTGCCTCTTGACCTCGTATCTGTCTAGCCCCTTTGCACTACTGCCATCTGATATCTGTGTATGACTCGGCCTGTCTCTGACACTGTTTGATCCTTCCAATACAACTGACATCTGATTTATGTGTATGACCGCCTGTTTTTTGACTAAGATTTTGCCTAGCCCTTCTGTACTACAGCCATCTGCTCACGTGAACGACCTCGGCCTGCCTCTGACTATGCTTTTCTCACTAGTACTGTGATTTGCACTTGTTATGCTAGAACTCTTCACGTATCAGCGTGATATTATCAAAGCCCTAAAAAATTATGGATGAGCTGCAAAATCAGATTTTGGCACTCGCAGGAGCTGTCAATCAGCTCACTGAGCAGGTTTCCACCAAGCAGACACAGTTGACTCAATTGCCTACCACTCTTGCTCAGATGAATGTCTCTGCTAATGCCAATAATCAGCAAGCTCTTCCGAGTGCTCCTATTGTTCCTGTCTTAGAGCCTAAAATACCTTTACCAGAGAAATTTATGGGTTCACGATCCGATTTTAGTAACTTTCGGAATCGTTGTATGTCTTACTTTGAAGTTAGATATAGATCTTCTGGAACCGAATCACAGAAAATCACCCTGATTAAGACCTTACTTCACAGAAAATCACCCTGATTAAGACCTTACTTCAGGGTGACTCCCAAACCTGGGCCTATGGTTTAAGTCCAGATCATGAAGCTTTAACCTCCGTTGAAAGTTTCTTTGATTCCATGGCAACCATTTATGCTGATCCTAACATCTCAGCCACGGCTGCTCACAAATTAAGAGATCTCCGTCAGGGCCGTCATACTGTCGAGGAATATGCTGCGGAGTTCAGGAAATGGTCTGTTTCTGTTCAATGGGGTGGGGCAGCACTTCTAAACCAGTTTTTGTTTGGGTTAGCCGATTCTGTGAATGATGTCTTTGTGAGTCACCCTGAACCCAAGACTTTAGAGGATGCTATTTCTTTAGCTATAGGGGTAGATAAGATGAATTAGGCACCGACGTCAGGGTAGGGCCTTTTCTGCTTCAGGAAATGTTAGGCAGAGTAGCTCTTCTTCCACTTCTAGTGAAGAGCCCATGCAACTGGGGTTTTCTAAACTCTCTCCCGCTGAGAAACTCAGGAGAAGACAGGAAGGTCTTTGTATGTATTGTGGTGGGAAAGGTCATTTTGCACAGTCTTGTTCTGCAAAGAAGGCTCCAGAAAACTCCAACGCCTAGGTGAAGTAGGGGAGCTTCACTTGGGCGAGCAATTGCTTCCCCTTAAAATAAAAATGATTTTATTACCAGTTACCATTCATTGGGGCAATAAGTCTTTCCATTCTGAAGCCTTTATTGATTCTGGAGCCGCTGGTAACTTCATTGACACTGCCCTTGCCGCTGATTTAGGTAATACTGCCCTATTTTTGCAGAACAAGCTCTACGTTACGGCCATTGACGACACTCCTCTTCAAACTAAACAACCCATTTCTATTACGCCCAAAGTCTCTTTGCAGGTTGGGACTATGCACTTTGAAAAAATTCAGTTTTATATGCTCAGGATGCCATCTAGTCCTTTGGTTCTAGGCCTGCCTTAGTTGCAGATTCACAACCCCCGTATAGATTGGTGTTCAGGACAACTTACCAGTTGGTCACATAATTGTCAGGGGATATGTTTAAGGAGCGTTCCTCTCTTAAGTTTAGGGGTTAAAAAACATTGACATACCACAACAGTACCTAGAGTTTTCTGATAATCTCTCTCCTCAGTCAGCTGATAAGTTACCCCCCCCCCCATAGACCATACGACTGCCCCATTGACTTGCTGCCTGGCACCATGCCTCCGCAAAGGTCACCTTTATAACCTTACTGGCCCTAAAAAGCTGGCAATGAAAGAGTACATCAGAGAGAATCTTGAGAAAAGGTTTATCAGACCTTCCACATCCCCAGCCAGAGCCGGATTTTTCTTTGTAGAGAAAAAAAATGGGGGACTGCGCCCCTGTATTGATTACAGAGGGTTAAATAAAATTACTGTCAAAAATTGATACCCTTTACCTTTGATAGATGATCTTTTTTCTCAGGTTTCAGGAGCCAAAATGTTCTCTAAATTAGATTTGTGAGGTGCAAATAACTTGATTAGAATACGCCAGGGGAATGAATGGAATACAGCTTTTAACACCCAGGACGGGCATTATGAATACCTGGTGATGCCTTTTGGCCTGTGCAATGCCCCAGCTGTCTTCCAGGACTTCGTGAATTATGTTTTCAGGGATGTGTTGGGTAAATTTGTGGCAGTTTACCTAAATGACATTTTAATCTATTCTAATACTCTGTCAGAGCATTGGAGCCATGTAAAATTTGTATTACAAAAGCTGAGAGAAAATGTGTTGTTTGCTAAACTCGAAAAATGTCTATTTGAGCTTACACAAATACCCTTCTTAGGGTATGTAATTTCTGACACAGGACTGTCAATGGATGAGAAAAAACTTTCAGCAGTTTTGGACTGGCCTCAACCCAAGGGTCTCAAGGCTATTCCGTGGTTTTTGGGCTTCGCCAATTACTACCGTAAATTTATCAGGAATATCTCTTCCTTGGTTGCTCCTCTAACTGACTTAACTAAAAAGGACGCAGATCCTGTCAACTGGTCCTCACAGGTCTGTAAGGCTTTTTCCGACCTCAAATCAGCTTTCTGTTCTGCTCTTATCCTTATTCATCCAGATGTTAATTTGCCTTTCTTTGTCAAGGTTGATGACTCTGAGCTTGGTGTGGGAGCCGTTCTCTCGCAGTTTTCTGGCCGTCCTGAGCATTTACATTTCTGTGCGTTCTTCTCCAAGAAATTCTCCCCAGCAGAGGGCAATTACGATATATAGGGAACCAGGAACTTTTGGCTGTAAAAATGGCTTTTGAGGAGTGGAGGCACTGGTTGGAAGGGGCTGTTCATCCTATTACGGTTTATACTGATCAAAAAAACTTGGAATACATCGAGGGGACTAAAAGGCTTAATCCTAGGCAGGCACGGTGGGCAATGTTTTTTTCCTGATTCAATTTTATGATCACATACAAGCCCGGTTCCAAGAATGTAAAGGCTGATGCCTTATCAAGAACTTTCAAACCTGAAATCTCTCAATTTGCAACTCTTAAAATGATTGTACCCTTACATTGTGTTCTTGCAGCCGTCCACACTTTCCAGTCTTTTCAACAAGAGAGTCCTCCTGGAAAACCTCCTAATGTAGATTATGTTCAATTACATCTTCGTCTCCAAGTACTTCAGTTGTTTCATGAGTCTAAACAGGCAGGGCATCCTGGTGAGACCAAGACATTGGAACTTTTGTCCCGTCATGTATGGTGGCCTTCTATAAGGAAATATTGTAAGGCATTTGTGGCAGCCTGCGCCACTTGTGCCAGAAACAAGATCTCCTGGGTCGCTCCCCGAGGTCACCTTATGCCCCTACCAGTTCCATCTAGACCATGGTCTCATTTATCAATGGATTTTGCGGTAGATTTGCCTTCCTCTGGGGGTAAAAAAAGTAATCGAGGTTATTGTTGACCACTTCAATAAAATGGCACATTTTGTACCCCTCTCTAGTCTGCCCTCAGCTCAAGAACTGGCCAAATTGTTTGTGATTCATGTGTTCCGGTTACATGGGATTCCAGAGAACATAGTGTCAGACTGAGGGGTCCAGTCTGTTTCTCGTTTTTGGCCTGCTATTAGTGCTCTCTTGGGTATTACCTTGTCCTTTTCTTCCGGTTTCCACCCTGAAACCAATGGACAAACAGAAAGGACTAATCAATCATTAGAGCAGTACCTCTGTTGTTTTGTATCAGATTGTCAGGAATCATGGTTGGACTTTCTACCTTTTGCTGAGTTCGCCTTCAACAATCTCTGCCTTCAACAATCTCCCTAGTTCATCTACTAAGCTGTCTCCTTTCTGGATTGTCACTGGTCAGAATCCTAGATTAACTTTTTTTCCATTATCGCCTTCTCTTTTTCTGGCTTTGGAGGAATGGAGTTCTCACATACAACAAATTTGGCCTCAAGTTCAGCAACATTTACAGAATGCTGTTTCCCGTCAAAAGTCCTACGCTGATGCCCGACGTTCATCTGAATTAAAATTTTCTTCTTTTATGGGTTTCCAGTCGTAACATTCCTTTACGTCAACCTTCTGTGAAGTTGGGCCCTAGGTTTATTGGTCCCTATCCTATTCAGGAAAAAAATAATGACGTAGTATATCAGGTGACCTTGCCTCAGTCCATCAAAGGAGTAAATTCATTTCATGTCTCTCTCCTGAAACCTGCTGCTAACACAATTTAATCTTCAGTTCCTCCACCTCCTGTCGAGGTGGATGGAGAGCCTGAATATGAAGTAGAGAGAATTCTCGACTCTAGGAAAATCCGTAATTCCTTACAGTACTTGGTGGATTGGAAGGGATATGGCCCCGAAGAAAGATGTTGGGTCCCAGCACGTCAGGTTCATGCTGATCAATTGGTGCACAATTTCCATCATGAATACCCTGATAGACCAGGTAGAGGATGTTCCGAGACCACTCCTCGGGGAAGGGGGGGTAATGTAACAATCTTACCTTCCAGCGGTGGCTCCCGCGGCGTCTCCGGCGGTGTTCGTGTGCGTGATGGAACTTCCATTCAGCTGTCTTCTGATGGCATCCCCGGCATCCCTCCGGCGGGGGATCCCTCCTTCCAGTAGGATGTACGCGGAGCAGAGCGGGCCTTATAGGCTTAGGAGGCATGTCTGACAGGAGGTGCTGTCATTCTGGGGGTAGGCTTTGCTCTGCCTTGGGGTATATTAGGCCTTCTGGCTCTTCTCCCAGGCCCTGCTCCGAAATGGCTCCCGGCGACCCTGGGACCAAGCGTCGGGCTCCTTCTTCCGGAAAGATGATGTCAGTCATCACCACGCCGGCCACCTCACGTCATCACGGCGGCCGGCGTGACAGTACTGCGCATGCACGGTTTAATCGCGCATGTGCAGTACTGTCACCCTGGCCGCTGTGATGACGCAAGGCGGCCGGCGTGTTGATGACTGACATCATCTTTCCGGAAGAAGGAGCCCGACACTCGGTCCCGGGGTCGCCGGGAGCCATTTCGGAGCAGGGCCTGGAGAAGAGCCAGAAGGACGCCGAGGGACCTCCGACCTACGGTGGGCTAGAGAAAGCCCCAGGTAAGTTCAAATTTTGATTTTATTTACTGGTCAGAGTCCCTTTAAACCTCCCACCTGAAGTAAGAATGTTTCATTACCCAAGTTTACCCATTGCATACTTCATTAGAAGGCCTCCTTCCATGTTTTCTTTTTTACTTCTGATTCCAGTTAGCCATTCAGATATCTAATTATTCCAGAGAGAAGCATTGAAATTCATTTGGGCTAAGAAAAAGACACCACATTCCATCAAAATGATGTACTGGAGCAAAAAGTTGTAAGGAATTTCAGTCCCAAACTTTACAAAATAATATTATACCTCAGAACTTGGTTTTATACCTATGATCTTTGCAAATTCACACACATCCCTTTGTATCAATGTTGAAAATGAGATGCTCCAACCCCTAACATGGAAGGACATCCTTTGGTCTTACAAAAAGGATTGTTTTTATGGCATAAACTGAGATTTAAATACCACCTTCAGTTGAACCAATCACCTAATTTAGAACTATTCCATAACCCTGATTTGAAGGGGCAAAATGTATTGCATTTTCTGTTGTGGAAAATGAATAAAGGTGAAATCCTTACCCTGCAGCAGGTCATGGGAAAATATATTCAAGCTCTTTAGACTTTGACAATTACATTACTATTTATTATCACTTCTAAAACCTGCAGAGTATTATGCATCCTCACAGCAAGTGTCCATTAGTAATAAAGGTCCTATGAGCAGTGGACTTATTTTGCGGAGTCCTAAGCTAAAGGCAGTTACCAGGCTAGAAAACACCTTCAAACTGCTACAGCGGGCCTATCTAATGCCTCAGAAAGTCCACAAATTCAAATACAATGCCTCCCCTAATTTTTTCAGAGGTTGCCATGTGTTGGGCACCAAGGAGCACATACAGTATAGTAGATGTATCCTACTGCAGCAAAATTCAGGTTTCAACTTGCAAAGCTACTTACAACAATCGTTGACCTTTATAACCAGAAAGTATGCTAGAATTTTCTTTTAGGCCACAGAGCTGAAAACTTTTCACCTATGCAACAGTGCTACAGAGCTCTTAAGTCCAGAGCTAGCACAGACTCTGAGAAACGTGGCTTTGCACATGTAGATTGCTGACATTTTGTGTGGGGAGTTCAGTGAATAGCTTGTTAGTAACGTGCTAATAGCATAAGTCGCGGAACACGCTGCCGGAATTTTTGTCTCCAGTCTGAGGCCTGCCTAATGTTTAAAAGATACACAACATAATAACCTTTAAACAAAAAACATGTATTTGTTACAGCTGATACAAATACTAAAATACATTTGTACAGTTTCTACTTCCTGATTCATGGAAGCATACATACTGTTTACAGCCTGTGATTTTAAATAGGCTTATCTGCCATAGGCAGTCATGTGACACTGAAGAGGATCAAATTACAACTTGTGATTAGACACAAATGAGGGGTAATTAAACAGGCTAAACTCTCTAAATTCATTCAGGGTGCATTTCTCTACGCTGAGTCCTCCCTTCAAAGGACTTTTTGCCTTTGCTCTGAGGCCTCTTAATTTGAATGACATTATTTTAAAAAAACTTTTTGGTCTGCTCCTGATGCTGTGTACAAAGAGAAGTATTCGGTGATAGTGTAAGTGTGTGGTAAGTCCCAGAAGTTGTCCCCCAGGGTCAGGGGCACAAAAATGGCCATCATGACCACCATGGTGGGAGGGGGCAGATCACACACAAGAGTTCCTAGAGATGTTGCGCTCCACCCACAAACAATAGCTATTCCACCTCAATTCAATACCGGTTCGCCACACCGAGATAGGCCCGGTTCACACTTGCGGTGGCCCTCCGGAATCGCCGTGCCGGAGCCGCACCGCTTGCAGAACGGACGGAACGGACGCACGGCATAGCAATGAAAGCCTATGCGTCCGTTCACATGCGTCCGTTCTGCCGAACCGGAGCCGGACCGGATCCGGGCCGGATCCGGACTCCGGCCTCCGTTCCAACATGCGCTATTTTTTCATCCGGCTCCTCCGGCAGCCGTATCCGGGGCGGAGCCGGACTGCACCATCCGGCCAATACAAACCAATGGGAACCGGAGAGCGCACAACACACTGGCTGAGAAATCCGGATGTTCTACCCCACTTCCTATGGGGATTGTTGCGGCGATATTGGATGGGGACACATGGGCAAGCATTTTGGAGTGGAGCAGCACAGCTGAATCCGGATCCGGAGATGTTGGCAGCATGTCGCAGGTGGAGGTGAGTGCTAAACAGCAGAGGGCCTGATTCCACAGGTCCCCCTTCTGCTGACCTCCCAGACCCCAACATTTTTTTTGTTTTTAACGTTACTTTTGCCAAACGGATCCGGATCGCATCCTGATGGACACCTGATGCAACCTGACCGGATCCGGATCGGATCCGGATCAGAACCGTACGGTTCCGATCCGGATCCGGTCCGGATCCGGTCAGGTCATCCGGTCCGTTTGGCAAACAACCGCAAGTGTGAACGGGGCCATAGTCAGATGATTAAGTCAAAAAGGTGCAGGCGCTACTACGGTCTCCCGGGGTGTTGTTGTCACACAGTTCCTTCTCCTCACTCCCTCCGTGGGATGTCCAGAAAGTGCAAGCAGCCCTCAGGTCGATTTCACATAAAGGGGAAAGAAGATAACACACCATATAGGGTAATAACGTTTGGCACTAGGTTTCATAACCTCCACCTGCCCCACATCACACCGGTGTAGCCCACTCCATTGGTGGTATATATAGATTGCGCTCACCAGATAATGTGGCTGCCCAGTTACAAACAGCACAGATCGCTTGTAAAGACCATCCAATGAATCATGGAACTTCCTTAGTCTTGCTTCAGAAACCCTGTAGTCCTCCACTCAAAAGAACCTCCAGGCATAATGGGAGAAAAAAACATACGCAATAGTGCAATATCTTTACACTTTCTATGGCCCCTCCACCTCACCCTGGTGCGCCACCCTGTGCAGTAACTACAAAGCGCTCACCAGATGCATTGGCTGCTCAATCACAAACAGCAATATCAGCCCAGCAGTAGTCAGGTTGCAATCCTGGTTCTTCAAATAAAGCTTCCTTAAAAACTAAACAGATGCTTCCATTGCGCAGTACTACTTTAATACAAGATAAAAACATCCAAGAATTGCACTCACATTTTCCATATAGTTAAAAGGCATGTACAAATAAAACTCCAGCGTCCTGGATCACAACAGCATGCTCTCCTTGGTGTGCCGTCCTCTAGCCCCGCCCAACGCATTTCGTCCGAAGACTCATCAGGAGCTAATGATTGGTCAGCACACTAGAAGTTTAAATATCCCAAGAAACATTTCTCACCCAATCATAAGCTCTGCGCAGCAACCAGCCCGCCTCGCTGCAGGAACCTCCTCCCCTCCATCTATGGACAGCATATACGTAACTGCAAGCCCCATAATGCTCCCCGTGCGCTTCCTGGCCGTCGCGACTAGTCAAACTACATTACCCACACTACATGCGGGCATTGTATGCGTAATTTCCGGTTCGGCGTCATTCCCTATAGCAAAGTTAGAGGGGAAGGGGACCGCCTACCCTGTCCCGCGCGAGCCAATGGCATTGCCACCCAGAGCCTACACCTCCCTCCTCCCTCTCCCCCCCACACGGCAGACATCGTCTGCCCACACTATCATTAGCCAGGCATCAACAATGCATAAACGTTACCATTATCTGGTGTCCCTTTCCAGATAACGTTCTGTAAGGTGAGCCTATTATCTCATAATTGCACATAAGGTGAATAAATTATACAATGGAAAAATATATATATAGTGAAAAATATATATGCAGTGAAAAATAGAAAAATATATATATAATTATGACTTCTCTCATGCGTTATATCACTAATGTAAACTTCCATAAAGTAACATCAACCGCTCACCCCAGAGAATACACCCCCACTTTATAAACAAGCCCTCCCTCCTTATTGCAGACCCACCCTAACACAGCCTCTTAATCTCCCTTTATCAGTGTACCCTAATTGATGGATCCTAATCATCTGCCAGGAAACAATTAAGGTCTAATTCTACATTCATTCCCCCAGGGGCCATGGTTTTCATCTCATATATCCATCTCGTCTCGAGCTTCGATATCTCCCTTATCCTATTGCATCCTCGCCATCTCTCAGTCAGTTTTTGCACCCCGCAGAAAAATAGCTTCTCCGGGGCCTTCCTATGATGTTCTGCAAAGTGCTTCGAGACACTATGATACAGGAACCCCTTCCTCACATTTTTGATGTGTTCATTTATTCTCGCCTTCAGTTGTCTTTTTGTACGCCCAATATACTGCAACCCACACGTGCACCATATCATATACACGACATGAGTACTGGCACACGTAATGAACTCTCTTATTTTCTGTGTACGTCCTGTAACCTTTGATATCACTTCACTACACCTCTAACCACCTAATTGGGTATGGACATATTTGGACTGAGTTCCCCCCTGGTTCATTCTTCCACTTGGTCCTTCTTTTGACAGGAAATATTTCTTAATATTCAATTTCCGTATATATTTATTTACGTCAATGAACACATCAAATTTGTTTGGGCCCTGCTTAGGGGCATACTTGAGCCCTTTATCTAAGATAGTCAATTCAGCATTTGTAAGAGGCACTCCACTAATATTAAAGATTCCCTGTCCCCTTAGTTCCTTCTTCTTTTGCTTTCTCCCTCCCCTTCTTCCTCTTCTATTCCTCTTTTCCTGGGAATGTATCCCCCTCCTAGATAGTTCCTTTCTGGCCATTGTTCCCTCGGTGTTGCCCCCCCTAAAAAATGATGATGTATAGTTTCTTCAGTTTCACTTTCAAGAGGTTCATATCTGTTATATGTGGGTAACCCCCCTCCATTTCTAGGTGGGCCTGGGTATCCCCTTGGGCTCTGATATCCTCTATTAAACTGTTGACTTTGTGGTTTTCGCCCCCCAAATTCCCTGGGGTGTACACCCCTACCACCCCCCCCCCCCCCCAGTATTGTGGATTATCATCCCTTCTAGTGTCAGTTCCCCAATTTGCACCTCTATTGTCATCATAATGGGGTTGTATACGCCCTGATCTTCCATATGTGGGGTTTACAGGTCTCCCCCCCTCCCTTGGATATAACCCCCCCGGTTTCCTAATGGGGCCAGGTGGATTCCTCGGTGGCTCAGCTGGGACCGACTGAACCACTTCTTGTTGTCTTACCCCCTCCTGTATTGTTTTTTTTTTTCTTTTCTGCTGTTCCAACTGCCACTTATAGGCTGTTTTACCTTTATAATCCTGCCAATCTGATTGAAATCTACTGATTTTAACTTCACTTCCCTCTTTCTCACTCCTTTGTACATTTTTAATAGAATGCTTGAATTAAGCTTAAATTGCTCTAATTCTTTATATTGATCCATTTTAACTTTAATTTCCTCTATCTCTGTTCCCAGTTTGTGCAGTCTATTTTGTTTACGTTTACTGAGTAGCCTCAATAATCTAACCCCACAATCATTCAGGAAGTCCCCCAATTCAGCATCGTTCTCATCACTCTCCTCCCCATCCATGGGGAGTATATCCCATCTGAAACGTTTGGGTACTATTCCCTCTTTGATATACTTTCCGTAACTGCTCAAATCCCACCATGCATTTGCTTCCTTAGTCATAGCATTCTATGGGCAGCCACATTATCTGGTGAGCGCAATCTATATATACCACCAATGGAGTGGGCTACACCGGTGTGATGTGGGGCAGGTGGAGGTTATGACACCTAGTGCCAAACGTTATTACCCTATATGGTGTGTTATCTTCTTTCCCCTTTATGTGAAATCGACCTGAGGGCTGCTTGCACTTTCTGGACATCCCACGGAGGGAGTGAGGAGAAGGAACTGTGTGACAACAACACCCCGGGAGACCGTAGTAGTGCCTGCACCTTTTTGACTTAATCATCTGACTATCTCGGTGTGGCGAACCGGTATTGAATTGAGGTGGAATAGCTATTGTTTGTGGGTGGAGCGCAACATCTCTAGGAACTTTTATATTTACATTTTTTCGGTGGACTGCTGCATACCCTACTTAATATTTACATCATGGATATTGATATAGAAAGTATTTTTGTCAAGGAACCTGACCCCAATAATCCAGGGATGGATGGTTTATTCAAACAATTACAGAATGCTATGACTAAGGAAGCAAATGCATGGTGGGATTTGAGCAGTTACGGAAGGTATATCAAAGAGGGAATAGTACCCAAACGTTTCAGATGGGATATACTCCCCATGGATGGGGAGGAGAGTGATGAGAACGATGCTGAATTGGGGGACTTCCTGAATGATTGTGGGGTTAGATTATTGAGGCTACTCAGTAAACGTAAACAAAATAGACTGCACAAACTGGGAACAGAGATAGAGGAAATTAAAGTTAAAATGGATCAATATAAAGAATTAGAGCAATTTAAGCTTAATTCAAGCATTCTATTAAAAAATGTACAAAGGAGTGAGAAAGAGGGAAGTGAAGTTAAAATCAGTAGATTTCAATCAGATTGGCAGGATTATAAAGGTAAAACAGCCTATAAGTGGCAGTTGGAACAGCAGAAAAGAAAAAAAAAACCAATACAGGAGGGGGTAAGACAACAAGAAGTGGTTCAGTCGGTCCCAGCTGAGCCACCGAGGAATCCACCTGGCCCCATTAGGAAACCGGGGGGGTTATATCCAAGGGGGGGGGAGACCTGTAAACCCCACATATGGAAGATCAGGGTGTATACAACCCCATTATGATGACAATAGAGGTGCAAATTGGGGAACTGACACTAGAAGGGATGAGAATCCACAATACTGGGGGGGGTGGTAGGGGTGTACACCCCAGGGAATTTGGGGGGCGAAAACCACAAAGTCAACAGTTTAATAGAGGATATCAGAGCCCAAGGGGATACCCAGGCCCACCTAGAAATGGAGGGGGGTTACCCACATATAACAGATATGAACCTCTTGAAAGTGAAACTGAAGAAACTATACATCATCATTTTTTAGGGGGGGCAACACCGAGGGAACAATGGCCAGAAAGGAACTATCTAGGAGGGGGATACATTCCCAGGAAAAGAGGAATAGAAGAGGAAGAAGGGGAGGGAGAAAGCAAAAGAAGAAGGAACTAAGGGGACAGGGAATCTTTAATATTAGTGGAGTGCCTCTTACAAATGCTGAATTGACTATCTTAGATAAAGGGCTCAAGTATGCCCCTAAGCAGGGCCCAAACAAATTTGATGTGTTCATTGACGTAAATAAATATATACGGAAATTGAATATTAAGAAATATTTCCTGTCAAAAGAAGGACCAAGTGGAAGAATGAACCAGGGGGGAACTCAGTCCAAATATGTCCATACCCAATTAAAAAACCGGTCTACCTTCAACCCGCCTGACTATAAAAAAGGGGGTGCAATAGACGTATTTAAGAACGTAGTACTAAATGAAGTGGAAAATATGCAGGTCCACCAGCATAAATCTGAGTTAAAAGCAATTAAGGAATTGAGTGAGAAGAAAGGGGTTCTGATACGCCCCGCAGACAAGGGAGGGGGAGTAGTAGTAATGCACACTGATCAGTACAAAGCTGAGATGTCAAATATTTTGGGGGATGTTGGGACATATCAGAAATTAAGGGGGGATCCCACATTGGCATATAAGAGACAACTGACAGACATTTTGAGGAGTGGGTTAGAAGTAGGAATATTACAGGATAAAGAGTTCAGGTATTTGCTGATAGATGCCCCGCGCATCCCGGTGATGTATCAAAATCCGAAAATACATAAAAGTTTAAGTCAATCACCTGGTAGGCCAATTATTAGTGGCATAGGGTCACTCAATCAGCGGGTGGGGGAATATGTGGATTGTTATCTACAGCCCATTGTGAAACAGCTACCATGGTTGCTGCATGACACGAAACATTTACTTCAAACTCTGCAGGATGTGAAAGTTACATCAGAAGACATTCTTGTGACAGCTGATGTTACATCTCTGTATACTATTATTCCCCACGATGAGGCGATTATGGCAGTAAGGGAGGCAATGGTCGCACAGGACAGATTACCCAATGAGCAGATTGAGTTCATCTTGGAGCTTTTGAAGTTCTGTTTGACGCACAATTATTTTTGGTATGGGGGGAATTTTTATTTACAGGTATTAGGCTGTGCGATGGGGGCAAAGTTTGCACCTAGCGTAGCGAATATTTTTATGGATAGGTGGGAGAGATCTATGTTGCAGTCAGTATACAGTCAACAGGTGCGCCTATGGAGGCGCTATATAGATGATCTGCTGATAATCTGGGGGGGGGGGGGGGGGTGACCATAGTGAGTTACAAGGATACCTTGAATGGTTAAATACAAATGACCTTGGAATTAGATTGACAGCTAAAGAAGATGTCAGTGAGGTAGATTACCTTGATCTCGTAGTGTTTAAAGAGGGGGATCACCTGGGAACTAAAACTTTCTTTAAGAAAACTGACAGAAATGGGTATATCCCAAGAAGCAGTTGCCACCACCCTTTATGGCTTCAGAATATACCTAAGGGACAGTTTACTCGCATAAGGCGGAATTGTTCCAATATCAGAGACTATCAAACCCAGAGCACAAAGCTTCTGGAAAGATTTGTGGAAAAGGGGTTCAATAAAGAGCAGATTGAGTACCAGAGGGATCAGGTGGAACAGAATGACAGGCAACTACTTCTACAGGATTCGATGAGAAATACGGATAGAAATAAGTATGACTATGCCTTTTTTACTGCCTACAACTCGGAATATAAGAAACTAGAGAATATTTTTGAACGTAATTGGGGGATATTGATGAGTGACCCTGTGCTTAAAAATGCCATTCCCACAGCTCCCAAATTTATATATAGAAAGTCTGAGAACTTACAGAGAAGACTGGTCAAGACTTATATTGAGGGGCCTGAGATTAGAGATAAGAGAGACATATGTGGGCAAGTGGGTTTCTTCCCATGCAAGGGGTGTATAGCATGTAGATCTGCAAATGCTCAGAGGTGTAGTGAAGTGATATCAAAGGTTACAGGACGTACACAGAAAATAAGAGAGTTCATTACGTGTGCCAGTACTCATGTCGTGTATATGATATGGTGCACATGTGGGTTGCAGTATATTGGGCGTACAAAAAGACAACTGAAGGCGAGAATAAATGAACACATCAAAAATGTGAGGAAGGGGTTCCTGTATCATAGTGTCTCGAAGCACTTTGCAGAACATCATAGGAAGGCCCCGGAGAAGCTATTTTTCTGCGGGGTGCAAAAACTGACTGAGAGATGGCGAGGATGCAATAGGATAAGGGAGATATCGAAGCTCGAGACGAGATGGATATATGAGATGAAAACCATGGCCCCTGGGGGAATGAATGTAGAATTAGACCTTAATTGTTTCCTGGCAGATGATTAGGATCCATCAATTAGGGTACACTGATAAAGGGAGATTAAGAGGCTGTGTTAGGGTGGGTCTGCAATAAGGAGGGAGGGCTTGTTTATAAAGTGGGGGTGTATTCTCTGGGGTGAGCGGTTGATGTTACTTTATGGAAGTTTACATTAGTGATATAACGCATGAGAGAAGTCATAATTATATATATATTTTTCTATTTTTCACTGCATATATATTTTTCACTATATATATATTTTTCCATTGTATAATTTATTCACCTTATGTGCAATTATGAGATAATAGGCTCACCTTACAGAACGTTATCTGGAAAGGGACACCATAATAATGGTAACGTTTATGCATTGTTGATGCCTGGCTAATGATAGTGTGGGCAGACGATGTCTGCCGTGTGGGGGGGAGAGGGAGGAGGGAGGTGTAGGCTCTGGGTGGCAATGCCATTGGCTCGCGCGGGACAGGGTAGGCGGTCCCCTTCCCCTCTAACTTTGCTATAGGGAATGACGCCGAACCGGAAATTACGCATACAATGCCCGCATGTAGTGTGGGTAATGTAGTTTGACTAGTCGCGACGGCCAGGAAGCGCACGGGGAGCATTATGGGGCTTGCAGTTACGTATATGCTGTCCATAGATGGAGGGGAGGAGGTTCCTGCAGCGAGGCGGGCTGGTTGCTGCGCAGAGCTTATGATTGGGTGAGAAATGTTTCTTGGGATATTTAAACTTCTAGTGTGCTGACCAATCATTAGCTCCTGATGAGTCTTCGGACGAAACGCGTTGGGCGGGGCTAGAGGACGGCACACCAAGGAGAGCATGCTGTTGTGATCCAGGACGCTGGAGTTTTATTTGTACATGCCTTTTAACTATATGGAAAATGTGAGTACAATTCTTGGATGTTTTTATCTTGTATTAAAGTAGTACTGCGCAATGGAAGCATCTGTTTAGTTTTTAAGGAAGCTTTATTTGAAGAACCAGGATTGCAACCTGACTACTGCTGGGCTGATATTGCTGTTTGTGATTGAGCAGCCAATGCATCTGGTGAGCGCTTTGTAGTTACTGCACAGGGTGGCGCACCAGGGTGAGGTGGAGGGGCCATAGAAAGTGTAAAGATATTGCACTATTGCGTATGTTTTTTTCTCCCAGTATGCCTGGAGGTTCTTTTGAGTGGAGGACTACAGGGTTTCTGAAGCAAGACTAAGGAAGTTCCATGATTCATTGGATGGTCTTTACAAGCGATCTGTGCTGTTTGTAACTGGGCAGCCACATTGTCTGGTGAGCGCAATCTATATATACCACCAATGGAGTGGGCTACACCGGTGTGATGTGGGGCAGGTGGAGGTTATGACACCTAGTGCCAAACGTTATTACCCTATATGGTGTGTTATCTTCTTTCCCCTTTATGTGAAATCGACCTGAGGGCTGCTTGCACTTTCTGGACATCCCACGGAGGGAGTGAGGAGAAGGAACTGTGTGACAACAACACCCCGGGAGACCGTAGTAGCGCCTGCACCTTTTTGACTTAAAGATCACACACAAGATTTCAGGGAGCTAGAAAACTGACTCAAGGCAAGGACCTCCAAGGTGGTGTTTTCTGAAATACTGCCAGTGCTATGTGCTTCACCAGAAAGGCAGCAAGAGCTTAGGGAGTTAAAGGGACCCTTAACAGAGCATAAAAATGGAAATCTGAACTTACCTGAGGCTTCCTCTAGCACACCAGTAGCCCGCAAGGTCCCTCAGCATCCTTTGGATCCCATCTGTGCTCCCACTGGTGGCACCATTAGGCGTGCGCCTTCGCCCAAAGTCGTGCGCAATTGTGCATGCATGGTCCGTCTGCACATCAGCATTGATCATGTGCCCGTCACTGTGAGCGGTCTGTACAAGCGTGGTTCCGACTGAATGCTCATGACAGCAGGCGCATTATTCAAATTTCTATATCTTGCTCTGCTCAGGGTACTTTTAAGTAAGTGGCTGAGAAGTTGCTACAGGAAGGAATGGTTTGGGTTCTTAGAGAACTGGGCAGACTTTTCAGTCAGCAAAAGGCTCTACTGTGGCCTGCACCTAAACAGGGAGGGTGATGCTGTGCTGGGTGAGACGATGGTTAGAAGGATTTTTCAAACTAGGCCCTGGGGGAGATGGGTGGGAGCAGAGACTACACAGGGTTTAAACACACTAGATAGACATGGGCATCCTAGGAATATAGAGGCTAGAGAGGGGGTATGAGAAGCTCAACGTGTAAGGACCACTTCTGCGGATACTGGCATGGGATTATTGCAAGGTAAGTATCCATGATTAATTTAGAATAATAAAGGACTTTCTTCGTTGTCGTGTTTTTATTTCTTTTTTTAACTCTTTGCGGAAATGGGTAAGAGATAATATGTACCCCTACAATCATTTTTCTTGGGGAGGTGGTGGGCCTTAGACGATCTGCTTATTAAAGGAGATCCCCCAGATGCCCCCATGAACCCACCCCCAGTATGTCGGTGGCAGCCACTCGGGCACCGGAGGTGGGGAAGAGTCCCTTGTCCATGGATTGGACAAGGGCTCAGGGGGAGGGGGGGAAGCTTGGCCGCCCCTCTCCTCCAGAGTCCCCCGATACCATGGACCACGCAGGCTGGTATAGCTCAGGGTGTGCGGAGCGCCACATGGCTGGTGCTCCGTCAATTGAAATATACTTGAAATGCAACTAACAGAACTTTTCCATCCTGTGTGATCAAGTAGTTTTTCATTATTTAGCAGATATCAATTGGTTTACATCAATTGAACCTGTAAAGTTTAAAACTATTGGTTAGTGTATGACCACATTGTGAGCCCTACTATTTTACCAAAACAAAACTGAAGTGAAATTAGATAATTACTTTTTTTCCTCAAATATAAAAAAAATCTTTTTAAATTCTATCATTTCAATGGTCGCCTGTTCTTAAAGGAATACTATCGATTCACATATTTTTTTCAATTGACACAGGAATTGTTTGGGAAGTGCTGCTAAGTACTGGTGTATACATTTTAGTAGCAACTTCTTTGTTTACTGTTAGCAAAATACTTTCAAAGTTTACTGACGCCAAAACTGACGGCTGACTGAGCCATGAGGAGAGGGGAAATTCCCCTCACACTTGATCAGTTAACTCTATGTGCAGCTCTGTGTGTGACAGAGAAGAGAGCTCCCAACAGCTGCAGCTCCTGTGTCCTGTGTTTCTGACTGACGTGTCTGAAGAGAGCAGAGGAAATGTAACTAATTATCACAGCATTTCATAGTGTTCTTGCTTTCGGAGTTTGATACTTGCTTTCTGTAGTCTGATATGCAACTCTGGCTGTGCATTGAAGCAGACACCCCTTTTGTAATTGATTTGTCCCAATATAGCTAAATCCTGCCCTCAATAAATTACAGTTTTTGCCTCTGATATTTAACATGAAAAGTAGGAAAATGTTTACACAGCTACTTAGACATTATTTGCACACTGCCATTTTAGAACACTTGGGTATCGATAGCATTCCTTTAATCTGTGTTTATACATTTATTTAAAAATGCATTCTACTTTACTAGTTAATATTGATTCTTATTTTCTTACAAATTAGTCTTACCTGAGTGAATCCGTTAAAAGCACCGCTTGATGTCTAAAAAAAATTAAAGGTAAAGCATTAACCTTTGGCATTTTCAAAGATCAAATACTATAAAAAATTACAAAAGCAAAATGTATAGCCAATATGAGCATTCCAGCGGTGTAACTAAGGAGCTGTGGGACTCAGTGCAGCTTGTACATTGGGCCCCCCTAAGCACTCTATACATGACAACTGATATGGTGCACTGGAACTTGCAAAGGATCGCCACAATATTAGCGATGCAAGAAGAGGATGGGGAACAATTTGTTAATAATAACCACTATTAAAAGCATCTATAGAAGTGATCATAACCAGCACAGGACCAAAAAAGAGCTAATACTGCCATTAAGGGAGGGCCCCTCTGGACCCCTCAGACCCAAGGGCCCCGGTGTGGTCGCAACCTCTGCACCCCCTATTACTACACCACTGGAAAATTATATATGTAAAATTCTCTCAAAATATATGTTCTACATTTAGATATATGCACATAACTATGCATTGAATGGCTTATGTCGATAGCAGAGATCAGCAGCACCACGTGGATGTATTCAAGCTCTTTATTGCATAAAGATAGCGCCCAGGGACAGCGACAGACGCTGTTTCGGAGACAAGCTCCTTCCTCAAGCTGTATAGGCTCACTCAAAAGAGATAACAAACAGAAAGGCATTTATATACAGTTTCAGTAGGGTCACATGGACCAATCAGATAACATCATAATACAAAAAAACATGAATATCCAATCACAGGGCAAAGCATAATGAGAGGACCTGATGGGAAACAGATATGTAAATCAGCAGCCGTTATCACAGCATGATTTAAAAAGTGTCATAACTCCAATGGCCAATCAGCACTTACCAAGTCAAGAGGACCTGATGGGAAACCACAGCAAAGTCATAACGCTCCTCCCAATCTCCCAGAGGGCAATGCGAGAAGCGTACTGCTGGAAAACGGAACAAATGACGTCATGACGCCATCCGTTTCCATGCGTAAAAGCGTCCTGGCAATGCGTAAAAACGTACGCATAGGATTTCGCAACAGCATCCATGCGTAAAAGCGTCCTAACAATGCGTAAAAGCGTACGTGTACGAAAAAACATCTATGCGTAAAAGCGTCCAAACCACGCGCAAAAAACGCAAAAAAAACGCGGAAAAAACGTACGCATAAAGTCAAATGCAGAACCATATAATAGCCGCTATGCCAAATGCAAAGAAAACGCAAACTGGCGCATAAAACGCATATGATGCAGAACATGCTGACAAAGTCAGCACCATAAATCATTAAATGATGACCAAAAGCAAAAAATGCTAGTGCTGTGGTAAAGTAAGGCTGAGTGTGCCATAAGAGATAACCACCCTTATAGATAAATCGTTGTATTAGATGTAAAAAATACAATAACAATAAAGAGACCTACACATCAAAAAATAGCAACCCCCAGAATACTCAGAGTGTAACCCACTAGGGAAACACACATAACTGGACTCGGCAGTCAGCACACCACCAACGCAGCACAGCAGACCGCACAACAACATGTGAGGACACAATATATCAATGAATCTTATACTCAAATAGGATATAAAAGTTGAAATGCAAAAAGAAAGGTCATTATCACGGTTGAGACCACCCTCTCCCAGGGTACCCAACCTCCTAATCCAACCCGCCTCCCGCCTAAGTAATTTCTTTTCCCTATTTCCTCTAAAATGAACAGGAACCCCATCTATAACTTGCACACGGAGCTGTGGTATAGAGTGGCGGAACTGGGTTAAATGGGCCGAAACGGATTGGGACATATTCTTAGTCCTAATGGCCGATTTATGTGAGGAGATACGTTCACGCAGTCGCTGGGTGGTCTCTCCCACATATAATAGCCCACATGGGCATTTTAGTATATAAACTACATATGAAGAATCACATGTATACAGACCACGTATGCTGAACTCAGTACCTTTGGACGGGTGCCTAAACTTATCTCCCTTAAAAATCAGGCCACACATATGACATCCTAGACATGGAAAGGTGCCACTTCAGCCACTCTGTACCACAGCTCGAGGTGTGCGGGTTCGAATCTTGTCCCTAACCGTAGGGGCTCGTTTGAAGGATAACAGAGGAGGAAATTTAAACTCCGGAACCTGAGGAAAAGCACTTTGTAAGAGGCTTATGTGACAGCCATATCATTAGCTTGTAGCTTCAAATTCCTTTTAGGGCAGGCAGCGGTGTATCTTGAGGGGTGTAGGCATGGCTCGTGCCATGGGCACCACAGCACCATGGGAAGTATGCCTGCAACTGTCCTGTGCAGCCACCGCTGCCTCCCTGTATGCTGCCCGCCACTGCTGTCTCCTGTCCCTGCTGCCTCCATGTTAAAGTGTCACTCAGACCTCAGATCAGAGACGGAGCAGTGCACATACGGAAGTGATGTCATTAGTCACTTCCCGCATGTGAAGTGCAGCCGCGTGGGTCCCATTTACCCTCTGTTCACTTCAGTCACTGCTGATCTAAGGTCTGAGTGATGCTGTGACATGGAGACATTAGTGGCCGGCAGCGCTGACCTGAGGTCTGAGCACTATTGCTAGAAGTAGTAGGCAGGGGAAGAGCCCCTGTCACTACTTATGCAGGAGGGTACCTGTCACTGCCTAAACTGTTAGGGGGGCACTTGTCACAATCTAAAATGGGGTGGTACTTACATTGGGGGAATGTGTCATTACCAAAACTTGGGGGGACGACCTGTAACTACCTAAACTGGGGCTGCACCATTCACTGTCTTAACTGGAGAGGGCTATTTACACTGGGGGGCACCTGTCACTACCTAAACTTGGGTGGCTACTTACACTGGGGGCACTAATCACTATGTATATTAGGGGGTACTTACACTGGGGGAACCTGTCACTTCCTAAACTGTGGAAGGGGCTACTTACATTTGGGGAACCTGTCAATGCCTCAACTATATACAGCTATTTACAATGGGAGCACCTGTCACTACCCAAACTGGGGGCTATTTACACTGGGGACAACTCTAACTGCCTAAACTGGGGGGGGGAGGGCACTTATACTGTGGACACTTCTCATTACTTAACAACTCTACAACCTCCTAGCACCGATTGGCGGCCGCAGAGTGGCTCCCCCAGGACCGCCTAACGCCGAAAGGTGTCAATTCCTGGGGGAGGAGATTAGGGGGGATCACACGCATCCCCACTTGAGTGATGAAGCAGAGCTCAGTCAACAGTCTGCCAGCAGCAATCGCCGCTGGCAGACTGTATAGATAAGAAACCTACATTTATTTACTTTGTACAGTGCTGCAATATACTGCAGCATTGTAGTGGGGACAGCCCTGTCACTTGGCTGTCCCCTGGAGCATTTCTCTACGCGATCCCCTCTTATAGGCTGATGCCTATGAGACAGAATCGCCCTGATTGGACCTCGGGGGCAGGGAGGGAGGGGATAGAAAAAAAAATTCAAATGTATTTAAAAAAACAAACAAATAAATTAATAATAATACAAAATAAAAAAGCCTGCAGCAGCGATCAAATGCATCAGAAAGAACTGTTGGTGGCAAAAAAAAGGAGGAAAAATTAATTTCTGTGCTAAGTTATATGGCTCTGCAACGAGCTGTTATAGCCTGGTCACTAGGGGGGTGTAAGCTTGTGGTCCTTAAGTGGCTAAACTGGTGGGGGGGTTGTCTATTCTGGGGACACCTCTCACTACCTAAATGGTGGGGAGCTACCTATACCGGGACACCTCTAGCTTTATAACCCTGGGGGCACACCTGGCTACCTATTAATATTAGTGGTGGTCCTGTGTAATTAATACTTTTACACCTCTGGGGGTTCTTTTAGCTACCTAATACTTTTTGAGGGGCATATCTGTCTACTTAATACTGCTAAATGGGGGGATTTACAGGATATCTTAATACTGCTACCTGGGTGACAGCTATGGCTACATGATATGTACTTCTGGCTACCTAATACTGTTATAGGGGCACATGGCTACTTAATTTTGTTATCTGGGGAGCATGGCTACTTAATTTATGTATATAGGACACACTTGGCTACTTAATTATTTTATCTTGAGGCATCTGGCTATTTAACTTGTATCTTGAGGCACCTGCTTTATCTTAAAGTGACTCTGTAACAAAAATTACAACGTTTTTTCTACCATCCTACAAGTTCCTAAACCTATTCTAATCTGTTCTGGCTCACTGCAGCACTTTGTACTATCACGGTCTCTGTAATAAATCAATGTATCTTTCCCTTGTCAGACTTGTCGGCCTGTGTCTGGAAGGCTGCCAACTCTTCCGTGCTGGTCTGTTCCTCTATGCACACTCCAGTGTGTGTTTTATTTACATAAGCCAGCAGCTTCTCTGCTATCTTATCAGTGATACAAGAGAGCTGGATAAAAATCCTCCTCTGTTAGGCTGTGAAAGTAGCTGGCTGACACATACTGAGGAATTACAAACACAGGCACATGCAGAGCTGTCTGCAGGAAGCCTGTAATGTTCAGTGCATGAGAGAAGAAGGGGACAGAAGGTAAACACACAAATGATCTTTTGAGATTCAAAAGGAAAGCTGTATACAGCCTGCTTGTGTATGGATGTATTTTCTATGTGTGGACATATTGTACATCAATCTACTTCCTGTTTTGGTGGCCATTTTGTTTGTTTATAAACAAACTTTTTAAAACTGTTTTTGACTACTTTTAATGCGGCGGGGAGCGGCGAAATTGTGACAGAGGGTAATAGGAGATGTCCCCTAACACACTGGTATGTTTACTTTTGTGCGATTTTAACAATACAGATTCTCTTTAAGGCACCTGGCTGCTTGAATATTTTATCTGAAAGTAATATTTTTGTTGGGTGGCATGTGACTACTTGATGAATTATCTGGATATATGTGACTACAAGACTCTTTTATCTGGAGGCATGGACTATTTGATTTCTTTATCTGGAAGCATGTGACTATTTCTTTAATTCTGAAGCACATGGCTACTTAACTGTGATATAATAGAAATATTTCAGAAAAAGTAACCGGCAGTATCCTGTGTAAAAAAAAAACAGACACCTATAACAAATCTACATGTGAAAACATGCAGCTTTTACAGGAGTGGGATGCTCTAACGGGGGGGGGGGGGGGCAACTTCAGTGTTTGCCTTAAGCACCACATTCCCCAGATATATCCCTGAGGGCAGGTAAATTAATTTTAGCCAATAACCTCCCCTGATTGTTCAGTATAAGGCTAAGTTCACACTGAATTCATTGTGATGTGCATGGCAGACATTGCGACAGATTTCAAAATTGGTTTCTCAAGGCAAAGCATGTTTTCATAGCGCATGGTACCTGATCCTCAGCCATTTGTAATTCAGCTGTAACTTGCGTGTTGTCTCGAAGTGCACATTTTGGCTAGCATTATTACAATTAAACCTTATGCATTCTGGAGCCAACACAACAATGCAATTGGGCCCATTGTGGAACCATTACAGTACATTGCTATGTAATTATAACTTATAACGCAATACAACACACACTGGGCCTGATCCAATTCACTTTTTCTACTAGGAGATCATTTTTAATCTTCTGTTTAAAATAACTTTTCAGCATTCTGCAATTGAAAAAGTACCAATAAGTAGGTGAAAATGTACCGTCAAAATTATTATTTTCTAGTATTTTCTTGCTAGCTGGTGACTTAAACGGAATTTTATCCTCTTCAGCCCACAGGTTGTTTTCACCTTATCAGTACTCCTCCCATTCATTCCCCAATAACTTCAAAACTACTTATCACACCTAAATGATCTATAAAAAAAATTTCAGAACAAATTAGGCTTTTGGAAGTGTTGTTTTTTTTTTGTAATTATTTTATTTTCAATGCATTTTCAAGGGAAAGAAGAGAGAGAAATAAAATACACTACTCCATTTCAATCAACTTTAGTTTTAAAATAAACAATGCTACCGTAGATAAAACCCCAAACATTAAAACTATGGAGATAGTATATTATTTGAAAATAAATATGTATTTTTTCTATATTTAGATTTTTGTTTTCTCATTGCTCCCTAGCAAAAATAACCGTAATATACCCTCATGGCATACATACCTAAAAAGCTGAGTCCCTAAGGCAGGGGTCTCAAACTCGCGGCCCGCGGGCCATTTGCAGCCCTCGATACAATATTTTGTGGCCCTCGCTGGCAAAAGCTCCCTTATAGTTCGCTTCAGTGCTCCCAAGTAATCCGCCGCATCCCCGTCGCTAAACGAGGGCTGCAGAGCCCCCAAATCGCCCGGGGGGCAATCCGCCGGCATTTCCTGGAAGGGGCAGAGCTTTCAGCTTCAGCTCAGCCCCTCATAACGTCAATCGCCACACGGATCGCCACCTCTCCCCGCCACTCTCTGTGAAGGAAGAGTGAGAGGGGCAGGCAGAGGCGGCGATGCGCCGCGATTGTGAAATTCCTTATGCGGCCCAGCCTCATCCTGACTTTGCCTCCTGCGGCCCCCAGGTAAATTGAGTTTGAAACCCCTGCCCTAAGGTAACAATTTATGTTTCTATTTTAAACTCTATCTGATTGTTTCTTTTTACAAGCTTTTAATTTTGATGCAGAATATGTGAAAATAAACAGTATATTGCTTTTGATTCAGGTTGTCACGGTTTGTTGCTAAAATGAATTCACAAGACATAGGCCTCAACACTAAAACACCCTAAAATGTATTCTGCAACTTATTACTGTGAAAATAATACCACATATCTCCCTCAGTTGATGGCGTGTTTGGCATCTAGAAGCCCGTTACCTCTGAAGTGTGCAAGTGGTTTTGTGCAGGCCAATTTTTTCCACAAAGTATTTTAGTGGTATACTTTGTTTGCATAGCCCCAGAAGAGCCAGGACATCATAAAAGGCTGCAAATGTCACCATTATGGAAAGCTAACAACCAGTGCGATTCAAAAGTGGCTGTTTTGTAAGCTGACGACTCATGTAGTTTGGTGAAACTTTCCTAAGTTTGATCCTAATTTTGAAAATGACATTTTTTTTTTTTTGAATGATGGATTGAATTTGTCCCTACCTATTTTGTATATGACAGGGGTCCAAGCTATAAGACGCATCAAAATTTATTCTACAACTAATTATGATCAAAATTAGGTCACATATACATCATTTGATAACTAGCTAAATGCACATCAATCTATTATTCTCAAGGTGCACCTATGGCTTTTTTGAAGGCTATTTTTTTTTTTTTGCACTTATTGTTACAGTTCTTTGTTTGCAGACTCCAGACGAGCCAGGGCTTAAGGAAAAGGCCACACATATTACCATCATGGAAAGCTAACAACAAGGGCTATTCAAAAGTGGGTGTTTTGTAAGCTACCTACTCGTGTAGTTTAGTTGAAACTTTCCCAAGTTTGATCATATTTTTGAAAATGACATTCTTTTGGAATGATGGATTGAGTTTGTCCCTACCTAATCAGCCGCCTTGCTATCAGCGCACACGGCGGCTTTTCCGCGTTTCCTTACAGTGACCTACTGTAATTCCTCTTCATTTGTGTCTAACTACAAGCTGTTATTTGAGCTCTCCCAGTGTCAAATGACAGCCATAGCAGAGATGGCAGATAAGCTCATTTGAAAGCAGAGGTTGTTAACAATATGTCTGCTTCCATGAAAGCAGGAAGTAGAAAGAGTGCAGATTTATTTTAGTATTTGTATCAGCTTTAACAAAGAAATGTTTTTCTTTAAATATTATTATGCTGTTATGTATCCTTTAGAGCACAGAGGACATTCTGAGTTCAGGTCTTTAGCTTTAATATTGGCAATAACAGTAAATGTTGGAGCCGGAGTCACCCGATAAAATAACAGGCACCGAGACTGCCCACTATAGAAACCGCGACTATAAATAGTTGGTGCTGTGGTGCCCACTATTTTTATATTGATTTAATTTGCAAGAATTTTGAATCAGGATGATACAATTTATTGGCTACAATTTATTGGCTAACTTAAAAGAATAAGAGTGAGCAAGCTTTCGGCTGTATAGCCTTCGTCAGCATTAAATCCTGGTTGCTCACAAGATGTTGGGATAGACAGCTACTGTATATACAGTAGCAATAAAAAGTATGTGAACCCTTTGGGAACCAATAATTAGTCTTACCGGTAATTGGATTTCTGTGTAGACTCCACTCCAGGTTAACAATGAGATAGCCCCACCTGCCTAGGGGACAGGAAGCACAAGATGCAATTGAATAGCCACATCCTCCTACCTATCCTTAGTGCTACACTATTATCTTGACTCAGTAGGAGACTTACCGTTAGTTTTGGGTGGGTATACCCACCTGGAGTGGAGTATACGCTGAAATCAGATTACCGGTAAGAGTAATTATTGGCTTCTGCTTGATTCCCCTCCAGGTGAACAATGATAGTTAGAATATTACCTCTCTCAGGGTGGGGCCACTGCATATAATACTTTGCGACCAAACCCCAAGTCATGATGACTTGGTAAATCCAAATGGTAGTGCTTTATGAAGGTGTCATAAGAGGACCATGTAGTAGCAGTAGGGTATTGTACCTCATCCTTTGTAATCCTCTTACAGTTATAGAAGAGCAGCATATGTGGCAGCCTTACAAATTTGGAGTACTGAGGCAGAATTCCTATCTGCCCAGGAAGAGGAGACAGCACTGGTAGAGTGTGCTTTGACATTCACAGGAGCTGGCTTACCTGCTATTTCATAAGATTTGCTTATACATAACTTTAACCAGTTACTGAGAGTACTCTTGGATGCTCTTAAACCTTTACGAGCACCCTGAGACTGAAAAAATTAATTATCCTCCTTTCTCTATTCAGCAGTTTTATCTAAATAAAACAAAATCATTTTCCTGACATCCAGGGAACTAAACTTCTCTTCTTTGCGGTTTGAAGGATTCGGACAAAAAGCAGGGATACCGATTTCCTGTTCTCTATGGAAATCTGTGACAACTTTTGGAGAAAAACTTGGAGGTAACTTAAAAATGATTCTATCCGGTTGGATAGTCATAAATGGTGGCTTTATGTTTAAGGCTTGTATTTCCCCAATACGCCTGACCTTAGTCACTGCTACTAACAAACACATCTTTAGCGCTAATTCCTTAATGGAAATTTGATCCATGGGCTCAAAGGCGAATGCAATAAGAGAATTTAGGACTAAATTCAAGTCCCAAGGCGGAACAGTTGGTTTCTTCACCACGGTTTTCCTTTTGACCGCCTTAATAAACCTTTTAATCAAAGAATTTGAGGTAAAGGGAAAATCAAAGTATGCACCCAGAGCTGCTAACTGCACCTTAAAGGGGTTCTGTGGGGGTTGTGGAAGAGAAAAACGGACACTTACCTTGGGCTTCTATCAGCCCCGTGCAGCGGTAATGTCCCACGCCGTCCTCCTCCCATCTGCCGTTCTCCGCCGCCGGCCCCGGTCTAAGCAGCATGGGATCCAACTGCGGCTGCACTAGAGTGGCCGCGCACCCGCTCGCTTCCGCCTGCGTCATCGGAAGCTTACTGCGCAAGCGCAGTACAAGGCTCCATTGTACTGCGCCTGCGCAGTAAGCCTCAGATGACGCGAGCGGAGGCACGGCAACGCGCATTATTCGTCTGTATGTCAGACGAATAATAGCCCGGTGCCGGCTGCGGGGAACGGCGGATGGGAGCAGGACGTCGTGGGACATTACCGCTGCACGGGGCAGATAGAAGCCCAAGGTAAGTGTCAATTTTTCTCTTCCACAACTCCCACAGAACCCCTTTAAGGGTGTTCAATTTTAGACCCATATCTAGCCCTTTCTGCAGGAAATCTAGAATATTTGGGATAGAACATTTTACAAGATTTTCTGGAGTTTCTTTGTTAAATTCACAAAACACTTTCCAAATCCTGAGATAGATAGTGGAAGTGACAGATTTCCTTGCATGTAGCAAGGTAGAAAACACTTTCTCGGATAGGCCTTGATTCAATAATAAGCGCCATTCAAAAGGATTGCCACCCAGGCAATTTGGGGGCTCTGCAGCCCTCGATTTGCGGCGGGGACACGGCGGATTACTTGTAATGGGAGCACTGAAGCGAACTATAAGGTAAAATAGACAAAATAGTTCGCTTTAGTGTGAATTTGATTTATAAATAAAAATCAATGCAGGGGGGGGGGGGGGTGTTGGTGGTTCTGGCGGGAGCTGCTGATTGACTTTTTTTGTGAAATCCCTTATGCGGCCCAGCCTCATCCTGACTTTGCCTCCTGCGGCCCCCAGGTAAATTGAGTTTGAGACCCCTGATCTAGACAAACTGGAGAGCCCTTGGGATTGAGGGAGCAGAATCTGGGAAGAAGAGCATTGTTTTTTGTTTTTGTTTTTTAAATGTTTTTTTATTTTCCTCTCAAAATTTTGGTCAGTAACCATTATATCATACAAACAGGTTTTTGTGCCCAACGCACCGTACAAACAGGTTAGCCAATATCGTATCTCCTCCCCTCTCCCCCCTCCCACCCCCTATCCCCCTCCCCACCCCAACCACTCTCTGACCTCACCTATTCAATTGAATCGTCCTAATTACATTCCAGTATGCAAGTTCAGTCTCTGTATAATTTACTCCGGGCACTAGTCCCCAAAGTCCAGGCGGCCTAGTGTATTGGCAATCCGTCCTTTAAGATACCATGTTGTGTATTTAAAAGGAGTTACCACATTCTTCAGCTCCCACTCGGACATGGTATTTAGCAGGAATGGTTTCCATTTTTTAAAGAATTTTCCTGTTCCTTTGTTTTTATGTATACTAGCGTCCAGCTTTTCCATAGACATCAGATGCCTCAACTCTTCTTTGAGATCCCAGACGGAGGGTCGAGTAGGAAATATCCATCTGTTATATACTACTTTCCTTGCAGCTATAAAGATAACATGTACCAGGGTGGAAACCTTCCCTTCAGTATCAGTCTCTTTGTCAGAATTGAATAGCAGCAACATAGGATCTTTTTGAATTTTACATTTGCCTATTTCGTTTGCATATAGTATGACTTTATCCCAATAGGTTTGTATTACTGGGCAACTCCATATGCAGTGCACCATATCTGCTTTAGGAGTGTTACATTTTGGGCAGCATTCTATGTATCCTAATCTTGGTGTCTTATATGTGATATTAAACGCATATTTTGCCTGGTAAATCATCAACAAATGGGACTCCCTCCATTTCTCGCTCACAATTAGCCCCCTGACCCGATTATTACCTTCTAGGATACGTGTTTCGATATTGGGAACATTGAAGTATTTATTCCACCTCCCCATATTTCTAATGGCTTTGGATTTTGCGCCTATTTCAGATAAAGCTTGTTGTATATCTGAGAGAGACATCTTTTTCCCCCTAGGTTTCAAAAATTTGTCAAAAGGTAGTATACCCGCCACTGAGGATATGTTTCTCAACCTTGCTCTGACATATGAATGGATCTGCCCATAGGCCAGGAAATCCGACTTCGGAACCCCATACTGACGGGTTACTTCCGAAAATGTTAGCCACTTATGAGTTTCAAGATTTAGGAGGTTTCCTAATTTTGTTATACCTCTGGCTGACCATCTCTCAAAGCTCTTCTGCACTAAGCTTGGTTGAAAGTCTGGGTTTCCCACTATAGCTAGATATTTAGAAATTCTCCACGGTAGGCCAAACTTTTTTCTTATCTCTCTCCAAGTTATAAGGGTGTCCCTGTAGATGATGCTATGCTTTATGCGCAGAGGTAGAGATCCCCATTTTGCATGTAATAAAGCTGTCAACTCAAAAGGTTCCGCTACATGGCGCTCCAAGGTGGTATTTGAAAATTCTTCTTTCCCTGCCACCCAGTCTCTAACATGTCTAAATACACATGCTAGATTGTATCTTCTAATGTCCGGCACGGCTAGTCCCCCCATCTCCTTCGGGATTTGCAGCCTGTTTAACTTGATTCGGGCTCTTTTATTATGCCAGATAAATTTTGTAATAGCCTTGTTTAAGGCCATTACATCCGCATGTTTCCATAAAAGTGGTATCACCTGCATGGGATACAATAGCCTCCCGAAGCTGACCATCTTTACCAGGGCCGCTCTACCCGCTACTCCGAGTGGGATATTATCCCAGCCTTGTAATTGCACTATCATCGATTTAATCAGTGGAGTGATATTCCTGCTATGGGTCTGGGCTGGGTCTCTTCCTATTTCTATTCCCAGATATTTTATTTTATCTCTGGCCACCTGTATTTCTAGGCCTTGCAAATCTTGTTGATTAGCATATTTTGATAATTGTAAAATTTCGCTCTTTTTAGCATTTATTTTGAAGCCAGAGAATCTTCCCATGTCTCTAATGATATCCAATGCCTGTGGTAATTGTGACTTGGGGTCTGAGAGAAATAACATCAGATCATCGGCAAACAAGGTCTGCACTAATCTCATTTGTCCTATTTGAATACCTGCAATCTTGCTGTGTAGCGTTCTGGCTATTGGCTCAAGGGCAATATTAAAGAGCAAGGGAGACAGGGGGCATCCCTGTCTGGTTCCACGCTGTAATACAATAGGCCCGGATAAAAATCCGGGTGTATGTATCCTCGCCTGTGGCGATTTATATAAAAGATGGAACATGTTCAAAACCTGTACTGTCCATTTCCAATTAACTGCGTCAAACGCTTTTTCCGCGTCAAATGTTACGATAGCGCGGTTCTGATAGGTTTTTGGGTACGCCCTAACTTGCTCCAAAACCAGCAACACCTTCCGAATGTTTGCCACAGCTGCCCTCCCCCTTGTAAATCCCACCTGCTCTTTATCTATTAACATAAGCATGAGCTGTGCTAACCTGTCTGCCATTATTTTTGTCATGATCTTCACGTCCTGATTAATAAGAGATACAGGGCGGTAGGATCCTGGGTCCTGGGGATCTTTTCCAGGTTTTAATATTAGTTTAATGTAAGCTTCGTTTCCTGTCGGCAGCATCTGCTCTCCTTTTAGTATTTTATTATAAACTTTTGCCAGTAAGGGGGCTGTCTCTTTCTTTATTATCTTATAGAATTCCCCTGGTAGCCCATCCGGGCCTGGGGCTTTGTGATTGGCCAGGTGCTTTATAGTCAGACTCACTTCCTTATCTGTGATATCTGCATTTAGGTCTAACAAATGATCCTGTGTAAGTTGCGGGAGTTTAATTTGGTGCAGCACCCGTTGAATATCTTGAGCGTTGTGTGCCGTTGGATCGGTGTATAATTCCCTATAGAATTGTTCAAAGGTAGAGTTAATTTCCTTCGGGTGATGCACCAAACCTCCTCCGCCTTGTTTTATTGCATGAAGCGTTAAGGGGGAAAATTGGCCCCTGGCCAGTAATGATAGTAAGTGCACTGCTTTACTTCCATATTTGTGATATTTAAGGTCTTGGTACGGTTTTAATAATAATTCCCTTTCTTTGAACCAGTGATCTGATGTCGCCTTCGCCTTTAGCCAAGCCTCTTTAGTTGAGGGGTTTGGGGTCCGCCTATAGCACCGGTACGCCACCCTCACTTTTGTAACTGCTTCCGCATATTTCTGAGCCGTTTGCTTTTTCTTGGTGGCCGTGTAAGCTATAATCCTGCCTCTTAATACCGCCTTAGCTGTTTCCCAAAGGAGATGAGGGTTGTCCCCGTGCCCTTTGTTATCTTCCCTGTATTCTAGCCACCATCCTTGTAATGTCTGATGGAAGCCCTCGTCTCCATACAGGTGGGACGGGAACCTCCATATAACATAATTTCCCCTCTGTATCTTCTCATGCAGTTCAACCCATACCGGGGCATGGTCCGAGATCATTATATCTTCAATTTCTGCTTTTTGTGCTCTTCCCACCATCTGTCCTCCCAGGAATATTTGATCTATTCTCGAAAATGTTCCATGCATTGGGGAAAGAAGAGCATTGTTCCAGGCAGCAAACAGGCTTATGGATGGAAGACCCCACTTGCTGCAAATCATCAGAAAAACCTCTTTGTTTAGACACCAGTTGCTCTGATTCAGCTTCTGGCGGCTTAACCAATCCGCTAGAACATTGTCCTTTCCCTTGAGGTGAACCGACTTTAAGGAAAGAACCTTGTTCTCCACACAGACTGTGAGTCTCTCCTTGCTTGTTTATGTGAGTCACTAACGTCTGTGTAAAGAATAGCGGAGATGCTGCCGCATGGGCAAGCGGCATGGCGGCCATCTCCGCGTTTCAGCCGGCGGCTTCTGCCGCGCAGCTACATGCTGCTGGTTCGCCTGGTCCTTCTAGTGCAAACAGATTAAGAGCTACGCGCAGGCGCGCCAGGCGACAGGACCTTTGTGCAAGTAAAAGGGGAGTCAACTGATCAAGCCGGTCAGCTGACTCCAGCTATGCTCCGGATTGGCTGAGTGACTGGGGCGGCGCTGTGGAGCGCTCTGGGTATTTATAGGACTTGCCTGTCAGTTGTAAGTTGTCTGCTGTTGCGAATGCTTACGTGTGAGCACTCAGACCCTAGTCAGATCTTACAGTGTGTTAGAACCAGCCGGAGCTGGGAATTCACACTTAGTCAGATTCCGTTGATAGCTTTAAGTACTATTGTATTGTTAAACTTGTGTACCATTCTTTAGTCTAGTTCCCAGGTGTTGAAACCAAGGACTTTACACCTAGACTAGGATATTGCTATATTGCTACTGTACATCTGTTAGTCTAGTTCCCAGGTGTTGAAACCAAGGACTTCACACCTAGACTAGGATATTTCTATATTACTACTGTTTATCTGTTATGATCTCTTGCTTTCCTGACTACTCTCTTGCTTACTGATTCGGTAATTCTGCCTGTCTGATAACTGTTGCCGACACTGCCTGTACCTTGACACCGAATCAGTCTTCCGCCTCTGTACTGTATCTGTCCGTTCGTTGCTGATCTTGCTTGTCTGACCTTTCTGTCCTCACTAGTGGGTCTTGCCACTAGTGAGGGAAACCTTAAGGGCTGTCACCTAACCCTTAGGTGATCAGCCTTGCTGTACTGTCTGTGACACTTGTTCCTCAGGTGTCTGTTAGCTGCAAGCAGTGTCTGTTGATCACCTGCTCCTCAGGGGTCCACTGGCTGCAGTACAGTCCGATTCCCTTCTCCTCAGGGAATCCTTGGCTGTAGTACAGTCATAATCACTCATTCCACCTGTGACCACCCTTGCAGCACAGTCAGTGGTCCCTGCTCCTCAGGTGTCCACTGGCTGCAGTACTATCTGAATTCCCTGCTCCTCAGGGAATTCTTGGCTGCAGTACTATCTGTATTCCCTGCTCCTCAGGGGATCCTAAGCTATAGCTTAGTCTTGATCACCTGCCCTTCAGGTGATCATACTCTCTCTACACCGTCAGTGGTCCCTGCTTCTCAGGCGTCCACTGGCTGCAGTGCAGTCTGAATCCCCTGCCCCTCAGGGGATCCTTGGCTGCAATATTGTCTGTATCTCCCGCTCCTCGGGAGATAACTTCTCTAATTACTGTTGCACCAAACACAATACCAAATTAGGTGTCCTGTGTCTAGCTATACTAGTATTATTGGTGATTCTGCAGATCACCACATAATCAGGTATAGCATCTGTATTATTGGCGATACTGCAGATCACCAATAATCAGAAAAATCTGTGTTGCTGACACCAATCGTTACAGAACAGCAGACCAAAACATTATGGACGCACTGCGCAGCCAAGTTGAAGGACTAGCCACTTCGGTGGATAACCTCATAAGGGTGCTTGATGCCCAACAGACTCAGATCACACAACTGTCTGGGTCAGTACAGGTCCTTCAAACGGCTGTGAATACAGTGCGATCCCCTCCAGTTACAGACCTTCGCATGTCTGTACCTGAAAAGTTTTCTGGACATAGATCTGACTTTCAGAACTTCAGAAATCGAGTGCTATCTGTCACGAATGGAGCAGCTGCGGCGAACAGCGCCGCCGCAGCTGCCTCCATGCCGCCATCCGTCCTCCCGGCGTCTAGGACGCCGAGGACAGAATGTACATTTTGTAGGGGGGTCACCGTCTCGCGCGGGCGCGCGCACAGACGGGACCCTTATGCTGGGAGAAAGCCGGTCAGCTGATCGCAGAGGAGACCCACGGCGCCCAGGATTGGCTGTGCGCAGGGGGGCATGCCAGTGAGGTCTCCTCTGCTTCTCACGCCTCCGGGCTTCATTCAGAGGTTGTCTGTTGTCGTGAATACCTCGCGTGTTAGCGCTCAGACCTTAGACTAGATTATTATTATTTATTATTATTATTTATATAGCGCCGACATCTTACGCAGCGCTGTACAGAGAATATAGTCTTGTCACTAACTGTCCCTCAGAGGAGCTCACAATCTAATCCCTACGTCCTATGTCTATGTCATGTAGTGTATGTAGCACAGTCTACGGCCAATTTTAGGGGGAAGCCAATTAACTTATCTGTATGTTTTTGGGCTGTGGGAGGAAACCGGAGTACTCGGAGGAAACCCACGCAGACACGGGAAAACATACAAACTCCTTGGAGATGATGACCTGACCTTAGACTAGATCCCAGGTGTTGATATCAAGGACTTCACACCTAGACTAGGATATTGTTATATTGTACTGATTACCTGTGTATGACTCTTGGCTAAACTCTGACTCTGATCTCGCTTTCTGATTCTGTACTTCTGCCTATCTGCCGTATTAGTTGCTGAACCTCTGCCTGATTACCGATTACTCTCTTGCCTCACGATTCTGTACCGATACTTACCTCTCTGTTGCTGAACCTCTGCCTGATTACCGATTACTCTCCTGCCTCACGATTCTGTACCGATACTTACCTCTCTGTTGCCAAACCTTGCCTGTCAGACCATTCTACTCACCAGTGGGCCCTCGCCACTGGTGAGGTACTAGCTTCACCAGCTCCTCTGGTGAAGTTATTCTTTAGTGCAGTACTGTTTGCGTTTTCTGCTCCTAGGCTGCAGTGCAGTCTGAATCACCTGCTTCTCGGGCGATCATTGGTGCAGTACTGTTTGTATCCCCTGCTCCTAGGCTGCAGTGCAGTCTGAGTCTCCCGCTCCTCGGGTGATCACTCGGCTGCAGTACACTCTGAATCACCCGCTCCTCGGGAGATTCGGTCTCTTCAGTATTGTATCTCCAGCTTGCTGGAGCTTGAACCCTATTACACGGTCAGTGTACCGATAGTACCTCACCAGCCCCTCTGGTGAGGTCTCATAAAACTATTAAAGTTACGGTTGCACCAAACACTACACTCAGCTCTTTGTGTTGCTATACTGGTATTATTGGTGATTCTGCAGATCACACATAATCAGGTATAGTGTCTGCATTATTGGTCATTCTGCAGATCACCAAATAATCAGACATCTGAGTTGCGACACCCAACCATTACACTATCATATTTTGAGTTGAGGCCTACCCTGTCAGGAACTGAGCCTCAGAGAGATACACTCATAAAGACCCTTTTATCAGGAGATTCACAAACATGGGCATATAGTCTTCATGCAGGACATGAGGCGTTATCATCAGTTCAGGAATTTTTTAAGGCCATGGCCATTATATATGATGATCCGGATATTGCTTCCACCGCTGAACGGAAGCTAAAGACCCTGCGGCAGGGTCGGGATCCGGTAGAGGTTTACGCGGCAGAGTTCAGGAAAATGGGCTGTATCAGCTAGATGGGGAACATATGCACTGTTAGACTGTTTTCTGTCAGGTTTATCTGATGCAGTTTCTGATTTGATGTTAGGACATCCTGAGCCCAAATCCATAGACGAGGCAATTTCTTTAGCAGTACGGGTAGATCGCCGCTTACGCTATCAAAGAAAGACCCGGGGTAGAAATGCTGTAAGATATGTCTCCTACTCCTCCTCTCCACCCTCGTCACCTCCGCCTGAGCCGATGCAGATTGGACACTCTAGATTGACGCAGGTGGAAAAGAATCGCAGGAAATCAGAAAGACTCTGTTTATACTGTGCTGAGGAGGGTCACAAGGTTCAGAATTGTCCTAAGAAGTCGGGGAACGCTGCCGCCTAGGTGTAGTCAGAGGTAATACCCTAGGCGAGCAGTCTTTACCTCTAAACAATAATCGTCTGCTTCTTCCCTGCTCCATTACATGGGAAGGTCAGACTAGTTCCACAGAAGCCTTTGTGGACTCTGGCTCTGCAGCCAACTTCATAGATTATGATTTTGTAAAAAAATTGGGGATTCCCTTACTCCCGCTAGACCGGCAGATTCTGGTCACTGCAGTAGATGACTCTCCGTTACAGAGTAAACAACCTCTTTCTCAAACCCCCTTGTTGGTGTGTAATGTAGGGGTGTTACATATAGAGAGTTTACAATTCCTGGTCCTGCAAATGGCAACCTCCACCATTATTCTTGGTATGCCTTGTTTGCAACTTCACTCCCCTCAGATTGACTGGGCTTCAGGTCAGCTAAAGAGTTGGTCGGCCCATTGTCATCATTATTGTTTGGAGAAAGTTACTGTTTGTGCTACCAAGATTCAGGTTAAAGGAGTGCCAGTACAGTGTGCGGAATTCGCTGATGTGTTCTGTCCCAAATCCGCAGATAAACTCCCGCCTCACCGTAGCTTCGATTGTCCCATTGATTTAAGATCTGGTTGTATGCCTCCTAGGGGTCACCTTTATAATCTGTCAGGACCTGAGAAAGTGGCAATGCAGGAGTACATTATGGAGAACTTGGCCAAAGGCTTCATCTGCCCTTCCCGGTCACCAGCTGGGGCAGGTTTCTTTTTCGTACAGAAAAATGACGGTGGCCTCCGACCCTGCATTGATTACCGAGGGTTAAATAAAATTACAGTAAAAAATCGTTACCCATTGCCTTTGATTGACGATTTGTTCGCTCAGGTGACCAATGCCAGTATTTTCTCCAAGTTGGACTTATGAGGTGCATACAACCTGGTACGGATTAGAGATGGTGACGAATGGAAGACAGCGTTCAACACGCCCGACAGGCTCTACGAGTATTTGGTTATGCCCTTCAGGTTGTGTAATGCCCCTGCCGTCTTCCAGGAGTTGATCAATGAGCTTTCAGGGAGGTACTGGGGAAATTCGTGCTAGTGTATCTAGACGACATACTGATTTTCTCTCCTAATCTAACGGAACATCGTAAACACGTCAAGTGTTTTAAAGAAATTAAGACAGAACTCACTGCACGCCAAATTAGAAAAGTGCCTCTTCGAGGTCACTTTAGTTCTTTTTTTGGGATATATTATCTCTACGTCTGGTCTCTCCATGGATCCAGAAAAAGTCTCTGCTGTTTTAGAGTGGCCACAACCTGTGGGATTGAAGGCACTCCAAGGATTTTTGGGTTTTGCCAATTACTACAGAAGATTCATCAAGGGGTTCTCCTTGGTAGTATCACCCCTCACCAGTCTTACCAAGAAAGGGGCTGATACCTACCACTGGTCAGCAGAGGCACATTCTGCCTTTTCCACACTGAAAAAACTGTTCTGTTCTGCTCCCATTTTGAGACATGTGGATGTCACCTTCCCCTTCATAGTTGAGGTCGATGCGTCAGAGGTTGGGGTTGGGCTGTACTCTCTCAACGCTCCGGTTTGCAAGGCAAACTTCACCCTTGTGCCTTCTTCTCCCGTAGGTTCTCTCCTGCTGAGAAGAACTACGATATTGGCAACCGAGAGCTTTTGGCCATTAAATTAGCCTTTGAAGAATGGCGACATTGGCTAGAAGGGGCAGAGCATACTATTACAGTCTATACGGATCATAAGAACTTGGAGTACATAGAAGGGGCCAAAAGACTTAGTCCTCGACAGGCCCATTGGTCCTTATTCTTTTCAAGATTCAGATTTGTCATAACGTATACACCGGGTAGTAAGAACGTCAAAGCGGATGCTCTATCTAGGTGTTTTGAGCCTGAGACAGTGCAACCTTCAACCCCTGAGACCATCCTACCCCAGAAAGTAGTCCTGGCAGCTACTAAGACCTGGGAGGACTGGACGGCTACTCTGGGCCCTTACCAACAGGATATTCCAGAAGGGAAGCCTGAGGGGGTTATGTTCGTACCACTTCCTTTCCGCCTGCAACTCTTACAATTGTTCCATTCCCATAAGAATGCGGGGCATCCTGGGGCTGCCCGAACCCAGGATTTGTTGGCCAGATGCGCTTGGTGGCCTATGCTGGCACTAGATTGTAAGGAGTTTGTAAGAGAGTGCTCACTTTGTGCTACAAGTAAGCCCTCTCGCCAGGCACCAGTGGGTACAATACAACCCCTACCAGTGCCAAATGAACCCTGGACTCATTTGTCAATGGACTTTGTAGGAGAACTCCCCAGGTCTGAGGGTAAGACGGTCATTTGGGTGGTAGTTGATAGGTTCAGTAAGATGGCTCATTTTGTCCCTCTGAAAGGACTCCCCTCGGCCCAGGAGTTAGCTGATCTCTTCATTCAGCACGTTTTCCGGCTGCATGCCATTCCGGAGAATGTGGTGTCAGATCGGGGAGTCCAGTTTGTGTCAAAATTTTGGAAAGCCTTTTGCCATCAGTTAGGAATGGACCTTTCATTTTCATCAGGCTACCACCCACAGACCAATGGTCAGACCGAAAGAGTTAACCAGTCTCTTGAACAGTTTCTCTGATGTTATGTGGCAGATGCACAGTCCGATTGGGTAAAGTTTTTACCGTTCGCGGAATTTGCACATAACAATCTGAAGAGTTCCTCTTCAGGATTTTCCCCTTTTCAGGTGGTTTCAGGAAAATCTCCCAAGTTTGCTCCATTACCTGTGGCATCTACCCTATTTCCGGCCTTGGAGGATTGGCAAAGGGCATTAAAGGAGATTTGGGGAATGGTTAAGAGGAATTTGGGGAAAGCCTTCCAGACTCAGAAGAAACAGGCAGATAAGAGACGGTCTGTAGAGTGGAAGTTTTCCCCAGGGGACATGGTGTGGGTATCTACTCGACATTTAGCGTTGAAACAACCCGGTGTCCAGAAAGATTAATTATGTCACTTATGCGATTGATCTCCCAGCTAGCATGAGAGGTGTGAGATCATTCCATGTTTCTCTGTTGAAGCCTGTGGTGCACGTGGATTCCTCCCCCCCCCCCCCCTGTGATGGTTGACGACCAACCTGAGTATGAGAATGAGAAGATATTGGATTCTCGGTTAGTGCAAAATTCTGTACAGTATCTGGTCCACTGGAAGGGGTATGGTCTAGAGGAAAGAACTTGGGTGCCGGATTGTCGCATGCATGCTGAGGAATTAAAGAAAGAGTTTCATGACTTACACCCTGAGAAGCCGGGTAGGAAGTGTCCGGGGTCCACTCCTCAGGGGGGGGGGGGGGTACTGTAAAGAATAGCGGAGATGCCGCCGCATGGGCAAGCGGCATGGCGGCCATCTCCGCGTTCCAGCCGGCGGCTTCTGCCGCTCAGCTACATGCTGCTGGTTCGCCTGGTCCTTCTAGTGCGCACAGATTAAGAGCTACGTGCGCGCCAGGCGACAGGACCTTTATGCAAGTAAAAGGGGAGTTAGCTGATCAAGCCAGTCAACTGACTCCAGCTATGCTCCGGATTGGCTGAGTGACTGGGGCGGCGCTGTGGAGCGCTCTGGGTATTTATAGGACTTGCCTGTCAGTTGCAAGTTGTCTGCTGTTGCGAATGCTTACGTGTGAGCACTCAGACCCTAGTCAGATCTTACAGTGTGTTAGAACCAGCCGGAGCTGGGAATTCACACTTAATCAGATTCCGTTGATAGCTTTAAGTACTATTGTATTGTTAGACTTGTGTACCATTCTTTAGTCTAGTTCCCAGGTGTTGAAACCAAGGACTTCACACCTAGACTAGGACATTGTTATATTGCTACTGTACATCTGTTAGTCTAGTTCCCAGGTGTTGAAACCAAGGACTTCACACCTAGACTAGGATATTGCTATATTACTACTGTTTATCTGTTATGATCTCTCACTTTCCTGACTACTCTCTTGCTTACTGATTCGGTACTTCTGCCTGTCTGATAACTGTTGCCGACACTGCCTGTACCTTGACACCGAATCAGTCTTCCGCCTCTGTACTGTATCTGTCCGTTCGTTGCTGACCTTGCTTGTTTGACCTTTCTGTCCTCACTAGTGGGTCTTGCCACTAGTGAGGGAAACCTTAAGGGCTGTCACCTAACCCTTAGGTGATCAGCCTTGCTGTACTGTCTGTGACACTTGTTCCTCGGGTGTCTGTTAGCTGCAAGCAGTGTCTGTTGATCACCTGCTCCTCAGGAGATCATCTCGCAGCACAGTCAGTGGTCCCTGCTCCTCAGGGGTCCACTGGCTGCAGTACAGTCCGATTCCCTTCTCCTTAGGGAAGCCTTGGCTGTAGTACAGTCATAATCACTCATTCCACCTGTGACCACCCTTGCAGAACAGTCAGTGGTCCCTGCTCCTCAGGTGTCCACGGGCTGCAGTACTATCTGAATTCCCTGCTCCTCAGGGAATTCCTGGCTGCAGTACAGTCTGTATTCCCTGATCCTCAGGGGATCCTAAGCTATAGCTTAGTCTTGATCACCTGCCCTTCAGGTGATCATACTCTCTCTACACCGTCAGTGGTCCCTGCTTCTCAGGCGTCCACTGGCTGCAGTGCAGTCTGAATCCCCTGCCCCTCAGGGGATCCTTGGCTGCAATATTGTCTGTATCTCCCGCTCCTCTAATTACTGTTGCACCAAACACAATACCACATTAGGTGTCCTGTTTCTAGCTATACTAGTATTATTGGTGATTCTGCAGATCACCACATAATCAGGTATAGCATCTGTATTATTGGTGATACTGCAGATCACCAATAATCAGAAAAATCTGTGTTGCTGACACCAATCGTTACAGTCTGGTTGTCTAAGTGAACAATCACGTTTTTGTTTACAAGCAGACTTTCCCATCTCAGTAGAGACTTCCAGATCGCCAGTAACTCTTTGTGATTGGATAAGAAGGTCTTTTCTATTGGAGTCCACCTGCCTTGAATGTATTCTAGACCCAGATGAGCTACCCATCCCCAGAGGCTCGCATCTGTCATAATAATCATTGGATTTTGCAAGCTCCAACTTACACCTTTGTGCAGGTTTTGCCTGGAAGTCCACCAGTTCAGAGAATGAATCACTGGATCTGACAAATCGATCTTTTGCTCTAAATCCTCCTGTCTGCCCGACCACTGACACAGTATTGTCAGTTGGAAGATTCTGTAGTTTGCCTGAGCCCAGGCCACAGCTTGGATACATGCTGAGAATTTGCCTAGGAGAGACATAGCTTGTCTTACTGTGACAGACTTTGCTCTCAGAAGTTCCTGAGTACAAGCGATCACTTGATCCACCTTTCTTTGTGGCAGACAGGAGATCTGGTTCACTGTGTCCAGTGACACCCCAATTATTTTCTCTGATCTGGTGTAAGGTCGGATTTCTTTAGATTCAAGTTCCATCCCCGGGCCTTCAGAACTGTCAGAACCATCTGAATATGCTCTTGGAGAGTATCCTTGGATTTTGCAACTATCAGCAGATCGTCTAGTTAAGGTACTAGAATGATCTTCTGCATTCTCAGATAAGCTGCAACTGCTATCATGATCTTTGTAAAGATCCTGGGAGCACTTAAAATCCCAAAGGGGAGTGCCTTGAACTGCATGTGAAGGACCTGGGATCGAATGCAAACTGCTGCTCTCAGATATTTCCAGTGAGACTGCAGAATGGGTACATGATAATATGCGTCGATTAGATCTATGGACGCCATGAAGTAATCCTTCCCCAGAAGCTGAATTGTGGAAGTAATTGATTCCATGCAAAACTTTTTGTATTTTACAAAACGGTTCAAAAACCGAAGATTTATAATCATGCGAAAATCGCCGTTCGGCTTTGGAACCAGGAAGAGAGTGGAGTAGAAACCCCTTCCTCTCTCCTGAACTGGAACCTTTTCCACAAACCCCTTCTGGAAAATATTCTCCGCAGCTTTTTCCATAGCAGACTGCTTCACTGGGGACCGCAAAAAACTTTTCACTCTGAAATTTTTGGGAGGTTTTCTGGAAAATTGAATTCTGTACCCTTCCCTGATTGGCAAATATATTTGCTTTTTGAAAAGTTTTGCCTAGCCGGGAAAAATGCTTTCAACCTGCCCCCATCTGAACATAGTCATTGTTCAGTATTGGGTTGTTTGGGGGTATTTGAGGATTGTGGATTGGAAAGGAAGCCTTTGGCTTTGAGGCCTTTTTTCGCCTGCCAGTTTTTATTTGTTTTTTTATTTCTATAATTTTCTCCTGGGGCCCCGAAATCTTTTTCTGGGAGCCAGTTTTTTCTTTAAAGGAGGAAAAGTCTACTTCTTTTCAGCCACCCTTTCTAGAGCCTGCTCAAGGGCTGAACCGAACAACAGGTCTCCTTCAAATGGGAGGCCACAAAGTTTGACTTTAGTTGCCATATCACTTTCCCAATTTTTTAGCCATAAAAGTCTGCAAACAGAATTGATTAAGGCTAGACTCCTAGCAGAAATTCTGACAGCCTCACTAGAAGCATTCGCAAGTAACTTAGCAGCTAGTTTGAGGGGTGCAACCGATAGGGAAATGTTTTCAAGTGGAGCACCATCTTTCAAACAAACCTGTATCTCCTGCAGCCACAGAATTAAACAACAAACAGTGCAGGTGGCTGCTAAATTAGGAGATAACGAGGCAGAAATTGCCTCCCAGGCCTTTTTGAGTAGAGCCTCCATTTTCCTATCTGAAATATCCTTTAATAAACCTGTATCCTCAAAGGGAATAGGTGAGTCTTTGGATAATTTTGAAATGGCACCAACAATTTTAGGACATTTAGACCATTTAATTACCTCCTCCTCATTAAAAGGATAACACCTTTTAAATGATTTTGAAAGTCTTGATACAGCTAGGGTTTAGATGTAAAAAGGAAAGAGTGGCACAGGTTCTTTCTCTGTTGACAGAAATAAATACAATAGAACAATTGCATAAAAAACAAATTAGCCCGCAGACGACGCATAAATTGCAAGAAGTTCGTAATAAGCTGAAACAGCTTCTGGAATACTCTAGAATGGATAACTTAATGAGATATAACGGACAGCTATATGAGCATGCTAATAAATGTGGACGCCTCTTGGCCCTATCCTTAAGACTAAAAAGAGCATCTATTTTATTCCATCCATTTGGAATGCTCAGAATCAAAAGGTATATTCTTCTGAGGAAATAGCGAAGGTGTTTCATTTATATTATTCCGCTCTTTATAATTTAGAGGTGCATGCCCCCACACAAGGTTACTTGGAGAATTTCTTGTCTCAAAATAGGCTCCCGGTACTATCTACAGAATAATTAGCCATGTTAAATCAACCTATTACAGAAGATGAATTCCTTATAGCCACTAGCGCTTTAAAAACTGGCAAGGCGGCAGGCCCTGACGGGTTCTCAACTAAATACTTCAAACTGTTCAAAGGAACGTTGGCCCTATTGTTCACCAATGCTTTCAACGAAGTAGGGAATGGTACATGCCTCCCCGCTGAAGCTAAAGTTGCCCATATTTTGGTTATTTTAAAACCGGGCAAACATCCTTCCCTCAGCACTAATTACCGCCCTATATCTTTAATAAACGTTGATCTCAAAATATATTCAAAGATATAAGCCAATCGTTTATTAGTAATTATTCCAGATGTGATTCATTCTGACCAGGTTGGTTTTGTCCCTGGGCGTGAACCAAGGGACAATACCATTAAAACCATTCTACTTTCAAAATATGTCCAGTCTTCTAAGATTCCGGCCCTCCTGTTATTGATGGATGCAGAGAAGGCCTTTGATAGGCTTTCATGGCACTTCTTAAAAGGTTCACTTACTAATCTAGGTCTTCCGCCAGGCTCAAGGTTTTTTGACCAAGTCATGGCTCTATACAATGCCCCTACTGCTTGTCTAAAAATTAATGGACACTTATCTGAACAGTTGGAAATTAGAAATGGAACCCGTCAGGGCTGTCCGCTTTCACTTCTATTGTATATTCTTTCAATGGAACACCTTGCTATAGATCTCCGGAACAATCCAAATATACATGGAATGAAATTGGGTAAAAATCATTATAAGATATCCATCTTTGCGGATGATTTGCTTGTGTATGTAACAGATCCGGTGACTACTCTCCCAAATGTGATGGATGTCTTTAAATGTTTTGGGCAATTAAGTAATTTTAGAATTAACCCTTGCAAATGCGAGGTGCTTGATCTTTCTTTATCTACCCATACTAGAAAAGCCTTGCAGTCAGCATTCCCCTTTACGTGGAAAGATAACTATATTTCGTACCTTTGCCTGAAAATCACTTAAGATTTTTCTTCACTATATAAAGAAAATGTTCTTCCTTTATTGCGTAAGTTTGCAGATGATCTACAGAGGTGGAGTGGTCTTTTTCACTCCTGGATAGGGAGCATTAATGTGATAAAAATTAATATGATGCCTAGATTGTTATACCCCCTTCAGACACTGCCTATTTATATTCCAGTTGCCTTTTTTAATAAACTAAATACTATGTGGCTTGACTATATATATGGAAGGGTAAACGTCCCAGGTTAACTAGGGGTGTTCTTCATAGGCTTAAAGATTCTGGAAGACTGGCAATGCCCGATCCTAGAATATATCAGGTAGCAGTTCACTTGACTAGAATTAAAGATTGGATGATAGGATCTCAGCAGTGGGTGCAGACAGAAGATAGCTTGCTTGATCATGGATTAAAATCCTCATTGTGGATACATCCCTCACTTAGGCAAAAGTATAGTAAAAAATGGAATCAAATTTTGAAAACAACGTTTAAAATCTGGGATAGACTCCTAAGCCAGCATAGGGTATCTTCTTATTCTGGACCTCTCACACCGATTTGGAATAATTTTCTATTTGAACCAGGTTTTAGTTCTGCTTTTACAGCTAGGAATTCTTTGGGTATTTCTTTGACCTTACAAGATTTGATGCCCTCTGAACAGATTCCTACTAGAATAGAATTAATAAATAAAGGAAACATTTCTAATCTACTCAATTTGAATACCTACAACTTTCCCATTTCTATAGGCAGTGTTTGAGGGAGGACTATCAGGCTAGAAATCTCTCTGAAGCAGAGCAGCAGGTGTTCTCTTCTCCACCAGACAGTAGATCATTATCTGTATATTACAAATTGCTCCTTGACATTATTTATGACACTAAACCTTCATTTATAGCGAAATGGCATCAAGAATTGCACATAGATTTTTCGGATAAAATGTGGGATAAGGCACTTATTTTTGCTAACAAGTCATCTCTTTTGGAAGGGGTAAGGTGAATGCCTTTAAAATCTTATCCAGGTGGTATAGGATTCCTTTCGTAATTAATAAAATTAATCCTGATGTTTCTCCAAAATGCTGGCGATGCCTGGAAGATGAGGGTTCTATGACACATATATGGCATTCATGCCCTCTAATTCAATCCTTCTGGGAAAATATATGTACAATTATTAAAGGTTGCTTAAATATGGAGATAGAGAATTCCCCTGCTGCTCTATTATTGTTAATGCTCCCTATGCCAATCTGAAAATTTAAATAGTCTCTTCTGAGGCATTTTTTATCAGCAGCTCGTCTCACCATTCCTAAATTTTGGAAAACGACTACAACTCCACCTATTAAGATTTGGTTCGAGGAAATGAAGTATATAGAACTGATGGAAAATGTAGTGCAAGAATAACAATGTAGAAAGCTTTCGTATGCTAATTTATGGTTGCTTTGGCATATTTATCAAGAATCTGAAGAAGGCAAGAAAATGCTAGACAGTTAAAATAATGGAGCTAAGGTATTGGTCAGTTCGTCTGGAGGCCCAAAAAAAGGAGATTATTGATTATGTTATTTTTAGGGGTGTAAAAAACGGGATCTGCAGGTGTAGGATAGGAATATAGGTAATGGCAGAATCTTTTGTTCAGTGTATTCTTGTTCTTAATACAAAAGTGTTAGAAATATGATACTATTAATTTCTATAATGTGTGAATTGCTTATTGTCCACTGAGCTTAACCACTTGAGGACTACAGTCTTTCTAACCCTTAAGGACCAGGCACTTTTTTTCCACTCAGACCACTGCAGCTTTCACGGTTTATTGCTCGCTCATACAACCTACCACCTAAATGAATTTTGGCTCCTTTTCTTGTCACTAATAAAGCTTTCTTTTGGTGCTATTTGATTGCTCCTGTGATTTTTACTTTTTATTATATTCAGCAAAAAAGACATGAATTTTGGCAAAAAAATGATTTTTTTAACTTTCTGTGCTGACAATTTTCAAATAAAGTAAAATTTCTGTATACATGCAGCGCGAAAAATGTGGACAAACATGTTTTTGATAAAAAAAAAACCATTCAGTGTATATTTATTGGTTTGGGTAAAAGTTATAGCGTTTACAAACTATGGTGCAAAAAGTGAATTTTCCCATTTTCAAGCATCTCTGACTTTTCTGACCCCCTGTCATGTTTCATGAGGGGCTAGAATTCCAGGATAGTATAAATACCCCCCAAATGACCCCATTTTGGAAAGAAGACATCCCAAAGTATTCACTGAGAGGCATAGTGAGTTCATAGAAGATATTATTTTTTGTCACAAGTAAGCGGAAAATGACACTTTGTGACAAAAAAAAAGAAAAAAAAAAAAGAATCCATTTCTTCTAACTTGCGACAAAAAAAAATGAAATCTGCCACGGACTCACCATGCCCCTCTCTGAATACCTTGAAGTGTCTACTTTCCAAAATGGGGTCATTTGTGGGGTGTGTTTACTGTCCTCGCATTTTGGGGGGTGCTAATTTGTAAGCACCCCTGTAAAGCCTAAAAGTGCTCATTGGACTTTGGGCCCCTTAGCGCAGTTAGGCTGCAAAAAAGTGCCACACATGTGGTATTGCCGTTCTCAGGAGAAGTAGTATAATGCGTTTTGGGGTGTATTTTTACACATACCCATGCTGGGTGGGAGAAATATCTCCGTAAATGACAATTTTTAATTTTTTTTACACACAATTGTCCATTTACAGAGTTATTTCTCCCACCCAGCATGGGTATGTGTAAAAATACACCCCAAAACACATTGTACTACTTCTCCCGAGTACGGCGATACCACATGTGTGGCACTTTTTTGCACCCTAACTGCGCTAAAGGGCCCAAAGTCCAATGAGTACCTTTAGGATTTCACAAGTCATTTTGCGGAATTTGATTTCCAGACTACTCCTCACGGTTTAGGGCCCCTAAAATGCCAGGGCAGTATAGGAACCCCACAAATGACCCCATTTTAGAAAGAAGACACCCCAAGGTATTCCGTTAGGAGTATGGTGAGTTCATAGAAGATTTTATTTTTTGTCAAAAGTTAGCGGAAAATTGATTTTTATTGTTTTTTTCACAAAGTGTCATTTTCCACTAACTTGTGACAAAAAATAAAATCTTCTATGAACTCACCATACTCCTAACGGAATACCGGAAAGAAGACACCCCAAGGTATTCCGTTAGGTGTATGGCGAGTTCATAGAAGATTTTATTTTTTGTCACAAGTTAGTGAAAAATGACACTTTGTGAAAAAAAACCAATAAAAATCAATTTCCGCTAACTTTTGACAAAAAATAAAATCTTCTATGAACTCGTCATACACCTAACAGAATACCTTGGGGTGTCTTTTTTTCTAAAATGGGGTCACTTGTGGGGTTCCTATACCGCCCTGGCATTTTACGGGCCCAAAACCGTGAGTAGTCTGGAAACCAAATGTCTCAAAATGACTGTTCAGGGGTATAAGCATCTGCAAATTTTGATGACAGGTGGTCTATGAGGGGGCGAATTTTGTGGAACCGGTCATAAGCAGGGTGGCCTTTTAGATGACAGGTTGTATTGGGCCTGATCTGATGGATAGGAGTGCTAGGGGGGTGACAGGAGGTGATTGATGGGTGTCTCAGGGGGTGGTTAGAGGGGAAAATAGATGCAATCAATGCACTGGGGAGGTGATCGGAAGGGGGTCTGAGGGGGATCTGAGGGTTTGGCCGAGTGATCAGGAGCCCACACGGGGCAAATTAGGGCCTGATCTGATGGGTAGGTGTGCTAGGGGGTGACAGGAGGTGATTGATGGGTGTCTCAAGGTGTGATTAGAGGGGGGAATAGATGCAAGCAATGCACTGGCGAGGTGATCAGGGCTGGGGTCTGAGGGCATTCTGAGGGTGTGGGCGGGTGATTGAGAGCCCTAGGGGCAGATAGGGGTCTAATCTGATAGGTAGCAGTGACAGGGGGTGATTGATGGGTAATTAGTGGGTGTTTAGGGTAGAGAACAGATGTGAACACTGCACTTGGGAGGTGATCGGACGTCGGATCTGCGGGCGATCTATTGGTGTGGGTGGGTGATCAGTTTGCCCGCAAGGGGCAGGTTAGGGGCTGATTGATGGGTGGCAGTGACAGGGGGTGATTGATGGGTGGCAGTGACAGGGGGTGATTGATGGGTGATTGACAGGTGATTGACAGGTGATCAGTGGGTTATTACAGGGAAGGACAGATGTAAATAATGCCCTGGCGAATTGATAAGGGGGGGTCTGAGGGCAATCTGAGCGTGTAGGCGGGTGATTGGGTGCCCGCAAGGGGCAGATTAGGGTCTGATCTGATGGGTAACAGTGACAGGTGGTGATAGGGGGTGATTGATGGGTGATTGATGGGTAATTAGTGAGTGTTTAGAGGAGAGAATAGATGGAAACACTGCGCTTGGGTGGTGATCTGATGTCGGATCTGCGGGCGATCTATTGGTGTGGGTGGGTGATCAGATTGCCCGCAAGGGGCAGGTTAGGGGCTGATTGATGGGTGGCAGTGACAGGGGGTGATTGATGGGTGATAGGTGATTGGCAGGTGATTGACAGGTGATCAGTGGGTTATTACAGGGAAGAACAGATGTAATTAATGCACTGGCGAATTGATAAGGGGGGGGTCAGAGGGCAATCTGAGCGTGTAGGCGGGTGATTGGGTGCCCGCAAGGGGCAGATTAGGGTCTGATCTGATGGGTAACAGTGACAGGTGGTGATAGGGGGTGATTGATGGGTGATTGATGGGTAATTAGTGAGTGTTTAGAGGAGAGAATAGATGGAAACACTGCGCTTGGGTGGTGATCTGATGTCGGATCTGCGGGCGATCTATTGGTGTGGGTGGGTGATCAGTTTGCCCGCAAGGGGCAGGTTAGGGGCTGATTGTTGGGTGGCAGTGACAGGGGGTGATTGATGGGTGATAGGTGATTGGCAGGTGATTGACAGGTGATCAGTGGGTTATTACATGGAAGGACAGATGTAATTAATGCACTGGTGAATTGATAAGGGGGGGGGGGTCTGAGGGCAATCTGAGCGTGTGGGCGGGTGATTGGGTGCCCGCAAGGGGCAGCTTAGGGTCTGATCTGATAGGTAACAGTGACAGGTGGTGATAGGGGGTGATTGATGGGTAATTAGTGGGTGTTTAGAGAAGATAACAGATGTAAACAATACATTTGGGAGGTAATCTGACGGCGGGTTTGCGGGCGATCTAATGGTGTGGGTGGGAGATCAGATTGCCCGCAAGGGGCAGGTTAGGGGCTGATTGATGGGTGGCAGTGACAGGGGGTGATTGATGGGTGATAGGTGATTGGCAGGTGATTGACAGGTGATCAGTGGGTTATTACAGGGAAGAACAGATGTAATTAATGCACTGGCGAATTGATAAGGGGGGGTCAGAGGGCAATCTGAGCGTGTTGGCGGGTGATTGGGTGCCCGCAAGGGGCAGATTAGGGTCTGATCTGATAGGTAAAAGTGACAGGTGGTGATAGGGGGTGATTGATGGGTGATTGATGGGTAATTAGTGGGTGTTTAGAGGAGAGAATAGATGTAAACAATGGATTTGGGAGGTGATCTGATGTCGGATCTGCGGGCGATCTATTGGTGTGGGTGGGTGATCAGATTGCCCGCAAGGGGCAGGTTAGGGGCTGATTGTTGGGTGGCAGTGACAGGGGGTGATTGATGGGTGATTGATGGGTGATTGACGGGTGATTGACAGGTTATCAGGGAAGATAGATGCATACAGTACACAGGGGGGGGGGGGTCTGGGGGGGGGGGGTCTGGGGAGAATCTGAGGGGTGGGGGGGTGATCAGGAGGGGGCAGGGGGCAGGGGGGGATATAAAAAAAAAATAGCGTTGACAGATAGTGACAGGGAGTGATTGATGGGTTTTTAGGGGGGTGATTGGGTGCAAACAGGGGTCTGGGGGGTGGGCAGGGGGGGGTCTGAGGGGTGCTGTGGGCGATCAGTGGGCGGGGGGGGGGGCAGATCAGTGTGTTTGGGTGCAGACTAGGGTGGCTGCAGCCTGCCCTGGTGGTCCCTCGGACACTGGGACCACCAGGGCAGGAGGCAGCCTGTATAATACACTTTGTATACATTACAAAGTGTATTATACACTTTGTATGCGGCGATCGCGGGGTTAACATCCCGCCGGCGCTTCCGTATGGCCGGCGGGATGTTACGGCGGGTGGGCGGAGCCAGTTGCCGGGGGAAGCGCGCGTCATCAATGACGCGATCGCTCCCCCGGCATGCCTAAAGGACGCGCCGCCTGAAGGCGTATTGCGGTCCTTTAGGCGTCCACTTTGCCGCCGCCCATGGGCTGTGGGCGGTCGGCAAGTGGTTAAAGTGGACAAATTAAAAACACAAGATTTCAGAAATAAAATCTATTTTCTAAATTATAATAATAAATAGCAGCCTTTTTTCAGCTGCATGATGACAAATATAAAATATTTTACATTTATTGGAAAAACTCCTCCCTTCCTTTCATATTGCTGGGGCAGAATCTGGCAAACTGGTGGAGGAGATGGTGTCCAGCAAAGGAGGAATTGCTAATGGCTGCCACCTGTATAACCCTCGTTATGAAAAGAGAAGGGAGAAAAGCATGCACTGAAATGCTCGATTTACAAAAAATAATAAGGAGAGCCACCCCTTTAAGAACTGATTTGTGCAACTTGCCTAGCAAGGAGCCAGTAACTTAATTTCTGCATAGCCACAATTCATTTTAAATAAGACTGCTGTCTCAATGCACATACAAAATCATTTTAATGACAGCCTTAGCTACATGTATATCGCACAACACAATTAAAAACCCCACAGGAATAAAAACAACAATACCTGGCCAGGATATGCGCGCTTTTATCTAAGAGGGACCAGATCCAGTTAGCCACTAAGTGTAATCGCCCAGCCGCAGCCTACTGCTAAAAACACCCAGCAAACTAGTATCAATATGGTCCTCAGCAACCACCTGAACACCGCACACACTGTGTTGTATTGCCAGACTTCCTATGACAAAAAGACAAAAAAATCGGCTGAGTAAACGGACTGGAGACCATATTGGTAATATCCGGAATGGGGACCTTGATAGCCCGCTGGGGACACACTTCATGGATTACCATGAAGGGAAACCTGATGGCTTGGTTTTTAAAGGGATCATAAAACAACAGACTCCTTTCCGTGGTGTGGACATAGAAAAGGAACTCTATAAAATTGAACAGACCTGGATCTATCGTCTAGGGACACTTTCTCCGAAAGGTCTCAATACAGATTTGAATTTAGCAAATTTTTATGAACTGACCAGCTGTTCATGTAGAAATTATGTCCTTAAATGCCCCTACTGTGTGCGATCTATCCACTAACAAATCTTTATCTATGTGCATATGCTAATTGCAATATTGAAAAGACTGTATTGATGTTGCTGTAAAGTGTCTGATTCAAGAAAACTTTAAGGCAGTAATATGTTCTCTATATAAATCCGGCCTCCCACCTTCACACGTATGGACAATATAAGAGGTAATTCCAGCCTTGAAGCTGTGTGGGCGTGGAGCTGTGATGTTATGACACAAAAGAGGAAGAGTTGGAGCAGCTGTCACTCAATACCTTGAGAAAGTCCCGTGGGCAGGGTGAAATGCATCGGTGGGCGTGGCTACCGCGGGAATGCTCGCGCAGCGTCCCCACTTGTAACGCTGTCCACTCTGACCCGGCTCCTTGCACATGAGTGGAGAGCGCAGCGCTGGCAGCGCTGAGGCCTAAGCAGATGGAGGTGATTGTCTGTACAGCGGCGGAGGAAGTTCATTACACCCAGTACACTGCGGTGAACGGAGGGCCCTGTGAGCCGGAGCTCACCAACTGAAGTGCGCAAGAATCATAAGTTGTACAACCGCCAGATACCACAAGTTTGTGATGCCCAAGTGTGCCATCCTGTGACCCACAAATGCCAGTGCATGAACTGTTTGTCTGCAGTAGCAACTTCATCGCCCGTGAAAGCTAATGGCCATTCATTGCAGCAGCAACGTGTCATACCAGTCATAGGAAGCCGGTCTGGCAATACAACACAGTGTGTGTGGTGTTCAGGTCGTGGCTGAGGATCATATTGATACTAGTTTGCTGGGTGTTTTTAGCAGTAGGCTGCGGCTGGGCGATTACACCTAGCGGGTAACTGGATCTGGTCCCTCTTAGATAAAAGCACGCATATCCTGGCCAGGTACTGTTGTTTTTATTCCTGTGGGGTTTTTAATTGTGTTGTGCGATATACATGTACAGTAGCTAAGGCTGTCATTAAAATGATTTTGTATGTGCATTGAGACAGCAGTCTTATTTAAAACAAATTGTGGCACTGAAATGCTCATAGGCTTGAAGGAGTGTTTATTTATCTTTGTATGTGTCAGAGTGGTGCAACTAAATATTTTGAATTAAGAAATGTTTGGTTTGGGTCCACTTTAAGCTTTCATCTAACAAATTATGTATACCTTTGCGCTTGTGATCCTAATAAAAACCTTTTGAAATAAAAAAAAAAAATACATTATTTTGAGAAATAGCCTTTTATCAGGCTCTTTCCACTCACCAACAATCAAATCCACTATTGTTTTGTGCACTGGAAAAAACACCTGTTTCTGAACAAGCTGTTCTGAATACATATCATTCCTCACTAGAAGCAGCAGGTTTAGGCTTATCAATAGGAATATTCAAAGCCGTACAAATGTACTCTAACAATTCACTAGACTGATCAGGTAGCAGTTTAAATTTTCCTTTATTAGAGCTTCTGAGTGTCTCCTCTTCCAGAGCGGAAGAATCCCCAAAATGCTCTATTTCCTCCGAGGAGGAACCCACAATCCTTTGTGCCCCAAATATACTAGGTAAGTCCGAATCCAATGTTGGTGGGACTACCTGAGGAGTGGATGGTAAAGTGGGAGCTTCCTTTGCAGCCAAAAACCTTTCTGCTAATTGCTCCGGAAATTTACATAACATATCATTAAACATGTCATCACTTTCATGTTTTACCACTTGCAGTATATAGGCATTGCACAGGGGTTTAGGATAGGAAGGAGCAAGCTTTTTCTGGCATATACCACACTCCCTGGTGGGAAAGTCTAGGTTCTACCCTACAGGCTCCAAAGGTAACTTTATCCCCACATTTTATGCCCTGGTTCTCGAGGATTTACAAAAACTCAACCTAAAAAATTCTATCCAACAATCAAATCTAACCTCGTCAGAAACTAGAGCCATCAAAACCTTACAGAATAATCATAACCTTGTTATAAAGCCGGCGGACAAGGGCGGAGGAGTGGTTCTACTGAACAGAGCTGATTACCTAGAAGAGGCATACCGACTACTTAACAATACTGATCACTACTCTCCGCTAGATCATGATCCCACTTTCGAATTTAACAATAATCTTAAAACATTCATCAATACGGCTTGTCTCAATGGTATCTTAACAAAAAAACGAACGTTCTTTCATTATAAATCAGCACCCCAAAACACCCTTTTTTTACTTTCTCCCTAAAATCCACAAAACCACCAGGCCGACCAATTATTTCCAGAATTGAATCTACAACCAGCAATTTATCTCGTTTTCTTAACCAACATCTCCAAACTCATGTTCAGGCACTTCCGTCATATTTAAAAGACTCCCAACATCTCATCCAACTCCTCAAAGACATAAACTGGCAATCCGATTTCCTTTGGTTAACCTGTGACGTCACCTCCTTATACCTCACCCATTTGGACTCACAGCCCTAAAATTCTTCCTAAACCAAAATCCAGACATGCCCATCGCCCAACAGACTTTTCTAATACAATGTGCAGAATTTATCTTAAAACATAATGTTTTTTCATTTGCAGGAAACCATTACCACCAACACACAGGCACAGCCATGGGTAGCTCATTTGCCCCTTCATATGCAAATCTAGCAATGGGCTACCTAGAATTTCTAAAATTCACTTCTGACAACCCCTTTTCAGCAAACATAATTGTTTACCGCCACTATATCGACGACCTAATCTTTATCTGGCAAGGTGACCCCACACGCATTAATTTATTTTTAGAATTCCTTAACACCAACCCTGCCGGACTTCAATTTACCTGTCAATATAACCATAATTCCATAGAATATTTATATCTCCTACTGTTCACTGATTCCATCCACATCAAAACCAAAACCCACTTTAAAAAGGTAGACGCTAACAATTACATCCACTTTGACAGTCATCATCACCGCCCATGGACAACCAACACACCCTACAGCCAATACAGATGCATACACTGGAACTGCACAGACATTAAGGACTTCCATGACCAATCTAGAATACTTACAGGCAAATTCACTGACCGTAACTATCCACGCAAACTCCTGAAAGATGCCAAACACAGGGCCATGAATACCCATCAACTAGCCCAGATCCAACCCACACAATCAGCCCACCCCTCCGCCCTTTTTCCAAGGTTTATCACCAAATTCAGTATGCAACATAGTGCTATCAGAACCATTCTCAAGTCAAGGTGGGAAATCCTACAGCAGGATCCTTATCTACTCAACACATTACCGAATAATCCAACACTTACCTTTCAGACGGCTCCCAACCTCCGGAACCAATTAGCCCCCAGCAGACTTAAAATTATCCAACCCAGTGAACCAAGCCACCACACCAACTCACTACTCCTAGGATCACGAGCTTGTCAAAAGGGCCGCTGCCAGGCCTGTTCCTTTATAACCCAAACAGATTCCTTTCAATCATTTACCACCAACACTCATTACACGATCAAACAAAACATCACCCGTGAAACCAAAAATGTAATATACCTAATATCATGCCCCTGCAAACTGCAATATGTCAGAGGAACCACCCAAACCACCAGAACCAGAATTGGGCAACATAAAAGGAACATCATTAATAATTATGCACTCCACAGTGTTTCTCGGCACTTTGGCACCCATCACCAAAACAACCCACACCTATTCACCATCACTCTGATTGAATCTCTACCCCTCAACACCACTAACGTTTTTGAGACTTTGCGGCACAAAGAGATGATGTGGATACAGATCCTCAAAACCCTAACACCAACAGGGCTAAATGAGGTCTTAGAAAACTTATTTTTATCCCACCTCCCAAGTGTTTAATTATACCTAAATAGCTCCAGCTATACTCCAAACCTTTTTTATGCTTTTAATGGTCCTCTCTTTTATATCTTTCTTACTCTTGACCCCTTTTATTATTAATTTCAATATTTATACATGTTACTTTTATACGTCTATATGTCTTATATATATATATATATTTTTTTTTTATTTATATTATCATTACCCACATTTTTATAATAACATTGTTAGCATTTTTATCATTGGCGTCCTCTTATGCTCTATCTCATGTATACTTTTACTATATACTGTTAGCATGTTTATATGGTTTTTAAAAACACTCATATTGTCATATTTTACCATTTTTACCGTTTTACACCTGAATCCATATGTATACATGTGCACACCGGCACTTGCAAGGTCTCAAGTGAACCAGTCGTCACCAGCCCATCTTTATACGAACATCCATTGCTAAAAGTTACATGAATTGTCTAAAAAAAACCCATACTACTGAATTATGTGCTGGCTTGCTGAACTGGCGGAGCCGGGTTTCGAACCCGGGTCGCCTGTGTCAGAGGCAGAGCCCTTGACCATTGCACTATCCGGCCACTCCTGGTTATCCCATATCCCAGCCACTGCTGGGAATTCTGTAACTATCCCACTGGAAAGACTCACTTCCTGTGCAAAGTTAGTCACACCTCCTGTTACCAAATACTTCCTGTTACCTAACACTTCCTGATTAGACTTCAGTCCTGTCAGTTTAATCTCTCTTCCTATTTAAAGCAAGCCTCACTTCATACTGACACAGAGGCGCTCAAACCTATTGCTTTACCCAATGAGGTAAGTTATCTTATACTTTATGCTTGCAGTTTGTATCAATCCTTTTTGTGTCCATATACAGCTCTATATGCTGTCTGGGATTGGGAATAGACCATGGCCTATACCAAGCTTTACCATGTAACTGTTTCACTTTGAGACATACAATATGAACCCTCTAATATGTGAGCATTAAGCCTTAGCTATTTAATTTCTGACATCTAAGCTTGTTCGCATGGCCCTGTGTTTATGTGGGCGGAAAATGTTTTTTTGTAGCAATGCTTTATGTAGCAATTATTTTATGTGTTCTCTACCAATTATCTGCTGCGCCAATAGTTGCAATTCTGTGGGTAGTTATTTTGTGTATATTTTGTTATTATTCCAGTTGTGCTCCCATTTTTGCTCAAGTGTACATACATAAAAACTGCCCCCAAAAGTACTGACAAAAAGACCTTACCTGGGCGGAGTCAGTATGAGCCATAGTGTCCCTGCCCTGAGAGGTATGGCGGATGGAAGAGGGTACACTGAACCAGCACACTATGCCACCACGTCTATGCGGAAATTTAGCTGCCTGTGACGTTCCCACGAGTCATGAAGTCCGCCTCCCCGCCAGCGGCCACCAGTGTCTCCTTCCGCCAGAGCCTCCAGTGTAGAGCGCTACCCGCCGCTCTGTGCTTAAGTCTATGGCTGGACGCGGTGGATGTTTTGAGACCTGCAGCAGTGCACCGGCACTTGCAAGGTCTCCAGTGAACCAGCCATCACCTGCCCAGACACCCCACGATTAGGGTCGCCTTGCGGAGTCCCAGTATAGGAACTCCCGCAGGCAGGCAGGGACAGGCTGGCCTTACCCTTGGACCCCCGGGTGATCCAGAGATCGCATCCTGTCTGTCCAGGGACCAGGAGAACACTGAGGATAGGTAGGAGGATGTGGCTATTTTGTCCTTCCTGTCCCCTAGGCAGGCGGGGCTATCTCATTGTTTACCAAGAGGGGAGTCAAGCAGAATTATATGGATTTCTGCATACATGTGTCATAAAATGTGATCTAATCTTCATCTAAGTCACAAAAATAGACAATCACAGTCTGCTTCAACTAATACCACACAAATAATTAAATGTGTATATGTTTTTATTGAACACACCATGTAAACATTCACAGTGCAGGTGGAAAAAGTATGTGAACCGCTAGACTAATGAGTTTCACTTGTGCGATGGCCGATTGTTAGGGAGCATTACTCAGGCAAAAGCTTGAGCGATGCTCCCACGTTACGGGCAATGAGCAGCGAGGGTTTACCCTGTGGTGCTGTCCTTCAGCACCAAGGCCTCGATCCCCACACATGTGCACACCCGCCGACATCTTCCGCCGCTGCATCTGGGGGTCTCCTTTAATAAGGAGAACCCCAGAGCTTCCCGTCAGGCCACCACTCATCTCTGAAGCCCCCCAGTAGCTGTGCAGGTACCCTGAAGCAATTTCCGTCCCGCCGCTGAACACCCACCGCATCTTGACGCAAGTCCCCGACGTGTAATTACAGTGTATGAGTCACTGTAATTACTCTCTCTATCATAGAGTCCCATCAAAGCATCTTTGAATCTGACACCGGGGCTCCCCATTGGTTCACTGTCTGAGCCATTTCATTGGTCCAGACGATAATCATTGGTCCAGATGTGCGTTAGCATGTTTAGACCTGCTTTTTGCAGGTCTAATCTAACGTTCACGTCTGCCGGGATAATATCGCCCAAGCAAGTTTTTTTTACACCCTGCCTAGGGCTAAATGCAATTGGATCAGGCGATGTTATCATCGACCGATTATCGGACTCACCAGTGTTTAACGCTGGCGAGTGTGAGAATTGCATCAGGCCCATTGACTACAAAAGGAGAAAGATCCACACTGCTACTACTCTCCCTAAGAGTTTGCAGTAGGTAGTGTCTCATATACACTGAGCAGTGTGTATATATAGAAGACTCCTGTATATACAGGGGAGTGTCCTGTAGTGGTGTTATACAGTGTGTAGGCTGAGGATAAAAATGGTGGTGGTGCCGCTCTCTGGAAGCCACTAGGTAGTGGTGCAGGTAACTGTATAGACAAGGGGTGGGGGGAATGGGAGGAGAAAGAGGAGAGCGCACTCAGAAGGGTGCACAATTGAAGGTAAAGAGGCGCCCTGGTTGAAATAAAAGCATCTAAAAATAGCTTAAAATCGAGGAAATAATATGAGGTGGCTTACCTCAATAACGAAATCCTTGTATATGACAAAATATTTTTATTTAGCACAGGCAACGCGTTTCGCGGGTCCAAGCCCGCTTCATCAGGCCAATAAAAGTGCCAAATGAACAAGTCGATATGGCAAAGGGAGCCTCTCTTGACATACACTCTTGAGAGGCTCCCTTTGCCATATCGACTTGTTCATTTGGCACTTTTATTGGCCTGATGAAGCGGGCTTGGACTCGAGAAACGCCTTGCCTGTGCTAAATAAAAATCTTTTGTCATATACAAGGATTTCGTTATTGAGGTAAGCCACCTCATATTATTTCCTCAATTTTAAGCTGTTTTTAGATGCTTTTATTTCAACCAGGGCACCTCTTTACCTTCAATTATGCATAGTTATACCCCCAAACAATCTGTGTTTGAGGGGTGGTGTCAGACCACCTGTGGGTGCCCCACAGTGGACACCTGTCCCTACTCTTTCAAGGAGAGCAACCACATCCTGGGACTACCCCGAGTGGCGTCGGGTTTATGGTCTCCACCTGCTTCCTACGGTTGGTTGCCCTTGCAACCTCCTTTTGTGAGTAGTAATTTATTGAAATTCCTTTTTTCAATTGCATACTAATATACTACACTATTGGACTCCCGTATTTGTCTCCTATATTTTTTTCCCTGCAAGGTGCTGAGACACCCCCACTACACTACATACACTCAGAAGGGTAGCAGTTGTCCCTGGCAAGCCTGCTGGGGAATGATCTCACCTTTAGGACTGACTGACTAGCCCATATGGGTCTGTCAGCAGCCTAGCGTTGTCCATCTCTTTGCCGGCAGTGTGTGCAAGTTTGTTAGCCGCACTCTGAACTTCCACTATGTGTGGAGATAGAGTGTGCTGCTGAAGGTTCTTGGAAGGAGCAGTGCGTGTGGAAAAGATACACGGCAAAGTTTGTGTTTGGTTGTAAAAACAATAAAAAATAAGGCGAAAAACATTTGTACAAGTGTTTAGTACATTTAAATACAATAAAACAGACTATGATTGGTTAACAAAGGTAACAAGCTGGCCAATGCATGTGAGTATGCAAATACAAATCCCAAAATCCTTTGCAGTCTTGGAGGGAAAAAAATCCAAGTTTAACTATGATAAAATCAAGTTAAAAAATAAAACTACCGAAGTTAAAAGGTATTGATAATTAATGGGTGGAAATTTTACACCAGATGGTCTGAATGTTGCAATTGAAAATAAGGTGAACTAGAATCCATATTATGACTCAGAGTGTGGCTAACAAACTTGCATACATTGCCTCCAGGCACTACATTCAGCAAGACACAGTGAGCGGCCATCTATGGAGATCAGCTGATGTGACCTATCCTGTTTGAAAGCACCACTGCTGCCTGCGTCCCCGGCATAGAGAGGGACAACGCTAGACTGCTGACAGACCCATATGGGCAGGTCAGTCTATCCTAAAGGTGAGATCATTCCCCGGCAGGCTTGCCAGGGACAACTGCTACCCTTCTGAGTGCTCTCTCCTCTTTCTCCTTCCATCCTCTCCCTAAGAGTGGCCGTCTTGTAAAGATGACAGCAAGAGCACTGTGCAGAATGCTCAGTGAGGTGAAAAAGAATCCTATAGTGTCAGATAAAGACTTACAAAAGTCTCTGGCATATGCTAACATCCCTGTTAGCGAATCTATTATATGTAAAACACTTAAGAATATTGCTGAACTGAAACAGTTCTGTAAAGAGGAATGGTCAAAAATGACTCCTGACCGTTGGGCACATCTGATCTGCAACTACAGGAAACAATTGGTTGAAGTTATTGCTGCCAAAGGAGGTTCAACCGGTTATTAAATCCAAGGGTTCACATACCTTTTCCACCTGCACTGTGAATGTTTACATGGCGTGTTCAATAAAAACATGGAAACATTTCATTATTTGTGTGGATTAGTTTATAAAGACTGTGAATGTCTATTATTGTGACTAAAGGTGCCCATACACTTGCTCGATTTACCGCCGATAGACAGCAAATTCAATTACTGTGAATCTGCTGTGAAATTGATGCACAAACGCTGACCGTTCGACTGATTTCCGCCCAAAATCGATCGATCCCGTCGAACTGTCTGCGCGGAAAATTTTGCTCGATCGCCGCCGGGTCGGCAGTGCATCGATAGCGGCGTTCGAATGTTCGACGACCGACGCTAGTGGCAATGAATTACCTGTTCCGCCGGTGCGTGTCCCCGTGGTCCCTTCTCTGCGCTGCACTCTGGCTGGCATCACTTACTTCCTGTCGGGGAAGTTTAAACAGTAGAGCGTCCTCTACTGTTTAAACTTCCCCCGACAGGAAGTAAAGTGAAGCTGGAGCCCAGAGCGTAGAAGAGACAGCGGAGACTGGGGGACTCGTGCCGGCTGGATCTGGTAATGTATGCAGGGGGCGGCGGCGGCAGCAGCAGCAGCTCCACAGATTCTGAATTGGTTCCATAGTGAAATCGTTTCAAAATCTGTTTGCAGTGTAGGCAGCCAATAGATCCCTCTTTGATCAGATTCAATCACAGAGGGATCTATCTGCTGGTCGATCTGGTGGCAATCGACCAGTGTATGGCTGCCTTTAGATGAAGACCAGATTTTATGACCAATTTGTGCAGAAATCCATATAATTCCATAGGGTTCACATACTTTTTACTGCTACTGTACATGCAACATCAAAAGGGGATACATAGATTTTTTTACAAGCATAAACACACGTCATTAAGATGCCTTCACCTTCCTGGCGGTAACCCCGAACTTAGTTCGGGGTAAGCCGCGCAGGAGGCTTTCTCAGGCCCTGCTGGGCCGATTTGCATAATTTTTTCTTTGCAACATGCAGCTAGCACTTTGCTAGCTGCGTGTGCACTCTGATCGCCACCACTCCGCGCCGATTACCCGCTGCTCGCCGCACCGTGCTGCCCCTACCCCTGACCCCGTGCGCTGCCTGGCCAATCAGTGCCAGGCAGCGCTGAGGGGTGGATCGGGACTCCCAATGACGTCACGACGTCGATGACATCGGTGACGTCATCCCGCCTGTCGCCATGGCGACGAGGGAAGCCCTCCAGGAAATCCCGTTCTCTGAACGGGATTTCCTGATCGGAGATCGCCGGAGGCGATTGAAGCGGGCGGGGGGATGCCGCTGCACAGCGGCTATCATGTAGTGAGCCCTGGGCTCGCTACATGATTTAAAAAAAAAAAGAATTGAAAAAAAGCTGCTGCGCTGCCCCCTGGCGGTTTTTAATAGACCGCCAGGAGGGTTAAGTGAAACAGAACATCTAAATGGGGTGAGAGTTTGTTAGCTGAGATAAGACTCCTTGTTTACACAATACTCACAGAATTGGGACTGTCACAGAGGCATACCATAGCTAATATATGGTATCATCCTGATTCAAAACTTCTTGCTTTTACTGATGGTTATAATCATGGTGGGCCATGGGGATCTGAGTGACCGTTCACTCAGTGATCCATTATGATAGTCATGATCGCTGCACAGTGCTAAATATCATTTAACTAATTTCAGTTAAACAATGTTACACAATATTGTGAAAATTATCATTTGTTGCAAAAAAGTCATACATCGCAAAAAAGTTGTCACAAAAAATGCATCATAGGTAGGGACCTTCAGGCACACTAATTGTTTCTGGGACCCCATGATCCCTCGCACCAATCATTGCTACCTTGGGTGCGGGGAAGGGGGACAGTCGTAAACACTTATTAACATATTTTACACTTTTTTTTTAACAATGATCAGGATTACTAGAAGTAACTGACTCACATGATCCCTTGGGCCAATCATGGCACACAGGGTTCAAGGGATCACATGATCTCTTTGACCAATGCTGCTGCGATGGGGGAGGGGAGGGGTGTCTACAGGAAGCTCGCTACAGAAAGTCAATGACTTCCTGTATTCCTCCTTAAGAGAATGATCACCGCTACTGGGTGTAACGGCAATCATTCTCCCTACGCAGGCACAAACTGGCTCAGGTCCCCTTCAACCAATCCCTCCTGCTTCTGAGGCTGTCAGGAGCATTCCTGTGCGCACACAATCGCACAGCACTCATCTTAGTGCACTGATGTGACTCTCAGGTCCCTTCGTCTATACCAGCTGTGGACGTGAGTCACGTTCATCTGGCTGTAGTAATTGATAGTGAAAATATCACCTAGGAGAAAACATAGCAGAAGAAGTGAATTTGATTGGGCCCATAGTGTGAACACACCCTAGCAGGTTTCACGATCAGTTAACCAATAAGAGGCAACAGGAATCTCTTCATCTTGCATTCGTGTTCTTGTTTATACTATGTGACTTTCAACAATGATTGAGGGGTAGGAATACCCAAGCAAGGAATGTAATACAAGATGTGGTGACTGAAAATTGTGTGAATATAGTAATAATGGTGACAATTCACAAACCTTTTCTTCTGGTTTTATTAAATAGTAATGTCTGGTTTTAGTAAATTCGTAATTTGTCTTGATATTGCCATGCAGAAAAATCATGTAATAGTCACAAAACTATTTTCCTCATGCATTCCTTAACTTTAGGTTTGAATCTTTGGCCTTTATTCAATTCACTTTTTCACCTACGTTTTCTCTTAGGAGATACTTTTTTATCTTCTGTCTAAAATACTGTAACTCTTCAGCACTCTGCAATAAAAAATTACCAAAAGTAGATGAAAAAGTCCTGTCAAAATTATCCTATTTATTTTCCTACTTGCTGGTGGCTAAAATGGCATTGTATTAAGATTATGAAAATATCACCTAGGAGAAAAAGTTAATTGCATATGGGCCAAGGAATGAATTTTTAACTTTTGGATTCAACACTTAATTTAACATCCCTGACGTGCATTTCTGTCTGGAATTATGAGTCAAAAGCAGTACTTTTTTTTTTCAAGACATTCTGCATATAAATAAAAGACTAGAACGCAAATTTGTTGAATTAATTAAACTAGGAATAAACTGAAAAAAAATCTAAAACTGTACAAATAAGGCAGACACAGAGTTGTCAAAATCCAGGCTGAGGCCGATGCAGGCGGCAGGCTGAGAGTAGTCAAAATTCAGGCAGAGGTCGGTGCAGGCGGCAGGCTGAGAGTAGTCAAAATTCAGGCAGAGGTCGGAGCAGGCGGCAGGCTGAGAGAAGTCAAAATCCAGGCAAAAATCAGTAACAGTAAGGCAGAAGCACTTAGCTCAGAAGCAGTTGGGAACCAAATGGCTATATTGTTAACATGCTGTGCTTCCAAATGAGCTTATCTGCCAACTCTTCCATGGCAGTCAGGTGACACAGGGAGAGATCAAATTACAACTTGTCATTAGAGACAAATTAGAGGAGGAATTAGACAGGCTAAACTCTCTTTCTCTACATATATACTGTATACACACACACACCATATATATATACAGGGTGGGCCGTTTATATGGATACACCTTAATAAAATGCAAATGGTTAGTGATATTAACTTCCTGTTTGTGGCACATTAGTATATGTGAGGGGGAAAACTTTTCAAGATGGGTGGTGACCATGGCAGCCATTTTGAAGTCGGCCATTTTGAATCCAACTTTTGTTTTTCAATAGGAAGATGGTCATGTGACACATCAAACTTAATGGGAATTTTAATAGAAAAACAATGGTGTGCTTGGTTTTAATGCAACTTTATTCTTTCATGAGTTATTTACAAGTTTCTCTTTGTTTACAGCCATTGACATGTCACCGAAATTAACACAATAGGAGCGGATAGAAATTGTGTTGATTTCTGGTGAACGCAGTAACCGGGTCATTGCAGCAGATTTCAATGCAAGACACCCTACGAGACCACCCATCTCCCATGCTACAGTTAGAAAACTGCTTGCTAAGTTTGGTGAAACTGTTTCAGTGTTGGATTTGCCAAAATGTGGACGCATGAAATCTGTCACTAATGTTGAAACATCAGTGGCTGTCCTAGCTTCACTCAGCAAGAGCCCACAGCGTAGCACTCGCCGTATGTCACTGGAGAGTGGCATTAGTCGAACATCCCTTCGGCGGATATTAGCTACTCACAAGTGGCACCCTTACAAACTCCAGCTACTGCAGCATCTCCACAAAGATGACCCAGATCGGTGCACTGAATTTGCAGAATGGGCAAAACAAAAATTGGAACAGGACCCTCAGTTTACGTAGAAGATTTTGTTCAGTGATGAGGCAAACTTTTATTTGAATGGTGAAGTTAACAAACAAAAACCACCGGTATTGGTCTGACACTAACCCACATTGGATAGATCCCTCCAAGACTGTTGGAACAAAAAAACTGGTGTGGTATATGGGGTACAAAGATAGTGGGGCCATTCTTCATCAATGGAAACCTCAAGGCCACTGGATATGCAAAATTGCTACATGATGATGTATTTTCCTCTTTATGCACTGAAGCCTGCATGTTCCCTGAGTTTTTCCAGCAAGATGGTGCACCACCACATTATGGGTGTCAGGTCCGAGCATTCCTAGATGAACAGTTTCCTGGAAAGTGGATTGGTCGTCGTGGGCCAGTTGAACGGCCCCCAAGGTCTCTCGATCTGACCCCCTTAGACTTTTATCTTTGGGGTCATCTGAAGGCAATTGTCTATGCTGTGAAGATACGAGATGTGCAGCACCTGAAACTACGGATACTGGAAGCCTGTGCTAGCATTTATCCTGTGGTGTTGCTATCAGTGTGTGAAGAGTGGGAGAAGAGGGTTGCATTAACAATCCAACACAATGGGTAGCACATTGAACATATTTTGTAATTGCAAAATAAGGTGGTTCTACAGAGTATTGACTCAGGGGGCCGAATAATTACGCACACACCACTTTGCAGTTATTGATTTGTAAAAAATGTTTGGAATAATGTGTGATTTTCATTCCATTTCTCACGTGTACACCACTTTGTATTGGTCTTTCCCGTGAAATTCCAATAAAATTGATGCATGTTTGTGGCAGTGATGTGACAAAATGTGGAAAACTTCAAGGGGGCCGGATACTTTTGCAACCCACTGTATGTATGTATGTATATACATATATTTATATATATATATATATATATACACACACACTAACTGAAAATCAATAGATGGATTTTGTTTGGCTTTTGTAGGCTCCACTCACTTTTCTAAATATTAATCCGAGTCACCAAGTGACCAACTGTGCAAAGTTTGAGAACCCTACCATTAACAGTGTAAGAATGGCTGCAGTTTGCATTTTCCCAATGAAGTATTTTATTTTTTCTACCACTGATGTCCCGACATTGCTCGGGTATGTATTTGGCTGGTGTTGGCTCCGGCCACTTTTTCTAACCCTAACACACAATTACTCAATGACCAAGTTTGTGAGCTTTGCAGTCTTTGGCATCAATAATTTGCATTGAAATGAAACAAATCTGATTGGCTGTTTGCGGTTCCACCCCTTTTTCTGAATTTGAACCCCAGTCACCCAATGACCAACTGTACCAGGTTTAACTACTTGATGCACGCTGTGCAGTACATTCACGGACCTGCAAAATTCACAGGGTGCACCAGGGCCGTGAATGCAAGTCTGCAGCGGCGTGCAGCCGACGCTCGCTCCCGATCGTCCCCGCGCACGCACACCGCCGTTACTGCCGCGTAGAGGGGAGGTTAATGAATGGGACCGCAGTTCCCATTCATAAAGCTAAGTCCTCGATTCAATGAACACTGGCGTCTACGAGATGCCGGCATTCATTGTATCTTCCTGTTATTACACTGCTACGCATTACTTCTGATTCACGTGCTTACGTAGGTGAATCAGAAATAATAACTGAGGACATCTTGTGGCCAAATAGTATATTACACCAAATTCACTTTTATTTAATAAAAATCCCTACACTGACTTTTATAATTAACTATTTCCCTCCCATAGTACCCAAACTTTTCTTTTTATATATAGGGGGGGAAAAAATTTACATAAAAAAAAATATAAGTAGTTACCTTAGGGACTGAACTTTTTAAAAATGTATGTCAAGGCGGTATATTACTATTCATTTTTGTTTTATGGGCTTGTAATTAGCGATGGACGCAAAACTGAAAAAAAGCACCTTTATTTCCAAATAAAATATTGGCGCCATACATTGTACTAGGGACATTTTTTAAAAATTGCAATAACTGGGACAAACGGGCAAATAAAATGTGTGGCTTTCATCCACAGTAGAACGTTTTATTTTAACACTATAATGGCCAAAAACTGAAAAATGATGCATTTTTTTCAATTTTTTTTATCTTATTGTTCATGGTAAAATGCATTTAACTCCCAACTGTACCTCCCAAAGAAAGCCTACTTGGTGACGAGAAAGATATAGATCGTTCCGCTGTGATTAGTAGTGATTAAGTTATTGGCGAAAGAAAGGGAGGAGCGCTGACAGGTGAAAATTGCTCTGGTCCACAAGGGAAAAAAAACCCTCAGTCATCAAGTGGTTAAGGCTTGTTCCATTAACAGTGCAAGAATGGCAGCAATTACAAAATCTCCTTGAAAATCAATAGGTGAATTTTGATTGGCCTTTGTAGGCTCCACCCACTTTTCTGAATATTAATCCCAGTCACCCAGTGACCAATTATGCAAAGTTTGACAGCCCTACTATTAACAGTATAAGAATGGCTGCAGTTTACAGTTTATCAGTGAAATTTGTATTTGTCTCCACCTACTGATGACCCGGCATTGCCCGCTTATGTATTTGGCTGGTGTTGGCTGCGCCCAGTTTTCCTAACCCCTAACTTTGGCATCAATAACTTGCATTAAAATGAAACAAATCAGATTGGCTGTTTGTGGCTCCACCCCCTTTTATCAATGTAAACCCCAGTCACCCCCCCCCCCCCCTTATCAAAACCCTTTGCTTCCAGAACTCTATTCTCTTCCCAACTCTTCAATATGGGCTGGCAAAGACATCTTATATTTGGGACAAGTAATCCACAACACTGTAATACTCCCCTTTTCAACCTTACAAAACCGATTTCTTCTCCCTCCTATTTTTCAGTTTTTATACCTACAGCTCAAACACGCACTAAAAGCACAATTTCCCTACGGCCTCCCCACTACTGGAGTGTCACTTATAATGGAACTTCTTAAAGATGGCCCAATGCAACACCATATTGGATTATTATACTCCCTTTTACTTGAACACCAGTTTGCTCCAGTACTGGCCCGTTCCCTTAAAAAATGGACACAGATTGGTGTTCAACTAGATGAGGATGAATGTGAAGACTGCCTATTAACCCCTCAACTGGTATCCCCCTGCATAAAGGAGAGGTTAAGTCAAATATACACATTTCACCAAAGTTATCTTACCCCCGCCCGAATCGCCAAATTCTCTACCTCCAACTCCTCCACTTACCCCAAATGTTCATGCCTTAACCCTTCATTTCTCCATCTTATCTGGTCTTGTCCTCCAATAATGGACTTCTGGAAGCAAATCGTAAACTTCTTGCACGATGTCATGGTTTCACCTGCCGCTTTGGACATTAAACTACGTATGCTCAATTTAGTAGATGAGGATGTTCCTAAATTCGACAAAGTCTTCTTAATTGAAACGCTCTTTATAGCAAAACAATGTATCACCTACAGATGGTTGTCCCCCATACTTCCAACCCTTGCTATTTGGAAAACCAAAGTCAGAAACAGCCTTCCATACAAAAACCTCGTATATGCGCATAGAAACTGCCCATCCAAGTTTAATAAAGTATGGGACAGATGGTCTAATGATATCTAATGCTATTGGACTACGACGGCTCCTTTTTCTATTACAACGGTTATTTTACCAGTACCTCATACACATATATTGCTAATTTATCTTATCTCCACAACCTGATGTATATGCTTAGTTCTCTGTACACATTGTCAATTGTACTTGCCTTGTAATGTCTTTTATACGAAATAAAACTTTTGATTGATGAAAAAAAAAAAAATCAGTCACCCAATAATCAACTGTACAAGGATTGTGGCTTGCGCCATTAACAGTGCAAGAATGGCAGCAATGAAATATTCCTCTTAAAAATCAATAGGTGAATTTTGATTGGCTTTTGAAGGCTCCACCCACTTTTCTGAATATTAATCCCAGTCATCCAGTAACCAACTGTGCAAAGTTTGAGAACCCTACCATTAACAGTGTAAGAATGGCTGCTGTTTACATTTTCCCAGTGAAATTTGTATTCTGTCTCCGCTCACTGATGACCCGGTTGTTGCCTGGTTATGTATCTGGCTGGTGTTGGCTGCGCCCACTTTTCCTAACCCTAACACAGAATTAATCAATTACCAAGCTTGTGAGCTTTGCGGTGTTTGGCATCAATAACTTGCATTGGAATGAAACAAATGGTTCGCTGTTTGTGGCTTCACCCGCTTTCTCAATTTGAACCCTAGTCACCCAATGATCAACTGTACCAGGTTTGAGGCTTGTGCCATTAACAGTGCAAGAATGGCAGCAATGTAAATATTCCCCTTTAAAATCAAAAGGTGAATTTTGATTGGCTTTTATAGGCTCCACCCACTTTTCTGAATAGTATTCCTAGTCACCCAGCGACCAACTGTGAAAAGTTTGAGAACCCTACCATTAAAAGTGTAAGAATGGCGGCAGTGTACATTTCCCAGTTAAATTTCTATTTGTCCCCGCCCACTTTTTGGTTATGGGAATAAATAGTATCCTATACTTTATTCCAGGTAATGTACTATGTGTGTGCGAAATTTTATTCAAATCTGTTCAGCCATTTTTGCGTGATCGAGTAACAAACATCCAAACATCCGAACTTTCCCATTTATAATATTAGTATATGCATGTATATGCATGTTCGGGTCCACTCCACTCTCAGTTCGGGATTACTGCCAGGGGGTAAAAGATAGAATGGTGTGTATGTGTAAGAGGAGTTATCCTTACCCTAAGCTGTCCTTAAAGGGAACCTAAACTGAGAAAGGATATGGAGGTTTCCTTTTAACCACTTGACGACCGGCCACTACCGATGGGCATCGACAAAGTGGCACCCCCAGGACCGCCTAACGCCGATCGGCGGCAGCACCTGGGGGATTAATTAGCCAGGGATCGCACGCATCTGCCGGCATTAGGCTCTGCCCAACCGCGATGTCAACCCGCCGACTATTTAGAAGCGCCGGCGGGTTGTTAACCCCCGATCTGCCACATAGTAAGCATATAAATACTCTTTGTCATGTATGCAAAGCATATTATACAGACTGCCTCCTGCCCTGGTGGTTCCAGTGATCGAGGGACCACCAGGGCAGGAGGCAGCCTCCCTAGTAAGCACACACACACACACACACTGATCCTGCCCCCCTGCCCCCTGATCGCCCACAGCACCCCTCAGACCCCACCGATTACCCCCTCAGACCCCTGTTTGCACCCAATCACCCCCCTAATCACCCATCAATCATCCCCTGTCACTATCTGTCAACGCTATTTTCTAGATTAGGTCCTAAACTGATCCCTGGGGGCTCCTGATCACCCCCCCCCCCCACACCTTCAGATCCTCGCCAGACCCCCCCCCCCCCGTGTACTGTATACATCTAGTCTTCCCTGTAATCATCCATTGATCACCTGTCAATCACCCATCAATCGTCCCCTGTCACCACCTGTCACTGCCAACCATCAGATCAGACCCTAATCTGCCTCTTGTGGGCACCTGATCACCCGCCCACACCCTCAGATCACCCGCAGACCCGCCCTCAGATCACCTCCCAAGTGCATTGTTTACATTTGTTTCCCCTCTAATCACCTACTGATCACCCATCAATCACCCCCTGTCACCACCTGTCACTGCTACCCATCAGATCAGACCCTAATCTGCCCCTTGCGGGCACCCAATTACCCGCCCACACACTCAGATCGCCCTCAGACCCCCCCGATCACCTCGCCAGTGCATTGCTTGCATCTATTCTCCCCTCTAATCACACCCTGATCACCTATCAATCACCCCGTCACTGCTACCTATCAGATCAGACCCTAATCTGCCCCTTGCGGGCACCCAAACACCCGCCCACACCTTCAGATCGCCCTCAGACCTCCCCCTGATCACCTCCCCAGTGCATTATTTACATCTGTTCTCCCCTCTAATCACCCACTGATCATCCATCAATCCCCCCCTGCCACTGCTACCCATCAGATCAGACCCTAATCTGCCCCTTGCAGGTACCCAATTACCCGCCCACACCCTCAGATCGCCCTCAGACCCCCCTGATCACCTCCCCAGGGCACTGCTTTCATTTATTCCCCCTTCTAATCACACCCTGAGACACCCATTAATCACCTCCTGTCACCACCTGTCACCCCCTAGCACACCTACCCATCAAATCAGGCCCTACTTTGCCCCATGTGGGCTCCTGATCGCTTAGCCAACCCCTCAGATCCCCCTCATACCCCCTTCCGATCACCTCCCCAGTGCATTGATTGCATCTATTCTCCCCTCTAATCACCCCCTGAGACAACTATCAATCACCTCCTGTCACCACCTGTCACCCCCTAGCACTCCTATTCATCAGATCAGGCCCTAATCTGCCCCTTGCGGACTTCTGATCACCCGGACAAACCCTCACCCGCCCCACCGCAGTAACAGAATTTTTTTTTTCTGATCACTGCTGGTCTCTACGACTTAATTGTGGCTGAGACCAACCGTTATTCCACACAATACGCAACCGCCAATCCAAGAAGCTACCATGCCCAGCCTTTTCAGTGGAAACCCCTCCAAGTTTCCGAACGTAACATTTTTTGGGACCTTTTCCTTAACATGGGTCTAGTCAAAAATAATGTATTGCGGTCTTATTGGTCTACGCACCCAATACATCACATGCCCATGTTCTCTGCTGCCATGTCCAGGTCACGATTTGAGAACATCCTGCGCTTCCTGCACTTCAGTGCCAATACAATCTGTCATCTAAGAGGCAACCCTGCTTATGAAAGTGCATCTTTATTGTGCAGTTCGCCAACTTTGGGCGCAGTCTGCACTATTATCTTTGTCCTTTGTCAGTCAACGTACTCAGGATACCAGCCGGCAGCTGACATTGGAGCCACCGTGATGTCACTTAAGAGTAGGACACTTGTATCTTTGCATTGTCACTGGAGCTGACCTGGGTGGAAAGAGCTTCCAATGCCCGCTGCGGTTGTGCAGCTTTCCACCCTCAGCGATCCAGTGGATTTACAACAGTGGATACCGCTGTCAGCAGGGCCAATTACACACCGCCGCCACACTCCATGCACTAGGAACTGGACTGATTTACTGTCTTCACAGAGGTACTGTATCCTATATTAGACATTTTGCTAATTACATATCTGCCCACTCGCAGTCAGCACATATTACAGGTACTGTGACTATTGATTGTTATCGGCCTCTCTACTTATTACACTTTCACTTGAATTATTGTGGCCTATTTTTGAACATTCTGGAGTGTGGCACGGTGTGTTATACTGCATGCATCAATTATTATTCAAAGAAGATCAAGATGGGGCTGGATCAGCAGCCTTAGCACATAGCTCCACTCTTTTGTTTACCTCCTTTCCTCAGGGCATCGCAGGTCTTTCATGCCTGTGATGTACACTCCGCACTGGCACACAACCCCCGCTAGCCTCCAATTCATGGCGGAGCCTGCACTGCCTGGATCCTGATGCCTGCCACCAGACAGACCTTTCACCACCTACGTGAAGGGGCTGATTCATGAAGCCCACACTCCAGGATCTCGGGCAACAAATAGACACTGGGGAATACTTTCTGCTCCCTGGGGTCTTGCTCTCACCGAAGCCGCCTGCCGATCTCCACGGCGACCACTGCCAGGGACCCCCATCACCGCGGAGAAGGATCTCTGCGGAGAACACCGCCAGGGATCCTCGACACCACCAGAAGTGCCCTTGCAGCTACATCAGGTATCCGCTGTGGGAAGCAGCTCCCTCTCTCTGCAAGCAGCAGGACTCCACTACTTACAGCGTGCAGTCATCCTCCGATCAAGCCGCCTCACAAACCCCGCCCTGGCCTGCTAGGCCCCCCCACGTGGCCTGCATACGAGGAAAGGTGCTCGCACACTGCAGCTGTCCTCCGGAGGCTGCCGCCTCAGCAAGTCTGCCCAAACCCCACTGGCCACTGACGTTTGGAGCCCCCTCAAGGGCTTGGGACATGGCAGCTGCAGAAGGACCAAATGCAGCGGGTCCCACGAGGCAGCCGCCAGCATCCCACTGCTCCCACAAGTCCTGCCTCCCATCTGGCCTCACCATCTCACAAGGAATTCCTGACTTTAGCTGCCCTGGTGTATCAGACTGCTGCTCATCAAGGGTAAGGGCCTCACCTTCTCTGGCCCAGAGTGGGCCTGCTTCTCTGCCCCCCACTCCTGCTGATCCCTTTGGGCGTAGCCTGCTGCAAGAACTCTGTTGGGCCATGCTAAACATTGTTCCTGTGACTAGCCTGCATGTCCCCCCACCCCCCATTATCTGCTGCTTTTGTTTTGCCAACACTGTACCCGGCTGAACTTTTGTGAATCCTGCTGTACATTTGCTGTGCACTATTGACTGTGGACAGATCTGTCTGCCTAAATTCTGCTGAACTTTTGTGCTGAACTTTGCTGTGTCTCTTACATAAGCACTACTAAAACCGTTGACTGGGCTGCCTGCTTGAGCTGTGCACACTCAGGTGGAGTGCGCTGGAAGTACCGGAATGCCATGCTCCGCCACCCCCCACTTGCGCCCCACCACCCTTCACCTGGGGCCATGGCCTGCCCATGCCACTTCCTCCCACGCGCACTACTTACACCAGGGTGTAGCTTCTATGGTGGGAACCGCGGTCTTCCATCCCCTGAAGCCAGGCAGAAGCCCAACCTGGTCTGGAAGCACATCGAGCAAATCTTGGACCCCGCCCTGGGACCCCGTGTAGGTCAGCGGAGGAAGAGATGTTGCACAGGAGCCCGTACAAGGCTATGGAAGAAAGGCCTATGATCAACTATCCCCTCAGTCCTCCTGGCCAATGTCCAATCCCTCCCTAACAAATTGGATGAGCTGCGCCTCGACTGTAATAGGAGAGAGCTTGGCAGAAACACTTCAGCCCTCTACTTCAAAGAAACATGGCTACATGAGAGCATCCTTGAGAATGCCCTCCTTCTTCCAGGCTTCAGCCTCATCCGAGCAGATCATTAACTGCAGGAAGTCATACTTGCCATGGGCGTTTTCCTCCTATATACTTGTTGTAGTGTATATCTCTCCCAATGCCAAATCTGGCCTATGGGACCTCAGCAAGATCATTTCGCAGTGGGAGACGTCCCTCCCGAACTCACTGTTCATTGTCGTGGGTGACTTCAATAAAATCAACCTTCCCCTCGGAGGTGCCATGCTACCACCAGCATGTAGCCTGCCCCACCAGGAGCCCGAACACCCTTGACCACTGCTACATGGTACTGAAGGATGCATACAAAGCGGTCCCGTGGCCAGCTCTGGGCTCCTCTGATGACTGTCTCATCCATCTCATACCCACCTATAGGAGGGGCCTGGACACAGCAAATCCGACCCTTAAGTCCATCAAAGTGTGGTCAGTTGAGGCCAAGCTGCAACTTTAAGCCTGTTTTGACTGCATTGACTGGAAGTCTCTTGGAAGTGCCAAATATGGATGAATGGGCAGATAACGTCCCTTCACACATCAGTTTCTGTGAGGACTGTTGTGTACCAACCAAATCCTTCACAGTGTACCCAAACAACAAACCGTGGTTCACCAACAAGCTACAACAACTGCAGAGATGCAAGGAAGTCGCACACAAGTCCGGCAACCAGGAGGACTACAGAAAGACGAGAAACAATCTTAATCAAGAACGTAGAGTTACCAAAAAGTAGTACGCTGAAAGGATGAAACATAACCTGCACTCAAATGACTCACGTGCTGTATGGAAGGGGCTTAAGGCTGCCACTAACTACAAGCCCCCACCCCACCATGCAGCACCCAGCCTAAAACTTGCAGAAGAACTTAGCAGATTCTACTGTAGGTTCGAGAGCAAGGAAGCATCAGAGGGGCACCTGGAATCGCCCCCCCCCCTTCAATCCCTGTGAACAACATCCCAAGCCCACCCTCTCCTTCGGTGGTGAGTGAGGCTGATGTCCTGCACCTCCTATTAATGCTAAATGCCAGGAAAGCCTCTGGCCCGGATGGAGTATCTCCAGCCTGCCTGAAAACCTACTCTCGGCAACTCGCTCCCATGCTCTCCAACACAGTCACAGAAGGAAGGCAAGGTCCCTGCATGCGTCAAGAGGTCTATTACCATACCTCTGCCAATGCATTCTCCAGGATTATATCCACTCACAAGCTATTACCAGGAACACAGGTGCTTCCCAAGGCTGCATTTGCATTCTGATTGGTCCATGTGACCTGTTTGTGAGAGTATATAAATGCTTGGAGTGTTTGTTACTTCAGAAAGAAACCTATACAGCTTAAAGAAGGATACAATTCCGAAACAGCATCTGTCGCTGTTCTAGGCTACCTCTCTTTTTAATGCAATAAAGAGCTTTAATTTATACACCTGGTGCTGATGACTCTTCGCATAGTGAAAAAGGAAATAAGGTTTGGATGAAAGGTCTAATGCAAACCATTTGAGATCTGACACAAATAAAATAGGCTGATGCACAAATGGCAGATTTGCAGTTAAAATGTCAACCAATCTGCCAATTTCAGAAATATTAAAACAAAAATAAATTCTACATACCTCAAAAAATAAACATAGGTTTAATTTCTTACTGGATGCTAGGAAACATTGAAACTGATCATTATCAGATTTTCCTGCATCAACATTCAGCTTGAATTGCGATGATGTATGGAAACTCAATGTCCATAGAACATGAAATCTGAAAAGGGAGTACCCACTTCTGTTACTATACTGACAGACTTCAGAATTTGATTCTAAGAAACTTAACAACTGACTGAGGTTCCAAAACAGGAAGATACCTAATGCAGTAAATGAAAGAGAAGTAATACTTTGTGCTCTCTCCTTTTTTTTTTTTACAAATGAGTAGGCAGGAAATAAGAGATTTTGATACATTTCTAGTAAAAAAGCAAATAAATAAATAAATAAACATGCTCATTTGTGGTGTGGAGAAGACACGTGGGATTGCAAGAAAAAATAGTTATGTGGGAGGAGGCACCTGCTTTTTTTTTAACTCACCTTTGCAGCCTCTGTCCAGTGTTGAAGGACATAGTTGGCTGGTATAAAAATAAGTGTAATGCTTGTGGACAGGGTCTTCTATCTTAGTATAGAGAACCTTGCCCATTATGATCTTACCTGGGAGTGCTGGAGGTAAGGCCGATAATAGGCTTTTTGTTTCCATGAGGCAAACTTGTGAGGATGCACCCCTCCCCAGCGCCAGATTTGGAATGATTGCACAGCATCTGACAATTTGCATCACAAGTTATAGCTCTGGTGCGATAAAAAAAAACAACAACTCCCCACTATCCCACTATATAGGTGGCCAGGTATACAGTGGGATGCGAAAGTTTGGGCAACCTTGTTAATCTTCATGATTTTCCTGTATAAATTGTTGGTTGTCACGATAAAAAATGTCAGTTAAATATATCATATAGGAGACACACAGTGATATTTGAGAAGTGAAATGAAGTTTATTGGATTTACAGAAAGTGAGCAATAATTGTTTAAATAAAATTAGGCAGATGTATAAAAGTGGACACTGTTGTCATTTTATTGATTCCAAAACCTTTAGAACGAATTATTGGAACTCAAATTGGCTTGGTAAGCTCAGTGACCCCTGACCTACATACACAGGTAAATCCAATTATAACAAAGAGTATTTAAGGGGGTCAATTGTAAGTTTCCCTCCTCTTTTACATTTCTCTGAAGAGTAACAAGAGTCTCAAAACAACTCTCAAATGACCTGAAGACAAAAATTGTTCACCATCATGGTTTAGGGGAAGGATACAGAAAGCTGTCTCAGAGATTTCAGCAGTCTGTTTTCACAGTTAGGAACATATTGAGGAAATGGAAGACCACAGGCTCAGTTCAAGTTAAGGCTAGAAGTGACAGCCAAGAAAAATCTTGGATAGACAGAAGCGGCGAATGGTAAGAACAGTCAGACTCAACCCACAGACCAGCACCAAAGACCTACGACATCATCTTGTTGCAGATGGAGTCACTGTGCATCGTTCAACCATTCGGCACAATTTACACAGGGAGATGCTGTATGCGAGAATGATGCAGAGGAAGCCTTTTCTCCATCCACAGCTCAAACAGAGCAGCTTGAGGTATGTAAAGCACATTTGGAATAAGTTGCTGTGGACTGATGAAACTAAAATTTAGTTATTTAGGCATAACAAGGGGCATTATGCATGGAGGAAAAAGAACACAGCATTTCAAGAAAAACACCTGCTACCTACAGTAAAATATGCCCACACTGTCCGTGCCCCCCAGCCCCATACCTTCTTTCCCCCATCAGCGCTAGAAGGATTTAAATGTCACTTCCTTTTCTTTCCTGTGTTTTTTTTTTCTTTTTTAATAAAAAGTAGTTGCTGGTTCAGTTTTGCAGATTCCATTCTGCAAAAAAAAAAAAAAATAATAATTGCAGATTATTTTTTTTTTCCTTGCAGATTGCCTGAAAAGTTATATAAATAATGAATGGCATCCTATGGGATGGACTGGGGGAGGGTGTAAATAGTAGCCAGTATTTTATTGCTAATATGCCCAATCGAAATACCAACAATTGCATTGTGTGTAGGGACAGTAAGACCCCGGGTGGTGGGCATAAAGCCACCTATTATTGCGAAACTTGCTCATGCAGGCCTGGATTACACCCAGAAAACTGTTTTTCGATTTACCATACCTTGGCTTTCTCCTCTGCTACCAGCCAATATACTGTAAGATGCCAAACTGTCCAAATAAGGTATCAAATTAAACATTATAATGTGTTCTTTAACCACTTGAGGACCTAGGGCTTTCTACCCCTTAAGGACCGGCCACTTTTTTTCCATTCAGACCACTGCAGCTTTCACGGTTTATTGCTCGCTCATACAACCTACCACCTAAATGAATTTTGGCTCCTTTTCTTGTCACTAATACAGCTTTCTTTTGGGGCTATTTGATTGCTCCTGCGATTTTTACTTTTTATTATATTCATCAAAAAAGAAATGAATTTTGGCAAAAAAAATGATTTTTTTAACTTTCTGTGCTGACATTTTTCAAATAAAGTAAAATTTCTGTATACATGCAGCGCGAAAAATGTGGACAAACATGTTTTTGATAAAAAAAAACCCATTCAGTGTATATTTATTGGTTTGGGTAAAAGTTATAGCGTTTACAAACTATGGTGCAAAAAGTGAATTTTCCCATTTTCAAGCATCTCTGACTTTTCTGACCCCCTGTCATGTTTCATGAGGGGCTAGAATTCCAGGATAGTATAAATACCCCCCAAATGACCCCATTTTGGAAAGAAGACATCCCAAAGTATTCACTGAGAGGCATAGTGAGTTCATAGAAGATATTATTTTTTGTCACAAGTAAGCGGAAAATGACACTTTGTGAGAGAGAAAAAAAAAAAAAAAAGTTTCCATTTCTTCTAACTTGCGACAAAAAAAAATGAAATCTGCCACGGACTCACCATGCCCCTCTCTGAATACCTTGAAGGGTCTACTTTCCAAAATGGGATCATTTGTGGGGTGTGTTTACTGTCCTGACATTTTGGGGGGTGCTAAATTGTAAGCACCCCTGTAAAGCCTAAAGGTGCTCATTGGACTTTGGACCCCTTAGCGCAGTTAGGCTGCAAAAAAGTGCCACACATGTGGTATTGCCGTACTCAGGAGAAGTAGTATAATGTGTTTTGGGGTGTATTTTTACACATACCCATGCTGGGTGGGAGAAATATCTCTGTAAATGACAATTTGTTAATTTTTTTTACACACAATTGTCCATTTACAGAGATATTTCTCCCACTCAGCATGGGTATGTGTAAAAATACACCACAAAACACATTATACTACTTCTCCTGAGTACGGCGATACCACATGTGTGGCACTTTTTTGCACCCTAACTGCGCTAAAGGGCCCAAAGTCCAATGAGTACCTTTAGGATTTCACAGGTCATTTTGAGAAATTTCGTTTCAAGACTACTCCTCACGGTTTAGGGCCCCTAAAATGCCAGGGCAGTATAGGAACCCCACAAATGACCCCATTTTAGAAAGAAGACACCCCAAGGTATTCCGTTAGTAGTATGGCGAGTTCATAGAAGATTTTATTTTTTGTCACAAGTTAGCGGAAAATGACACTTTGTGAAAAAACACAATTAAAATCAATTTCCGCTAACTTTTGACAAAAAATAAAATCTTCTATGAACTCACCATACTCCTAACGGAATACCTTGGGGTGTCTTCTTTCTAAAATGGGGTCATTTGTGGGGTTCCTATACTGCCCTGGCATTTTAGGGGCCCTAAACCGTGAGGAGTAGTCTTGAAACGAAATTTCTCAAAATGACCTGTGAAATCCTAAAGGTACTCATTGGACTTTGGGCCCTTTAGCGCAGTTAGGGTGCAAAAAAGTGCCACACATGTGGTATCGCCATACTCGGGAGAAGTAGTACAATGTGTTTTGAGGTGTATTTTTACACATACCCATGCTGGGTGGGAGAAATACCTCTGTAAATGGACAATTGTGTGTAAAAAAATCAAAAGATTGTCATTTACAGAGGTATTTCTCCCACCCAGCATGGGTATGTGTAAAAATACACCCCAAAACACATTGTACTACTTCTCCCGAGTACGGCGATACCACATGTGTGGCACTTTTTTGCACCCTAACTGCACTAAGGGGCATAAAGTCCAATGAGTACCTTTAGGATTTCACAGGTCATTTTGTTTCAAGACTACTCCTCACGGTTTAGGGCCCCTAAAATGCCAGGGCAGTATAGGAACCCCACTAATGACCCCATTTTAGAAAGAAGACACCCCAAGGTATTCCGTTAGGAGTATGGTGAGTTCATAGAAGTTTTTATTTTTTTGTCCCAAGTTAGCGGAAATTGATTTTAATAGTTTTTTTTCACAAAGTGTCATTTTCCGCTAACTTGTGACAAAAAATAAAATCTTCTATGAACTCACCATACTCCGTACGGAATACCTTTGGGTGTCTTCTTTCTAGAATGGGGTCATTTGTGGGGTTCCTATACTGCCCTGGCATTTTAGGGGCCCTAAACCGTGAGGAGTAGTCTTGAAACCAAATGTCGCAAAATGACCTGTGAAATCCTAAAGGTACTCATTGGACTTTGGGCCCCTTAGCGTACTTAGGGTGTAAAAAAGTGCCACACATGTGGTACCGCTGTACTCAGGAGAAGTAGTATAATGCGTTTTGGGGTGTATTTTTACACATACCCATGCTAAGTGGGAGAAATATCTCTGTAAATGACAATTGTTTGATTTTTTTACACACAATTGTCCATTTACATAGAAATTTCTCCCACCCAGCATGGGTATGTGTAAAAATACACCCCAAATAACATTATACTACTTTTTCTGAGTACGGCGGTACCACGTGTGACACTTTTTTGCAGCCTAGGTGCGCTAAGGGGCCCAACGTCCTATTCACAGGTCATTTTGAAGCATTTGTTTTCTAGACTACTCCTCGCGGTTTAGGGCCCCTAAAATGCCAGGGCAGTATAGGAACCCCACAAGTGACCCCATTTTAGAAAGAAGACACCCCAAGGTATTCCGTTAGGTGTATGGCGAGTTCATAGAAGATTTTATTTTTTGTCACAAGTTAGTGAAAAATGACACTTTGTGAAAAAAAACCAATAAAAATTAATTTCCGCTAACTTTTGACAAAAAATAAAATCTTCTATGAACTCGTCATACACCTAACAGAATACCTTGGGGTGTCTTTTTTTTCTAAAATGGGGTCACTTGTGGGGTTCCTATACCGCCCTGGCATTTTACAGGCCCAAAACTGTGAGTAGTCTGGAAACCAAATGTCTCAAAATGACTGTTCAGGGATATAAGCATCTGCAAATTTTGATGACAGGTGGTCTATGAGGGGGCGAATTTTGTGGAACCGGTCATAAGCAGGGTGGCCTTTTAGATGACAGGTTGTATTGGGCCTGATCTGATGGATAGGAGTGCTAGGGGGGTGACAGGAGGTGATTGATGGGTGTCTCAGGGGGTGGTTAGAGGGGAAAATAGATGCAATCAATGCACTGGGGAGGTGATCGGAAGGGGGTCTGAGGGTTTGGCCGAGTGATCAGGAGCCCACACGGGGCAAATTGGGGCCTGATCTGATGGGTAGGTGTGCTAGGGGGTGACAGGAGGTGATTGATGGGTGTCTCAAGGTGTGATTAGAGGGGGGAATAGATGCAAGCAATGCACTGGCGAGGTGATCAGGGCTGGGGTCTGAGGGCATTCTGAGGGTGTGGGCGGGTGATTGAGTGCCCTAGGGGCAGATAGGGGTCTAATCTGATAGGTAGCAGTGACAGGGGGTGATTGATGGGTAATTAGTGGGTGTTTAGGGTAGAGAATAGATGGAAACACTGCGCTTGGGTGGTAATCTGATGTCGGATCTGCGGGCGATCTATTGGTGTGGGTGGGTGATCAGTTTGCCCGCAAGGGGCAGGTTAGGGGCTGATTGATGGGTGGCAGTGACAGCGGGTGATTGATGGGTGGCAGTGACAGGGGGTGATTGATGGGTGGCAGTGACAGGGGGTGATTGATGGGTGATTGATAGGTGATTGACAGGTAATCAGTGGGTTATTACAGGGGAGAACAGATGTAAATATTGCACTGGCGAATTGATAAGGGGGGGTCTGAGGGCAATCTGAGCGTGTAGGCGGGCGATTGGGTGCCCGCAAGGGGCAGATTAGGGTCTGATCTGATGGGTAACAGTGACAGGTGGTGATAGGGGGTGATTGATGGGTGATTGATGGGTAATTAGTGGGTGTTTAGAGGAGAGAATAGATGGAAACACTGCGCTTGGGTGGTGATCTGATGTCGGATCTGCGGGCGATCTATTGGTGTGGGTGGGTGATCAGTTTGCCCGCAAGGGGCAGGTTAGGGGCTGATTGTTGGGTGGCAGTGACAGGGGGTGATTGATGGGTGATAGGTGATTGGCAGGTGATTGACAGGTGATCAGTGGGTTATTACAGGGAAGGACAGATGTAAATATTGCACTGGCGAATTGATAAGGGGGGGTCTGAGGGCAATCTGAGCGTGTAGGTGGGCGATTGGGTGCCCGCAAGGGGCAGATTAGGGTCTGATCTGATGGGTAACAGTGACAGGTGGTGATAGGGGGTGATTGATGGGTGATTGATGGGTAATTAGTGGGTGTTTAGAGGAGAGAATAGATGGAAACACTGCGCTTGGGTGGTGATCTGATGTCGGATCTGCGGGCGATCTATTGGTGTGGGTGGGTGATCAGATTGCCCGCAAGGTGCAGGTTAGGGGCTGATTGTTGGGTGGCAGTGACAGGGGGTGATTGATGGGTGATAGGTGATTGGCAGGTGATTGACAGGTGATCAGTGGGTTATTACAGGGAAGGACAGATGTAATTAATGCACTGGCGAATTGATAAGGGGGGGGGGGGTCAGAGGGCAATCTGAGCGTGTGGGCGGGTGATTGGGTGCCCGCAAGGGGCAGATTAGGGTCTGATCTGATGGGTAACAGTGACAGGTGGTGATAGGGGGTGATTGATGGGTGATTGATGGGTAATTAGTGGGTGTTTAGAGGAGAGAATAGATGGAAACACTGCGCTTGGGTGGTGATCTGATGTCGGATCTGCGGCGATCTATTGGTGTGGGTGGGTGATCAGATTGCCCGCAAGGTGCAGGTTAGGGGCTGATTGTTGGGTGGCAGTGACAGGGGGTGATTGATGGGTGATAGGTGATTGGCAGGTGATTGACAGGTGATAAGTGGGTTATTACAGGGAAGGACAGATGTAATTAATGCACTGGCGAATTGATAAGGGGGGGGGGGGTCAGAGGGCAATCTGAGCGTGTGGGCGGGTGATTGGGTGCCCGCAAGGGGCAGATTAGGGTCTGATCTGATAGGTAAAAGTGACAGGTGGTGATAGGGGGTGATTGATGGGTGATTGATGGGTAATTAGTGGGTGTTTAGAGAAGATAACAGATGTAAACGATACATTTGGGAGGTAATCTGACGGCGGGTTTGCGGGCGATCTAATGGTGTGGGTGGGTGATCAGATTGCCCGCAAGGGGCAGGTTAGGGGCTGATTGATGGGTGGCAGTGACAGGGGGTGACAGGGGGTGATTGATGGGTGATAGGTGATTGGCAGGTGATTGACAGGTGATCAGTGGGTTATTACAGGGAAGAACAGATGTAATTAATGCACTGGCGAATTGATAAGGGGGGGTCTGAGGGCAATCTGAGCGTGTAGGCGGGTGATTGGGTGCCCGCAAGGGGCAGATTAGGGTCTGATCTGATAGGTAACAGTGACAGGTGGTGATAGGGGGTGATTGATGGGTAATTAGTGGGTGTTTAGAGGAGAGAATAGATGTAAACAATGGATTTGGGAGGTGATCTGATGTCGGATCTGTGGGCGATCTACTGGTGTGGGGGGGTGATCAGATTGCCCGCAAGGGGCAGGTTAGGGGCTGATTGATGGGTGGCAGTGACAGGGGGTGATTGACGGGTGATTGACGGGTGATTGACAGGTGATTGACAGGTGATTGACAGGTGATCAGGGGGATAGATGCATACAGTAAACAGGGGGGGGGTGGTCTGGGGAGAATCTGAGGGGTGGGGGGTGATCAGGAGGGGGCAGGGAGCAGGGGGGGGGGATAAAAAAAATAGCGTTGACAGATAGTGACAGGGAGTGATTGATGGGTGATTAGGGGGGTGATTGGGTGCAAACAGGGGTCTGGGGGGTGGGCAGGGGGGGGTCTGATGGGTGCTGTGGGCGATCTGGGGCAGGGGGGGAGAAATCAGTGTGCTTGGGTGCAGACTAGGGTGGCTGCAGCCTGCCCTGGTGGTCCCTCGGACACTGGGATCACCAGGGCAGGAGGCAGCCTGTATAATACACTTTGTAAACATTACAAAGTGTATTATACACTTTGTATGCGGCGATCGCGGGGTTAACATCCCGCCGGCGCTTCCGTATAGCCGGCGGGATGTTGCGGCGAGCGGAGCGGTGACAGGCGCCGGCGGAGGATCGCGTCACGGATGACGCGATCGCTCCGCCCATGCCCTTAAATGGACCGCCGCCTCTGTGGGTGAGCCGGTCCTTAAGGGCTCCACTTCCCGGCCGCCTCTGTGCGTTAGGCGGTCGGGAAGTGGTTAAAATAAGATATACCATGTTACGGTGTTATGTTCCATGTTAAAATGGGAGAGAGAGTAAGAGGGAGAGCGCAATTCTTAAAAAAAAAAAAAAAAAAAAAAAAAAACTCAGAGCAAAAACGACTTCCTTTAGGAAAGAACTCTGAGTGGAAAGGGCTAAACACTGCTCAAAATCCACTAAGGCATTCATGCAGAGGAACAAGTACAATGTTCTGGAATGGCCATCTCTGTCCCCAGACCTGAATATAACTGAAAATCTGTGGTCTGAGTTAAAGAGTCCATGCTCGGAAGCCATCAAACCTGAATGAACTAGAGATGTTTTGTAAAGAGGAATGGTCCTAAATACCTTCAACCAGAATCCAGACTATCGTTGGAATCTACAGGAAGTGTTTAGAGGCTGTAATTTCTGCAAAAGGAGGATCTACTAAATGTTGATTTCATTTAATTTTTGTAATGCCCAAATGTATGCATCTGCCTAATTTTGTTTAAACAATTATTGCACATTTTCTGTAAATCCAATAAACTTAATTTCCCTTCTCAAATATCACTTTGTGTGTCTCCTATATGATATATTTGACATTTTTTATCGTAACAACCAACGATTTACACAGGAAAATCATGACATTTAAAAAGGTTGGCCAAACTTTCGCATCCCACTGAAGGTGCCCCCAGTGTAGGTAGCCAGGTATAGTTGTCCATAGTATAGGTAGCCAGGTATAGTTGCTACCAGTATAGTTAACCAATATAGTTGCCCCAGTATAGGTAGCCATTATAGGTGCCCCCAGTATAGGTAGCCAGTATAGTTGTCTTAGTATAAGTAGCCAGTTATAGTCGCCCTCAGTATATGTTAGCCAGGTAGGTGCCCCCAGTATAGGTAGCCAGTATAGTTGCCCCAGTATAGGTTAGCAAGGCAGGTGGCCCTTGCCCCCAGTATAGGTAGCTAGGTATAGTTGACCCAGACTAGGTAGCCAGTATAGTTGGCCCCAGTATAAGTAGCCAGTATAGTTGCTCACAGTATTGCTTAGCCAAGTATAGTTACCCACAGTATAGGCTAGTCAGGTAGGTGCCCCTGGTAGATAGCCAGCCTATCCTACTTTCCCTGCCCACCTCCTCCAGGATAGCAGGTCCATCAAGGTCCCCCTCCTCACTACTATAGACCTCAGATCAGTAAGCAACCCACAGCACCGCACTGAAAAAAGGAGAGTGTCTCCCGCCGTTCACTGTGAAAGGAGTGGTTCCCCTGGTAATGGCACATATACAGGAAGTAGGTACTTCCTGTAAATGCACCGCTACCGCAGGAGACACTTTCCTCCTTTCAATGCAGCGCTGCGGGTCGACACTGATCTGAGGTCTTGTGTAGTAGCCAGGGGGCCTCCAGGTGAACAGCCAGGTGGCTAAAGGGGGCGGTATGTAGGCTGGTGGCGGCAGGCCAGGCACACACTTCACTTTCTGTTTGTGCCTGGAGCCGCCCCCACACTTTTGCCACCTGAGGATATAGTCTCACTTGGCATCATGGGCGGCCCGTGTCTGGCTGGAGGTTCTATAGAGGTGTCTGAGTTTGCCTTTAGTTTCTTAGTAAGGTTATGGTTGCTGCATGAGCCCTGGGACAATCTTATGTGAGTTAGGCCAAGTTCACAGTGGGACGTTAAAGTCGCACGTCAAAACAGCGTTTAACGCAGAATAACTCATTGCAATGAAAAATCAATACCCCGTTCACAGTGCACACGTTGCGTTGGTGTCTAACGCTGCATGTTAAGTAAAAGTACTGCATGCTGTGCGTTATACATGGTATTAGCTGCGTTGGACTGTTTGCACATGCTCAGTAATGACTTGGAAGCATACTTTTCCATGCCTGTATTTTTTACTGTATCTGCTGTATGCGACGGTAACGCTGCGTTGCGACTTTTTGGGTGCATTGTGTTGGAAGTTTGCGGTGCGACTTGAACGTCGCATCAAAATGCAACGTCCCACTGTGAATCCAGCCTCAATGTCTGCTGTATTTTTTAATGGCAAGATTTCATACTGCTATAGTTTTGAATATCCATTATGCTGGTCTACCCGTTTCAGTTTCTAACTTGGACCCCTAGGTTGACCCTTGTTCTGTTGTTTATTTGGATGCATGTGAGACTTATTATTGTTAATGTTTGTACAATTTGTATTTGATAATGTTGCATAGTTACCTTGTACAATGTTTTTTTTTCTTTTTTTAACTGACATATCCAGTGTCATTGTATCGCTTCGTACCTACTTGCCAATGAGTCTCAATAAACTGACTGAATAATAAAAAAAAAAAAATATATATATATATATACATATGTATATATATATATATATGTGTATATATATATATATATATATATATACATATATATTATGTGTATGTATATATATATATATATATATATATATATATAGACAGAGAGAGAGAGAGAGAAAGCATCAGAGCTTCTTACTTGTGGAAGCCTTGCTGCTGATGGGAAATGGGGGGTTCTTTTTAAAATTAAAATATGTTTAAAACTAAATAGGTGAATTTCAAAAAGTGTTAAAACATGTATTTAATTATTTGCTCATCTGTAGTATGCAGGAGAGGGTCCATGACCATTAATGATGTTTACTCTATTCTAATCTAATCTTTTTTTTAAGTAGGAGGGCTTTTTGGTTCCTTTTATCCCCCTATACATTCCTAGTAGTTTGGGTCACCCTGAGCTGCTTGGTTACTCTGTTGCACTGGTCCAAGCCCTATCTCATACAGCCTTATCAATCCCTGCCATGTACTGATGAGGACCAAAAGTCTGAAACAGGTTGTCTACATGTGGGTTGTGTGGCTGTGTAATATTTAAAGCTATATGCTTGCTATACACCAGCGGTTCTGGATGCTTGCTTGGCTTACCAAGGGCGACAAGGGATAATCTGCATATTCAGTAGTAGTGCATTGTGGGTAACCACAAATGTTCACTTATAGCTGAATTATTGCAGATTCCCTTCTGTTTTAAGAAGGCAAATACACCAAGCTAATCTACAGACTAAGAAAATTCAGATACCTCCTCTTTGCGATGTTCTAATTCCTGGTAGATGAATCCATATCTCCGGTTAGCAATTTCATCTTCAGATAAATCTGAGTTGTTGGCTTCATTGTCTCTTGGGTTAGTAGGGCACTCACTACTAGCAAATTTGGAATTTCTCAAACAAGAAGTGGCTTGATGACTATAATCTATGTCCTGGTAATTACTGCAAGTCTGATTCATGGCCATACTTTGCAAGATAACATTCTCTTTATTGTGTTCTACATAAGTGCTGGTTTCTGAATTCCAGGCTAAGTTTTGGTCACCCATGCTGAATTCATGCATTTTGCATTCTTTTAGATAAAATCTGTCCCGTGAATCTGTTGTACAACTTGGATCCCAGTTTTGTGGCCAAATTGCATCCTTGTCTAAGTCAAAATATTCATTAAGTCCAGTTCCTGATAAAATAACATCTGTATTAACCAATGCATATCCTTCTTGGAGTACAAGTTGCCTACTTGTATTACCATAAGAAAGAGCACCTCTGTATACATTGACTGTTTCATCTGATTCTTGAATGTCTATATTGCAGTTTCCAGGGTTTTTTTTCCAAGGTTCAAACACATTTTGGTTATCATCCCCAAAACTATTTAAAACTGAAATGTTTGTACTTGTATCTTCATTAACATACCCTTCTACTGGAATTTGATAAGCAGGCAAACATGTTGTCTCATGTACTTCAGCAAGTGTCAGCATATGTCTTACTTGTACATTAATCACTATATCTGTCTGACAATCTGCATGTATTGATTCTTCTCCTGTACTGGCATCTGATGATATGCATCTTCTTTGGACCATTTCATCTAGTAGAGCTGTATTTTCTGCACCAGCATTTGTGTCATTATTATAATTAGTACCCCTATCTTTTAAAAGACAATCTAGTTGTTTAACCTCATTGGCTTGGACTGTAAAGAAAATATGTTCTTGACTTTTATTACAGAGAGTCATGCTTTTTTTTAACTCCTTATCACATGGATTAAGAAGTGTCAGCATACTATTTTCATTTTCATAGTCCTTGTCTTCTTGGCCATGAGTATCTTCAAAGACACTATCATCACTTATGTTCTGAAATGAGGTTGCATCTGTCGACTGCTTATCTTCCATATTCTCTTCACTAAACTCTGATAAGAAGACCTCTTTTTCACAAGCAAAATCTGTCTGACCACCCAAAGAAATTATATTTGAATCTTCATTATCATTTGGTGCTTCCTGCCTGTCTCTTTTACTGTGATGATCTAATCTAGCCAAAGCTATATAATTTTGTGCTGTGCTCTTTTCTTCTGCTAACCCACAAGCCGGGATGTTGGCATGAGTCAGAATACATAATGACAAACGTTTTGAAGAGTTAGGCTTCATGCAGACAAAAAGGAAAGGAAAAAGGTAAGATGAATGATGAAAAACATAAAAATCCAAGTTAAAATAATATGAAATATATGAATCTAAATGTAGAGGACAAATTGAGGGTAACATAGCATGCTGTTTAAACACATTTCACATCATACTTACAGGGGGATGTACTAGCTCGTTGTTAGTCTGAAGAAATGAAAAGAAATGTAAATAGAGCAGGAAATATATATTCACCATACATCTATTTTGTAAAATATACTAATATACTACCATGTTTTAACCATTTCAGTCCTATAAACAACTGCAATAGCAACATAAGCAGGGCTGTGGAGTCGGTCCAAAAATCCACCGACTCCGACTCCTCAGTTTAGGATTCCACCGACTCCAACTCCTCGACTCCGACTCCTCTAATTTGCATATTACAATCTTGTTGATTGAAAGTATGTAACATGAAATTCGTCTCTTAACCACCCTGGCGTTCTATTAAGATCGCCAGGGTGGCGGCACAGCAGTATTTTTTTTTTTAAACCGTGTAGCTAGCCTAGCGCTAGCTACATGATTCCCCCCTAACGGCGGCGTCTTACTCACCTTTCCGATCGCTTCCGGCGCATTAGCCCATCCGGAAATTTAGTTCTGAACGGGATTTCTTGGAGGGCTTCCCCCATCGTCATGGTAACGATCGTGATGACATCATCGACGTCGTGACGTCATCGGGAGTCCCGATCCACCCCGCAGCGCTGCCTGGCACTGATTGGTCAGGCTGCGCAGGGGTCTCGGGAGGGGGGGGGGGCTTACGCGACGGGTAGCGGCGCATCGGCGGGTAGCGGCGCATCGGCGGCGATCGTCCCCCACACGCAGCTAGCAAAGTGCTAGCTGCGTGTTTAAAAAAAAAATTGTTAAAATCGGCCCAGCAGGGCCTGAGCGGCTCCATCTAGCGGTCATGGACGAGCTGAGCTCGTCCATACCGCTAAGAAGGTTAACTGCCAACGCTTAGGAATTTTAAAAGACAACTGAAGTGAGAAGGATATGGAGACTGCCATATTTATTCCCTTTAGTCATAGACTAAAACTAGTCCTTGGTAAGAGTACTTGTAAAAGGTACAGACCGGAACAAAGAACATCTATCAGGCCATAGGCAATATAACTGTGGGTACATATAAGAGTGATGTGCAGGTACTCTGCAGGGGAATAAGAAGATTCTTCCTCTATTACACATTCTTCATGCACAATCTGAACCAGGTTTATGTGTGATAGACAACACCTCTGTGTTCAATGTGCACAACATTCTCAGTGGATTCCCTGCAGCTCTGTGGAGAGTGCATATGTAGAGTATAGTACTACTGTGTAACAAAGTAAACCTGAGACAAATGAAATTAAAGTTTTATACATACCTGGGGCTTCCTCCAGCCCCCTTCAGGCTAATCAGCCCCTCGCTGTCCTCCTCCACCACCTGGATCTTCTGCTATGAGTCCAGGTACTTGAGCCAGTCTGGCGTAGTGCGCATGCAAACACTCCGCCGCCAGGAGCGTACTACACCTGCGCAGCACTGTTGCGCAGGTGCAGAGAGCTCCTGGCTGTGGAAGCGGCATGCGGCCGGACTGCGCTGACTGGCTGAATTACCAGGACTCATAGCAGAAGATCCAGGTGGTAGAGGTGGACAGCAAGGGACTGATTAGCCTGAAGGGGCTGGAAGAAGCCCCAGGTATGTATACAACTTTTATTTTCATCCTTCTCAGGTACCATTTAATTTGTAGTCACCAAACCAAATATTAACAACATATCAAATTATTTGATTTCATGAGCAAAGAGAGTGTGTACATTTGCATAAATCAGAATCAACGCAGAATTATTTCCATCTCATTGACCATCTCTATTAGTGACACGGCTACACATCAGGCATTATACTTACAGCATAGATGTTATTTCGTATAAATGTTACGGCCAGAACCCGAAGTTTGGCCACTTCTAGTTCTGGCCGGCCACTTCGGGTTCTGGCCGGCCAATGCGCGAAGTGGCCGCTGCGCTGCGGCCAATGTTAGAAATGGAATGATTCCTCTGACATTAATGTATCTTCTTGCCGCAGCGCAGCGGCCAAACGTATAACAACTTAGTTCATTTAATGCAATTCAGCCGGCGGCAATGTGACAATTCAAGCCGCCGGCTTTTTCTCTGCCTCTCTCTCCTCCTCTTATGGGCAGCAGGCGGGGACACGCGTCTCCCCGGGAGTCGTTCGTCGCACCAGGAAAGCAGAGCGGGGAGGCTGCAGGCATCGCTTCTGCCAGCACCCGCTCTGCAAGAACGGCAGGATTCCCCTGCCGCGACGAACGACTCCGGGGGGGACACTCGTGTCCCCGCCCGGCTGTCCATAGGAGAGAGCGAGAGAGGCCGCCGGCTGAATTGCATTAAATGAACTAAGTTGTTATACGTTTGGCCGCTGCGCTGCGGCCAGAAGATACATTAATGTCAGAGGAATCATTCCATTTCTAACATTGGCCGCAGCGCAGCGGCCACTTCGCGCATTGGCCGGCCAGAACCCGAAGTGGCCGGCCAGAACTAGAAGTGGCCAAACTTCGGGTTCTGGCCGTAACATATATAAGAGATTCCTGTGTACAGATCATATAAACTGTCACAATCAGATATGTATATCTGACTTTAAAAATACGCAGACTGCTTTATTGAAGCAGCACAAGTAACTCATTTTAATTGGTTTATTTCATTTTTGTGAACTAAGCACAGCTATTACTGTATGTACAGTATAAATTACTTATGATGACTATTATCTGAGAAATAGAACATTTTATCATATTTTCTATTTTAATTACAGTTTAAATTCATTAGGAGACGGAGTCGGAGTCGGTGCATTCTTTCCCGACTCCGACTCCAGGCACTCAAAATTGCCCCGACTCCACGACTCTGACTCCACAGCCCTGAACATAAGTGCACCTTCTATTTTTTACTGAATACAGAAGTGGTTTCAGTGGTTATATAAGGCAAGAGTGAAAAAGTAAAATTAAGTGTGTGTGCGTGTGTCTGGACTTCTTACACCTTGAATACAAATCAAATGCCACTATGCACTAATCCCTAATCTAAACACATTAAATGCAAACTGATACACATGAACATGAATGCAGCTAGCCACTAGTGGACTTACATTTATGTACAGCAGGAGGAAATTATTTATTTATTGTATTTATAAAGCGCCAACATATTACACAGCGTTGGACATTAGTTTAGGTTACAGACAATATTTAGGGGTGACATACAGCAATATGAGAATACAGGAATACAAGAAAAACCAGATCACACAGCACAGTATGAGTACAAGGTAATGCTTAGTCACTGGATGGGAGCATGGAGATTAGGCAAGACGAGTTCACTGAGATCCATAGGATGGGTGTACGGTAATGGAGGTGCGTGAACAGGTAGGAGACACAAGGAGGAGGACCCTGCCCGAAGGCTTACAATCTAGAGGGAGAGGTATGGACATGGAAGGTAGGGAACCAGAGTTCAGCTGTGGGTTTAGAGCACTAGTTAGGGGTGGTAGGCCAGAGTGAAAAGGTGAGTTTTGAAGACCTTCCTGAAGATGTTGAATGAGGGGGCTGCCCGAATGGGGAGAGGTGGGAAGTTCCATAGTGTTGGAGCAGCTCTTGAGAAGTCCTGGAGGCGTGCATGGGACTGGGTAATGCGGGGGGAGACCGGTCAGGTGAAGTTCTTTGGAGGAGCGGAGTGAGCGGCTAGGTGTGTACCTCTGCGTAAGATTGGAAATGTAGGTTGGACAGGTTTTGTGGACAGATTTGTAGGTCAGACACAGTATCTTGAATCTGGACTGGATAGGAAGCCAGTGGAGGGATTCACAAAGGGGAGCTGCCATGGTGAAGCGATGGGAGGAGAGGATAATTCTGGCTGCCGCATTCATGATGGACTGCAGCGGGCAGCACTTTCAAATATAGGCTGCACTCGAATTAACTAGCTGAGTAGATGTGCAGAGTCATTTATTGTCAAACAACTGTGTTTACTCTTTTAAAAACATAATCACTACACAAACTACCCAAATGACTCTGATCAAAAGCTAACATGGTGATTTAGCTTGACAACATGTACACAACTTGACATAAACGGGTTTTAATGGCTATTAAGGGTAACCATTTTCCCCTGTGATCTGTTTGCTTATAATTAATGGATGTGTATAAAAGGTCAATGAGCTTCTGGACTCCAGACTAGTGGTGTGTGCACCGAGTACATAGCTACGCGTAAACAAAATTTGAATTAGATAGCGCTGCAAGCGGCAGAGGGGGGTTAAATTACCTATGCTGACTATAGCAATGAATTCCACACGCGGTCCACGTAACTCCACTACTTCCTGCTTCCAGGTTTGAAGGAGGAAGTAGTGGAGTTACGTGGACCGCAGGTGGAATGCAACGGCTATAGGTAGCGGCATAGGTAAGTTAACCCTCCTTTGCTGCGGGCAGAACGATCTAATTTAAGTTTTGAATAGGAATTGCCACGAACTCCTAGCTGCTCATAGCGCACACCACTACTTCTGACAGACCCTTCCATTCTTCATCCAGTGCTGCAGTGATTTTTTTGGATTCTAAGTCATGGGGAAAGCAAAACAAATGTCAAAGGATCTGCAGGATTGGTAGATGAAATCTATAAAAAGGAAAGGGATATAAAAAATATCCATGGAATTGTGAATGCGAATTAGCAGTGTTCAATCTCTAATTAAAGAGCAACTGTCGTGAAAATCTTAAAATTTAAAACACATACAAATAAGAAGTACATTTCTTCCTGAGTAAAATGAGCCATAAATTACCTTTCTCCTATGTTGCTGTCACTTACAGTAGGTAGTAGAAATCTGACATTACCGACAGATTCTGGGCTAGTCCATCCCTCCATAGAGGATTATCAGCAGGGCCTTTATTCTTTATAAATACACACCCTGAAAATGTTTTATACAAAGATGCTGGATGGCTCCCTGCTTGCTGCACACTATATTGGCAGTTTTACGGAGCAACTGCCATTGACTAACTGCTTTTAAAAGTAAAGAAAACCCTAAGAACCCCCCTATGAGAAGATGAGCTAGTCCAAAATATGTCGGTAATGTCAGATTTCTACTACTTACTGTAAGTGACAGCAACATAGAAGAAAAGTAATTTATGGCTCATTTTACTCAGGAAGAAATGTACTTCTTATTTGTATGTGTTTTAAATTTTAAGATTTTCACGACAGTTCCTCTTTAAGAAGTGGAAAATGATGGGTTCTATTGAAACCAAACCACGGTCAGATAGACCAACTGAAATTTCAGCCACAATTGCCAGAAAAGTTGTTCAGGATGCAAGGAAAAACCCATAAATAACTTCAGAAATACAGGATTCTCTGAAAAAAATGTGGTGTGGCAGTTTCAAGATGCACAATAAGGAGGCACTTGAAGACAGATGGATTGCATAGTCGAATTGCCAGAAGAAAGCCATAACTACGCAGCTGCCAGAAGAAAGCCATAACTACGCAACTGCCACAAATTATCCATAGTACTTACATATTAAGAGCATTTGAGAGCTTTTTGTTAAAGTTCTATTTTCTTCACCTACCAAGATCTAACCATTTTTGGAAAGCTAAAAGTCCTGGCTTTATTGTGCGCCAGGTCCCAAATCAGTGTAATGCTCCATTCTCAAGTTAGGTGGTTCTGAATGAGGGATGTCCCATGCACTTGACTGCAGGGAGCAGCCAAGTGCCCGGGACAAGTGCATAGCTTTCAGAATCAGAATCAGAATCAATTTATTTTTCGCCAAGTAAGTTTGCACCTACAAGGAATTTGTCTTGGCAGTTGCTTAACAAACAAAAACAATACAAGGACAGACAGTGTGTATATTACAAGTCAAGGACATTGTAAGTATGGTGGCAGTAAGCAATGTGAGAATTGTTTATTTTCAGTTCTGTGCTGATTACTTTCAAGTCCTAGCAGCTCTAACGTGGTTCAGCATTAAGTATGGCTACCGCTTGAGGAAAAAGCTGTTCCTGTGTCTGGAGGTTTTGGTAGCGATTGACCGGAATCTTACTCCTGAAGGCATGCGCTAAAGCTATGTTAAGATGTCATTGATGCTTTTGGGAACAGAACAAAGCTCCGGGCAATACCGGTCTGTCATTGCCAACATGAATGCCATGGCGTTCAGCTGAGGCAATGTTCCATCTCAGCCAGGTTCTGGCATGTAGCTCTGCCAGCTGTGAACCAAAACCCAGCTAATACGAGATTCCAGTGAATCTTATTTAACATGCAATGTGTTTGGCCATTCTGACTTTTAAGCATTAATGTTTTTTATGTACACCAGCGATGCACTTTAACTAAATCTAGGATATTGCTGCCGATTAGCTGTTAAATAGTAATCAAAACAAGTCCATGGTAAGAGTACATGTAGAGGGAGCAGACAGGAACAAAGAACATAGATCAGGCCCTAGGCAATCTAACTGTACATGTAAGAGTGATGTGCAGTTGCTCTGCAACAGAACGATGGAGATTCTTCCTCTTACACATTCTACACACGGTCTGCACCAATATTTAGTGAGTGTACTGCTATTATCTAACTATTCTGTTTTTTCGGCCTTGTCCCTGCCTGTGAGCTTGGGCTCACTGATCATACCTCACAAATCTTGCGGGGGGACCTGGTAATTGGGGCCTTTCACGTGAGTGTAAAGGCGCGTACACACGCCTGATTCCTTCAAACAACGGTTCGTCTGACCCGCCCGCGGTGCGGCCATTCTGCCGACAGTTTCCCCGTGTGTACAGTGTGTCAGCAGGCTGATTTTGACTGATCCGCTCGGCGCCTTAAGATATGAATGCCATGGCATCCCCACTAGCCCAGCATCATCGTCTGCCAAGCCTCAGCATCCCCGCTAGCCAGCTCAGTATCAACTGCCAGCCAGACCACAACTTCACCGACAGCCAGGCCACAGCATCATCACCAGCCAGGCCACAGCATTACCACCAGCCAACCTACGACATCACCGCTATTCCAGCATCACTACCAGCAAGGCAACAGCATCAACGCCAGCCTAGTATCATTGGCTGCCAGGCATCAGCATCAACTGCCAGCCAGGCCACAGCATCTTCGCCAGTCCAGCATCACCACCCGCCAGGCGTACCTATGAATCGGCCACCGGAAGTCTTGGGCGCAGGATAAAGCCTATATACAGCTTACCCTACTCCTGCACAAGTCCTGGCAGCATTAATTACTATTCCCCCTCCATACCAATCAGTGGCGCCTCTAGCCATTTTGTCACTCCAGGCGAGAAAACCTGTGGCGCCCCCATGAAAATAATCATGATGCGGCAGTGTTCCACCAGAAAATAATCGTAATGTGGCAGTGTTTCACCAGAATTTACACTTATTGCAGCAGCGTTTCATCAGAACATGCATGTAAATACGGCAGCATTTCACCAGAAAGTATGCAATACAGGCAGCATTTCACCAGAAAATACATGTAATGTGGGCATCGTTTCACCAGAAAATACTCATAGGCAGTGCTCCTCTCCCCCCTACCCTCCCCCCCCCCTTCTCAATTGTTCCTTTAACAGCCCTGATACCTGCCTGCACCTATAAGAAAAAAAACATTGCAGAAGGCCTCCCTCCAGCACGCAGTAGCTCCCCCAATGATCTTTGTGCAGCAACTCCGGCTTCAAAACTCCCACACTGACAGGCAGAGCAGGGCTACGGGAAAATGGAGCCCAGAGCCCTGCACTGGAAACACAAACAGTCTCCAGTGCAGTGCTTCTGACGCCATTTTCCCATAGCCCTGCTCTGCCTGCCGGAACCCACAGACTCCACAGGCTGTAGAAGTGAGCTCACTGGCTTAGACACCTCAAGCCAGTTCAACACCTATGGACACACCATCTGGTGGTGGGGGGGGGGGGGGGTGTGGCCACGGTACCCCCCATGTACTGTCCCGGAACAGCACTCGTGAATGCCTGGTTGGTCTGGTGGACCAAGCGCCTCTGCAAGAGAGTCAGGCATAAAGGGGGACAAAAGGAGTCACAAAGGAGGACAGAAGGAGTCACAGGGGGACTAAAGGAGCCACACAGAGGGACAGAAAGAGGAACAATGGGGGACAGAAGGAGGCACAGGGGGACTGAAGAAGGCACACATGGGGGACATAGGGAGGCCAAGGGGGACATAAGGAGGCACAAGGGGACAGAAGGAGGCACACAGGGGGACAGAATGAGGCAGAACGAGGGAGAGAATGAGACACAAAGGAGGACAGAAGGAGGTACACAGAGGGACAGCAAGAGGTACAGGGGGACAGAAGAAGGCATGAGGGCCAGAAGGAGGCACAAAAGAGGACAGAAGGTAGCACAGGGGGACTGAAGGAGGCACCCAGGGGGACAGAAGGAGGCACAAGGTGGGGAAGAAGGAGGTGGGGACAGAGGTGGGGACAGAGTAAGGCACAAAGGGGGACAAAAGGAAGCACAGGAGGAAAGAAGGAGGCGCAGGGGGACAGAAGGAGACACACAGGGGACAGAAGGAGGCACAAAGGGGACAGAAGAAGGCACAAGGGGGGACAGAAATAAGAACAAGGGGGAACGAAAGGAGGCAAAAATTAATCAGTAAATTTATCAGTTAAGGTATCAGGAAAAATACTCAGAAGACATTGTTTAGGGTCACATAAAACTGGGCATCCCATGTGGTAATTCAAAAATTTCTTTCACTTGTTGCCAATACAGGTCAACATTCGGGCAGGCCCACATTAGGTGGAAAAAGGTGTCGGGTGCACTGATACATTTGGGACAGTGAGTGGGTGTTCCAGGAAGCCCCATTTTTACGGGCATGCGATACGTGCAACCGCCCGGGGCGCCGAATTGTGCAGCAGGAGGGGGGTGTAGCAGTGGGAGGAGTGGACAGAGCAGTTATAACTCACCTTCTTCAGCCGATCCCCCGCAGCTTCAATGTCTTTCCTCTCCCGGCGTCTGTTGCATGGTAACAGCGCCCCCTGTGATGACGTACCACATGTCATCACAGGGAGCATTGTTACTAATGAGACAGATGCCGGGAAAGGAAGGACATTGAAGCTGTGCGGGATCGGCGGTGGAAGGTGAGTTATAACTGCTATGTCCGCTCTCCCTCCGCACATATCTATCTAACCTATACTGCGGGAACCTACCGATCTAACCTATACTGCAGGAACCCACCTATCTAACCTATACTGCGGGAACCTACCTATCTAACCTATACTGCGGGAACCTACCTATCTAACCTATACCGGGGAATCTACCTATCTAACCTTTACTGGGGGAACATACCTATCTAACCTATACTGCGGGAACCTACCTATCTAACCTGTACTGCGGGAACCTACCTGTCTACACTATACTGCGGGAACCTACCTATCTAACCTATACTGCGGGAACCTACCTATCTAACCTATACTGGGGGAACCTACCTATCTAACCTATACTGTGGGAACCTACCTAGCTAACCTATACTGCAGACACCTACCTATCTAACCTATAGTGCACTCACCTACCTATTTTACCTATACTGCACTAACCTACCTATCTAACCCATACTGCATACACCTATCTAACCTATACTGGCACTTACCTATCTAACCTATACTGCAGGCACATACCTATCTAACCTATACTGGCACCTACCTATGTAACCTATACTGCAGGCACCTACCTATCTAACCTATACTGCACTCACCTACCTATCTAATCTATACTGCAGGCCCCTACCTATCTAACTTATACTGCAGGCAACCTACCTATCTAACCTATACTGGGGGCACCTACCTATCTAACCCATACTGGTGGCAACTATACAGGCATGGGCGTAGGGCCCGTGGTGGCAGAGGTCGCCGTTGCGACCGGGCCTAGCCCCTGAAGAGGCGGGGGGGGGGGGGGCCCGGGGGCTGTGTGTTGGAAGCAGGGGCAGCACCACGCCCCGCCGCAAGTTACTTCACACAAGGACTGTCTGGACAGGAGGAGGGCCTGGCTCTGACTGTCACTCACCACCAGCGATCACTGATCGCCGATCAGTCACCGCCCCGCCGGCCCGGGTCATATACATCCATGCTGGCTGGCAGCCATGAGCGAGAGCGGCCTGCAAGGGTACGCATTGATGGCGTATAAATTTGTGTCACGTGACGACGTCCGGCGTCATGTGACACTTGCAGCGTGCTCCCCTCGCCTGGCCCGCCTGCTCAGGCAGCTTCAGCAAGTTGCCGCTGAAGCAAAGCTATTCACACCCACCCAGGCACCCACGGACAGCACATGAAACGTACCACCACCAGCCAGGCCTGAGGCCTTCCCACCACCAGCCAAGTCTGAGCTGCCCTGTGGCCCCCAGTCCACAACCACCAGCCAGGCCTGAGCTGCCCTGTGGCCCCCAGTCCACAACCACCAGCCAGGCCTGAGCTGCCCTGGGGGGCCCCAGCCCACCACCACCAGCCAGGCCTGAGGCCTTTCCACCACCAGCCAGGCCTGAGCTGCCCTGGGGCCCCCAGCCCACCACCACCAGCCAGGCCTGAGCTGCCCTGGGGGCTCCCCAGCCTACCACCACCAGCCAGGCCTGAGCTGTCCTGGGGCCCCCAGCCCACCACCACCAGCCCAGCCTGAGGCCTTCCCACCACCAGCCAGGCCTGAGCTGCCCTGTGGCCCCCAGCCCACCACCACCAGCCAGGCCTGAGCTGCCCAGGGGGGGCCCCAGCCCACCACCACCAGCCAGGCCTGAGGCCTTCCCACCACCAGCCAGACCTGAGCTGCCCTGGGGGCTCCCCAGCCCACCACCACCAGCCAGGCCTGAGCTGCCCTGGGGGGCCCCAGCCCACCACCAAAAGCCATGCCTGAGGCCTTCCCACCACCAGCCAGATCTGAGCTGCCCTGGGGGCTCCCCAGCCCACCACCACCAGCGAGGCCTGAGGCCTCCAGACCACCACCAGCCAGGCCTGAGGTGCCCCTGGGGGCCCCAGACCACCATCACTAGCCTGACTACATATACTGGGGACAGCTATATGCCTGGCTACATATACTGGGGACATCTATACACCTGGCTACCTAAACTGGGGACACTGGCTGTCTGTCATTATGTGCATTTACTGGGGAAACGCAGTCTGTCATTATGTGCATTAACTGTTGGAAATCTGTCTCTTATGTGCATTTACTGGGGAAATGCAGTCAGTCATTATGTGCATTAACTGGTGAAACGCTGTCTCTTATGTGCATTTAGTGGTGAAAGGCTGTCTGTCATTACGTGCATTTACTGGTGAAAAGCTGTCTCTTATGTGCATTTACTGGGGAAAGGCTGTCTGTCATTACATGCATTTACTGGGGAAACACTGTCTGTCATTATGTGCATTAACTGGTGAAAAGCTGTCTCTTATGTACATTTACTGGTGAAAGGCAGTCCCTTATGTGCATTTACTGGTGAAATGGAGAATGAGAAGTAACAGAGGCGCCAATTTAGAGTAAAATATTTAAAAACAATTTAAAAGGAGGGGGGTTGGTGGTTACCACCCTCAAGTATAAAGTGACCAGCCAATGAGTCTTATATAAGTAGACAATATAATTTATTTTAGAATCTCCAGGCAAGCAACGCGTTTCACGGGTCAAAAGCCCGCTTCATCAGGCAATCAATTTTGGAGATACACACGACTGTGTCATTCAAAAGTGAAGCGCCAACTGTTAACCGCTAACAGTTGGCGCTTCACTTTTGAATGACACAGTCGTGTGTATCTCCAAAATTGATTGCCTGATGAAGCGGGCTTTTGACCCGTGAAACGCATTGCTTGCCTGGAGATTCTAAAATAAATTATATTGTCTACTTATATAAGACTCATTGGCTGGTCACTTTATACTTGAGGGTGGTAACCACCAACCCCCCTCCTTTTAAATTGTTTTTAAATATTTTACTCTAAATTGGCGCCTCTGTTACTTCTCATTCTCCATTGATCTAGTCGACCCTTGGTGGAGGGGTGTATCCCCGTTTTTTTTTTTCCTGTCTACAGAGAGCGACTTCTTAAACCTGAGTGGGGTCAGGTTATAATTCTCCCCACCTGCATCTCCAGTGGTTGCCTTAGTGGTAACCCAGACTTGTGAGTATATTACTCGTTGTTGTTTTGTCTTGTTTCAATTGCCAAGACGTACTGCACTATATTGGGCTCTCGGTTTCATATCTTTACATTTCTTCAAATTTACTGGTGAAAGGCTGTCTGTTATTACGTGCATTTACTGGTGAAAAGTGCAGCGCTGGACCCGTCGCGGACAGATGTATTTGGCGCATTGCCTGCACTTTGGACAGCATCTCAGATTGTGGTCAAATTTTTTTTCCCGTCCCCTTGTGTTCAGATTGTTCATTCGTGATTGATTGAACGCACTTGTTTGCCTCTGAGGAAGCGGCATCTGGCTGTGAAACACGTGTCAGGCATATTATGGTTCTGGTATTGGATGTCTTACTCATATGACTGCAATCAAGTATATGTAATATTTATGAAGAATTAAAGAGACTGATGCTGTTCCTTTAAAATCCCCGGATGGACTGTTTTTGTATATTTAATACGTATTGGGGAGGAATTATCTGTATACTCTCTCTCTCTCTCTATATATATATATATATTTATTGTTTTATCGATAGCGGCAGTGTGTGCTGCTCTGCTACCTCCGATATGTTCACTATAAGTTGTTGCTCTGTGCCTGTAGGGATAGTAAACTAGCTGCAGTGTGTGCTGATCTCTGCTACCCCAGTATGTACAGTATAAGGTTACTCTGTGCCTGTAAGGATAGTAAAGTAGCTGCAGCGTGTGCTGATCTCTGCTACCCACAGTATGTATAGTATAAGCAGTTACTCTGTGCCTTTACTGATATTAAACTAGCTGCAGTGTGTGTTGATCTGTTACCTCCAGTATGTACAGTATAAGATGTTGCTCTGTGCCTGTACTGATTGTAAACTAGCTGCAGTGTGTACTGATCTGTTACCTCCAGTATGTACAGTATAAGGTGTTGCTCTGTGCCTGTACTGATTGTAAACTAGCTGTATTGTATGTGCAGTATTGGCTGTAATGCCTGGTACACACATACAATTATGAATAGCCAATTTTACTACTTCTAGGTATTATGAGAGCTCAGCTCTGTTCACAGTATTCAAAGTCTCTTGGCCCTCGTACTACATGCAGTGGTAAAATTGGTCAGTGATTGACCAATCAAAATTGAATGTGTGTATGCATCTTTATTCTATGCCTATACTGATAGTAATCTATCTAATTAAAGGCTAGGGGCTCCATCCAACATTTTTCTGGGCAGGCCCATTATTATTAGGTTACACCGCTGTTAAGTTCATGTAACTTGTTCCCACCCAAGGCCACGCCCACTCCCTGCATGGCCACACCCATTTTTTTGCCACGGCATACTGCGCGCGCCGCAGCTCCTTCCCACCCAATACCCATTGGTGCCCCAGATCTTTTAGGATCCTAGCAACGCCCCTGTTTACTATAAAGGGATTCTTCAGGTCCTTCTCAAAAAAATTGCATATTGTGATAAAGTTCATTATTTTCTGTAATGTATTGATAAACATTAGACTTTCATATAGTTTAGATTCATTACACACAACTGAAGTAGTTCAAGCCTTTTATTGTTTTAATATTGATGATTTTGGCATACAGCTCATGAAAACCCAAAATTCCTATCTCAAAAAAGTAGCATATCATGAAAAGGTTCTCTAAACGAGCTATTAACCTCATCATCTGAATCAACTAATTAACTCTAAACACCTGCAAAAGATTCCTGAGGCTTTTAAAAACTCCCAGCCTGGTTCATTACTCAAAACCGCAATCATGGGTAAGACCGACCTGACTGCTGTCCAGAAGGCCATCATTGACACCCTCAAGCAAGAGGGTAAGACACAGAGAGAAATTTCTGAACGAATAGGCTGTTCCCAGAGTGCTGTATCAAGGCACCTCAGTGGGAAGTCTGTGGGAAGGAAAAAGTGTGGCAGAAAACGCTGCACAACGAGAAGAGGTGTCCGGACCCCAGGAAGATTGTGGAGAAGGACTGATTCCAGAACTTGGGGGACCTGTGGAAGCAGTGGACTGAGTCTGGAGTAGAAACATCCAGAGCCACCGTGTACAGGTGTGTGCAGGAAATGGGCTACAGGTGCCGCATTCCCCAGGTCAAGCCACTTTTGAACCAGAAACAGCGGCAGAAGCGCCTGACATGGGCTACAGAGAAGCAGCACTGGACTGTTGCTCAGTGGTCCAAAGTACTTTTTTCGGATGAAAGCAACTTTTGCATGTCATTCGGAAATCAAGGTACCAGAATCTGGAGGAAGACTAGGGAAAGGGAAATGTCAAAATGCCTGAAGTCCAGTGTCAAGTACCCACAGTCAGTGATGGTCTGGGGTGCCATGTCAGCTGCTGGTGTTGGTCCACTGTGTTTTATCAAGGGCAGGGTCGATGCAGATAGCTATCAGGAGATTTTGGAGCACTTCATGCTTCCATCTGCTGAAAAGCTTTTTGGAGATGAAGATTTCATTTTTCAGCATGACCTGGCACCTGCTCACAGTGCCAAAACCACTGGTAAATGGTTTACTGACCATGGTATTACTGTGCTCAATTGGACTGCCAACTCTCCTGACCTGAACCCCATAGAGAATCTGTGGGATATTGTGAAGAGAAAGTTGAGAGACGACAAGACCCAACACTCTGGATGAGCTTAAGGCCGCTATCGAAGCATCCTGGGCCTCCATAACACCTGAAAAGTGCCACAGGCTGATTGCCTCCATGCCACGCCGCACTGAATCAGTCATTTCTGCAAAAGGATTCCCGACCAAGTATTGAGTGCATAACTGAACATAATTATTTGAAGGTTGACTTTTTTGTTTTACAAAAACTTTTCTTTTATTGGTCGGATGAAGTATGCTAATTTTGGGGTTTTCATGAGCCGTATGCCAAAATCATCAATATTAAAACAATAAAAGGCTTGAACTACTTCAGTTGTGTGTAATGAATTTAAAATATATGAAAGTTTATCAGTACATTACAGAAAATAATGAACTTTATCACAATATGCTAATTTTTTTAGAAGGACCTGTAATTCCTTTAGACTGGCATCTTGCTACAAATTGCCCTATTTCCTCTGGGTGCTGCGTATGTTTGCAAATTGAACGTGGCACCCATGTTGCTGCAAAGCTGAATTGATATAGCCATGCCATGCACAGCTATAGGGTTTCGGATATGTGTGTGCGTCGGGTGTTGCGGGGGGCTGTTGTTGCCGGGGCGGGGGCCCACATCCAGATTCCGCATCGGGGCCCAGAGGTTTGTAGCTACGCCACTGTATACGGGCTACCCTATACTGGAGGCACCTACTGTACGTAGCTAATCTATACTGCAGGCACCTACCTATCTAACCTATACTGGGGGAAACTATACAGGCTACCCTATACTAAAGGCACCTACGCAGCTAACCTATACTGTGGGCAGCTATGCCTGGCTCCATGGGGGGGGTGGGTGGGGGGGCACGATTTTTTACACCCTCACCCTGGGTGAAATTTAGCCTAGAAACTGCCCTGGTTCCAGGCTTAAACTTTGCAAGGCGTATTGGCGTTAGATAGGCACGGTGTATTACGGGAGGAGGTATAGAGGAGGCCGGGGAGCGGCAGTGACAGACATCCTTCAGGTAAACAGCCAGCTAGTAACAATCTGCGTGTTGCTAGCCTGGCTTTTTTTTATGGGGGACAGCAGAGCACGAGGGGAGACTAGGTGGACACTCTAAGGACACAGAGGCTGGGCATTGTATGCAGAATGTGCCTTTGTGTCCTAATAGGATTCTTTAAACCCACTTCGGGCTCTCTTTACGTTTGGCTTGTGCAGTGGGTAATATTAGAGCTTGATATCATTTTGAAATTAATTGTTTTGAGGAGGAGCCAGATCTAGAATGTCAAGATTTTTTAGGTTGAGGGGGTATAACATTTAGTTGGTGATAGAGAGCGTGTTTCAGTTGTAAATATCTGAAAAAAGCAAATTGTGGCAAGTCAAAATCTGTAGAAAGCGGTGTAAAAGATTTCATCCTCCCTCCATTAATAAGTTGATGTAGAAAAAGTATACCTTTGTTTAACTAGAACTTAAAATCAGGGATTTTCCTAAATTCTTCTAGATTAGCATTTTCCCAAAGTGGAATTTGATTAGGTTTGGAATCAAGTAGGAGGAGTTTATGTGATCGTTACCAGAGACAAAATATCTATTTTAAGGTGACAGGTAAAGCTCTAAAGTTAAGTTCCTTTAAGTAGGTTATACAGCGGGTCTGTATATGTAAAAGGGAGATCAGTGGAGACCTTCTAATAGTTGTTTATCCTCTCATAGGCCGGCAAGTAAGTGTGATAGCTGTGCAGCCAAGTAATATAAATAACAGTTAGGTAGGGCAATTGCCGACAGTATCCTTAGGACATTGTAAAACTGATAATGCCAGACGGTGACATTTTTTGGCCCAGAGGAATTGGGTGAGGGTAGAATTAAGTTTAATAAAGGTAGGTGGAGATAAGAATGTGGGAGAATGCCAAATCACATAACGAATCTTGGGGAGTATCATCATTTTAAATAGGTTAGCTCTGCCAACCACAGTTGAAGAGACTCTGAAGTCTCTAAAAAAATGTCTTTTTATTTCAAAAAATATGTTTAATATGTTATCCCTAACTAAACCGACGCATTCTCGCGGCTGTAAACTATCTAAATCTCACCAAACTCCCCAGGGGGCAATCCGGGCAGCGCTTCCATGTGAGGCAGGGCTATGAGCTGAAGCCCTGCCTCACACACGTCTGTCAGCAGTGGATCGCCGCCTCTCCCCCGCCCCTCCCAGTCTTCCTTCACTGAGAGGGGTGGGGGAGAGGCGGAGATCCGCCGCTGACAGACGCATGTGAGGCAGGGCTGCAGATCATAGCCCTGCCTCACACGGAAGCGCTTAGGGCAGCAAAATCCATGACCTAGAAAGTCGTGGATTTTGCGGGGGAGAGGTAGGGGGGAGTTAGGGGGGATTTAGATAGTTCAGAGCAGTGGGAATGCGCGGTTTAGTTAGGGATAACATTTTAAACACATTTATGAAATAAAAATACTTTTTTAGAGACTTCAGAGTGTCTTAAAGGGAGTTTCTCCCAAGCCCTTAACTTGTCACAAACTGTATAAAGAAGGAAGTTAAGATTAGGTTCAATGAAGTCCTGGGGGGATTTAAATATAATTCCTAAATATTTAAATGAGCTGACCCATTGTAGTGGGAATTTTAGTTGTTCCAGCGATAGAGGAAATAAGTCTATAGGCATTAGAAAGGACTTAGTCCAGATGATCTTACGGCCAGCAAAGTGACCAAAATTTGTGATAGTGGAGAGAGCATTATCTAGTGAGCTACCTGGGTCAGACAAATATAATAACATGTCATCCGCATACATGCTGATTTTTTCATGGATATCACCTTTTTCTGATCCTCGAATTCCAGCGTGTGATCGTATTAGAGTGGCCAAAGGCACTAAAGCAAGGTCAAAGAGAAGAGGGGAGAGGGGGCATCCCTGAGGATTACCTCTTTGTAGCTCAAAAGTGGGTGATAGCCAGCCATTGACTTTGGAATTACAGTGTTTTAAAAGTAACTTAAGCTTCGCCGTCTGACGGTGCAGAAGTTACTCACTATGCGCTGCTATAGTCGTAATTCCTATTATGGCTTATGGTGGGCCGGCTGCACCCAAATCTCCTGCGCTGTTTTAATAGCGCTCACCAGCCAGGTCCCAGCTTCACTGCCAGCCATGCCACAGCATCATTACCAGCTAGGCCACAGCATCATCACCAGCAAAGGCTACAGCATCATCACCAGCCAGGCCACAGCATCACTGTCAGCCTAGAATTACCACAAGGCAGTCCACAGCATCACTGTCAGTGCCAGCCAGCTCAGCATCACTGCTGCCAGTCTAGCATGACCGTCAGCCAGGCAACAGCATTACCGCCAGCCCACCATCACCGCCAGCTAGGCCACAGCAACATCGCCAGTGGCTATGCACGCAGACTGAGCGGTCGCTGGTTCTCGGAGCTCCTGATCTCCTCTCGCCTATCCGGCTAAAAATCCTACTTTTTACCATTTGGAACACCCTGCCAGCCGGCGGAGCAACTCCTGACACCGGTGAGGTGACTATGCCGAAGGGAGGGACCGGTGCCGACCAGCCGGAGAGGAAACAAAAAACAGCTAAGTCACGCGGCATTCAAACCGGCGCTATCTTACCCTCAGCTAAAGTGAAGGCCACACAAACTCCAGCCCCGATGGCGGTAGACGAGCAACCCGACTTCACTCAACTCATGGCGGCTATTACAGCATGTAAAGACCTAATCAGCTCTACGAGCGATACCTTGGGCACTAAAATAGACTACTTACAATCTCAGATGACGACTCTGCGCCAAGATGTCTCCAACATCCGAAATCGGCTAACTCAAGCGGAGCAGCGTATAAGTGATATCGAGAACTCTAATGTCACTCAGAAGGCGACCACAGCCGACCTGGTGAAAAAAGTTAAGCGTCTGGAAGATAGGATCGAAGACTCCGAAAACCGCAACAGGCGCAGTAACATACGCATAATGGGCCTCCCGGAGGGCAGTGAGGGAGATGAGCCAGTGTCTTTTATCACGTCCTTGCTTAGACGCCTCATGCCTGAGGCCCACTTCTCCTCGTGTTTTGTGGTGTAGCGGGCGCACCGCATACCGTCCAAACGTCTTCCTCCAGGCTCCCCAGTTCGTCCCTTCATATTCAAGCTTCTCAACTTCCAGGACAGGGATGCGGTTCTCCGCGAAGCCAGGAAACTACAAGATATCCACTTCGAGAACACCCGCTTGATGTTCTTCCCGGACCTTTGAGTCGGTGAAACCCCGGCTCCGCAAGAAAGGGCTACCTTATGCCATGCTCTTCCCGGCACGCCTGAGAGTGCAAGACGGGGAAACCACCCGCTTTTTTAACACCCCCGAGGCCGCCTCGACTTGGCTGGATACCCTTCCTGCCTGACACGGGTAAACGAGTGCTGCACATTGCTTCTCCGGCTCGTCGGCCTGGTTCTCTAGGACTGCCTAATATCTGACAGGGTCGCAGTGAGTACTATATGCAAGATGATTACCCTTTGATCCCCCGCTCCCAGGGCCTAGTACACAAACTAATCCTTTCCAAACTCCAGCTTCTGGACGGACTTGAACATTTGTTACCCCATGTATACACTCCTTGACCCCCCCTTGCACCACTGCAGTACCCCTTCCCTCACCGGCCGAACTGTTTCCCTCTTTAAGGAGTGAAGATGACCGAGGCCTATCTCCACTTCTCACCGCCGCCTTTAGTCAACGGCCAGTCTGCACTTTCGGAAGTGCAAAGCCACCTAAGTCTAGTATAGTTAAGGGCCAAAGCTTCAGCTAGTTAGAAGGTTGAGGCAGGGTGGGTTAGGGCTTCAGGAAATGGAGATGATGTTCAGATCTTCATGCGTTGTATATATTATGTCCATTGTATATCTGTTTGTGCGTCCTTTTTACTGCAGCAGCTCAGAGCACCCAGGGTCTTTCCCTCCCCAAATGTCTAAACTTTACTTGGTACAAAGGATTTCTACTCGTATGCAATGTCTCTGATCCCCGCTGAATTGAAGGTGATCCTCTGGAATGTCAGAGGTCTTAATGACAAGATAAAAAGAGCTCTTGTTTTCTCTTTTATGCGCAATTATCAACCAGACATCACTGTCCTTCTGGAGACTCACCTCACTGGTAGCAAGGTCCGATCATTAAAAAAAACCTTCATCTCCGCATACTACTCCTCTACTTTCTCAAATTATGCGCGTGGTGTATCTATTTTAATTCACAAAAAATGCCCCTTTCAATTACTCCACCTAAAAATAGACACTTTTGGCAGATACGTAATAATACATGGTACGGAGATGAACATATGGTGCATGGTACGGAGATGAACATAATAGGCTTATACCTTCCACCCCCTGCTGACATTCAGACTCTCCAAGATATACTGGAACACATCAACAAATGGCCCTTATGTAAGACCTTGCTATGCGGCGATTTTAATATGGTGATTTCTCCCCAGAAGGACAGACTGTCACCCTCTAATAGAGACTCGCTAATACTTAAACACTGGATTGAGTCTCTGGGTCTGGAGGATATTTGGAGGGAGAGATTTCCTGATAAAGGTGGTTATACATGCCAGTCCACTACACATCAAACCCTTTCTCGAATTGTCATGTTCCTTTCTTCTCCTGACCTAGCTCCAGGGGTGTCTGGTCTCAGACTCCTCCCTAGGGGTGTTTCGGATCATGCCCCCCTGGAGCTAGCCATTAGAACAGAGAACTTTCAATCCAGACCTGTTTGGAGGCTTTCTCCCAAATGGCTAAACAGCATGTTCGTGGAAGAGGTGACTAAAATCCCCCTTCAGAAATACTGGCGAGAAAATGAAGAATCCGCTAAAACAAGTGTGGTGTGGGATGCATACAAGGCCGTCGTGAGAGGCTCTTTTACTGCAGGCATCAAATATGCAAGAGACCAAACTAGAATGTTGCTTACTAACGTGGAAGAGGCTGCTAAAAAGGCGGAGGCAAATCATATCTCTACCCAAACCTCAGAATCCTACTCTGCATGGCAACTAGCCCTCTCCGCCCTCAAATTAACTATGCGCAGTCAGCTCTTAAGCTTAAATCAGTCCGTATTTATGAACAAGGGGACAGCACGGGTAGGTTACTAGCGCATCTTATAGGTCAAGAAAGATTTATCCCACATATATCTACAATTCTCGACCTTACTGACCAACCTGTCCACGATGCTCTGGCAATAAATCAGCTTTTTAGGGAATACTAAACAACCTTGTATGCATCCTCTGCTCATTACTCTGATGCTATGCTATCCGAATTCCTAAATGGTATCCATTTCCCTAAACTATCTCCCTCTGAGAGGGAATACCTAGACGGGGACATCTCCAAGGAGGAGCTGGATGCTGCCTTGGATCTCATGCCAACAAATAAATCCCCCGACACTGATGGCCTCCTTCTAGAATTTAAAAAAACAAAACAGGGGAATACTCTCTTCCCGCTTACTCCAGGTGTTTCACCTCCCACACTTAAGCAAACCTCTACCAAACTCAATGGTTGAAGCGCTGATAGTTATAATCCCTAAACCAGGCAAGGACCCTACCAAATGCTCGTCGTATAGACCTATCTCGCTCCTAAACACAGACTATAAATTACTAGCCAAAATACTGTCTGTTAGAGTGAACAGGGTTTTATCGACCTTAATTCACTCGGACTAGTCTGGTTTTGTTCCCGGGAAGGGAACTGACATAAACATCAGACGACTAATGACAAATCTTAGTATACATCATGACAATTGCGGCTCGAGAATGATTGCGTCCCTCGACGCCAAAAAAGCGTTCGACTCAGTGGAACGGACGTTTCTTTTTGAAGTTCTCCGACGCTTTGGTTTTGGGCCTAAGTTCATAAAATGGATTCAGGCACTATACCTTTCCCCAACGGCCAGGGTTAAAACCGGCTTGCATGTTTCAAATACCTTTAACCTAGGCAGGGGAACGAGGCAGGGTTGCCCCCTGTCTCCCTCCCTTTTCGCATTGGCAATAGAGCCCCTGGCTATCCAGATTAGAGCTAACAGCGAGATAAAAGGCCTACGAGTGGGTGATATACAAGAAAAAATCTCCTTGTATGCAGATGACCTCCTCCTTTATTTAAACGATCCTGGCCCTTCCCTGGAGATGTCCCTTGAAGTTATACAAAAATTTGGCCTTTTCTCGGGCCTAAAGATCAACTGGTCCAAGTCACTTGTCCTTCCTATCGACCCGGCTCCCCCTCCTCCTGGTAAGCAATCCCAACTAGCATGGGTATCCGAAATAAAATATTTGGGGATCAGGTTCACCACTAATGTTCTAGACTTCCAGAAGCTAAACCTAACTCCTGCCCTGGCAATCCTCAGGGACAAATGCAAGGCGTGGCGTAGCCTCCCGCTTACCCTACTTGGTAGAGCAAATGCAATAAAGATGAATCTTCTCCCTAAATGTACTTACATATTCCGCAATTCCCCAGTCACTATTCCAAACAAACTGTTTAAAGAAATAGATACCTCTGTTACATCCTGCCTTTGGGATGCCAAAACCCCTAGAATTGCACTTAAAACTCTACAGCTGTCAAAGGAGGCGGGTGGGATAGGCCTTCCGGTATTCAAGTTTTACTATTGGGCTGCAATACTAGTAACTGCCAGGTGGTGGGTCTCCCGCTCTCTAGATAACCCTGCCACGGCCCTCGAGGCGGCAGTCCTGGGCTCACACACGGCTCTCGCCAGTTTACCTTACATAGGCACCAAATGCTCCCCCAAACTTACACACTCAATGAAAACTGTAATCCTAGTCTGGGACGCAGTCAAAAAATTCCAGTCCTCCCCGGGACAGGTGTCCCCGTACCTCCCCCTATGGAACAACACTTCCCTCCCTCATTTTGCCTCAATACCTGACCCCTCGGTTTGGGCTAACAGAGGTATCTATAGACTCAAAGATCTTCTAGAAGATAATCAATTATTAACTTTTGACCAACTCAAGTCCCAATACCAACTCACGAACAAATACTTCTTCAGGTACCTTCAGCTACACCACGCCTTTCATGCCCAATTCCCAACCTCTGATCCCCCAATGCTGGTTTCCACCTTCCCAATAGAATATAAGACGGCCCTCAAAGAGCTCCCAAAGGCCTTATCTATTCTATATAAAAACATTCTCCCTGTCTCCTCCCCTTCCATGTCTAAGCTTTATGATAAATGGAAAACTGACATTCCGGACCTAGAACTGCCTGAATGGGATGAAACTCTTCAGAGTACGTTCAGCTACTGTATCTCTGACAGGAATAAATTGATTGCACTTAAGCTTCTCCACAGGGCATATATTTCCCGGCTAAACTTCTCTACTACAATGCTCAAGCCCCTTCCTCCTGTGCCAGATGCGGACTTCCGGGTTTCTGGTTTTATGCATGTACTGTGGTCCTGTCCCAGCCTCTCATGCTTCTGGTCAGAGATGGGTCAATGGATCCACAAATTATTTCCAAAGGCCTCTATCCCCCCCAACCCTAAACATTATATATTGGGGGTAATCAACGACCACATTAAGGCTGCTCCTAAACAAACCCTATATCGCAGTCTCCTCTTCTACGCTAAAAAACTTATTACTCTCCATTGGAACCAATCTAAACCGCCCTCAATCTCTGACTGGCACACATATGTTAACAAAGAACTCCTCATCCTCAGACAGGTATACGAAAAAAGAGGAGCTAATAAAAATTTTTAGAAAATCTGGTTCCGCTGGTTAGATATTAATGAGATTAACTTCTGTTGAGGGGTTCTTCTTCCTTTCAGGATTTACCACTACCAAGCTAAGACTCCTTCCTGCAATCCTATTACGGGGGGGTTGCTCTGCTCTGCTGCAGCTGTTATGTTATGTGTATCTGTATAAGTTGTTCTAAGCCGACTGTTTCGGCTTTGCTGTTAAAATACAAAACTCCAATAAAATTTGTCTTTAAAGGGACACTTAAGTCAAACAAAAAAAAATGAGTTTTACTCACCTGTGGCTTCCAATAGCCCCCCTGCAGCTGTCCGGTACCCTCGCCGTCTCCCTCCGATCCTCCTGGCCCCGCCGGCAGCCACTTCCTGTTTCGGTGACAGGAGCTGACAGGCTGGGGATGCGAATAATTCTTCTCGTTCTCAGACACATTAGCACCCTCTATGCTGCTATATGGTATATGATGTATGCTATAGCAGCATAGTTGGCGCTATTGTGGCCAGGAACGTGAAGAATCACTCGCGTCCCCAGCCTGTCAGCTCCTGTCACCGAAACAGGAAGTGGCTGCCGGCGGGGCCAGGAGGTCGGAGGGAGATGGCGGGGGCACCGGACAGCTGCAGGGGGCTATTGGAAGCCCCAGGTGAGTAAAACTCATTTTTTTTGTTTGACTTAAGTGTCCCTTTAAAAAAAAAAAAAAAACATCGCCAGTCCAGCATCCCCGCCAGCCAGCACATCACCGCAAGCAAGGCCACAGCATCACCTATCCACCAGCTCCAAATCACTGGCAGCCAGGCCACAGCATCACTGCCAATGCCAGCCCAGCATCACCACCAGTCAGGCCACAGCATCACCGCCAGACAGGCCACAGCATCACTGCCAACCAAGCATTCCAGAATCCCCACCAGACAGAGATTTGGCAGCAGGCTGGGATTGCAGGGCAGGAGGGGAGAGAAACGGGCACACTGACACAGCCGGGGGGAAGGATTCCCTATTCCTCCTTCCCTCTCCCCTGGCGTTCCTTCTTTGCTCCCCACATTGCAGAGCTTAGGCAGCAGGTGCAGGTTACAGTGAACACTCACCTTATCGGGCTCCATGCAATAGAGGTCCACGTGCCGCTGGGCTTCTCTGTCTGCATCGCCACTCCCTTTACTTCCACTAAGTGAGCGATTGGTGCTGGAGACAGGGAAGACCAAGTGTTCATAGTAACCCGCGCCCACTACCAAAGTTCTGCATTGGAAGGCGGAAGCACAGAAGGGGATCCTGAGGAGAGAAAGGGAAGAGCTGGCCCCCCTCCCAGCTGCTGTGTCACAATGTACAGTTCAATACTTAGTACAGGCACCACTCAAATTCATATGTAACAGCAATAGCCCCCCCCCCCCCCCCCAATTCCACTACAAGTCCATTTGCTCCTCTGAAAATGTTTCAAGGTCCCTCTTCTTGCATATCACAGTACACCTCCACCACACCCAATCAGAAGCCACTCACCAGATGTGATGTCCACCAGGGTCCAGTAGTGCATTGGGGATATTAACTGGCTAATAGGATTAAAAATTCAAAGATTCTGACAGAAGATACAGTTTGACTATTTTTAATATGTGCTGAACGGTATGATCGAATAAGGTATGACACTGTGACAACGGGAGCTGCTGCCCCGTGGTTATAGGGGAGATAAGCATGGAGCAGTGTGTGCACAGTTACAAAGTTGCCTTGTTTACGGATGCTTCAAACAACTTACTGGCCTACGAGCACGGAAATGTCGCTCTGGTTGTTGCCATGGTGATGTCCAGAGGAAAGGGGAATGGAAGGAGGAAGTTGTGTAACTCTCCGCCCCAGAACTGGACTATGCATAAAATGGGCAGCCCAACCAATCGCAAGCCGCGCACATCCTGACGTAGCTCGCAAGTGGGCAGAAGCAACGCGTAGGTGGGCAGGGTCAAATCCCGTGGCCTGGGATCGCTCTCAGCGGCTGCAGCAAAGACGCTGTCTGCACGGACTTACGCTGGTATGCAAGGACACGGAGCCTGGTTCCCCACGCTATGGTGCATTGTATGGCGGGTTGAGCCAGTACCTGCATCACACGCTAAAGGCAATCGAGATCCGAATAGAGCTACTCTGGAGTGGTATGGATGCTTGACAATCGACGCCGCCATAGAACGGAAAGCAGCAAGAGCTGGTGAGATTGCTCCGATCTGTGCATTTGCAGTCTGAGGAGATTAAAACATCCAATCTGCCTTTTACAACATAGCCCTCTCCCCCTCTCTGAAGATCTGGAAGTACTTGGTACCGGTACCAGAAGGGGTGTATGAGTGTGGAGTTGTGTGGGGACATTTGTGGGTGAGTGAGCGCTCTGCTATGGCCATTTTTAGCTGGTTTTAATTTGGTTGGTCTGTGTATGAGTATAGTTCCCTAATAAAGCTGATTTTTTTGTACTTTCATACACCTATGAGTAATTGTACTTTTTTGTAAATTTTCCCAGGTCAGCCCTAACCTTCACGATCACATACAATCCACTTCCTATTCCACCACCCCATTCATGGCCACTGTTATAACTCCAAATAAAAACCTCTCATAGCGTAATACTGTTAAACTATTTAAAGGTATAAAACGGTATTGTAACACTTAAAATGACTTGTAAAATAGCATAGCGTTTTATGTATGGGCTCTCTACCACTCAGGTGACCTCGGCTGGCTACTCCTGATGTTCTGTCTTCACAGTGTATGGTTAGATGCTGCACGCACAGCTTCCATCTCACAACTTCTCAACACAGCTCGCTTCACTACTACTGGTGCACTACCACATCCAGGGTCCGCCAGTATCACACTATGATAGGTTATGATTTGAGGTTATCACATTGGCCATAAATGTGATATTGAAGGTGGAATAAGAAGTGGATTATATCTGATCGTGGAGTCATGAATAACCTGAGAACTTCCCCAACGCGCTACTATACTGCGTTCCAAATTATTATGCAAATTATATTTCCCTCTGATTTTCCTAAATAGTGAAAGCAAGTGGCAGTCAGCATCATCTTTTAGTCATCAACCATTAGAGCATAATGCAAATGTTCCTGAAAAAAAATCCTCATGATAATGGGATGTTTTTTCAAAAATAAAATAACTTAAAATGCACTGTTCCAAATTACTACGCACAACAGAGTTTTAAAACATTTTATAGACTGTAAAGATCTGAAATGGTAATTTGTTAAATTTGCAGCATTAAGAGGTCATGTTACTTTAATCAAAAGCTATTTCAATCAAGAACATCTTAACAGTCCACACTTAGCCAGCCATGTTAATCAGAGGCTAGCAGCCCTTACAATATTAATGAGCTATTAGGTCAATTTTGACCAAGGTTGATAATGCATGGATTCTTAACCTCTTGCCGACCGCTCCACGCCAATTGGCGTGGACAGAGCGGAAGCCCCAGGACCGCCTAACGCCGATCAGCGTGCAGTCCTGGGGGAGTGTTTTGCAGGAGATCGCACGCGCTGCTGTGCACGCATCTCCACTTAAATGACAGAGCTCCACTCCGTCATCAGTCTCTCAGCGGTGATCGTCGCTAGGAGACTGTTAGATGGCAAAACCGCCGTCTATTTACTCTGCACAGTAGTGCGATCTAATACAGTGCTGTACTGGGGCCTATGACAGCCGATCACAGCATCCTGGGCCTCCATAACACCTGAAAAGTGCCACAGGCTGCTTGCCTCCATGCCATGCCACATTGAAGCAGTCATTTCTGCAAAAGGATTCCTGACCAAGTATTGAGTGCATAACTGAACATAATTATTTGAAGGTTGACTTTTTTTGTTTTAAAAACACTTTTCTTTTATTGGTCGGATGAAATATGCTAGTTTTTTGAGATAGGAATTTTGGGTTTTCATGAGCTGTATGCCAAAATCATCAATATTAAAACAATAAAAGGCTTGAACTACTTCATTTGTGTGTAATGAATCTAAAATATATGAAAGTCTAATGTTTATCAGTACATTACAGAAAATAATGAACTTTATCACAATATGCTAATATTTTGAGAAGGACCTGTAAATAGTGGGAACATTTTAAAAGATACGATCCTTCCTGACCACAAGAATGTACATTTTGTCAACTCTTGAGACTCTTTTCTAATATTTGCTAAGAGATGAACATAATTAAGTTTAAAGAGGTCACTAGTATGTTGTGGAAGGTGGATGCCCAGGTATTGAACCGAGGTATCTGACCAAGGAAAAGGATAGGAGGTCTTCAGTAAATGTTTTACTTCTGATGGTATGTTGAGACCTAGTACGTGCGATTTTGTTTGGTTTAGCTTATAGTAAGAAGTCAAAGCAAAGTCTTAAACTTCCTGTAAAACAGCTGGAAGGGAAGTTAAGGGTTTGGTAAGCACTAAGGCCACGTCATTGGCAAACAGTCTAATAACATGGGTAAAGTCTGGCATAGTGACTTCATAAATGTTTACAATTTGTCTGATTTTTTGAGCAACTGTTTCCATTAATAAAATAAATGTGATTGGGGAAAGGGGGCAACCCCTATCTGGTTCTGTTAGTAATGTCGAAACCATCTGACAGAAAGCCTGCAGCATTCACTTTTGCTGATGGTGAGGAGTACAATGCCATAATAGCCGTAGTTATCAGGCCTTGTAGGCCAAATGTGTGTAACGTAGCTCTTAGAAAACCCCATTGAACTTTGTTGAATGCTTTCTCCGCATCCAAAGTGAGGAGCAAAGAAGGCATCCGACAGAGCTCTGCATATCTAAGAATATTCAAATTCTTCTCGTTCCATCCGGTGCCTGCTTGCCTCATGTAAAACCAACCTGATTGGGAGCTAGTAGTTCAGGTGTAACCTGCATCGTACGGTTGGCCAATAATTTGGCTTACAATATTGTGCCAGTTTTTTTGTGGCAGTTTTTTGTCAATTTTGTGTCATGAAACTGGCCTGTAGCTGGCTGGGGCAAAGGGGGTCTTTCCCTGGTTTAGTGATGACACTAATTGTTGCTGCTAGGTATTCTTTAGGGATCTGCTAGCCTGAGAGAAATTAATTAAAGAGAGAGAGGAGATTTGGGGTTAGTATATCAGCAAATGTAGAATAATGTCCGTTGATGTATCCGTCGGGTCCAGGAACCTTATTCCTTGTTGCTGTTAAGATTTTCTAAATGAGAAGGTTGTATTTTAGGGAGATTAATAACAACAACAACAACATTTTTATAGCGCTTTTCTCCCTGGGGACTCAAAGCGCTGTGACCCTGCATTATGCAGTCTCAAAGGCTAGGAAAAAGAGGTGAGTTTTTAGACTTTTTCTAAAGCTGTCCAGAGAAGGAGCCTCTCGTATGGATTGTGGAAGTGAGTTCCATAGAGTAGGGGCTGCATAGGAAAAGGCCCAAGCACCAAATGTTAAGTGTATCCTGGGAATAACCAGCTGCATCTTGTTGGCAGAGCGGAGGGTGCGTGGAGGGGCATACAATTCCAATAGATCCGCTATGTATTTGAGTCCCATGTGGTTTAGGGCCTTGAATGTCAGCAGGCAGATCTTAAAATTGATTTTCCATTTTACTGGCAACCAGTGAAAAGTTTGCAGTACTGGGGTGATGTGAGAGCTGCGGGGGGCATTGTCTAGGAGTCTGGCTGCAGCATTCTGTACTAGTTGTAAGGGGCGCGTTGCAGTAGTCTAGGCGGGAGGAAACAAATGCATGAACCAGGGCAGGGAGGTCTTCAGCTGGGATAAGGTGTTTGATTTTTGCTATATTTCTTACATGGAAGAAGGAAGACTTGACGACAGCTGATACCTGCTGTCTGAGTTTTAGATTTCCATCCAGGATCACCCCAAGGTTTTGCACAGAGTCTTTATACTGTACGGTATCTCCCCCAATTGCTAGTTTGAGGTGGTGAGCGTTTTGAACTTTATCCATCATGTGTGGACCACCTACCACCAACACCTCTGTTTTGTCAGAGTTCTGCCTCAACCAGCTGGTGTTCATCCAATTTTGTAAATCCACTCATTTATGGATGCTGATTGGTCTTGGGTGCCAGGCTTGAAGGACAGATACAGTTGTGTGTCATCTGCCATAGTTCTGGATTATTTTGCCCAGTGGGAGCATGTAGACTGCAAAGAGTAATGGTGATAGTACAGAACCCTATGGAACTCCATAGGCCAGTGGCTCTGGATTAGAGTAGTGTTTGCCCAGACAAACTTGCTGTGTCCTGCCAGTTAGGAATGTCTGTAACCAGTACCCCTTAGGCCATAGTAATTCTTCAGTCGTTGGATTAGTATTTCATGATCCACAGTATCAAATGCTGCAGACAAGTCAAGATGAATCAGAATTGAGCAATCACCCTTGTCCCTTGCAGTAAGTAGATCATTCATTACTCTGACTAATGCAGTTTCAAAAATGTTGTTATCTGTAAGCCTGGCTCTAGCTGGTTGGCAACTGCTTTCTCGATAACTTTTGATAGGAATGGTACCTTTGCCACAGGTCTGTAGTTGGTCACAGAATCAGGATCTAGTATAAATTGATAGAGAAGTGACCATGCACAGGAGGCTGAGTGTATCACTGAGGGAGTGCAACCAGCCAAACGAAATTGTAAATCCAATATGCAGAGAAAGGGGCCTTGCACATCCCTGAATAAAACTTTGCTTTTATTATAACAAGTTAAAAGGCATACATTACATGTCCCATACAGAGCAGAGAGGGGTACAGGCAGGTGCCTGTACCTCTCTCTGCTCTGTATGGGACATGTAATGTGTGCCTTTTAACTTGTTCTAATAAAAGCAAAGTTTTATTCAAGGATGTGCAAGGCCCCTTTCTCTGCATATTGAATCAGGATCTAGTGATGGTTTCTTCAAGAGGGGTTTTATGGTTGCTTTCTTTAGTTCTTCTGGGAAAAGTCCACTTTGCAAGGAGCACTGAGTTATTTTGTGAAGTGCTGGCCTAATCAGCTCTCGGTACTGCATTAAGGATCCAGTTGGGCCAGGATCCAGGTCGCAGGTAGTGGGGCTGAGACTTTGAATGAGAATTCCAAAATCATCTTCACTCAGAGTGTCAAAGGCTTGCCATGGTGGTATGATAGTAGGCATATGCAAAGTCCAGTGGTCAATTGATTATGTTGGTGAAATGCTGGCACGGATGGCAGACACTTTGTGAAGAAGGCAAAGAATTCTTCACACCTTTCCCTGGAGAATGTGGTTGGGGCTTTTAGGCAGGAAGGATTGCAGAGTGATTCCACTGTGTGGAAGAGTTGAGCAGCTCTATTGTTGGCTGTAGATATTTTGTGCAAGATAAAGTCTGATTTTTTCTTGGCTTGTTGGTATTGTCTGAGGTGTTCATCTAGGCTAGATTTGTGCTCCTCAGACCCTGATTTACGCCACTGTCTTTCTAGTCTGCGCCCTTTCTTTTTTAGATCCATGATGGTTTTGTCAAACCAGTTAGATTTCTGCTTTTTGGTTGCTGATTTGGTGCGCCATGGGGCAATACTGTCATATATCATGTTGTTGTACTGGGTTACTAGAGTGTTGGGGTCCATATGACTATGGAGCAGATTTGTAAAATCCAGGTTGGCAGTTAGCCTTTCCGGTGTTCATTTATTCAGGGGACGGATTTTGATTGTTTCCTTAGGGTGCTTCTTGATAGGGTGATGTTCAATAGTAAACTGAATTATGTGATGGTCTGACCATACCACTGGGGTTACTGTTATGTTACTAATGTCCATTCCTAGATGGAACAGTAAGTCTAGGGTATGCCCTCCTCTGTGGGTAGAAGATTTTACAACTTGTCTGAAGCCTTGTCCACCCATGAGATGTATTAGTTCATTTGCATCTTGTGATTGAGTGTCATCAGCCCAGACGTTGAAGTCACCAAGGATGATCCATCTCGGATAAGACAGAGTCAGCATGGCCAGAAGTTCTGAGAATTCCTGTAGGAATGGGTCAGAATCTCTGGGGAGACAATAAACCACTAAAATTTAGCAGCCTTTACCTTTTAATAGAGGCTAAGTACATGTTAATTATGTCTTCTGTAGGTTGGGGAGTCTCGTCATCTTGCTCTAAATTATATAGCTTGTTATAAAAGGCAGCGAAGGCATCAGCTATTGATTTCGGGTTTTTTATTTTGTCTTTAGTGATCTTTAGGATGGATTACTGTGTGGATTTTTGATTTAGCCAGTCTATATTTAATTAAGTTGGCTAAAAGAGTACTAGCTTTATTGCTCTGGAAAAATGGTGTGCTCTCTGAAGATAGAAGTCATATTCAGAAAGGAACAAGTTATGCAGTTCCTGGCAAGGTTTAAACAATTGCTGATATAAAGAAGGATCATTTGTTTGTTTATGAGCTTTCTCTAATGCTGGGTATACACGGGTTGATTCTGGTGCTCGATTCTGCACCCAATCGTTTTGCCCGCTCGATTCTCTTATCTTCCGCTTGTTTTTCTTATCTTTTTTTCAATTAACTTCAATGGTGAATCGAGCGGCAACGCGATCGAACCGTGATCAGACATGTTGGAAATGATCTATCTAACCATCTTAATGGCTCAGAATTGAGCCATGTATTACAAGCAAGTCTCCTATTTGAGTTAAAAGGGAAATGGAGAGAGTGTAAATTGTTCCTTTTTCCATTTGGATCCCAGTCTGATACAGTATATAGACCTCTTAAGTGTACATAAGCTTTATGGGCTGCCCATACCATTGCCACACAAACTTCAGGAGATATATTATGCAAAAAGAATTCACTAATATGATCAGATATCTCTTTAGAAATGGCAGGATCAAAAAATAAAGACTGGTTAAGTCTTCACTGATTAGGCCTGGATACAGATAAGGTGTCTCTGATAGTTAGATGTATAGGAGCGTGGTCAGACCAAGTTATATGGCTGATTGAGGCATCAAGTACATTTTGCAGAAGAATTTTGTCAGTTAAAGGACCACTATCGCGGAAAAAAAGTAGGCATTTAAAATCTGTCAGAACCGATAGGTTTTGGGACAATCCATCTCCTCATAGGGTATTTCAAGGGTTTGCTTTGTTTTCAACAGCATTTCCTGAACAGCAGTTTAACTGCCAAAATAGCAAGATACCAGCCGGCCTCCCTAATCACTTGCACACTATTATGTCAGTTAGATTTTGCAACTGTTGTTCAGGAAATGCTGTTGAAAACAAATAAATCCCTGAGAATCCCCCTTAAAAAGATGGACTGGCCCAAAACCTGTCATCTGTCACATTTTAACTGCCTACTTTTTTCGCGATAGTGGTCCTTTAAGAAATAGGGGTTCTGTAGGATCTATGAGCTGAGGAGTAATGCATGTAAAAGCCTCCATGGGTCAAACAAGTCATGTCATTGAATAGTTTTCCCCATAAGGGTTAAGAGGTTTCCCTGGAGGATGGGTCTATAGCAGCAAAACATGCTGCTATAGTCCCCGCCCAGAATTAGACCTTCTTTCACTGCGTTGACTTTCTTTAGTTCTTTCTGTAAAAAGGACTTTTGGGCTGCATTCAGAGCATATATTGTTACTAAGGTGAGAAGCTGATCGTTTACAGTTCCCACAAATATAATGAACCTCACAGCGTCATCTATCGTAATTGAAATAGGCTCAACCTTAACGTCTTTGTGAAAGGCGAGCAGAACTCCTCTCTTCTTTTTATTAAACGTGCTATGGTAGCAAACCAGAAAATTAGAGTTAACACAATATTTGTGGTGTTAACACAATGGTGTATTTTTCTAATAAATAAGCCCTCTTCACCATTAAAACACGTGTAGCATGTTGGTGGGCTTCCTTCCATAGAAGATTTTGTTTAAAGGGTGAATTAATGCCTCTTGCAAGTTAATTTTGTAGCTGGTATACTATGCATGGTAAGTAAGTAGAAACCAGACATTGAATTATTATTATTATTATTATTTAGTATTTATATAGCGCCGACATATTACGCAGCGCTGTACAATGCATATATATATATATATATATATCTTGTCACTAACTGTCCCTCAAAGGAGCTAACAATCTAATCCCTACCATTGCCATATGTCTATATTATGTAGTGTAAGTACTGTAGTCTAGGGCCAATTTTAGGGGGAGCCAATTAACTTATCCGTACAGAGTCCTACACTCAGTGGGGGAATGCGAGTGCTCCCAAAAGAGAAGAAAAATATCAAAACACAGCTATCGAATTATATGCACGCTAAAGAAAATTAACCAGTGGGGGAACATGCAACAGTACATCAATCTTGTTGTATTTTTGAAGGGAACGTTTTTTTTTTGGATGATTTGGGAAGGTCCTCCTGTAAGTGAATTTGCATTTGAGCTAATAAGCTGCGGCATGCAGCAACAGGTGAGATTGATAGAAACTTGAATGTTCAGAGAAAGAACGATTTTCGTGGGGAACCCCCATTTGTATGGAATATTAGCTGCACAAAGTGCTGTTGAGATAGGTTGCAGTTCTTTGCATTGCTGTAGGGTATGCTGTGACAAGTCTGCAAAACTTTGTATCTTGGTAATTGGATCAGGCAGGGTGCTTTTTTCCTCAAGTCAAACAATAAATTGTCTTTCACATGGTAGCACAAAAACCTCACTATAACATCCCGTGGTATATGATTAGCAAGATGTCCAGGTTTGGGAAGGCGGCGAGCCCTGTCGATAATAAGTTCAGTTTTAGAGGCATCTGGTAAAGCAGCTTTAGTTAATTTCTGTATATAAGGCTTCAAATCACTCTAAATCAGCTGTTTTAGTCTTGAGCCAATTGATATCGTTTGTCTGTGAGTCAAAAATATCTACCATGATGTTGAGTTCTTTCACTAAATCAGTCACTTTACACTCCACAGCATCTACCCTGTCGCCTAAGGAAGTTAGATCCGATTGTAAATTAGAGGTAATATTAAAGGGGAACTGAAGTAAGAAGTATACAGAGGCTGCCATATTTATTTCTTTTTAATCAATACCAGTTGCCTGGCAGCCCTGCTGGTCTATTTCTCTGCAATAGTATCTGAATAACACCAGAAACAAGCATGGAGCTAGTCTTGTCAGATCTGACTTTAAAGTCTGAAACACCTGATCTGCTGCATGCTTGTTCAGGGGCTATGGCTAATAGTATTAGAGGCAGAGGATCAGCAGGGCTGTCAGGCAACTGGTATTGCTTAAAAGGAAATAAACATGGCAGACTCCATATACCTCTCTTTTCAGTTCCCCTTTAAGCCCTATCTTCACGATACAATTCTTTGTGCGATTCGATTACGATTCTATTTACGATCTGATTAAATCTGACATGTCCGATCGGGATTAAATTCGCCATCGTTTTGCAATGGCAAATCAAATTGAATCAAATCGAATCCCGATCGTATTGAATTTAATCGGATCGTAAATAGAATCGTAATTGAATCGCACAAAGAATCGTATCGTGTAGATTGGGCTTTAGCCAATTCAGCAAGCAGGGATGCTTTAAAGGATAGTAATATATCTTTAATGTAAGACTAGGAAACTGCCTGTTCAGTTGCAGGAAAAGTCTCAATGGCTGCTGTCTCTTTGAGAGTAGAAAGTAAGATGTGCTGCTCAGTGTGTGATTCTGGCTGGCTACGGTGCTAATGCCACAGAGTCAGAGGCGTAACAATAGACCCTGCAAGGGATGCAGCCGCAGGGGGGCCCAGAAGCCACAGGGGGCCCCATCCTGAGAAACTGACAACTAAGGGCAAGAAGAGAAAAATGGTTCTGCTCCCTGCATAATTGTTCTAATGACTGCATCTGCTCAGCCATTGATAAGGAATCATACAAAGTTTTGCAGACAAAGATTTGTAGACAGTCCCTATTCAGTGTGAAAAATGCATGCAGTGCTTCACTGCTGTTTGCTTTTATCTGCATGGGGAAAACACATTAAAGTGTGAACTAGCCAATTAAATAACATTGGTTCTCAGTTTACCTGTACAGAAATTGTGTGTGTGGGGGGGGGGGGGGGGGAATGTTGGCCGGAGGGCCCCATCCAAAGTTTCGCAGGGGGGTCCAGTGATTTCTAGTTACGCAGGAGTCCATCCTTGGTTTAGTTTTTGCTGGGCTGGAGTAAGGGGAGAGCTCTGGAGAGAGTGTAATTTGTGCCCTTGCAGCCAGCATGGATGTCCGCAGATCAGGAGGTGGCTGTGTGTTTTTGCCTGCTAGGCCCTGCTGTGAGTCAGCGCCATCTTGGGACCTGCGTGTCTGCCGCTGGGGCCGCTCAGCAAAGTAGTCTGTGAGTTTCTGAGGACGCAGTGCACCCAAGCTTTCTCTTCTTGCTGGCGTCCAGCTCTACCTCCATCTCCTCCTTCGTTTTGGAGCTGTTTGCCGCTCAATTTGAGCACGCTGTGAGCCGGTTTAGTGAAGCTGAGGTAGGAGCTGTTTCCATACATGTCCGTCCTGTCTCCCATTGCGGCCACGCCCCCTACACAAGACTATATAAGAATGTGCTGCACCTCTAACTTATGTATTTGCAGCAAATGAATATGACCAATGTCCCGAGATTAACATTAATATATATAGTTCATTTTCCAATCTTCAAGCTTCAGAGTGGACAATTTTATCTGTATCAGCTTCAGTGCATATACACCTCCACCACACCCGCAAGACTGGGCACTCACCCTTTCCCAATGACCCCCAGTGAGATGGGTCAAATGCGCTTCTGGGATACTCTCAGGCGATCCCCAGCCAATACGATCCATTGCCTGCTTTTAAGCTGCAAAGTCTTCGTAAAGGAGTCACCTCAATATAAAAGCACATAGTCCTCCATAGCGTAAAACCATCTAGCAATTTATTAAAAGTTAAAAATGCACACTCACATGCTTCTTGAAATATTATCAGGTGTAGAGTTTTTTTGGGCTCTCCCCCATGGGGTGGCCACCTGCCTGGGCTGTTTGGTAAACCGATGTCTCAGGTCCCCAATGCTTCAGTGTCCGACCGATCCACAATGGATTACCACTTCCTCATCTGTAACCCCGCCTGACTGGTTTTGTCCTCACCTATGCCTCATCAGGAGCTATACAGATAAAGAGAGTGAGGAAGATTAAATGAACGCGTGCGCTGCCCTAAATCACCTTCCCTCACCTCCATCCTCCAATCACAAGTGCAGTAACATGGAGGAGGTGCTTCAGGGATGGAAGGTAGCCGCCCATCAGCCATTGCAACTTCATGGAGTTCTCCAATCGGATGGCGAGGCTGCACACAGACAAACCCACCCTCTCAGCGATGTGATAGGCCATTACACCGCCGGTATCGAGTCACACCTTCCTAGGCTAGTGACATCTACCGCATTGGGTTTAACCCATTACACAGGAGGATACAATTACTTGCAAGTAAATCCTACCCATTTTGCTGCTAAAACCTTACAGAACATAGCCAAGATCACAAACACAGAATATTAAACGCTCGACCATCATCCTGCTGTGTCACTGCCCTGAGCTAATAGTATATAATATATTCTAGCATTGCCCCTTAACTCAGCATGTACTGCCAGTGGACAATAGCCATTCCCAAAATACAAACCAAAACCCAAAAGCAACCCCCCCCCCCCCAAAAAAAAGCAAAAATAAATTAAAAATGTTACACATCAAGTTACAACCAAAGCTCAAGTCCACCCCCGACAGACCATACTGGCTCTTGGGTTCCACAGATGGCAAATGACCTTACATACGACCAATTTTCATACACTTGTGACAAAATAGGTGACTACATTAGGTAAAAGGTATACTACAAAATATGCTCCCATTGCTATCTGTCAGGATTCCTATGCAAGGGCTTGCAATGCAAAGGAAGTAGTTTTGTCACTATGCAAGAAATACTGAGACTCAGACCGGAATTAAAGGAATTAATATGAAGATTTATTGCAAACATTGACATAAATGAAATAAACGGTATCAATGATGTACATGAAAGAGACTCTGTAACATCAAAAACGTCCCCTGGGGGGTACTCACCTCGGGTGGGGGAAGCCTCAGGATCCTAATGAGGCTTCCCACGCCGTCCTCTGTCATACGGAGGTCTCGCTGCAGCCCTCCGAACAGCCGGTGACAGGCCAGACTGTTCAATTCAATATTTACCTTTGCAGGCTCCAGCGGGGGCGCTGTGGCTGCTTTCGCTCTGAAGGAGGCGGAAATACCCAATCTCAGTCGGGTCCGCTCTACTGCGCAGGCGCCGGAGACTTGCGCCTGCGCAGTAGAGCGGACCCGACGGCGATCGGGTATTTCCGCCTCCTTCAGAGCCGAGAGCCACCAGAGCGCCTGCGCAGGAGCCAGGAAGGTAAATATTACGTCACCGCTGTACGGAGGGCTACAGCGAGACCCCCGAGGGACGGCAGACGGCGTGGGAAGCCTCATTAGGATCCTGAGGCTTCCCCCATTCGAGGTGAGTACCCCCCAGGGGACGTTTTGTCGTTACAGATTCTCTTTAAGCTCATGCAGAGAATCATGCAAATAACCAGGCAATTAGCATACATAAACAAACGGCATTAAGTTCATGCACAGTAGTCATGCAAATTATCAGGCAATCAGTATAAATAATATTGCAAATGAAAACAAAGCTAAACACCGTAGCAGTCATTACTATCAGGGATTTACATATGCTAAGAACCCCCTGCATATAGAAGAATATGCAGGATAATCCAAAGCATATAATCAAGAGTGCACACTGAACCCTGAACCTGGCTAATATATACACATGTGAACTATATACAATATATACATGAACAGAGCAACTGAATCAGAATCAGCAGGCAACGGGAAGTCAAACATGCAAGGTCAAACCAGAGAATCATACAAGATATAATCGCTTAGGCAAAAGATTAGTCAAACCGTAAAAGGTCATACACGGCAAGGGCAAGATACTAAGCACAGATGCAAGGCAGGAAAGGCTAAAACTCGATAATCAGGACCAGGAACTGACGTAATGATCTAGCACTGGACTGATTTGCTAGAGCAGCTTATATTCTGTGCTGGGAGGTCAAATGACAAGGTGATCCCAGACCTGCCCTCATTACAGTCTGTGATTGACAGTTCCTAAATGAGAGACCCCTGCTGGTGGCAGAGAGTAAATCAAGTTGCCGCATAATCCCTGAGGACACTGAGGCCATCTGCTGGTGAAATAGAGGAAGTTAATCAACATAGTTCAGGAAATTGCCAGCAGATGCCACTTGTGACACTATCCCCTCACATGATTTATTTATTTTCCTGGGGGGTCGTACCAGATAGTGGTGGGAGACCCTAATTCGATTCCTGCGGATACCCTATCCAACCCCACACCAGAGTATAATATCACCATTTGGACTGAAGAGGCAAACAATTCTCCATATACCTCAACATTCTATTTAAAGGCCCAAGTATCTAATCATTGCTCAAAAAGCAAAAAAGATCAAGATAAGTGTTTAACCCCCCAGGTCTTAGAGACCCAATGTAATGTATCCACTAAGTCTCCCTCTTGGGCACCTCCCTTACTATATCCCCCCCCCCCCACCACTGCTTCTGTACCTTGCACTGCGTAATATGTTGGCGCATCATAAATACAATACAGTGGCTTGAAAAGGTATTCGGCCCCCTTGAAGTTTTCCACATTTTGTCACATTACTGCCACAAACATGCATCAATTTTATTTGAATTCCACGTGAAAGACCAATACAAAGTGGTGTACATGCGAGAAGTGGATTGAAAATCATACATGATTCCAAAAAATGTTTACAAATAAATAACTGCAAAGTGGGGTGTGCGTAATTATTCGGCCTCCTGAGTCAATACTTTGTAGAACTACCTTTTGCTGCAATTACAGCTGCCAGTCTTTTAGGGTATGTCTCTACCAGCTTTGCACATCTAGAGACTGAAATCCTTGCCCATTCTTCTTTGCAAAACAGCTCCACCTCAGTCAGATTAGATGGACAGCGTTTGTGAACAGCAGTTTTCAGATCTTTCCACAGATTCTCAATTGGATTTAGATCTGGACTTTGACTGGGTGTAACGATCAGTGTTAGCAAACAGGAGTCTGGTTTTTAGGTGATCTGCAGTATCACCAATAATCCAGACACTATACCTGATTATGTGGTGATCTGCAGAATCACCAATAATGCAAGTATAGCAAGCAACAGGAAAGAGAGCTTTATACAGTGTAGTGCTTGGTGCAACAGTAGTACTTGATAATTTTAGTAATACCTCACCAGAGGAGCTGGTGGATACTATCAGTACAGGAGTCCTCACCAGAGATCAGGGCTCTCTGGGTGGGAAGCGAGTTTAGACAAGCAAGGTCGGCAACAGACAAGTAAATACAGTACAAAATCGGAAGGCAAGAGAAGGTAGGTAAACAGGCAGAGTCGGCAGCAGGATCAGATGGGTGAAGGTACAGAATCAGTAAGCGAGAGAGAAGTCAGAAGCGAGCCAGAGTCATACACAGAATATCAATAGAGTAAGTAATAACAGCAACAACAATTCCTATCTAGTGTGAAATCCCCGGTTTCCTCCCGGATCAAAGCACACCGGAACTATCTAAGGTCTGAGCGCTAACACGAAGTATTCGCAACAGCAGACAAGTTGCGATTGAAGCCGAGAGGCTTAAGAAGCGGAGGAGACCCCATAGGCACAGCCAGTCAGCTGACGTGCCTCCTCCCAGCATAAAAGTCCTGCCTGTGCGCGCGCGACAATGCGACCCTATGTGCAGCTGACAAACCCGTCCTCGGCGTGCTAGACGCCGGAGGCACGGAAGATACACTAGGCAGAGGGATGAAGGCAGCTGCGGAGGTAGCATGGTTGCCCGCAGCTGCTTCCCCAATGTTTGTTACACTGGGCCATTCTAACACATAGATATGTTTTGTTTTAAACCATTCCATTGTTGCCCTGGCTTTATGTTTAGGGTCATTGTCCTGCTGGAAGGTGAACCTTCGCCCCAATCTCAAGTCTTTTGCAGTCTCCAAGAGGTTTTCTTCCAAGTTTGCCCTGTATTTGGCTCCATTCATCTTCCCATCAACTCTGACCAGCTTCCCTGTCCATGCTGAAGAGATGCACACCCCGAGCATGATGCTGCCACCACCATATTTGACAGTGGGGATGGTGTGTTCAGAGTGATGTGCAGTGTTAGTTTTCTGCCACACATAGCGTTTTGCATTTTGGCCAAAAAGTTCCATTTTGGTCTCATCTGATCAGAGCACCTTCTTCCACATGGTTGCTGTGTCCCCCACATGGCTTGTGGCAAACTGCAAACGTGACTTCTTATGCTTTTCTGTTAACAATGCCTTTCTTCTTGCCACTCTTCCATAAAGGACAACTTTGTACAGTGCATGACTAATAGTTGTCCTATGGACAGAGTCTCCCACCTGAGCAGTAGATCTCTGCAGCTCATCCAGAGACACCATGGGCCTCTTGACTGCATTTCTGATCAGCGTTTTCCTTGTTCGGCCTGTGAGTTTAGGTGGATGGCTTTGTCTTGGTAGGTTTACAGTTGTGCCATACTCCTTCCATTTCTGAATGATCGCTTGAACAGTGCTCCGTGGGATGTTCAAGGCTTTGGAAATCTTTTTGTAGCCTAAGCCTGCTTTAAATTTCTCAATAACTTGATCCCTGACCTGTCTTGGACCTGTCTTGTGTGTTCTTTGGACTTCACGGTGTTGTTGCTCCCAATATTCTCTTAGACAACCTCTGAGGCCATCACAGTGCAGCTGTATTTGTACTGACATTAGATTACACACAGGTGCACTCTATTTAGTCATTAGCACTCATCAGGCTATGTCTATAGGCAACTGACTGCACTCAGATCAAAGAGGGACGAATAATTATGCACAAACCACTTTGCAGTTATTTATTTGTAAAAAAATGTTTGGAATCATGTATGATTTTCGTTCCACTTCTCATGTGTACACCACTTTGTGTTGGTCTTTCATGTGGAATTCCAATAAAATTGATTCATGTTTGTGGCAGTAATATGACAAAATGTGGAAAACTTCAAGGGGGACGAATACTTTTGCAACCCACTGTAAATAATAATAATAATTTACCAATACACAAAAAGAGGCCAGGGCCGGGTTAGATTAGTGTGCTTCCTTAACCACTTCAGCCTTCACTAATTTTTCACCGAATGCATCCGAGCAATTTTCTCCTGCCATTCATTTGCCAATAACTTTATCACTACTTATCACAATTAATTGATCTACAGCTTGTTTTTTCCGTCACTAATTAGGCTTTCTTTGGGTGGTACATTTTGCTAAGAATTATTTTTTTCTAAATGCATTTTAACAGGAATATTAAGAAAACAATGGAAAAAAATCCTTATTTCTCAGTTTTTGGCCATTATAGCTTTAAAATAATACATGCTACCATAATTAAAACGCACATATTTTATTTGCCTATTTGTCCCGGTTAATACACAATTTAAATAACCGTATGTCCCTATCACAATGTATGGTGCCAATATTTTATTTGGAAATAGAGGTGCATCATTATTTACAAGCTTATAATTTAAAAAAATAATAGTAATATACCCTCTTTACATGCATATAAAAAAAAGTTCAGACCCTTAGGTAACTATTTATGTTGTTTTATTGTAATTTTTTTTTTTTATCAAAACATTTATTTGGGTATTTTTTGGAAAGTGGGGGTAAACAGTTCATTTTAAATGTAATACAATTTTTTTTTAAATTGTATGTAGATGAAGTTTTACTATTTGGCCACAGTCAAAACATTTTTTTTTTTGTCCTGTAAGCGACCTGAGACATCGGTTCGCCGAACTGCCCAGCTGGGTGGCTACCACATGGGGGAGAGGCCAAAAAAACTCTATGCCTGATAATATGTCAAGAAGCATGTGAGTGTGTAATTTGAACTTTTTTATTAATTGCTACACAGCTGTATGCTATGCAGGGCTATGTACTTTTATTTTGAGTTGAATCATCTACGAAGACTTTGCAGCTTAAAAGCGGGCAATGGATCGGTATAGGCTGGGGATAACCTGAGAGCATCCCAAAAGACCCATCTCACTGGGGGTCATTGGGAAAGGGTGTGGAGGAGGTGTATATGCACTGAAGCCGATACAGCTGAAGTTGTCCACTCTGAAGCTTGAAGATTGGAATATGAACTATATATATATTAATGTTGATCTCAGGACATTGGTCATATGCATTTGCTGCAAAAACGTAAGTTAGAGGTGCAGCACGTTCTTATATAGTCTTGTATTGGAACTCTTTGGATTTTAGAAAGCACACCACCAGTGCACATACCTAGTATATTGTATGATTTGTTTTCCAGCACAGTGTATTTGTGTTAGGACCCTACATCCTCCTGTTGTCAGCAATATGCTGTCCATTTCACCCTCTCTCCTATCCACTCCACAGATTGCTGCTCACAAGATATTCCTATTTGTACAGCCTCATTTTACTTCTCACGCTGTCTCTAAACATAAATCTAAATCTCACTCTCTTCTTCAGTCTTTTTGCCTTCTCCTCCTCACTGCACGAGGGTTTGGTGAAATTTTCCCTGCAGCGAGGAGGAGAAGGCAAAAAGACTAGTATGATTAATAGGAGGTGTCAGGAACCGGCCCGCGAGACGCCTGCGTATACGGTTCCCGACTGCGGGTTTGACCAGATCAAGTGGGGAGCAGCCTTATTCGAGCTACAAACAAGGCTGGGACCCCTCAGAACACCTCTCACTGCCACCACTAGCGGTTCGCTAGACACTTCCACTCTGCTGTCGAGTCCTCAGTGCGCACTCTGCATTTTCGTATTCCTGTCAGCTTTGCGCTTAGGCCGAATACAGGAACGCCACGCACCCACACACACACACAGTTGCAAACTTACACTGTAGTGAAGCAAAACCACTAACAGTCGTTCCGAACGATACTGTTAGCCACTCAGCAGTTGAGCTACTCGCACTGGCGTTTTCATACGTTGGGTCAGCTGCACGCCCCAAACACAATGCAATTACAATCTTATATGGTAGTGTCGCCCAATCATACAATCAGCACGGACTTATACACACTTCAATGTCTTCTAGGCTATGAGTGTTACTTTAATACAGCAGAAGTCAAGCTTATTAAATAATAATTTAATATTCCAGGAAAAATGGAAGTGGAACAATGCAGAACAGAATATATACAAAACGTTACAAAAAACAAAATAAAAAGTTACAAAGATAAAAGTTACAAAAATACACACAAAACGATTTTGCTTACCAAAATAAACGGGGATATGAACGTACCAGCGTATCGATCTGGCGTTGTTGTGGGAGTACACACTTCTGGTCAGGAACCAGGTTAGTTCTAGCTGTGTGGACTACCTCCAAGAACTACAAGTTGTGGCTATCCTAGCTGCGGTTTTATACTGTGAGATACGCCTGGAGGCTGCAACTTCCTTGGGGAGGGGAGGAACTAGTTTTTAATTAAATCTCAGACATATTCCATTTCCAGGTAAAAGTCTATACATCAAAAGATTGTGAAGTGAGGCTTTCAACTCCAGGTGAAAACTCGATTAAGGCTTCCTCCCATTATTTCCTAGCATCAAAGCTTTCCTGTCTCAGCACTTGAAGTCTGCAGAGATTTCCAACCCCCTTCCAATAGATGTAATTTACAGGGTATCGTTTGCACCTCCACCAATAATTCAATTTCCACAGGTAAAAAATGGTATCAAAAGGACTTCACCCCTTCACCCATTTCCAGTAGGCTGTCATGTACATTTCAAACAATCCTGTGTTAGTCTCCAGACTGGAGTAGTCTTGCTTTGTGTATTGAGACAATGGGCTGAGTTCAAAAAGCCAGGCAGATAATCCCATTAGCAGGGAACCACTCTCAGAGGAACTGCATACAGAAACTCAAAGTACTTTATGGTCAAGACAATCACCCATTTCCTGGCCCCAAGCAACTCAAGGCAACAGCTCCCTTCTAGCAGACCTACATGGAACACAGGCAGAAAAATAAAAGAATATGTTCCGTTATTATCCTTAACATCATCAGCACCCCAATATATCACCACACCTCCCCTCTTTAGAATGGGGCAAGGCAGATGATCTTCCCAGATTATCCTGCCAGCACCTACATTGTTGGTTCTGCTTGACGGGACAGCCCATCAGCATTCCCATGATTACTCCCCTTCCAGATGGCGCTGGCAGGTGATTCTAACGAATCATCCTGCCAAAGCCTACATTGACGGCCTGGCCGGGTGGGGTAACCCTTTAGCATCCTCAGGAGGGTTCCCCATCTGTCAGTTAGCTCCAAGCTATACGAATGGGAAGCTAGGTCAGGTTGCTGCAATGTGTCGTTGCCCTTGGCAACCTGACGTAACCAACCAGGGGAATGCGAGTCAGTGACAACCGCGAATTCGCGACCATAGAGACAGTGCTGCAGCTGGGGAAGGGTTCCAATCGTCGCTACACGCACTTTCTCTATAGTGGCAGGAGCTATCTCTCGGTCCCTTTGGAGAACGATTATCTGCTGGTCTGCCTCTTCCCCTTCGGACAGCTCCGAGGGAATAACTTCCCAGAACCCTCTCAGCCCGCCCCTCCCAGCTGGTGACCTGCTGGCTAGCCCCCTGAGCTCTTCCAGGCTGCTGTCAAATCGAACAGCCCCAGAGAGCTCAGTGCTGCCTGTCACACATTCCAGGAAGGCTGCAGACGGAGAGGCTCCTGGGCCCTCAGGGCCAGGTTCCGAATTGGATGTGGCTGACCCAGCAACATTTGCCACTTCGGTGGACAGTCCCTGTGCTGTAGACCCGCTAGCGCTGCGGGTTACCACGGCAACTGAGGGAGCGCCCACATTACACATATCATAAACCACATCACCTTTGGTCTTAAAAACATCTGAAGGGGGAAGACCTGGCCTGGTGCCGTCTGCCCCTTCAGTGGGCAATCCATCTGCTGCAGCCCAGCGAGCCCTGCTGGTTACTCCTGCAGCCGACGGAGGGTCCACAGGACAAGCATCATTATGTAGCACAACACATAAGATATCAACATTATCCGTCTTATACATATTGACATTTAGAACATCACATAAAACATCCACATTATCTGTATCATTACACACATTGCTACTCAGCACTTCACAAGTATCATCAACAGTTCCTGCATCGATCGCCTCGATAGTCCGTGCGTCATAAATGACATCATCAGCTTCTGCATTCTCTGGATCAACATGTTTCACTCCAGGCCTAGGCACTGGAGACTCAGTAGGGCTTGCTCCTAGCATACAGTCCGTAACCCCTGGAGGCCCACCAGCACTCCCCCCCCTTGCACAGAGTTATCGAACAGTACCTGGCAAGAGTCCTGAACTTCTGCTGGGGAGGCGGGCTCCACGGGGGTGGGATTAGGCTCATACCGGGCTACTAACCGTCCCAGGTCAGTACCCAGCAAAACGTTGGTGGGGATTTTGTCAGTTACCCCAACTTCTTTCAATCCGCTGCCGGCCCCCCAATCCAGGTGGACCAAGGCGGTGGGTATGGCTGGGGCGACACCCCCGATTCCTCTGACAGCAATCCTTTTCCCAGGTATGTACTGCTCCGGGTTCACAAGCTGGGGATGTATGAGAGTAACTTCGGCTCCAGTGTCTCTCAGCCCAGTGGCAACTGTACCCCCAACCGTGACAAGCTGCAGATTCTCTGCATAGCCAGTGGCATTCCTGGTAGCACACAGAGCAGTTGGGACTTCATGGGGGTTTGAGGCCTCACTGGATTTTGGGGCCTCCCTCTTCCTCTCTGGGCAAGTCGTGCTGATATGACCCACCCTGTCACATACAAAGCATTTCCAAGTGTCAGGGTTTGGTTGCTTGAATCCAGGAGACAGCGGTGCTTGCCTCCTCTGGGTGCTGGGTGACACAGGTTTAGCAATCTGTTCTCCCCTCCAGCTGGGCGTAGTAGTCCTCCGGGACTCGGGTGCTCTATGGGCGGTGTAGGAATCGTCCATTTCCGCAGCCTCATCCACTGTCTTTGGTTCTCGATCCAGCACAAACAGCCGGACCTCAACAGGACAGGTGTGTAGGAACTGGTCTTTTATCATCAGCTCCTGCAGGGCATCCAAGGTTTTGACTGACAGTCCTTTTAACCACTGCTGGAAGGCAGTGCGCAGGTTGCACACATGATCCAGGTAACTGTCATTTGGACCTCGCTGCACTGTCCTGAAACGTTTTCGATACACCTCTGGTGTGAGGTGGTATCGCGCAATGATGGCTTTCTTAATTGCCTCAAAGTCTGTTTCTTCCTCCTGGGGGAGACTCACAAACGCCTTCAGGGCCTTTCCTCTCAGCCCTGGTGTGAGGTATCTTGCCCACTGCTCACGGGGCATCCCATACTGCCGACAAGTCCTTTCAAACCCTTGTAGGAAAGTGTCTATGTCAGAGTCCTTGTCCATAGCGGGGAACTTATCCAGGGGGATTCTGTGGACTCGCTCACCTTCGCGTTCTGCGGGTCCAGCAGACCGGTTCTGCTGCTGAAGTTTAGCCAGCTCCAGCTGGTGTTGCCGTTCAGCTCTTTCCTCCTCTGCCCGGAGTCTGTCCCTCTCGGCCTGGAGTCGCTGGGCAGCTTGTTCCCTCTCTGCTTGCCGATGTTCCAGGATCAGCTTTAGACGCAGTTCGTGCTCAGCCGAACCTAGTAGCTGTAGGTCGGCTTCCAGAGATGTCATCTCCGTGTTCGGTGGATCATCCAGGACATCGTCTCCACTCGCATTCTGTGGCGGGAGCGATTCCTCCTCTGGCGTGTCGTGAGCTGCATCCGCTGACGTTGAAGCACGGGCTTGCTCTGCCTCATCATACTCCTCGAGCGCACGAACTAACTGCTCCTTAGTCTGGCCGCTCATCGCCTCGATGCCTTTGTGCTCACACAGGTTGAGTAGTATCTCTTTGTTTTGCCTTGCATAGCTGGATGCTTTCTGAGCCATCGTGTTGCAAAAAATAAAAAGAAAAAAGGGGGGAAGGGAAAGCAAAATACCAAGTGTGTATCTTTGAACAAAAAAAAAAAAAACTTATATAGATTCTGCACTGAGTAGACTTCTGTAGGCTAGTTGCTTCTAGCAAGCTTTCAGCCTTTAGTACTCAGAATAGCAAGCTAAACTGCGTACTAATGTACTAAACGATCCCACCACTGCCACCAATTATGTTAGGAACCAGCCCGCAGCACGCCTGCGTATACGGTTCCCGACTGCGGGTTTGACCAGATCAAGCGGGGAGCAGCCTTATTCGAGCTACAAACAAGGCTGGGACCCCTCAGAACACCTCTCACTGCCACCACTAGCGGTTTGCTAGACACTTCCACTCTGCTGTCGAGTCCTCAGCGTGCACTCCGCATTTTCGTATTCGGGTCACCTTTGCGCTTAGGCCGAATACGGGAACGCCACACACCCACACACACACACACACACAGTTGCAATCTTACACTGTAGCGAAAGCAAAACCACTAACAGTCATTCCGAACGATACTGTTAGCCACTCAGCTGTTGAGCTACTCGCACTGGCGTTTTCGTACGTTGGGTCAGCTGCACGCTTTAAGCCAACGTATGACAGACGCCTCACACACAATGCAATTACAATCTTATATGGTAGTGTCGCCCAATCATACAATCATGCACGGACTTATACACACTTCAATCTCTTCTAGGCTATGAGTGTTAGTTTAGTACAGCAGAAGTCAAGCTTAATAAATAATAATTTAATATTCCAGGAAAAATGGAAGTGGAACAATGCAGAACAGAATATATACAAAAGATTACAAAAAAACAAAATAAAAAGTTACAAAGATAAAAGTTACAAAAATACACACAGCGATTTTGCTTACCAAAATAAACGGGGAAATAAACGTACCAGCGTATCGATCTGGCGTTGTTGCGGGAGTACACACTTCTGGTCAGGAACCAGGTTAGTTCTAGCCGTGTGGACTACCTCCAAGAACTACAAGTTGTGGCTATCCCTTGGGGAGGGGAGGAACTAGTTTTTAATTAAATCTCAGATATATTCCATTTCCAGGTAAACGTCTATACATCAAAAAATTGTGAAGTGAGGCTTTCAACTCCAGGTGAAAACTTGATTAAGGCTTCCTCCCATTATTTCCTAGCATCAAAGCTTTCCTGTCTCAGCCCTTAAAGTCTGCAGAGATTTCCAACCCCCTTCCAATAGATGTAATTTACAGGGTATCATTTGCACCTCCACCAATAATTCAATTTCCACAGGTAAAAAATGGTATCAAAAGGACTTCACCCCTTCACCCATTTCCAGTAGGCTGTCATGTACATTTTAAACATTCCTGTGTTAGTCTCCAGACTGGGGTAGTCTTGCTTTGTGTATTGAGACAATGGGCCGTCTCCTGAGTTCAAAAAGCCAGGCAGATAATCCCATTAGCAGGGAACCACTCTCAGAGGAACTGCATACAGAAACTCAAAGTACTTTATGGTCAAGACAATCACCCATTTCCTGGCCCCAAGCAACTCAAGGCAACAGCTCCCTTCTAGCAGACCTACATGGCACACAGGCTGAAAAATGAAAGAATATGTTCCGTTATTATCCTTAACATCATCAGCACCCCAATATATCACCACAGGAGGGAGTGAGGATGAGTGAGCTGGTGGAGAGCCAGCTCACTCTTCCTCACTCCGACCTATTAATCATACTAATGGCAAACTATGTCCGGAAGCAGTAAAAAAAGGGCACATGTGGCTAATGGCTAAAAAGAGCGCACCATAGGCTGCTTTCAGGGGTGTAATAAGTAAATTTTCATGGGTAAATTATAGTTTTCAGATTTATTATCGTACTAATATATCGCTTTGTAACAAACATTGGGGAAGCAGCTGCGGGCAACCATGCTACCTCCGCAGCTGCCTCCATCCCTCTGCCTAGTGTATCTTCCGTGCCTCCCGCGTCTAGCACGCCGAGGACGGGTTTGTCAGTTGCACATGGGGTCGCAGTGTCGCGTGCGGGCGCGCACAGACAGGACCTTTATGCTGGGAGTAGGCGCGTCAGAGGAGACTATATGGCTATGGGGTCTCCTCCGCTTCTTAAGCCTCTCGGCTTCACTCTCAACTTGTCTGCTGTTGTGAATACTTTGTGTTAGCGCTCAGACCTTAGATAGTTCCGGTGTGCTTTGATCCAGGAGGAAACCGGGTATTTCACACTAGATAGGAATTGTTGTTGCAGTTATATTACTTACTCTATTGATATTCTGTGTATGACTCTGGCTCGCTCCTAACCTCTCTCTCGCTTACTGATTCTGTACCTTCACCCATCTGATCCTGCCGCCGACTCTGCCTGTTTACCTACCTTCTCATGCCTTCCGATTTTGTACTGTATATACTTGTCTGTTGCCGACCTTGCTTGTCTGACCTTGCTTCCCCACCAGAGAGCCCTGATCTCTTGTGAGGACTCCTGTACTGATAGTACCCACCAGCTCCTCTGGTAAGGTATTGCTAAATCTATCCAGTACTACTGTTGCACCAAGCACTACACTGTATATTGCTCTCTCTCCTGTTGCTTGCTATACTTGCATTATTGGTGATTCTGCAGATCACCACATAATCAGGTATAGTGTCTGGATTATTGGTGATGCTGCAGATCACCTAATAACCAGACTCCTGTTTGCTAACACTGATCGTTACAGAACAGCAGACCAAAATGTCTATGGAGACACTGTGCAGTCAGGTCGAACTCTTGACCACGGCCGTCAATAATTTGACCACTACGGTGAACACCCAACAGACACAGATTGACCAGTTGTCTGGGGTGGTGCGCACCCTGCAAACACCCAATGCACTAGTGTCATCCCCTGTAGCTATGGAGCCCCAGGTGCCTCTCCCTGAAAAGTTTTCAGGGCACAGGTCTGATTTCCGGAATTTTGAGAATCGTTGCCTGTCATATTTTGAATTACGTCCTTTCTCTTCAGGTTCAGAGAGTCACTTTTATAAAAAAGAGTCCGGAGATTCACAGACATGGGCCTACACTTTCCCCACTGCTCATGAGGCATTAGCCTCAGTTCAAGATTTTTTTTAAACTATGGCAATAATATATGACGATCCCGATTTAGCAGTGACCGCTGAGAGGAAGCTCAAAACTCTCAGACAAGGGCATAACACTGTAGAAACATATGCTGCAGAATTTAGAAGGTGGGTGGTGTCAGCCAGATGGGCGCAGTTTGCCTTGTTAGATTGTTTTTTATCAGGATTATCTGACGCTGTTGCTGATCTTATGTTGGGCCACCCGGAACCTAAGTCTGTGGACGATGCGATCTCCTTAGCTGTTAGGATAGATCGTCGGGTTCGCTATCAAAGGCAAACTTGAGGTAGAGCGCTAATAAGATCCACCTCCATCACATTTTCTGCTCCAGCTCCTTCTCTTCCTCAGGACGAACCGATGCAAATCGGACAATCCAAATTTATTGTCTGAGGTAGAGAAAAACAGGAGACGTACTGAGAGACTTTTGCCTATACTGTGCAGAGAAAGGTCACAGGGTACAAAATTGTCCCAAGAAGGCGGAAAACTCTATCGCCTAGGTGTAGCTGGAGGTACTACCCTAGGCGAATCTGTGTTACCTCTAAAAGAAAATCGGTTACTTCTCCCGTGCTCTATTACCTGGGAAGATCAAGTTCGGTCTACCCAGGCCTTTATAGACTCGGGTTCCACAGCCAATTTTATTGACTATGATTCTGCTATTAAGTTTGGTTTTCCCCTTGTTTCCTTGGGCCGACAGATTTTCGTAACTGCAGTGGACGATTCGCCACTGCAGGGGAAATAACCTCTGTCACAGACTCCTGTATTGTTATGTCAAGTGGGGGCACTGCATAAAGAACAAATACAGTTCTTTGTGCTCAAGATGGCCACTTCCACAGTGATCCTTGGTATGCCGTGGCTGCAAAAGCACTCCCCTCAGATTGACTGAAGTTCCAGACAGTTGTTGAGCTGGTCCTCTTTTTGCCATCATCATTGTATGGAGAAAGTCACGGTTTGCGTTACCAAGGTTCAAATGGAAGGATTGCCTGCACAATACTCTGATTTTGCTGACGTATTCTGTCCCAAAGCAGGAGATAAACTTCCTCCTCATCGAAGATTTGACTGCCCCATTGAGTTAAGACCAGGTTGTATGCCCCCTAGAGGCCACTTATATAATCTTTCTGGGCCTGAAAAACTTGCTATACAGGAGTATATTAAAGAAAACTTGGTCAAAGGATTCATCCGTCCTTCAAAGTCTCCGGCCGGAGCAGGATTCTTTTTCGTACAGAAAAAGGACGGTGGCCTTCGGCCATGTATCGATTACAGAAAGTTGAACAAAATTACTGTGAAAAATCGTTATCCCCTCCCATTGATTGACGACTTGTTCTCTCAGGTTACTCATGCATGTATCTTCTCTAAACTCGACCTTAGAGGGGCATATAACCTAGTACGCATAAGGGAGGGTGACGAATGGAAGACGGCGTTCAACACACCCGACGGGCACTACGAGTATCTTGTCATGCCCTTCGGGTTGTGTAACGCTCCCGCCGTCTTCCAGGAGTTAATTAACGAGGTCTTTAGAGAGGTCCTGGGGCGGTTCGTCCTTGTATATTTGGATGACATACTCATTTTTTCATCCAGTTTGGCTGAACACAGAGAGCACGTGAAATTTGTTCTAAGGAAACTCAGGCAGAATTCTCTGTATGCAAAGTTAGAGAAATGCCTTTTTGAAGTGTCTGAAGTTCCCTTCCTGGGATACATTATCTCTACCGCCGGACTCTCTATGGACCCAAACAAGGTTTCTGCCGTTCTGGAGTGGCCACAGCCTTTGGGGCTGAAGGCACTCCAGAGATTTCTTGGCTTTGCCAATTCTTACAGAAAGTTTATTAAGGGCTTTTCTTCTGTGGTGTCACCTCTCAAGGAGCTTACCAAGAAGGGAGCAGATACCTATAATCGGTCAGCCGAAGCACACTCTGCTTTCTCATCACTGAAAAAATTGTTTTGCTCCGCCCCCATTTTACCTCATGTGGATGTCTCTTATCCTTTTATTGTTGAGGTGTATGCGTCAGAAAACGGGGTTGGGGCTGTACTGTCTAAACACTCCGGTCTGCAAGCCAGATTGCACCCATGCGCATTTTTCTCTCAAAAGTCTTCTCCCGCCGAGATAAATTATGACATCGGAAATCGAGAATGGTTGGCCATCAAACTCGCGTTTGAAGAATGGCGACACTGGCTCGAAGGGGCAGAACATACTATCACGGTCTATACTGACCACAAGAATTTAGAGTATATTGAGGGGGCCAAACGACTCAGTCCCAGACAGGCTCGCTGGTCGTTATTTTTCTTGAGATTCAGGTTCATTATTAACTACAAACCAGGTAGTAAGAACATCAAGGCAGATGCATTGTCTAGATGTTTTGAGCCCAAGACAGTACAGCCACCAACCCCTGAGAACATCCTTCCTGAGAAAGTTGTCCTCGCAGCTACCGAAACTTGAGAGGATTGGTCGTCCACTTTGAGCCCCTATCAACAGGACGTTCCCAAGGGGAAACCAGAGGAGGTTCTGTTTGTACCACTGTAGTTTCGCCTGTAAATTCTTAATGTATTTCATGCACATAAGAACGCAGGGCATCCAGGGGTTGCTAGGACACAGGAACTGTTGGACAGATGCGTCTGGTGGCCATCCATAGTCTCAGACTGCAAGGAGTTTGTCAGAGATTGTACAGTCTGTGCTAGAAATAAGCCATCCAGACCGGCTCCTGTAGGCACGCTTCAGTCATTGCCTGTACCTGAGCAACCATGGACCCATCTGTCCATGGACTTTGTGGGTGAGCTTCCTAGATCTGAGGGCAAGATGGTCATTTGGGTGGTAGTCGTAGTCGTCAGGTTCAGTAAAATGGCCCACTTCATTCCATTGGACGGACTCCCCTCAGCCCAGGAACTGGCAGAATTCTTCATCCAGCATATTTTCCGGTTGCATGGGATACCAGAAAATATAGTGTCAGATAGGGGAGTCCAGTTTGTGTCCAAGTTTTGGAGGGCCTTCTGTCATCATTTCAGGTAGTGACAGGGAGGTCACCCAAATTTTCCCCATTACCAGTGGCATCATCCCCTTTTCCTGCTCTGGAAGAGTGGCAGGGAGCATTGAAGGAAATTTGGGTGATGGTCAAAAGGAACCGGGAAAAGACTTTTCAGACCCAGAAGAAACAGGCAGATAAAAGATGGTCTGTAGAGTGGGAATTTGCTCCAGGAGACATGGTGTGGGTATCTACCCGGCACCTTAACCTAAAACAACCCTCAGCTAAATTGGGCCCCAGATTTATAGGCCCATACCCTGTGTCCAAAAAGATTAATAATGTCACTTATGTAATTTCACTACCTTCCAGTATGAGAGGTGTAAAGTCATTCCATGTATCTCTGTTGAAACCGGCTGTGCATGTGGATTCCTCTCCCCGCCCCCCCTGTGGTGATTGATGGTGAACCCGAATATGAGATTGAGCAGATTTTGGATTCTCGGTGGGTGCGCAACTCGGTACAGTACCTTGTTCATTGGAAGGGGTATGGGCCTGAGGAAAGGTCTTGGGTGCCGGGTCATCGTATGCATGCTGAAGAACTTAGGAAAAAGTTCCATGAGTTGCTTCCTGAGAAGCCGTGTAGGTCGTGTCCGGAGTCCACGCCTCAAGGGGGGGGGGGGGGGTACTGTAACAAACATTGGGGAAGCAGCTGCGGGCAACCATGCTACCTCTGCAGCTGCCTCCATCCCTCTGCCTAGTGTATCTTCCGTGCCTCCCGCGTCTAGCACGCCAAGGACGGGTTTGTCAGCTGCACATAGGGTCGCAGTGTCGCGTGCGCACGCGCACAGACAGGACCTTTATGCTGGGAGGAGGCGCGTCAGCTGACCAGCTGGTCGGCTGACGTCAGAGGAGACGCTCACCGCTCCTCATTGGCTGAGGGAAGTGGGCGTGCCTATGGGGTCTCCTCCGCTTCTTAAGCCTCTCGGCTTCACTCGCAACTTGTCTGCTGTTGCAAATACTTTGTGTTAGCGCTCAGACCTTAGATAGTTCTGGTGTGCTTTCAACCGGGAGGAAACCGGGGATTTCACACTAGATAGGAATTGTTGTTACAGTTATATTACTTACTCTATTGATATTCTGTGTATGACTCTGGCTCGCTCCTAACCTCTCTCTCGCTTACTGATTCTGTACCTTCGCCCATCTGATCCTGCTGCCGACTCTGCCTGTTTACCTACCTTCTCTTGCCTTCTGATTTTGTACTGTATATACTTGTCTGTTGCCGACCTTGCTTGTCTGACCAGAGAGCCCTGATCTCTGGTGAGGACTCCTGTACTGATAGTACCCACCAGCTCCTCTGGTGAGGTATTGCTAAATCTATCCAGTACTACTGTTGCACCAAGCACTACACTGTATATTACTCTCTCTCCTGTTGCTTGCTATACTTGCATTATTGGTGATTCTGCAGATCACCACATAATCAGGTATAGTGTCTGGATTATTGGTGATACTGCAGATCACCTGATAACCAGACTCCTGTTTGCTAACACTGATCGTTACACGCTTTTAATATCACCGTTACTTTAAGATTTTCAATGCGTACATGATTGTAAGGCTATTTATTCTATTATAAATATATACATTTTTCTATTCATAATATTTTTAATTTGTACGTGATTGTAAGGCTATTTATTCTATTACAAATATATAAATTATTCTAGTCATGTTATTTGTAGTGAAGTATTTTATGGTATCAAATATATTATTGTTTCTATGTGTGTAAGGGTGTTTGTGCAGTGGGGATGGTTAGGGTTAGGCACCACCAGGGGGGTGGTTAGGGTTAGGCACCACCAGGTGGGTGGTTAGGGTTAGGCACCACTGGGGGGTGCTTAGGGTTAGGCACCACCGGGGGGTGCTTAGGGTTAGGCACCACCAGGTGGGTGGTTAGAGTTAGGCACCATCAGGTGGGTGGTTAGAGTTAGGCACCACCAGGGGGGTATTTTAGGGTTAGGCACCACCTTGGATGTTTTAGGGTTAGGCACCACCAGGGGTGTGTTAGAGAAAAGGTGCTCTAGAGCGGAACAGGCTTTGGAGAGACCAACACAAATGTGGACTTCATTTCATACAAAAAAGCCCTAAATAACTTTAGAAATGCTCTTTCTTCTGCAAAACAGTCATATTTTTCTTCTCTCAAATCCTTCAAATGCCAAAATCCAAAGCGTTTGTTCGGCACTTTTTTTTTTTTTCATCAAACAAAACTCAGTTTATTGAGGTCACACAAAAATAAAATATATACAGACATCATAAAAGATCAAAACACCAATACAGAAGCAACAGTAGAATCAGAAAATACACCATGTTATACATTAGCAGTCGAACCACAAGACATTTGGTCCCTGACAAGGTCAGGATCAACATAGTCCTATACCGCTAACCGATTACACCAATTATTTTTCAAACTTCCCAGCAGCACCCCTCTGTACAGGTCCTTCTCAAAAAATTAGCATATTGTGATAAAGTTCATTATTTTCTGTAATGACTGATAAACATTAGACTTTCATATATTTGAGATTCATTACACACAACTGAAGTAGTTCAAGCCTTTTATTGTTTTAATATTGATGATTTTGGCATACAGCTCATGAAAACCCAAAATTCCTATCTCAAAAAATTAGCATATTTCATCCGACCAATAAAAGAAAAGTGTTAAAACAAAAAAAGACAACCTTCAAATAATTATGTTCAGTTATGCACTCAATACTTGGTCGGGAATCCTTTTGCAGAAATGACTGCTTCAATGCGGCGTGGCATGGAGGCAATCAGCCTGTGGCACTGCTCAGGTGTTATGGAGGCCCAGGATGCTTCGATAGCAGCCTTAAGCTCATCCAGAGTGTTGGGTCTTGTCCTCTCTCAACTTTCTCTTCACAATATCCCACAGATTCTCTATGGGGTTCCGGTCAGGAGAGTTGGCAGGCCAATTGAGCACAGTAATACCATGGTCAGTAAACCATTTACCAGTGGTTTTGGCACTGTGAGCAGGTGCCAGGTCATGCTGAAAAATGAAATCTTCATCTCCGTAAAGCTTTTCAGCAGATGGAAGCATGAAGTGCTCCAAAATCTCCTGATAGCTAGCTGCATTGACCCTGCCCTTGATAAAACACAGTGGACCAACACCAGCAGCTGACATGGCACCCCAGACCATCAATGACTGTGGGTACTTGACATTGGACTTCAGGCATTTTGGCATTTCCCTTTCCCCAGTCTTCTTCCAGATTCTGGCACCTTGATTTCCGAATGACATGCAAAAGTTGCTTTCATCAGAAAAAAGTACTTTGGATCACTGAGCAACAGTCCAGTGCTGTTTCTCTGTAGCCCAGGTCAGGCGCTTCTGCCGCTGTTTCGGGTTCAAAAGTGGCTTGACCTGGGGAATGCGGCACCTGTAGCCATTTCCTGCACATGCCTGTACACGGTGGCTCTGGTTGTTTCTACTCCAGACTCAGTCCACTGCTTCCGCAGGTCCCCCAAGGCCTGGAATCGGTCCTTCTCCACAATCTTCCTCAGCATCCGGTCACCTCTTCTCGTTGTGCAGCGTTTTCTGCCACACTTTTTCCTTCCCACAGACTTCCCACTGAGGTGCCTTTATACAGCACTCTGGAAACAGCCTATTAGTTCAGAAATGTCTTTCTGTGTCTTCCCCTCTTGCTTGAGGGTGTCAATGATGACCTTCTGGACAGTCAGGTCGGCAGTCTTACCCATGATTGCGGTTTTGAGTAATGAACCAGGCTGGGAGTTTTTAAAAGCCTCAGGAATCTTTTGCAGTGTTTAGAGTTAATTAGTTGATTTGGGTGATTAGGTTAATAGCTCATTTAGAGAACCTTTTTATGATATGCTAATTTTTTGAGATAGGAATTTTGGGTTTTCATGAGCTGTATGCCAAAATCATCAATATTAAAACAATAAAAGGCTTGAACTACTTCAGTTGTGTGTAATGAATCTAAAATATATGAAAGTCTAATGTTTATCAGTACATTACAGAAAATAATGAACTTTATCACAATATGCTAATTTTCTTTAGAAGGACCTGTACATAAATGACTTTCTCTAATTTCAGAGCCACAAAAATGTAATTACTGCTATTTTAATATGATCAGATACAGTGCCGTCCTCAAAAGTATCCAACACGCAATCAGGGAACTGTTACGTGAAAGACTTTATCTATTATCTAAAATTCCAACCCAATATCGCCTACGTTTTGGGCAATTCTAGAGCATATGAGATCTCTGTGATCCCAAGCAAACCTAAGACAAGCAGGGGAAGAAAGCAGGCCAAGGCGATACACCCGCTTAGGAGTGTAATGAGCCCTATGTATAATCCGAATTTGGGTAAAAGTTTTGAGTTGCATTAACCAAAATGAGAGGAACTGCTTGTAATGTCTCCATCCACTCCTTGTCCAAAAGATCTGGTATATCTTTAACCAAGGAAGCTTTTCATTTCAGGGGAAATTTCCTAAGAAAATCCGTACAGAGCATATTGTAACATATAGGGATAAGGCCCAGTTTAGAAGTGGCCTGTGAAACCAAATTAAACACTGGTGATACATTAAGCTTAAACATGTACGTACAGTGGTGAGGTTCAGTCTCTGCAGTTCTGCTGTGGTGGCATTTGATGTGTGTGGTCTGGCATTGTCATGCTGCAGGAAAACATTTTTCTTTTCCTTTTGGACTCTTGGTCCAACGACGCACAGTACTCACATCAACACAACCACCATAAACATCTTTCATTCTCTGGTGAATCTCCTTTGGGGTGACACCTTCTGCTTTCAGGAATTCAATAACAGCACGTTGCTTAAATCGCATTGATTGACCTTCTGCGCAGGGTTCCATACTTTGCACTGCAACAACACAACCGTCCAGCACTAAGGCTTCCTACCAACTGGAACTGTAGAGGAGAGTCTACTGAACAATCCAGTACTTGCCACAAACCAGTGCTGACATCTGTTGACGAGTTATGGAGGTGGAGGCATTATTTTCATTCAATCCTCGTATGTCTCAGACTGCAATCTCAACAGTTGGAATTGGAGGCATACCTTTGGGAGCTGATAGTATGAGCTCTGCTAATGCATCTAATGGGAGCATCCTATCATTGACAAACAAGTTATCCAATTTAATCAGGCCCATACTAGCCCAGCTATCACCAAAATCTAAACTATTCAGTTCCGGCAGGGCATGGTTGTGCCATATTGGTGTATAAACAGTGAAACCTTGTATGTGTTGCAGAAGCTGGACCTTATGCCAGACCTTATGCATCAGAACTAGTGCGCGCATTTTATTGGTCATAGATAAAACTTTGTCAGCCTCCAGTGCTTCATAAATTGACTGATTAAATTAAATCAAATGTCTAGCCAACTCATCTAGATCACTCTGCTCCCAGCGCCCCAGATTCTGCAACTGAGCAGATAGGAAGTACACCCATGAATTAGGAACTGCCAACCCTCCCTCATCTTTGGGATATTGCAGTGTTTCCAATTTGGTCCTAAGCTGTTTCTTATTCGAGATTAAATCTCTGAGCATTTTATCAAATATTTTGAAAAGTTTCACCGGTAACTACACTGGGGAATTGTGCAAAAAAATATATCATCTGAGGCAGTAGTACCATCTTTACTAGATTTACTCTGACCACAATCCAAAGAGGGAGTTTAAGCCAAGCCTTGATTTTAGATCTGGACCTATGTGAAAGGGGAACAATATTTAACTGTTCCAATTGGGCTAGGTCCCTTGAAATTTGTATTCCCAGGTATTTAAAGGAGACTACCACTTTTAACTTCATAAGTCATATAAACAATAGGTGGGGTCACAAAAGGATCTACAGGCATTAAACAGGATTTGTCCAACTTAACAGAAAGTCCAGAATAATCTTTTCTTTAGCAATAATAAATTCTATTGCAGTTATCAATGAGGACTGTGTATCTCCCAAATATAACGTGTCATCTGCATAAAGCAAGATTTTTTCCTCAATATCCTCATAGTGTAAACCAGATATACTGTATTTGGGGAGCAACGGACAAGTTCCGCTAGGTGCTCTATTTTTTTTTATCATTATTATTTAATATTTATATAGCGCCGACATATTACGCAGCGCTGTACAATGTATATACATATCTTATCACTAACTGTCCCTCAAAGGAGCTCACAATCTAATCCCTACCATTGCCATATGTCTATATTATGTAGTGTAAGTACTGTAGTCTAGGGCCAATTTTTTTTTTTTTACGGGGAGCCAATTAACTTATCCGTATGTTTTTGGAATGTGGGAGGAAACCGGAGTGCCCAGAGGAAACCCACGCAGACACAGAGAGAACATACAAACTCTTTGCAGATAGTGCCCTGGCTGGGATTCGAACCAGGGACCCAGCGCTGCAAGGCGAGAGAGCTAACCACTACGCCACCGTGCTGCCCTGTCACAGGAGCCCTAGTGGCTGACCGCACTTAGCCTTCTAAACGGTGCCAGCACACAGATCGTGCGAACTCTGGTCGCAGTCAATGCCCAGGAACCGTTAAGAATTAGCCGCGGACAACCCAGAAGGGAGCCTGTGAGACACGGGTAATTACAACGTACACACGATTCCACGGTATCTGCCACCACCACTGGTATGGGCCAGTGGACCCGATTTACTGACTGACTAGTCCTGCGAATAAAACGGTTAAACACACGGTATTCTGTCTAGCCAACAACAAACAAACAGTAGCGTATCTTCAGAGACCCGGGATCAGTTCTGTGTGTGCTGATAAGCAGGGTAGCGGAACAGTGAATGACTTGGAGGAAGTCTTTTATTCACAGCAATATAAATAATTAATATATACAGACAATTATTAAAATCAACAATTATTAAAACAGTAATAGCCAGTTTAAAAAATAAAAGAAGGGAGAAAAATACTTAGTTCCTGGAAAGATGTGCTTTAGTGGGAAAACTTGTAAAGTTCTTGGTTTCAATCAAAGTCCAGAGTTCAGACCAGGTGGATGCCAGCATATCCTCAAGCTGGCACAGATGAGTTCAAGATGTTTCTACCGCAATAGAAAACAGTAAGGGAGTGTAACAAATAGTGCGGCAGCTTCGGCGAACAGCACGTCACTGCAGCTGCCTACGTCTCCCTGCCGGTCCAGTCACCCGTGCCTCGGGCGTCTAGCACGCCGAGGACGGGTTTGTCTATCACTCACAGAGCCGCATTGACACATGCGCGCGCGATCTTTATGCGGCGAAGAGGCGTCTGAGCTGACCTGCGGGTCGGCTGACGTCACGCCATGCACCCACCGCCGCTGATTGGTCGGGCGAAGGGGGGCGTGCCTCAGGGTCTCCTCGGGCTCTTAAGCCCGGAGGATTCAGTAGTAACTTGTCTGCTCCTGCGACTACTTCGTGTTAGCACTAAGACCTAGTCAGGTTCCTGCTGTGATAGATGTATATGTAGTGTTTGCGATATACATCTATCTCCAGTTAGTATTATTGATTGCATTACTTGATATTCTGTGTAGGACTCTAGGCTTCCTTTGACTATTCTTCTGCTCAGTGATTCTGTACTTTAGCCCATCGGATCTTGCTGCCGACTCTGCCTGTTTACCGTTTCCTCTCTGCCTTCCGATTCTGTACTGTATCTGCCTGTCTGTTGCCTACTCGGTTAGTCTGACTATTCTACTCACCAGTGAGCCCTCGTCACTGGTGAGGTGTTCGCTGTACTGACAGTGCCCACCAGCTCCTCTGGTGAGGTATTGCCTAATCTGTCAGTACGTACTGTTGCACCGAAACACCACTGTGCATTTAAGCTATCACTTGTCTATTTACTATACTTACATTATTGGTGATTCTGCAGATCACCACATAATCAGGTATAGCATCTGTATTATTGGTGATACTGCAGATCACCACACAATCAGAAATCTGTCCGTGCTGACCCAATCATTACATAACAGCAGACCAATATGTCTATAGACGCACTGTGCAGCCTGGTTAAGGCCTTGACCACAGCGGTGAATACTTTAAACGAAACGGTCAATACCCAACAGGCGCAGATCAACCAGCTGTCTGAGGCGGTTCAGACCCTCCGGACTGCGGCTGCACCAGTACAGTCTCCTCAAGTCATTGAGCCTAGAATGCCCATGCCCGAGAAATTCTCTGGGCCTAAGTCTGACTTCCAGAATTTCAGGATCCGCTGCCTTTCTTATTTCGAGATAAGACCTATTTCTTCAGGTTCCGAGAACCAGAGAGTGACTTTTATTAAAACTTTGCTATCAGGGGATTCACAGTCATGGGTTTACAATATCCCTAGTGGTCATGAGGCTTTATCATCCGTTCAGGAATTGTTTAAAGCTATGGCTATTATTTACGACGATCCGGATATCGCAGTAACTGCAGAGAGGAAACTTAAGATCCTCAGGCAGGGGCATAATACTGTAGAAACCTATGCCGTCGAATGCAGAAGGTGGGCAGTGTCAGCTAGGTGGGGACAGTTTGCCTTGTTAGATTGCTTTTTAACCGGTTTGTCCGATTCAGTTTCTGACTTAATGCTCGGCCATCCAAGTCAGTGGATGAGGCTATAGCACTTGCAGTTAAAATTGATCGCCACATCCGGTATCAAAAGAAAACCCAGGGAAAACACGCTGGTAAAACTGTTCCTTTCTCCTTTTCTCCACCTGCTCCTACTCCGGATGAACCGATGCAGATCGGTCATTCCAGACTATCTGAGCTGGAGAAATCCCGGAGACGTAAAGAGGGCCTCTGCCTATACTGTGCTGAAAAAGGTCATTTAGCTCAGAACTGTCCTAAGAAGGTGGAAAACTCTGACGCCTAGGTGTAGCTAGAGGTACTACCTTAGATGAGCCAGTTTTACCTCTACCCGATAAACGTTTATTGCTCCCTTGTTCTATTACCTGGGAAGACCAAGCTTTTTCTACTCAGGCATTTATAGACTCGGGATCTGAGGCTAATTTCATTGATGCTGATTTTGTTAAGAAATGGGGGATACCCCTGATTCCTTTAGACAGGCAAATTTTTGTTACAGCAGTGGATGATTCTCCATTACAGGGCAGGCAGGCCCTCTCACAGACGCCAGTTCTTTTATGTCATGTGAGGGTATTGCACAAGGAAAGGTTACAGTTTTTTGTACTTAAGATGGCCACTTCTACTGAGATCTTGGGTATGCCATGGTTGAAGAAACACTCTCCGCAGATAAATTGGAGCTCCGGCCAATTGTTAAGTTGGTCTCCATTCTGTCATCAGCATTGTTTAGAGAGAGTGGCCATATGTACTACCAAGGTTCAGATCGAAGGTGTACCCTCACAATATGCTGAGTTTGCTGATGTGTTTTGTCCCAAATCAGCAGACAAACTCCCCCCTCACAGGAGTTTTGACTGCCCCATTGAATTAAGACCAGGTTGTATGCCCCCTAGAGGTCATCTTTATAATCGTTCTGGCCCTGAGAAACTGGCCATGCAGGATTACATTAAAGAAAATGTGGCTAAGGGCTTTATCCGTCCTTCGAAGTCTCCGGCCGGAGCAGGTTTCTTTTTTGTTCAGAAGAAGGATGGTGGGCTTCGCCCGTGTATCGATTACCGAGAATTGAATAAGATAACCATGAAAAATCGTGATCAACTTCCGTTAATTGACGATTTATTTTCCCAAATCACTGATGCTGGTATTTTCTCTAAATTGGATCTGAGAGGGGCATACAACCTGGTACGCATTAGGGAGGGTGACGAGTGGAAGACGGCCTTTAACACGCCCGATGGGCACTACGAATACTTAGTCATGCCCTTTGGGCTATGCAACGCTCCTGCCGTCTTTCAAGAGTTTGTTGATGAGTTATTCAGAGAGGTTCTGGGATGCTTTGTTCTAGTTTACCTTGACGACATTTTAATCTACTCGTGGAATTTGTCAGAACACAGGAAACACGTGAAGTTTGTGTTGGGGAAACTAAGGCGAAACTCGCTGTACGCAAAACTCGAAAAATGTCTCTTTGAGGTGTCTGAGGTTCCATTTTTGGGATATGTCATTTCCACTTCTGGGCTCTCCATGGACCCCAATAAAGTGTCTGCCTTCATGGAGTGGCCACAGCCGGCAGGGCTAAAGGCACTTCAGAGATTCCTGGGTTTTGCCAACTATTACAGGAAATTTATTAAGGAATTCTCCTCAGTAGTATCACCCCCTACTGATCTGACCAAGAAGGGGGCAGACACTTATAATTGGTCAGAGGAAGCACATTCTGCCTTCTCGACTCTGAAGAATCTGTTTTGCTCCGCCCCTATTCTGCGACATGTGGATGTCACCTGTCCTTTTATAGCGGAAGTGGATGCCTCTGAGATAGGGGTTGGGGCTGTGCTGTCGCAACACTCTGGGTTTCAAGATAGATTGCATCCATGTGCCTTTTTTTCACATAAATTCTCTCCGGCTGAAATAAATTACGACATTGGGAACCGTAAATTACTAGCCATTAAACTCGCATTTGAGGAGTGGCGTCATTGGCTCGAAGGAGCGGAGCATGTGATCTACACCGACCATAAAAACCTGGAATACATTGAGGGGGCCAAGAGACTCACTCCCCGACAGGCTCGCTGGTCCCTATTTTTTACGAGGTTCAGATTTATAATAACCTATAAGCCTGGAAGTAAAAACATCAAAGCGGATGCTTTGTCTAGATGTTTTGAGCCAGAGTCAGTACAACCTTCAACTCCTGAAAACATCCTGCCCGAGAAGGTTGTCGTAGCAGTCACAGAGACCTGGGAGGACTGGTCACTTACTTTAAGGCCGTACCAACTGGAGGTTCCCGAGGGGAAACCTGAGGGGGTGTTGTTTGTACCGTTGCATTTACGGTTACAGCTCTTGCAGCTGTTTCATGCCCACAAAAATGCAGGTCATCCTGGAGTGGCTAGGACACAGGAGTTATTGACTAGATGTGTTTGGTGGCCATCTTTACCCCTAGACTGTAAGGAATTTGTTAGGGACTGTTCAGTTTGCGGCAGGAGCAAACCTTCCAGACAGGACCCAGCAGGTACACTTCAGTCCTTGCCTGTACCTGAAGAGCCATGGACCCACTTGTCTATGGATTTTGTTAGTGAACTCCCCAGGTCCGACGGGTAAGACGGTCATTTGGGTGGTAGTCGACAGGTTCAGCAAGATGGCTCATTTTATTCCCCTGGACGGACTCCCCTCTGCTCAGGAACTGGCAGATCTCTTCATTCAGCACATTTTCCGATTACATGGCATTCCGGAAGATGTGGTGTCAGATAGGGGGGGGGGGGGGGTCCGGTTCGTGTCTAGGTTTTGGCGAGCCTTTTGTCATCACATGGGTATGAATCTGTCATTCTCGTCTGGCTACCACCCACAGACCAACGGCCAGACCAAAAGGATCAATCAGTCATTGGAGCAATTCTTGAGGTGCTATGTGGCTGATGCCCGATTGGAGTGGGCAAAGTTTTTACCATTTGCAGAATTTGCACACAATAATTAGAAAAATACTTCTTCAGGCTTTTCGCCATTCCAAGTGGTCACGGGGAGATCCCCCAGATTCTCCCTGTTACCGGTGGTGTCTTCTCCTTTCCCTGCGCTGGAGGATTTGCAGGGATCTTTAAAGGAGATTTGGTCGATGGTCAAAAATAATCTGAAAAGAGCTTTTCAGACTCAAAAGAAGCGGGCTGATAACAGACGGTCAGTCGAGTGGGAATTCCTGCCAGGAGACATGGTGTGGGTTTCAACCCGACATTTGGCCCTGAAGCAACCTTCAGCTAAGTTGGGCCCCAGATTTATAGGCCCATACCCCGTGTCCAAAAAGATGAATGATGTCACTTATGTCATTGCACTGCCATCTTGTATGAAAGGTGTAAAGTCTTTTCATGTGTCTTTATTGAAGCCAGCTGTGCATGTGGATTTGAGCCTGGAGTTTCATACGTTGCAGCCTGAAAAGCCATGTAGGACGCGTCCGGAGTCCACGCCTCAAGGGGGGGGGAGGGGTAGTGTAACAAATAGTGGGGCAGCTGCGGCGAACAGCGCCATCACCGCAGCTGCCTCCGTCTCCCTGCCTGTCCAGTCACCCGTGCCTCGGGCGTCTAGCACACCGAGGACGGGTTTGTCCATCACTCACAGGGCCGCATTGACATGTGCGCACCGTCACGATCTTTATGCGGCGAAGAGGCGTTTCAGCTGACCTGCGGGTTGGCTGACGTCACGCCATGCGCCACTGATTGGTCGGGCGCAGGGGGGCGTGCCTCAGGGTCTCCTCGGGCTCTTAAGCCCGCAGGATTCAGTAGTAACTTGTCTGCTATTGCGAATACTTTGTGTTAGCACTCAGACCTAGTCAGGTTCCTGCTGTGATAGATGTATATGCAGTGTTTGCGATATACATCTATCTCTAGTTAGTATTATTGATTGTATTACCTGATATTCTGTGTATGACTCTAGGCTTCCTTTGACTATTCTTCTGCTCAGTGATTCTGTACTTTAGCCCATCTGATCTTGCTGCGGACCCTGCCTGTTTACCGTTTCCTCTCTGCCTTCCGATTCTGTACTGTATCTGCCTGTCTGTTGCCTACTCGGTTAGTCTGACCATTCTACTCACCAGTGAGCCCTCATCACTGGTGAGGTGTTCGCTGTACTGACAGTGCCCACCAGCTCCTCTGGTGAGGTACTGCCAAATCTGTCAGTACGTACTGTTGCACCCAAACACCACTGTACATTTAAGCTATCACTTGTCTATTTACTATACTTGCATTATTGGTGATTCTGCAGATCACCACATAATCAGGTATAGCATCTGTATTATTGGTGATACTGCAGATCACCACATAATCAGAAATATGTCCGTGCTGACCCAATCATTACAGGGAGACAGGGAAATCCCTGGAGCATAAAGGGATCTGACACAGAACTGTTAGCTCTAATGTCAGCTGATGGGGAGTGGTATAATGTCTTTACCCAGCCTATAAAGTAAGGCCCAAAGCCCATATGATCTAAGAATTCATACAAATAATTCGCTGTCAAAAGCTTTGGTTATGTCCAATGAAAGGATGGCTCTATTACCAACATTATCAGCCTAGGCCTATAAATTTAAATATAATCTTTGGATATTGTTTGCAGTAGCCTTCTGAGGCATAAGGCCCGTCTGGTCTGGGCTGACTATGGTGGTAGTCACATTTGCTATAATTTAAACATCCAAATTCAATAAAGATATCGGGCGGTAAGATCCGGCCAGTAAGGGGTCCTTGTCTGGCTTAGGGATAAGTACAATTGTTGCTCTTGCAAGGGAAGGAAGTAAAGGACCCACTTCCTGTGCATTAGTTACCAACTTTCAGAAGTCTAGGAATTAATGTAATAGAATAATGTTTGTATGTCATGCTCCAAACCTGGACATTTTCAAACACACTCTTAAAACACATCTTTTCAGACAAGTTTATAACATTTTTTAGCCCTTTACTTATCTGTTCACAATGTAATCAGAGGCAAAGGCTCACTGTCTCATCCATTCCTTCCTCCCCCCACGTCTTCTTACCTAGTGTGTCTCCCACTACCCTTTCGATTGTAAGCTGTACATTTTTTGGTTGTACCTATGTTCCCCGTGTTGTCTTACTGTGCTTTGTAAAGCACTGCGGAATATGTTGGCGCTATATAAATTAATAATAACAATAATACAAGTTTCAACCGTCTAAGTCCATCTGTGCCTGGGGCCTTATTGTTTGCCACAGAGGCCACCACTATTTGCAGCTCCTCCAGTGTCAATAGATCCTCCAACATTTGTTTGTCTCCCTCTGTCAATCTAGCCAAATTAATCTGTCCAATAAAATCATTGAGTTCAGAGGGAGTATAAAGGGCCCTGGAAATAATTCTGCATAAAACGTACGGAGATCCTTCAGAATCTCATCTGATTGACCAACAAGAACCTCAGCCGGGGTTCTAAGTAGCAAGATAAAATTGGAAACCTGCTGTGCCCTCACAATAGTTGCAAAAAGATTTCCTGTTTGGTCTCCCTGGTCAAAGAATACCAGTTTAATAACAGAATCTTTTAATAATAAGACCCTTTTCTGCTTCGGTTTACTAATAAGTAGTTTTTGATATTGTTCTTGACTTGCCAACCATTCTGCCTTATGAGCCTGAGTGGGATCAGATTTCTCAGCTTTCTTCGATTTAGATAAAGCCAATTTATGAATTTTCTCCCATTCTGTGGATGTAGTTTTAACATTATAAATGAACCGGCAAGTGGTTCATTTGTTAAAAGGAAATCCACGAAGATCTCTCAAAATATCTACATGTGAAGCAATGATCGAAAACCAAAAGGCATTCATCTTCCAGGGAGCCCTAGGCATAGATGGCTGGGGAATCATTTGCATGGAAACTACTAGGGAAGAGTGGTCTGACAGGCCCCTAGCCTCATATGACCTGACTAGAATAGATTTTGCTATTACTACTCAGGCAATGTTGCCCTTCCTCACGAAGGGCAACATTGCCTGAGTAGTAATAGCAAAATCTATTCTAGTCAGGTCATATGAGATTTCTTAAAACATAAATACCCAACAAGGTCATAGTTTCTCAACCTCCAAAATTCCATTAGACCAAGTTAATTCAAGGTTTTGTGTAACTGCATATATCTAGGAGTGTCTCCCCTGAACCCCAATTTATCCATCTCCAAATCTAAACAACAATTGAAATCCCCTACAATTAGCAGAGACAAATTTGCCTGATCATTGATGTAAGGAAGAATCAATTTAATAGTGACAAAAGAGTATGGTGGGGGGACATAGATAGCCACTAAAATGTGTTCACGTTTAAATAGTCTACCATGGATCTAAACATATCTCTCTTCTGAGTCAATAATAGCATAAAGATGCTCGTAGTCTATTCCTGAATGGAATATAGAGGCACCTCTAGAGTAAGATGTACGAACTGAATGGAAGGAGTGAGAAACCCATTGCTTGTTTAACCACCTGACTGTATCCCTTGTCAAGTGGGTCTCTTGCAAGCAACAGATAGCCAGCACAAATTTATTCAGATAGGAAAGAACAGCCTGTTTCTTAGTATCATCGGAAATTCCTCTTATATTCCAACTAAAACATTTAAACAACATAAACCGTAGAGTAATTTATCAATATGGTGGTCGCATCAACAGTTACTACTGGATACCCATAGCACAATGCTTGTTATCTGCATTAGTATCGTTGTAACCTCAATCAAGAGCATTGCCTGTGCAACTATGAACAGAATAAAAAGTGTTAAACAGTAAAACATATAACAAATTAAAACAGAAAGATGACTGAAGCCAGGGACCTGAATCCCCAGATCTGCTTGTAAGAGCAGGGTATGCAATCCTTTTGAGCTGATATGCAAAACAAAATCTAGGGCCAAGTAAAGTTCAAAATGAATCAGTGTTCATGAAGCAGAGCTACTGGCATATTGTGCTGATCACCTTGAATGACATTGTCTCTTTTCCGCTGCACAGCAACAGAGCTTCAGGATCACCCCACAGAAATAGCAGGGTAATTTACAGGGTATTAAGAATATCAAAGTGATAAACATACTCCAGACAGCTTTAAAGCATAACATAAACAGATCAAAAAGTGGTGCTGCTATAGTTCAACAGTAACTTGTGATCTGATAGTTTCCAGAGGACAGGAAAAAAATGTAAAGGAAGTAATCTGTTCCACTCCATAGGCAAACAAACATGGTGGTTTTCAGTAAACATCAGACATATAATTCAGCAATCAGCAATGCTAGGTTGTGCTTGAATATGTTGCTCATTCCTTTCCAGCCATTGCAGAGCATCTATTGGGTCTTGGAAAAAGTGAGACTCATTCTTCCAGATGATCTTAAGCTTTGCTGGATACAACATGGCATATTTGAAATTCAGTTTCTGCATTCTTTTTAGTCTCAATGAATTGTGCTCCCTGTTTTTGCAACTCTGCTGAAAAGTCAAGTTAAAACGAGATTTTTTGACCGTTAAACTCTAAATTGCCAAGTTTGGGGGCTTTTTAAAGGATCAATTCTCTATCCCTATAATGCAAATGTTTTGCAATAATAGGTCTCGATAAAAGTCAAGGTCTTGGGGGCCTAGCAGGAACACGGTCAGTTCTTTCCACAGCAAACAGCTTAAGCCCCATTCACATTACAAACGTGGACGGCCGTGCGTTCGGAACACAACGCGTACGAACGCACGCCATCCGCGTTTGTATGCGTTGAGTGGCTGATCCCATTCACTGAAAGTGAATGGGACAGCCGCGCATTTTGGGAAAAAATCGTGAAGCATGCGTTCCTGGACCGCACAGGTCCAGAACGCATGCAGTGTGAACATCAGACTGATGTCGTGCGTTCCCGGAACGCGTAAGGAAACGCGTGCAGTGTGAACAGGGCATTAGGAGGACCCAAAGGATTCAAGAAGCCAAGTCTCAATACACATAGTAGGATCAGCTTACTCACATTTCTCAGGAAAGCCAATAAATCTGTTCTCCAAGTCTGGAGTCTGTTCTCCAAATCATCATTCTTGTCAGAGTTATTCATAGCATGTGATTTCACCCTTTTCAGATCACGCAGTGCAGGCGCCATCTTATCCTCCATATCACTCACTCTGCCTTCAAGCTCAGTTGTACGTTCTCTTATATTAGATAAATCCTGCCTTAAAAGTCCAATCACCGCTTTCAGGCCTCCAGTTTGTGCAGCAAGTGCTGCTATAGCTCTATTTCAGGATGTGACTTCAGCTAATATGTCTGTTAGAATGGGCTCAGTCTGTGGCCAGTTTCACACTGCAAACTGGTGTCAGCGGTGTGGTGTGTCGCACCCGCAGCAAACAGGCCTTCAGAGAACACTGTGTTAGTACGCGTTTTTGCCTGTCTGGCCACCAGCCAAGCAGGAAATGAAGTGCACTTGCTGTGACTTCCTGCTTCAGGGTATGTGGAAGTGCACAGAAGCATATTGTAAAAATACGCTTTCACGCATGAGTGCCACTACGTCAACTTTTTAAAAACCCTGCGTTGCCATAGACTAACATGACTACCGGGCCGACACAGATGTAATGTAACATTGTTCTGCACTAGCGTACCGCAATGTGGGAAGAATGAACTTCCCCATAGGGTGTAATTAGACTGCGGTAGCTGTGCGGCACTCCGCCGCACCGCGCCAGTGTGAAAGTGCCCTGTATCTTGTCCTGGTCTGGCTGCTGAGTAGCGGTGGGGTGTTGCAGTGCAGTGTCAGATTGTGCTAGGCACTGCTGTTTAGGCTCACTGACCCAGAAATCCCTGTCATCTCCCCAGTCCACAGAGTTCTGCCAGGGCCTAGGGTCTGTCCTGCATGCGTATTGCTGTAGCTTCGCCGCTGCCCCCTTTACCTTATCAGTGGCCTTGTTGTGCTTGGGGCCTGGAGTGCAGCCGGCACCATCTTGCTTCATGGTGGGCTCAGTTTCCCCGGCCTCCTCACTGCCCTTTCTCGTTATGCTGCAAGTCCGCCAGGTAACCACTGCATTCAGGAGGCTTCCATGTCTATCCCCCACCATGCAGGGTCAAATTTGCGGGCACCAACTGCGGAAAAAAGGCTGGCTGGAGATGTGACCATCTTACCATGTGTTCTTTTTATTGTTAGCAGTGGTTTCTCGAGCTGGCCATGTTTATATTTGTATGCATCACCTATGTCAGTCTGTGTGACTAGTTAGGAAATAATTTGCCAGATGTCCTTTGGATTGATTGGTCTCTGATTGCTCTCCCACTGTCAAGTTAGTGTTGGAAAGTCAATGTGGACGATTTGAAAGGGTTGTATTGAAAACTAAAAATGGTCTGCAAATGCAGCCCAGCCTATTGATGTGTCTGCTGACGATAGTAGGCTATGAAGCAATGGTTGCTCAGATGAAGTGATAGAAAGAAATAAGGGGTCGACATTTGATTACACAATAAATTATAGGTGGCGTTACTTGTGTTAAAACTATGTGCAAAGTTTCTGTCTGTAACTCATAGAAAAGAGACGCTGATGAGAGGTTGCCAGAAAACAAAATGGCGTCAGCATACTACCTGATAGACTCTGGGTAAGTGATCATATGACCGGCTGGGAACAGCTTAAATAGGAAGTGCAATGGACACTTAGCCACACCCTGATGAAGCCCTGATTAGGTGAAATGTGTCCAAGAGCTTAAACGGAATAGCATGTCTGACCTCCGTAGCCCTGTTGATCCCCACTGGGTGTTCGCTTTGAAATGCAGGTTGCTGACGAGCGGTATGGAGCAGCTCGCCGCGGACCATAACTGATGCAGCAGCATGGAGGCGGTGGATAGCTTGAGAGAGGCAATATAACATTCAATAGTAACGTGACTGCTATTGGCGGTACTGGAGTAACAGCTGAGCGGTGGTGAGCTAACAGCCGGTCAAGGCTTTCCCGCTGTATATGACTGGAATCCAGAGCATTTCCTTGTCCTGTTCATATTGAATTATCGTGAACTGCCTCATACTGAGTGCCGCTTCTGCTAGTTGCAACCGCATGTGAATCTAAAATTGCATATGCATTAATGCTTGCTTGCTGAAATTTCAAACTGATGCTATGCACATTACGGTCTGCTACTCGTAGAGAAGAATAAATTCAGCTCAGGGATTAGCTTAGTATTTGTATGGACTAGCAGTATACTTTAGCATTGTTTTTTAGATTTGGCCGTGTATGAAGGGTGATGAGGTCTGCGGTGTGGTATGTATGCCCCTACAGGAGGTCGACCCCTGCCATGTTTTAATTGGTTTATAATTTTCTTTTGTATCATAAGCAATTAAGGTTTGATAATTTAATAATTTAATAAAGATTATTCACAACTTTTCTAAACTTTACCCTATATGGCCAATCACTTTATTTATTTTATTTTTTTCTTTTATACTAAGCATGTGTTCTTTGGATCCTATCCCCTCCCATCTCATTACGCAGCTATCCACATCTTCCATCCCTGTACTAACATCGCTGTTCAACCTATCCCACTCCACTGGCATCTTTCCATCCTCACTCAAGAAGGCTGTTGTGACACCATTGCTTAAAAAAAATTTCTAGATTCCACCGAGCTCGCTAACTACCGCACTGTGTCACTCCACACATTCGTATCCAAATTACTCAAATGCCATATACATGCTGAACTAAGCCATTATTTAGCTACTAACCCCCTGCTTGATCAGTTCCAGTCTGGCTTTCCTCTAACCACTCCACAGAAACAGCATTTACTAAAGTATCCAATCATCTTCTTAAGGGGCCCATACACCTAACGATTTTCCCACCGATATACGGCCGTTTTGATCACAGTGATCGAATTGGCTGTGAAATCGCTGCGCACACCGCTGACAGAACGATCGATTTCCGTCCAAAATCGATCGTTCCCGTCGATTCCCGTCGACCCATCCGTGCGGAAGATTTTTCTCGGTTGCCGGCGGGCCAGGAGTGCGTCGATAGCGGCGTACGAATGCCCAACGACCGACGCAATACAGCGGGTATACATTACCTGTTTCGGCCAGCGCAAGTCCCCTGGTCTTCTTTCCGCGCTGGGTTCCGGACCGGCTGCAGCTACACAGAACTTCCTGTCCCGGCAGGAAGTTTAAACAGTAGAGTGCCCTCTACTGTTTAAACTTCCCCTGGACAGGAAGTTCAGTAGCTGCAGGAACGGTCTGGAGCCCGGAGCGGAGAAGAAGACAGCGGGGATGTATAAGGGGGGGGGGGGGGGAGGGGGGCGGCAGCTCCACAGATTGTGATCGGTTTCAGGCTGAAATTGATTCACAATCTGTTTGCAGTAAAGGTGGCCATACGATCCCTCTCTGATCAGATTCGATCAGAGAGGGATCTATCCGTTGGTCGAATCTGATGGCAAATCGACCAGTGTATGGCCACCTTTATTGCTAAATCCAAAGGCCATTATTCCAATCTTATCCTTCTTGATCTGTCATCAGCATTTCATACTGTTGACCACACCTTACTCCTACAGACACTTTCATCTATAGGTATAAAGGGCCTCGCTATCTCCTCGATATCTTCCTATCTTTCTGGAAGGTCTTTCAGTGTCTTACTCGGATCAGATCTCATCTCCCCATCTTTTATCTGTGGAGGTACCTCAAGACTCTGTCCTTGGCCCCCTCCTCTTTTCCATCTACTGTACATGCACAGTCTTGGCAACTTAAAGCGGAACTGAAGACTCCCTAAAAAAAACCCTGTGCCCACGCCAGTTCAAAATGATCCTCCATACCCCGCTGCAGCTCACTTTTCTTCATGCAGTGAAAGCCGACTTCTAAGTAGACATCCACTGCACCCTGGCCACGTGTATCTTCGTAGACATTCCCGTAGCCAAGAGCATCCTGCGCAAGAGCAGTACTAGAAAATCTCTACTGCGTCAGCCCAGTATGCTCCCGACGACAAGAACTTGAAAAACGCAGTGGACACCCACTGTGTGAAGTGAAAGTGAGCCGCAGCTGGGGGAACAGAGGATCATTTTGAAACGGCGTGGGTACAGGTCGGCTGCAGGGGGCTGGCAGAAGCCCCAGGTAAGTGAATTTTATTTTTCTTAGGGAGTCTTCAGTTTTGCTTTAACCATTTCAGCCCGTGGGGATTTTTCACCATATGCATCAGAGCAATTTTCACCTCCCATTCATTCGCTAATAACTTTATCACTACTTAACACAATTTATTGATCTACAGTGGCTTGCATAAGTATTCGGCCCCCTTGAAGTTTTCCACATTTTGTCACATTACTGCCACAAACATGAATCAATTTTATTGGAATTCCACGTGAAAGACCAATACAAAGTGGTGTACACGTGAGAAGTAGAATGAAAATCATACATCATTCCAAACATTTTTTTACAAATAAATAACTGCAAAGTGGGGTGTGGGTAATTATTCAGCACCCTGAGTCAATACTTTGTAGAACCACCTTTTGCTGCAATTACAGCTGCCAGTCTTTTAGGGTATGTCTCTACCAGCTTTGCACATCTAGAGACTGAAATCCTTGCCCATTCTTCTTCGCAAAACAGCTCCAGCTCAGTCAGATTAGATAGACAGAGTTTGTGAACAGCAGTTTTCAGATCTTGCCACAGATTTTCGATTGGATTTAGATCTGGACTTTGACTGGGGCATTCTAACACATGGATATGTTTTGTTTTAAACCATTCCTTTGTTGCCCTGGCTTTATGTTTAGGGTCGTTGTCCTGCTGGAAGGTGAACCTCCGCCCCAGTCTCAAGTCTTTTGCAGACTTCAAGAGGTTTTCTTCCAAAATTGCGCTGTATTTGGCTCCATCCATCTTCCCATCAACTCTGACTAGCTTCCCTGTCCCTGCTGAAGAGAAGCACCCCCGGAGCATGATACTGCCACCACATTTGACAGTGGGGATGGTATGTTCAGACTGATGTGCAGTGTTAGTTTTCCGCCACACATAGCGTTTTGCATTTTGGCCAAAAAGTTCAGTTTTGGTCTCATCTGACCAGAGCACCTTCTTCCACATGTTTGTTGTGTCCCCCACATGGCTTGTGGCAAACTGCAAACGGGACTTCTTATGCTTTTCTGTTAACAATGGCTTTCTTCTTGCCACTCTTCCATAAAGGCCAATTTTGTGCAGAGCATGACTAATAGTTGTCCTATGGCCAGATTCCCCCGCCTGAGCTGTAGATCTCTGCAGTTCGTCCAGAGTCACCATAGGCCTCTTGACTGCATTTCTGATCAGCGCTCTCCTTGTTCGGCCTGTGAGTTTAGGTGGACGGCCTTGTCTTGGTAGTTTTACAGTTGCGCCATACTCCTTCCATTTCTGAATGATCGCTTGAACAGTGCTCCGTGGGATGTTCAAGGCTTTGGAAATCCTTTTGTAGCCTAAGCCTGCTTTAAATTTCTCAATAACTTTATCCCTGACCTGTCTGGTATGTTCTTTGGACTTCATGGTGGTGTTGCTCCCAATATTCTCTTAGACAACCTCTGAGGTCGTCACAGAGCAGCTGTATTTGTACTGACATTAGATTACACAGAGGTGCACTCTATTTAGCCATTAGCACTCATCAGGCAATGTCTATGGGCAACTGACTGCATTTAGACCAAATGGGGCTGAATAATTACGCACACCCCACTTTGCAGTTATTGATTTGTAAAAAAATGTTTGGAATCATGTAGGATTTTCATTCCACTTCTCACGTGTACACCACTTTGTATTGGTCTTTCATGTGGAATTCCAATAAAATTGATTCATGTTTGTGGCAGTAATGTGACAAAATGTGGAAAACTTCAAGGGGGCCGAATACTTTTGCAAGCCACTGTATATCTTGTTTTTTCCGCCACTAATTCGGCTTTCTTTGGGTGGTACATTTTACTAAGAATTCTTTTTTTATAAATTCATTTTAACAGGATTAATAAGAAAAAAATTGAAAAAATTCATTATTTCTAATTTTTCGTCCATTATAGTTTTAAAATAATCCACGCTACCATAATTAAAACCTATGTATTTTATTTGCCCGTTTGTCTCGGTTATTACACCATTTCAATTTTGTCCCTATCACAATGTACGGCGCCAATATTTTATTTGAAAATAAAGGTGCATTTTTCCGTTTTGCGTCCATCACTATTTACAAGCTTATAATTTAAAAAATGTTCGTAGTATACCCCACTTCTAATGCATATTTAAAAAGTTCAGACCCTTAGGTAACTATTTATGTTTTGGTTTTTGTTTTTTAATTCTAATTTTTTTTCCATTAAAAATTGTATTTGGGTAATATTTTGGTGTAGGAAATAAACAGTTAATTTTTAATGTTATTATATGTGTAAATTGTAATGTAAAAAATGTGTAGATGTAGTTTTACTATTTGGCCAAAAGATGGCCGCTTTGAGTTATTTTTTTTCTCCTTGTGCTTCTCGATCACCGGAAACTTTTTTTTGCAGAAAGACTGAAGCCTCTAGTTAGAGTGCTTCGGTTTTTCTGCTTTGGACACGGATCGAGAACCATGTTCTCGTTCACTGATCCCAGGGCTACCTGTTAAGCTTGGAGGTGTAATCTCCACAGTCAGCATGCAACACATAAGCTGACATGAAGGAGGTACACACACCAGCACAAGGAATCAGGATATCCCCAGTTTAGTGGAGGAGAGGACTGACTCCAATAGGAGATTGTGGTGCACAGAGCCGGTGCAGATCCGAACAGCCACAAACAACACTTTCGTAAATAACGTCTCAGCGCAAAGTAGCGCTGAGCGCATAAACCAGGACTGAGGAGATCAGGACAGGTAGACAGAATGAACGCTTGCTTAACTAGCCACTACTTAGTGACAGCAAGCGTCCACAATAAAACAGACTGGAATGAGGCAGCCAATGCGTATGCAGCAATGGCGTGCCTCACAAAGACAGGACAGGATAGTCAGGAAATAGCAGGATCAAGATAGATGAACGTAACACAGATAAATATACAATAAGTATGATTTCCTAGCGTATTACAATTACAGCTATCAATGAAACTATTTGTAACGTCTGACTAACATATGTATATATCGGCAATGAACCGATATATGACATAAGCAGGAACACTGACTTAGGACTGGAACGATACAGGGAACAGGACTCAGAAGGATTCACTATCTCTTCGCAGTGATGAACGCAATCCACAAACGGTAACAGGACAGGATTCAGAAGGATTCGTTATCTCCTCGCGGAGATGAACGCAATCCACAAACAGGACCAGGAACAGGATAACTAGCTCAGCACGGATGATCACGATACGCGCAACCACCAAAACGTGCTGGAACGCTGACTAACGGAACACAGGATATAAACAGTTCGTGTACGTATACATCAGCGACACTGATGTATCAACGTAACACGAATACAAAGAAAATAACAAAATGTGCAAGTATGCGTATTGTGCAAACCAAACTATGCAAGCAAATGCATGTAATGACATCAGAACTGCTTGGTTTGCAATACCACTGCAGTCAGCAGTAAACGCTGCAGAAGCGATCATAACAGTACTCCCCCCCCCCCCCCCCCTTAAACGCGGCCTCTGGACGCCTATAAAAACTGACATATTTCTCCTGAACCACCCAAACCAAAAATCAGAAGTGGAAAATCCAGCAAACTGATCTGACTGAAAATTCATGAAGGTCGGATCAGCCCGACAAAACCAAATTCCTGAATCAGTCTCACCAAAACTAGACCAATTGGAACCAGAACCTACCGAACCATGCCCGTCAGCACTACAAGCCTCAGTGTGATACCCATCAGAACCACGACTTCCAGAAAAAAAACCCAAGAAACTCTCTGAGCGATACCCACCGCCTTCCAGGGACTGTCCAAAAACGCCAAAGCCTTTGCAATGCCCACCGGAACTGTCCTTACCAACACAAAACCCACTGTTGAACCAGTCCAAGGTACCAGGACAAGTTTCCTCAGAGATCTCCCAGAACACTTGGAAGCTCCAAAGAGATCCCCACAGGTTAGAACGCCCCTTAGGCTCACATGGAGAACTATCAAGAACCCCTATGGAACCCAGGGCAACTCCAGAGTCAGGGTCACAAGGACAAACATCAAGATCAGGGCTTTTAGGGACCAGAACCATCTCCGGGCATGCAGGCCAACCGGCAACATCAGAACATGTCTCCACTAGGGAAGCACATGAGCACGCTAACACAGACACACTTGGGCACTCTGGCATACGAAGCACATCTGGGCACACCGGCACAAGAGAAACCTCTGGGCATGTCAAGGAACTGCGAACCTCAAAGTCAGTCAAGACAGGACCGAAACCAGAACTGGGCAAAAAAAATTCATCATGACTAGACTTCACAGTTACTGGATTCTCACTAAAAACTGCAGGATCAGACTTAGATGTCGCTGATTCCAGCAAGGTTATTAACAAATCATGTTCAGGGGCATTTACAAGACAGGGCAAATCTTCTGATGTATGCACTGAACTAGACAGGGTTCCCATAGCTTCTTCTGGACTAGACAGAGACTCATCAAATACACTGGATTGGAGCTCATGAAGGGCTGCAAAACAAGTCAGTATTGCAGCAATCCCCACTGAACTAGGCAAAACCGAGAAACTCACTGGACAGGAAGGGGACTCTGGAACTACTGCCACACCGGCCAGAAAACCAGAATTTTCCAGGATACAGGGCTGGGTTTCAGAAACACTCATTAACCCGGACTGAAATTCTGAGATTTCTATTATTTTTTCCAGCGAGTCAGAATTATCCATGTTACAGGGCAATACTTCTGAAACATTCAAGGGACAGGGCTGAAGTTCCCTGACTACTGTGAGATCAGAGAGGGACTCAACATCTTTAGCTAAATCAGAATGTGTACAGGGCAAGGTATCAAAAACGCTTGCTGACAAAGACAATGTTTCAATAGCTTCTGCTTCACTGGGCAGAGATTCATCAAGTTTTATTAGAGCAGACTGTAATTCCAAAACAGCTGCTAAACAAGTGAATACTACTGCAACACCCACTGAAGTAAGCAGTGCCTCAGACTCCTCTACTAGAGGATCTGAAGTATCCAAAGTACTGGGTGAAGCATAAGACTCTGCGACCACAGCTTCACTGGACAGGATCACTGAACAGGCCATATCGCAGGGCAAAACCATGGAAGCACCTGCTGGACAGCATAATGATTCTGTGACCTGAGCTTCATTGGGAAGATCTACTGCACAATTCATGGTACAGGGCAAATTTACTGGAACATTTTCTGAACAAGGTAATAATTCTACGATTTCAGGTTCACATAGCAGATGCTCTGAGCTATTCACGAAACTAGAGCGAGGTGTAGAGACAGGAAGATCAAGACACAAAGTTTGTGCATCTGAAGCACTATTCAATTGTAAAATTGGGAAATTCAGATGCTGGGGTTCTGAGGTTTCTAGACAGGATTGCTGGGACTCAGAAACGAATGTAGTGCATCTATTGGCATCTGCTGGATCAGACAGGAGTTGAACTTTATTAACACAGGTAATTTCTGCAGAAGTGTTTGCAGAGACAGGCAAGATTTTTCTGGTGTCTGTTTCACTGAACAAAGACTCATAAGTACTGGCTAGGCTGGACTCAGAAGTCAACAGGACCTCTGGATTCTCTGCTGAGAAATTTGTGCAGGGCAAAGTTAAGAAAGTATCAGTGGCTTCTGTTTTACTGGGAAGTAACACTGAGTTATCCATGGTACAGGGTGGAGTTACAGGAACATTCACAAGACATGGCAGGGACTCAGTAACTGGAGAAGTGGGACAGTCTCCAATTGACAGTGTGTCTTCCCTGGTATCAACTGATTGAATCGCTTAAAAATCGTCCAAAATCATTTTCCACACATCGATCAATGGAGCCACAAAGTCATACCCACACACACCAGTTTTTATTAGGTTATAGGCAGACTGAATACATGCATTCAATACTAATTCACTTTTTGCACTGTAAAATTGACAAAATGAACTTGAATCATTCTTCCATTCATAGACCAGGGCTTCCATCTCTCCTTTCTCAAATGGAGGATCCCATGCATACTTAACAGGCTGATCACAGTTTGCAAATGTGGTTGTGGCAGAAACATGTATTGGGTTATTTAGCAGGCGATTGGCAGATTTCTTATTCCTAAGAATCTCCAATACCTGTAGCAAGTGTTGGACTGTAGTGTATGCAAATTTTCCTTGCTGCACGAATAGATTGATTTGTTCAATACTCTGTAATATATCCTCATAATCATACTCAGATAATTCTTTTAAACAAGAACTTTTATTTTCCCTGGCTAGCAATGAAAGTTCATTAGTAGTTTCATAGGTCCATTTGACTCCCCTGAATGGTGACTGAATTTCATTATCTGCTAATGGCGGAGTCTCATTACAGATCTGATGCGCAGTCGCTAAGGGCAACGACTCCGCTGATTGTAACGCTTTTCTTTTGGAGAGTTTACGTTTGGCTTTAGACCCTGCTGCCTTAGGTGATTTATTCAAAGCAGAAGAAAAGTTATCAGAACAATTATCTGCTTGCTGATTATTTTTGTAGGCAGTAGAAGGAGCAGCTGATTGACAAGCTGCCAGGAGCTTATCAAAAGGGCTAGGCAAATCGGTTTTGCGCAGCCAGTTATGGATCACAAACGCTAGAAATTCCAGTGGCCTTTCTTTCAAATTAGTATGATCCAAGACATCGTACGCCCACTGGAACAAATTTCCCTTAAACAAAACATAAATTAACTGGGGGGCCCACGTTGAAACAGGAGTAGCCTGGAGCTCAGGATTGGCCAAAAACCTGGTACATTCAGAAAAAAACTCATTTTCTGTTTCAGAATTAAATTTCTCAAATTTCTTAAAGGAACAGGAACCATAACAAACAGTGTCATTTTTGCTGGAAACCCCCCCCCCCCCCCCCCCACAATGGGGATTGGTAATGGGGCTACCATAATGTTAAGCTTGGAGGTGTAATCTCCACAGTCAGCATGCAACACATAAGCTGACGTGAAGGAGGTACACACACCAGCACAAGGAATCAGGATATCCCCAGTTTAGTGGAGGAGAGGACTGACTCCAATAGGAGATTGTGGTGCACAGAGCCGGTGCAGATCCGAACAGCCACAAACAACACTTTCGTAAATAACGTCTCAGCGCAAAGTAGCGCTGAGCGCATAAACCAGGACTGAGGAGATCAGGACAGGTAGACAGAATGAACGCTTGCTTAACTAGCCACTACTTAGTGACAGCAAGCGTCCACAATAAAACAGACTGGAATGAGGCAGCCAATGTGTATGCAGCGATGGCGTGCCTCACAAAGACAGGACAGGATAGTCAGGAAATAGCAGGATCAAGATAGATGAACGTAACACAGATAAATATACAACAAGTATGATTTCCTAGCGTATTACAATTACAGCTATCAATGAAACTATTTGTAACGTCTGACTAACATATGTATATATCGGCAATGAACCGATATATGACATAAGCAGGAACACTGACTTAGGACTGGAACGATACAGGGAACAGGACTCAGAAGGATTCGCTATCTCTTCGCAGAGATGAACGCAATCCACAAACGGTAACAGGACAGGATTCAGAAGGATTCGTTATCTCCTCGCGGAGATGAACGCAATCCACAAACAGGACCAGGAACAGGATAACTAGCTCAGCACGGATGATCACGATACGCGCAACCACCAAAACGTGCTGGAACGCTGACTAACGGAACACAGGATATAAACAGTTCGTGTACGTATATATCAGCGACACTGATGTATCAACGTAACACGAATACAAGGAAAATAACAAAATGTGCAAGTATGCGTATATATTGGCGATGAACCAATATATGACACAAGACAAGCAGAGTAACAACTTCTAGAACAAGAGCAGAACTAGGAGGACTCGCTGACCCCTTCGCAGGAGTCAGCGCAGTCCACACGGACTAGGAACGAGGTGGGGCACGAGCAGAGTAACAGACAGAATCTGAGACTATGGTAGCCCATGAAGCATTGCAGGAAGCAGTTCTTTATACTGAGGTCATCCAATGGGAGCAGACCTGCAGATTCCCACACAAGTGAATGGTAATTAATCACAGGCTGACAGCAGGAAAAGGCAGACAATGATATGCAGCCTGCAGGAAAGGGATTGCCCCTCCATTGCAGCAGACAATGTTTGTTTACACAAAAGCATATTAAACTGTCATTAACTTCAGAGCGACTGCAGATGGAATCAGCAACTAGTTTAAGTGCAAACCAAACTATGCAAGCAAATGCATGTAATGACATCAGAACTGCTTGGTTTGCAATACCACTGCAGTCAGCAGTAAACGCTGCAGAAGCGATCATAACACTACCGAAGCGCGGCACCGCAGCAGAGCAGCCCCCTGGACGTGAGCATCACGTCCGGGTGGCAGAAATGGTTAATCAACTAATTTGGGTTTCAATATCACTCATATGCAGACGATACACAACTGTACCTCTTTCGTGACCTCTCGCTTCTTAAAACTTAATATGAGTAAAACAGAACTAATCATTTTTCCACCATCTCTGTCCTCTTCTCTGCCTGATATAACAATAAATGTTAATAACACCCCTATAACTTCAGTTCCTAAAGCACGGTGCTTAGGGTTAATTTTTGACTGCTTTCTCTCTCCTTTATTCCTCCCATTAATTCCCTAACCAGTCCCTGTCATCTCCAACTAGTAGAAGCAGTAAAGTGTTGTACCATGTTAGCCATGAGTAAAAGCAAGAAGTTTTGAATCAGGTTGATACCATTTATTGGCTAATTTAGAGATGGATAAACAGTGAGCTTTCGACTTATAAAAAGCCTTCGTCGGACTGGTTCCTGACCAAAACTGAAAAACACAGCTTATATACACTGACATACAGAGGAGAAACATTCTTTAGCAAACAGAAATGTAATTAGATGCCTTAACTGTTACTGAGGAGGCTTTCCCAGGCATCCTATCTAAATTGATAAGATCAATAGAATCCTCAACATGACATAAAGCAGACTCTAGTGATGAAGAGACATCGTAAATTCCGAATTCAAATGGTAACAGGCCTGGTTACATGCACCATTAATTCTAAGCTTAAGAGAATTGTGGCATTTAAAGCAAGCACCTGAAAGCAAATAAAATGAATAGTGACAGTGAATTCCATCTTACACAGCATATGGCACAAAAAAGAATGAAAAGATAGAAAAATTTAAATTAAAAGAATTGTGGCATTTAAAACTCATCGTACCAGCACAAGAAGTTAGAGTCCTTGTTTAAACCATCTTCTGTATCAGCAGGTAGAAGGATAGCCGGCACATGCAGATATAGCAGCGTAAAAAAGCTTTATTCTCTAAGGCTTCATGCAAAAAGCAAGGCACAGTACTTCAAATAGAATCAGTCCTACCCGATACTGAGGCAATGCGCATTGCCTCTGAAGACGCTCAGGAGAGCGAAACGGTCGTAAGGCGGCCCCCACCACTCCCACCTCACCCCACAGCCACTCCAGTATCGGGTAGGACTGATTCTATTTGAAGTACTGTGCCTTGCTTTTTGCATGAAGCCTTAGAGAATAAAGCTTTTTTACGCTGCTATATCTGCATGTGCCGGCTATCCTTCTACCTGCTGATACATTTGATTTACTGTTTTTTCTAAGCCTGAGCACGCTAACTGCAGCGCTGTACCCGTTACTTATCCTCAAACAACAAATTATTGTCTATATGCACGCTTACAAGCAGCTGCAGTGCCGGTTCTTTCTGTCCTTTTGTATCTATTAAACCATCTTCTACAGTTTTAAACCAATGTATAAACTTAGTTTCTTGTGTTAGTCTCATGTTTCCCGATTTGAAGCCACCCATTAATACAGTGACGCGAAAATCGCTTAAACTGTGTCCAGGTAAACAAAAGTGTGTTGGTATTGGGAGATCAGTATATTTTGCAATATCCTTTTTCCTGCTGTTAATAGTGGATCTGTGGTGTGTCATGCGATCACGCAGTGGTTGACTTGTTTCTCCCACATAAATTCCTTTGGGGCATTTTGCACACATGATCACGTATACCACATTAGATGAGTCGCAGGAAAAGGTGCCTTGTACTTTGTATTCCTGTTGTGTACCTGGTATTAATATCCTGTCAGTGGAATGGATGTGTTTACAGGTCCCACACTTTTTCCCTCGGCAGGGGAATGTTCCATTCTGTTCTTGCCTATTTAAGGCACTCCTCACTATCATCTGCTTAAGATTGGGTGGCTGTTGGAACGCTAGGAGGGGAGGTTCAGGGAATATCTTTTTCAGTCTCTGATCCTTGTGTAGAACAGGATGAAGTTCTTTTGCAATCTTTCTTAAGATTTCCAGGCGTGGGTTGTAGGTGACTACCAGTGGGACACGGCTCTCATCCTGGTTCTGCTTGTACTCCAGGAGCTGAGTCCTAGGGATGTTGTTAGCTTTCTTGATTTGGGTCTCAGCCATTAGAGGATTGTATCCCTGTTTTATGAAATTCTTCTTCAGGTAATCCAGGTGTTTGTCTTTGTCATCCTTGTCAGAACAGATCCGATTGCATCTTATTGCCTGGCTGTAAATTATGGAATTCTTTATATGTTTGGGGTGGAAACTGTCATACCTGAGGTATGTGGGACGATCCGTCGGTTTGCGGTACATGGACGTTTGTAAGCTGTTCTCTCTGATGTATATGGTGGTGTCAAGAAAGTTAATCTCCCTGTGAGAGTAGCTCAATTTCAGTTTGATTGTGGGATGGAAGGCATTGAAGTTCCTGTGAAATTGGATAAGATCCTCCTCACTTGCAGACCAGATGATCAAGATGTCGTCGATAAAACGGAAGTAGGCCATGGGTTTTATATGACAAGTATTCAGGTATTCTTCTTCAATCTTTGCCATAAAGAGATTTGCGTACTGCGGTGCAAACCGTGAGCCCATTGCCACTCCCATTTGCTGTAAATAGAGGTCCTCCCCAAAAGTGAAATAATTGTGGGTGAGAACGAATCTCATTAGTCCAGCAATTGAGTTTATAGGTGTGCCCAAACCTTGAAGATATTTGCGACAGGCCGCAATACCATCATTGTGGGGAATGTTAGTGTACAGAGACTCTACATCCATAGTGGCAAGAATGGTGCCTCCAGGCACTGTGCCAATGGCTGCCAGTTGGTTCAGGAGGTGTGTAGTATCCTGTATGTAGCTGGGTCTTTTACAGACTAGAGGCTTCAAAATGTTTTCCAACCACCCTGAGATATTCTCTGTGAGAGTTCCATTCCCTGAGATTATGGGCCTGCCTGGGTTCCCCTCTTTGTGGACTTTGGGAAGCATGTAAAAGCAGGCGGTTCTCGGCTTTTCCGGGATAAGAGTCTGTACATGAAGCCTGGTGTTTACGGGCAATTTCTTTACCATCCTATTGAGTGCCATCCTGTACCTTTTTGTTGGGTCCTCCTGTAATTTGGCATAGTGCATGGTGTTAGACAACTGTCTTTGTGCCTCCTGGATATAGTCACTGGTGTTTATGATGACTATGGCACCCCCTTTATCCGCTGGTTTAATAACAATGTCCTTATTCTCCTTAAGGGATGTGATAGCTTGTTGCTCTTGCAATGTTATGTTATGAGCCAGTGTTTTTCTTTTATTCAGAACCCTGTCAGAGATTTGGCGTCTAAATTTGTTGATGTATTTGTCCAGGGTAGGATTTTTTCCAGCTACAGGGGTCCATCCGCGTTTTTTTGTGGATCTGGTGTGTGTTGGCTCATTATCAGTAGTGTTGCAAGAATCCTTGTCATAGTAGTGTACCGCACATTCCTGGAACTGAAAAAAGACCTAAAGAAACTTGCACAGCTGGACAGCGACATCTTTTTCTTGACTACATGCAAAAAGGAGAACCTTATACCACAAGGACTGAGGATACAGAATCCCACCCTGCATACATACAATAGCAGGTTTGCAGAACAAATCTGCAGGAGGAGCTCAGAGAGAGTACGAAACAACCTAATAAAAATCTGCTATAACATGAAGAGGATTGTAAAGGACCATATACAAAGTCTGAAATCATCTTTAACTGATGACCCCACAGGAGCATGGGAACAGCTACAGACCTTTTATAGGAAATTGCAGAGGATCTTAATTAAAAACAAGAAGAAAAAACTTCAGAGACTCAAAATAAAGAGTGGACACTTGGATACCGCAGCAGCAGAGAAAGAGCAACCCACAGGTGTCATTAACCTTTCCTCTTATCAGGCCACTGAAGCTGAAATGGCAGTACTGTCCAAAGGCCTGTCATTTTGCCCTGCAAAGCCCATAGACAAGATTGCACTCTGTGGTGATATGGAACAATTCTTCAGGAAGCTACGTCTCAAGGAACACTACTATGACAAGGAATCTTGCAACACTACTGATAATTAGCCAACACACACCAGATCCACAAAAAAACACGGATGGACCCCTGTAGCTGGAAAAAATCCTACCCTGGACAAATACATCAACAAATTTAGACGCCAAATTTCTGACAGGGTTCTGAATAAAAGAAAAACACTAGCTCATAACATAACATTGCAAGAGCAACAAGCTATCACATCCCTTAAGGAGAATAAGGACATTATTATTAAACCAGCGGATAAAGGGGGTGCCATAGTCATCATGAACACCAGTGACTATATCCAGGAGGCACAAAGACAGTTGTCTAACACCATGCACTATGCCAAATTACAGGAGGACCCAACAAAAAGGTACAGGATGGCACTCAATAGGATGGTAAAGAAATTGCCCGTAAACACCAGGCTTCATGTACAGACTCTTATCCCGGAAAAGCCGAGAGCCGCCTGCTTTTACGTGCTTCCCAAGTCCACAAAGAGGGGAACCCAGGCAGGCCCATAATCTCAGGGAATGGAACTCTCACAGAGAATATCTCAGGGTGGTTGGAAAACATTTTGAAGCCTCTAGTCTGTAAAAGACCCAGCTACATACAGGATACTACACACCTCCTGAACCAACTGGCAGCCATTGGCCCAGTGCCTGGAGGCACCATTCTTGCCACTATAGATGTAGAGTCTCTGTACACTAACATTCCCCACAATGATGGTATTGCGGCCTGTCGCAAATATCTTCAAGGTTTGGGCACACCTATAAACTCAATTGCTGGACTAATGAGATTCGTTCTCACCCACAATTATTTCACTTTTGGGGAGGACCTCTATTTACAGCAAATGGGAGTGGTAATGGGCTCACGGTTTGCACCGCAGTACGCAAATCTCTTCATGGCAAAGATTGAAGAAGAATACCTGAATACTTGTCATATAAAACCCATGGCCTACTTCCGTTTTATCGACGACATCTTGATCATCTGGTCTGCAAGTGAGGAGGATCTTATCCAATTTCACAGGAACTTTAATGCCTTCCATCCCACAATCAAACTGAAATTGAGCTACTCTCACAGGGAGATTAATTTTCTTGACACCACCATATACATCAGAGAGAACAGCTTACAAACGTCCATGTACCGCAAACCGACGGATCGTCCCACATACCTCAGGTATGACAGTTTCCACCCCAAACATATAAAGAATTCCATAATTTACAGCCAGGCAATAAGATGCAATCGGATCTGTTCTGACAAGGATGACAAAGACAAACACCTGGATTACCTGAAGAAGAATTTCATAAAACAGGGATACAATCCTCTAATGGCTGAGACCCAAATCAAGAAAGCTAACAACATCCCTAGGACTCAGCTCCTGGAGTACAAGCAGAACCAGGATGAGAGCCGTGTCCCACTGGTAGTCACCTACAACCCACGCCTGGAAATCTTAAGAAAGATTGCAAAAGAACTTCATCCTGTTCTACACAAGGATCAGAGACTGAAAAAGATATTCCCTGAACCTCCCCTCCTAGCGTTCCGACAGCCACCCAATCTTAAGCAGATGATAGTGAGGAGTGCCTTAAATAGGCAAGAACAGAATGGAACATTCCCCTGCCGAGGGAAAAAGTGTGGGACCTGTAAACACATCCATTCCACTGACAGGATACTAATACCAGGTACACAACAGGAATACAAAGTACAAGGCACCTTTTCCTGCGACTCATCTAATGTGGTATACGTGATCATGTGTGCAAAATGCCCCAAAGGAATTTATGTGGGAGAAACAAGTCAACCACTGCGTGATCGCATGACACACCACAGATCCACTATTAACAGCAGGAAAAAGGATATTGCAAAATATACTGATCTCCCAATACCAACACACTTTTGTTTACCTGGACACAGTTTAAGTGATTTTCGCGTCACTGTATTAATGGGTGGCTTCAAATCGGGAAACATGAGACTAACACAAGAAACTAAGTTTATACATTGGTTTAAAACTGTAGAAGATGGTTTAAACAAGGACTCTAACTTCTTGTGCTGGTACGATGGGTTTTAAATGCCACAATTCTTTTAATTTAAATTTTTCTATCTTTTCATTCTTTTTTGTGCCATATGCTGTGTAAGATGGAATTCACTGTCACTATTCATTTTATTTGCTTTCAGGTGCTTGCTTTAAATGCCACAATTCTCTTAAGCTTAGAATTAATGGTGCATGTAACCAGGCCTGTTACCATTTGAATTCGGAATTTTTGATGTCTCTTCATCACTAGAGTCTGCTTTATGTCATGTTGAGGATTCTATTGATCTTATCAATTTAGATAGGATGCCTGGGAAAGCCTCCTCAGTAACAGTTAAGGCATCTAATTACATTTCTGTTTGCTAAAGAATGTTTCTCCTCTGTATGTCAGTGTATATAAGCTGTGTTTTTCAGTTTTGGTCAGGAACCAGTCCGACGAAGGCTTTGTATAAGTCGAAAGCTCACTGTTTATCCATCTCTAAGTTAGCCAATAAATGGTATCATCCTGATTCAAAACTTCTTGCTTCATCTCCAACTAAAAACATATCTCACATCCATCCTTTTCTCACTCAGGACACTACTAAAATATTAATACACTAGTAAAAAGACCCGGGGCTAGGTCACAGCCGCTATTACCCCCCCCCCCCCGCAGTGTACGCACATACGCGTCCTGCTTGCCCATTCCCCACCACTGTCTTAAGTATATGCACACAGGGAGCTGCTTGCTTGGCAGTTGGAAAACGCTGTTATTTCCCACAATGCAGTGAAAACCTTTATGAACTACAGACAGCAAACTGTCAGGTCCGGCCCTGTGTCCTAACTTTCCTGGCTGCGCACATGCTCAGTACAAAAAAGCCAGGGACACACAACCATTCAGTTGATGACGCAGGGACACTTGCATTTTATTGTATAGGATGCTCTTATAATATATTTTCTAGACTATTGTAACATACTTCTTTGTGGACTACCAACTAACAGACTGGCACCACTCCAATCCGTACTGAACTCTGCTGCCCATCTCATTTATCTTTCTTCCTGCTCTTCCTTGTGTTTTGGATTTTGTTACACATTTATTCATTTAAATTATGTCACTGTTATTACCAATTCTGTACTTTGTACCGATTCTGTATTTTAAACCGACTCTGTATTTTGTATATTGGTTTATACCATTGTCTGTATAATTTTGTACCCCATGTTTGTTTCTTACTTTGTACAGCACCACAGAATATGTTGGTGCTTTATAAATCATTAATAATAATAATAACAGATTTTGTTACACATTTATTCCTTTAAATTATGTCACTGTTATTACCAATTCTGTACTTTGTACCGATTCTGTATTTTGAACTGACTCTGTATTTTGTATATTGGTGTATACCATTGTCTGTATTATTTTGTACCACATATTTGTTTCTTACTTTGTACATCACCACGGAATATGTTGGCGCTTTATAAATCATTAATAATAATAACAGGTCAAGTTATGTATTAACATAGGACCCCTTATTTGATAGCAGCTTCAGAATTCTTGCATCCATTGAACTTGTGAGTTTTTTGAGAGTTGCAGCTTGAATTTCTTTGCAGGATGTCACAATAGCCTGTCAGTGCTGCTGTTTGGATGTAAACTGCCTCTTACCCTGCTATATCTTTTGCTTCAGGATGCTCCAAAGGTCCAGGATGCTCCAAATGTTCCCACTATGATAGAGGTCAGGGGAGGATGAGGGCCACACTATGAGTTTCTCTTCTTTTATTCTGATAGCAGTCTATGACGCAGAGGTATTCCTTGCAGCATGAGCTGGTGCATTGTCATGCATGAATATACTGTAATTATGTCACATAAAGCATGGTTCTTCTTCAAGTACCATTGAAGAAAGTGGACAGTCAGATACTCCACATACAGAAGTCATTTTCAAACTTTCAGGGACCCTAAAGGGGCCAACCAGCTCTCTCTCCATGATTCCGACCCATACCATGACAGTGTTCTCCCCAGAAATGTTTTCCAGCCAGGTGGCATGAAAAAGTAACCGGGTGGGGTGCGACGGGAAAATGTATGGGGTATTTACTACCCCGTCTAACCCTCAAACCACCCCCATCCATATATTGCTTACCTACTCATTGGTGGTGAGTGCCCTTTATTATTATTATTACTTAAGTATTTATATAGCACAGACAAATTCCGCAGCACTGTACAGCATATACTGTCTTGTCACTTAACTGTCCCTCAAAGTGGCTCACAGTCTAGTCCCCACCATAGTCATATGTGTGTATTGTGTAGTGTATGTATTGTAGTCTATGGCTAATTTAGGGGGAAGCCAGTGAACTTATCTGTATGTTTTGGGGATTTGGGAGGTAACAGGAGTTCCCAGCAGAAATCCATGCAGACACAGGGAGAACATACAGACTCCATGCAGATAGTGCCCTTCTCATTATCTCCCTGCAGCAGTACTGGTAAAAGCAGGGACATGTGACCCCTTTGCGTCATCTGAAGGCGACTAAATGCTGTAAGCCCAACCAGAGCTGAGTATCAGCGTTGGTTATAAAATGAAGCCACGCTGGTACACAGCCCTGTGCAGGCTTACAGCACATGGCTGCCTGTCAGATGACACAGAAAATACTGTTCTCTATCTAAATGTATCTGTGCTGCAGCAGTGGAGATCTGCTATACAGTATAGAAAAAGCAGTGAGGTCTTGTAGCTCTTGTAGCAATGGCACCTCTGGGGAAGGAATGCTAGGATTAGTGGTGGGTGAAAGCAGAGGCTACATGGTACAGACCTTTTAGAAAAATGCTGGGCAGAGGTGGCAGGATGGGGGCAGGCAATGGAGACAGACTGCAGTCCAATCAGAAAAAAAACTTTTTCTTTTTTTTTATTTAGCAGTAAAGGAACTGGCCCTCACCTGTCGCACAGACAGTGCACTAGGAATTGAGGAAACTAAAAATGGCTCGGCCTCTCCTGCTGTATATAGGCATGAATGAAATCTATGTGACCTGGCCAGTGGTCACAGGCAGCCAGACCAGAGCGAGCCCCGATGGAATGTGAGAAGTGAGGGACAGCATTTATTGAGTGGGCTGCCGTGCTCCATTAGCTGGCCACACGCTGTGAGGTCTAGAGTACGACTCACTTGCTTCTAGCGTGCCCATGTCGTCCCGGTTGTCAGAAGAATACGGAGGACAGCAGCAGCTGGAGGCGGCGCCTGACACGCTGGATGCTTGCAGAGAGAAGGGACCTTACTAGCTGTGAGAAGTAAAGGCAGAAGGAGAAGCTGTGGTATTTGGCAACCCTGAATACAGCAATAAATCCCCGTCTGCCAAACCATCTGCATGCACCTCATACAGGATCAAGTCTCCCTGCAATGTGAACTCCGGCAACTGCGGCAAGCACACAGCCTCTAACACGCCCCCCACAGTCTATAAGCTAGCGCAGATGGTCCCACCTCTCACAACGCGCTTAGCCAATGAATTTATGAGCCTGCCGGGAAGCAGAAGAGTTTGTACGCAGACAAGCAGAGCACATTCAGGACAGCACTGGGTTTTGCTATTTTGCAAGAGAGCCCAGCGCGTCTTGATAGATCACGTGAAAACAGCCGGGCGGTGCGTAATTTCAGGTGGGCTGCCCGCCCACTTGTTTGATTCTGGGGAGAACACTGCATGAATCCGCCACCTTCTTGCTGATGTCCCAGCCTTGCTGTGACATGGCGGCCGTCCATCAAACATCCACCACTCCATACATCTTGACCACCCAGGGTTGCATGGCACTTATCAGTTTTTTGAGAGTTGCTGCTTGAATTTCTTTGTAGGATGTCACAATAGCCTATCAGTGCTGCTGTTTGGATGTAAACCGCCTCTTCCCCTCCTATATCTTTTGCTTCAGGATGCTCCAAAGGTTCCCACTATGATAGAGGTCAGGGGAGGATGAGGGACACACTATGAGTTTCTCTTCTTTTATTCTGATAGCAGCCTATGATGCAGATGAGCTGGTGCATTGTCATGCATGAAGATAATTATGTCACATAAAGCATGGTTCTTCTTCAAGTACCATCGAAGAAAGTGGACAGTCAGATACTCCACATACAGAAGTCATTTTCAAACTTTCAGGGACCCTAAAGGGGCCAACCAGCTCTCTCTCCATGATTCTGACCCAAACCATGAATTCGACACCCTCTTGCTGATGTCCCAGCCTTGCTGTGACATGGTGGCCGTCCATCAAACATCCACCACTCCATACATCTTGACCACCCAAGGTTGCATGGCACTTATCAGTAAACAAGACTGTTTAAAAATTATTCTTCTTGTAGTTCTTGGCCCACTGCAGCCATTTCTGCATGTAAGCATTGGTTAGGGGAGGCTGAATGTTTATGCATAGCTGCAGTCCTCTGGAGGATCCTGCACCTTGATGTTTACAAGACTCCAGAGGAAATAGCAGCTTTAAATATGTGTTTGCTACTTTGCTATGGCAGTTTAGTAGCTGCTCTCTTAATCTGATGTATTTGTTTGGCAGAACCTTATTTTACTTTTATCTGAACAAACCTGTGTGTGCTTTGAGTCAGCCACAAATCTTTTAACCTCATGAGCGTTACGTCGCTCAGGAGATTTTGCATGATTAGTCCCCATGCGCTAATTTATTAGTTTAAATGTATCCATTACATACTAGCTAGCACTAGGCTAGTATTGTCTGCCGGCACCTTCGGACCCCACCGATCCCCTCCCTTCCCCCCCCCACCCCGATTGCCTGCTAGATACATTACCCTGCCTGGATCCCGCGATAGGTGAAGCCTCCCCACTCAGCTCCAGTCTTCACTATGGGGAGGATTGTACATAACGTCTTGATGTCACCGACGTCATGCGCAGTCCCGATCCTCCCCATAGTGAGGACCGGAGCTAAGCGCGAAGGCTGCTAGATCGCTGGATCCCGGCGTGGTAATGTACCTAGCTGACAATTTGGGGGGTGATTGCGGCCAATCGGGGGTGCCGGCAGCAAAATGACTGCGGCGGCATGCCCGACACAGTGTCGGGCATACCGCTAAGGAGGATAACAGTAGGATGATAATGCTTAAGTTCTTCTCTCAGAAGTTCTTTCTCATATTGCTTGAAAATGGTGGTCTGCCTAGTAATGTAAAACACCCATATTTAGTAGTTTTTCCTTTAATCTGGCTCACCTGGCAAACTAGTTATCAGAGGTGTCCGAGATTGGCTTCAGTTATCAAAAGAGCCCTGAGACAAGATCATCCATGAGTTTAATTGAAAGAAAAAATATTTAATCTTTATGACACTTAAATACAATCTAGATATACTAATTACCCCACTACCACCCTTTTATCTCCCCCCTCCCACACCACCACTTTTGATGAACTATTATAGATAGCTACTTGTTACTGTTTATTATTATTATCATCATCATCATCATCTATCTATTCCCCTTTCTTTTGCAATCAATTATGGTGCAAACCAGTGTCCATGAGCTAAAGAGTAAGCTGATGAAGCTTAGTAATATGTTTTTTTTTTAGTTTGTATGTTTTTTTTACAAACTCTGACTAATCTCCCTAACATACCTAGCAAATTTGGTAGTTATAGCATGTATGGGGTTGTTGCAATTAACAAAGGAATTTGGTACCATTAACTTAAATGTGAAATACCGAAAAGAATTTGAAACTCGGATAGCAGAACTCAGAATTTACTCTCAGAACTCAGAATTACGATGAATTCGAACTTCTGCTGTCTTGATCATCCATAGTTCTGACCTGTTAGTCTGCATTATCTGGTTTTGACTTAAAGAGAACCTGAACTGAAAATAAAGAGTCAAAATAACTATACACAGGTCAAACAAAATATTGTTTGATAAATATTCTCCCAATAATTATGGAACATTACACATTTGCAGTGTTTTATTTTGATGTTATAAGTTTTCAGCCTACAGAATGTGTACGTTTTATGGAGTATTCAAGAATTTTTTTTTTTTTTGTAGGGCAAGAAGGGAAATCCTGGCCACCCGAATTTGGGGGAAAGACCTCTGCAATGAAAGTACTCCTTCCCTCACATGAAAAAACATAACTAGCAACAATTATTTTTTTTAATACTTAATACTTCATATTTTGGCTTCAATATTTTGGCTTTTTAAATTATACACATAAAGGGTGGCCAGGCCATTCATGGTACGAGGCGACCCGCAGGACGAGCAAAAGACGCAGACGCATATACATTTCACTAAATGTGAGTGTGATGATTTATCTTTTATCAATTTAGTAAACCTCATTTAATGCACTACGGAGCACTCTCTTGTCTCCCCACCCTTTGTGTTTTGCAGTTACTGGCACCATCCAGTTTACGAGAGCAGCACCGAGTGCATTCTTAAAGGGCCAGTGTTAATCTGTTTGTGCGCAAGTTTTTTCTCTCTTTTCTAAATTATACACATCACTGATTAAGATCCAGACCTTCAAAAAATTCACATTATATACATTTGGAAGCTCCTGAACGTGTCATGAATACAGAGCAGACATGCAGTATGTTTGCTCATTTCTGCCAGTGAAATAGTGTCGGCCTGATAAATGACCGCCTTTTTCACCACAAAAGTCACACTTTTTCTCCCCAAATATGGGGAGAAAAAGCCACTGCATCTTACTTGACAAATACAGGGAGTCCCCATATATTAGGTGAGCCACACTGCCACTTTTGATAGTTATACAAGATGGTAGAGAAGGACAAACGGTACAGAGGAGGACACACTAGGGACAGAAGGTGAAACACTGGGGACAAAAGGGGACACATGGGGTACAAAAAGAGACACAAGAGGGACATAATAATTGGGGGAGAACATCTGCAAGACACTCCTAGACCATGGGTTTAGTATATACTTTTTTCCCCTGGTTAGTCTTATAGACCGGAGCGTCTTATATGCCGAAAAATATGGCATATAGCAAACTTGGACTGGTTCAATTAAACATTTTCGGCATGTCCAGACTTTGCAACACTTAGGCCTCGTTCACACAGGAGGGTAAAGGTGGTGATGAATCCACCGTCTATCAGCTGCTCTTGTGAACAGGCACTTGCTAGTAGAGCTTAGTACAAGCAGTACAGATGTGACCATCACATATATTCACTTAAAGTGATCCTTAAGTCAAATGGAAAAATTGAGATTTACTCACCTGGGGCTTCCCTCAGCCCCCAGCAGCCTATCGGTGCCCTCGCAGCTCAGCTCCGATGTCCCAGGACCCGCCGGCAAGCACTTCCGGTTTGGCCGTCACCGGCCGACAGGCATGGGAACGCAAGTGATTGTTCGCGTTCCCAGCCTGTATATCGCCCCCTATGCTGCTATTGCAACCTCCTGGCCGCAATAGCAGCATAGGAGGCGATATACAGGCTGGGAACGCAAACAATCACTCGCGTTCCCATGCCTGTCGGCCGGTGACGGCCAAACCGGAAGTGCTCGCCGGCGGGTCCTGGGACATCGGAGCGGAGCTGCGAGGGCACCGATCGGCTGCTGGGGGCTGAGGGAAGCCCCAGGTGAGTAAATCTCATTTTTTCCATTTGACTTAAGGTTCACTTTAAGACACAACACAGTGTTTTTTTTATTGCCAGGCGCTGAGGCACGTGGTTAAATGCTGCTATTCGGCTGCATCAAATTGAACCTGGAAGACAGCAGATGGAAGGCTGAATTTCTTGCAGTCCACAGTTAGGGTTGCTGAGAAATTTTTGATTTAGGGTTTGTGAATTTTATGCAGCATCTGCAGCAAGATTTGTTTGTTTCCCCCTGCAGTAAACTACATGATACTGAAATCATACTAATATAAGTCATGTTTTAAAAATTCAGTCCAGGCTTGCTAGACCACTTATGATATACCCAGTGGTGAAACTTGGAAATGTTTTGAAATACCTTAGTAAAGAGCCTGGAGAGGCTCAGAGAGCGATCGGCTCTAATAGGCTTATGCCTATGAGAGCTGATCGCTGTGATTGGCTGTCAGGGAGAGGGAGGGGGGTAATGAAAAAAAATACACACATTTATTTAAAAATAAAGTACAAATAATAAAAAAAAATGTAACAAACAAACATCACAGCAGCGATCAGAGCCCACCAACTGAAAGCTCTGTTGGTGGGCAGAAAAAGGAGGAGGGGGGGGGGGTGATCACTTGTGTGCTATGTAGTATGGCTCTGCAGCAAGCTTTTAAAGCTGCTGAGCACTAAATTGTAAAAAATAGCCTGGTCACTAGGGGGGTGTAAGCCTATGATCCTGAAGTTGTTAATCTCATCTCGACAGAATTCTTTTCAGGGCATGTATTTAACATTATAATAACACATCAGCCAAAATATTAGGGTATAAAGAAGAATCTTACTGTCCATAGATCCCATGGTAGTGTCTGAAAAAGAAAGTGAGAAATAGTAAAAATAACTAAGTAATTATGTCAACATGCATATATCATATTCTATTATGTTTCACATGTATTCATAAATGAAAATAAAGATATTGTAAACAGAGAACGAAAAACACACTGGATATTTTGATACTGATACTGATTATAGTGACTTATAACTTGAAAAATAGCATAATTGGTTGTAAAAAAACGACACACACTTAATATGAAAGCATGTACACTTTAATTTAGTCTATGTATCTTTCCAGTCTCAAATATGCCAAAAATAATAAAAACATTATTCACCAACACCATGTATATGGTTAAACACACCTCACAACTGTATAAAATAAGAAAGAGGGACACTTAAGCCACACCCCTATTCACGCCTCTGAAACACCCCTAGTCACGCATACCATAAGAATCTCATGTAAAAAATAAATTAGACTGGTCTTTTTCTATCCTGGTTAAATACCCTTCATATTAACATGAAAATAATAAAGATATATTGATTTAAGGATGGGATTAAAGTTTTGAGTCAATTTAGCACATTTGTCAGGAGAAACATACATATATTTATGCAGATCTATAACATCAGTCCTGAAAGAGAGACAAAAAAGGAAGAAAGAGGGGCAGAGGTGGGGAAATAACTAGAAATCACTGGGCCCCCTGCAAAACTTTGGATGCCCCCCCCTCCCCCCGCTTTCTGTACATGTAAACTGACAACCAATGTTATTTAATTGGCTAGTGCACACTTAAATGTGTTTTTCCCATGCAGATAAGGACAGAAGTCAAGCACTGCACACAGTTTCTCTATCAATTTCATTAGCTTTTGTGCATGTTTTCACACATACAGGCACACATGGTGTGCAGAAATCACACACAGAAAACCAACAGACGAGTGTGCTCCCAGCCTCAGCTTATTACACTCACTCTGTCCATCTTTGATGGAGCAGAACTGGCTCTGCAATCTTCTCCAGCATCACTACAGCACAGAGCACTTGGGGAGGGGTAGAGAGGTTTGGGTGCAGTACACAAGACCCTGCTGCATACTGAATAGGGAGTGTCTACAAAACTTTGTATGATTTGTTATCAGTGGCTGAGCATATGCAGTCATTAGAAAAATTGTACATAGAGCAGAAAGTTTTTCTCTCCTTGCCCTTAGTTGTCAGTCTCTCAGGACAGGGAAAATAAACTTTTCCCCTAAGGGACCCCCTGCAGCTGCATCCCTTGCAAGGTCCCTAGACAGAGGGATCTGGTTCCCAAAGAGGGACTATCCTTCCAAAAGAGGTACAGTTTGGAGCAATGCAGGAAAAAAACACCCAAAGAAAGTAAAGTTTGTACCAGAAAAAAAGCAATGTTTATGTAACCAAGGTGTCATAAGTAGCAATAAAGTTGTTGCTGATTAAATAAGGCCATAGCTAGAACATCAAAACTGAAATAGTCCATAAAAGGAAAAAAGGTCTAGGTGTGAGGTAATTAATATACACTAGCTGGATACTTTTTGTGACTCTGTTTGCCAAGTCATATGTCAGTTCTTTATAATGCAAAAAAATGTCAGTTTTTTATTTTTGATGTTGTGTATACTAACCTTTGTTAACTGTCATTTTTATCCTAAGCTTTGTTTTATATGTGTATATATACATACATGTATTTATTGTATTGGAACTGTATGGATATGAATATTTATGAACTCGCAGCTTGTTATTAGTGGAGTTTTGTGAGGATGTTTTTTTTTGGTTTTTGTTTATTGTTGCTAGATGTGTATTATGGCTATCTGGGTGTGGACTGTAGAATTCAAGAGCCCCTCTCTCTAGCCCCTTCCCCTTAAAACATGATACAACTTACTTGGGCGTATTTTATTTATGAACATTTTTTGTGGTCCAACTTTTATCAGTATAGATTGTCATATAATTTATATATACATATATTGTGATAATTCAATTATGTTTTAAGCCTAAGCGCCATTTTTGTTTTGTTTTTTAAAAGCACGATATATGACCTGAGGAAGCGACTTTGGGTCGCGAAACGCGTTGTCCATAATGCAAAATAAATTATTTACATCTACTCTGTCTATGAGTCTTCGTTCTCAGGTAAGACTTGATCTTTCTTCCCTTGGTATACTGTTAATTATATTACCTACTGGGCGCCTCCCCTAGTGCTCTTACTCATGCCAAGTCATATGTAAGGGCCCATTTCCACTATTGTGAATCTGCATGCAGATTTGCTTAACCAATACAAGTTAATTAGCCTGTTTCCACTTGTCATCTGAACCATCAGAATTCGCATACAATGTATTTAATAGGAAATTCGCATGCGTTTTCGCCATGCGAATTTTCCATGCGAATTTGCGCATATGTTTTGCCTAGAAATCAATGTAAAAGCATATAGGCACTGACATGATTACATTTGCATACTTACACAAACAAATTTGCAGCGATTTCGAACCGCACAAGTGGAAACGGGCCGCGAGTGAGGGGTTGTTACAAAAATTAAGGCAAAATAATTGCCTATCATATTTTTAAATTTCAACATTTTGAGTCAGGATGATACCATTTACTGGATAATTTAAAAGAAAAAAAATAAGCTTTCAGCTAATCAGCCTTCTTCAGACTCAATTCCTGTATGCTGACAAGATGTTAGAACAGACTGCTTATATACATGCAATATCAAAAGGAGATACATAGATTGTTTTGCAAACATAAATAAATGTAATTAAGATGCCTTAATTGCCTAAGAACATGCAACTAGTGTCTTATCCAGTACCTCCAGCATAAGTTCCTTTGGGGAATTTTTCACACATTATTATTTAGTGTTCAAATTGTGCTTTATTGATAAGTGAATCAAAGAATAACAAACATGTACAACATTAAATGTAGTAGAAACAAAAAATAAGATAAACCTGCCTCAACATGAGGTGGCAAGTATGTAACCTTAATATCACTGGTCCCAGCATGTAACATAAAAATAAGTAGCAACATGTACACATCAAACAACATCTTCACAAGAAAGAGTATCAGAAATTTAAAGTATTAGGAGTAGGCATTCAATAATGACATATATGTCAGTATCAGACATTCAATACATGTGCCATAGAGACATTTCCATTTATGGTAGTGCATGGTATCCATATTTCTGGTGTAAATTCATTCATGCAACATTTTTTTATCTATTTGGATCAAAATCACGGAAAACTGGAGTTCATGATGTTTCCATTGTGAAGCTTAGTGGAAGCTACAATATATTGGGTTAATTTGTGTACAGCATGCTTCACATGATTCGGTTTATGACCCAGTAGGAAAACCTGTGGATCTTTATTAACTGATATGGAGAAAATATGTGATAAGTGTGGCAATTTTTGTCCAGATTCTGGAAACCTTTGGGAATTCCCACCAAATATGATAGATGGTACCTGGTGAGGGGCATCCACGAAAACAGACATTAGAACATGTGGGATATAAAGTAGCCAACTTTTGGGGTACTAGATATGTTCTATGTAAGAGCCGGATAGATACTTCCATATTAGAGGACTGCATACTTCCTTTTGATAAAGTATCTAAAGAGCCAATCTTCATCATCAAAAGTTATGCCCATATATGATTCCCAGTCAGTGAGCAAGAAAAGTAAGCATTCTCTGGTGGAGTATTAAAGATAATCTGTACTCTGAAATTCTTACACTAAAAAGCATACCATTCTATTCATTATGTTCTCCTGGGCCCCTCTGTGCTGTTTCTGCCACTCCCTGCTGCAATCCTGGGTTGTAATTGCCAGTTTTAGGCAGTGTTTACAAACAAGAGACATGGCTGCTAACCAGCTTGTGATAGGCTGAGAGGAGCTCAGTCTGTGGCTCACACAGAGCCTGCAGGGGGCGTGGAGAGGGTGTGTATAGCTTCTATCCTATCACAAGCAGAGCAGCACATTCCTGCCTGAGCCCGATAAAGTCGTCAGAGGAAAGAAGATTAGATTATATAACAGAGATAATACAGCCACTGTGCAACTAGGAAAGGCTGCAGTAAGACAGACCACATTAGAACAGGTATAGGAACTTGAAGGATAGAAGAAATAAGGCTGAACATTTTGTTACAGTCTAGTCTCTTTAAGAGTAGAATATAGAAATGAGACCGTGCCTTTGGCTAATGGGTCTGGGTGACAGAATGGGCCATATGCACTTAACTTTTTCTCCTGAGTAATCTCCTAGGAGATAATTTTCATATTCTCTTTAAAATTACTTATGAGCATTTTACAACTGAAAAACGTACCTACAAGTTGGTGAAAAAGTGCTATCAATATCATTTTGAGTATTTTTTTAGCTTACTGGGGGTTTAACCACTTTACCCCGCCCGTACAGATTTCTCCGTCCCTTTTTCCATCCTTTAACCCCCAGGGACGGAGAAATCCGTACTTTGCGCACTCCCGCCGCTGCCCGCGCTCCCGCTCGTAAACACGCCGCCCGCCGCTAGTAAACCCGCCGCCGCCCGCTCGCCCAGAGATCAACGAACGGGAAAATCCATTCCCGTTCGTTGATCTAAGCCCTGCAATGATCCGCTGCCGCTCGGCTGAGCAGCGCGATCATTGTGAGCAATAACAAACTCCCAGCCTCTTTCTACTTCCTGCAAGCGTCCGGAAGGACGCTTGCAGGTCGCATGAAACAAAAAGTTACTGTTGCCATCTTGTGGCCAAATAGTAAAACTACACCCTAAGCATTTTCTACACACAAATAAACTAGTTTTACACAAAAAATGAACCCCTTACCTCCCACACTCCCCAATTTTATTTTTTTTTGTAATTAAAAAAAAAATAATAATTTACAATTTAAAAAAAATACATAAATAGTTACCTTAGGGACTGAACATTTTTAAATATTTATGTCAAGAGGGTATAACACTGTTACTTTATAAACTATGGGCTTGTAATTAGGGATGGACGCAAAACTGAAAAAAATGCACCTTTATTTCCAATTAAAATATTGGCGGCAAACATTGTGATAGGGACATAATTTAAACGGTTTTATAACCGGGATAAATAGGCATATACATTTAATGGGTTTTAATTACAGTAGCATGCATTATTTAAAAACTATAAAGGCCGAAAACTGAAAAATAATAAATTTTTTCCCACATTTTTTCCTAGTTTCCCATTAAAACACATTTAGAATAAAATTATTCTTGGCATAATGTCCCACTTAAAGAAAGCCTAATTGGTGGCGAAAAAAACAAGATATAGTTCATTTCATTGCGATAAGTAATGATAAAATTATAGACGAATGAATGGAAGGAGCGCTGAAAGGTGAAAATTGCTCTGGTGGTCAGGGGGTAAAACCCCTCAGTTGGGAAGTGGTTAAAAGGCATTGTATGACAAGATGTGAAAAATATCACCTAGAAGAAAAGGGCAATTGCATATGGGCCAATGTCTCAAAAGTGGAACTATGCCTGGATTCATAATAGAAACCAAAAAGTGATATAGGCCTCAATTCACTAAGCTTTATCGAACACTTTATCAAATGTTTGATAATTTACCTCATGAGTAAAATCTAATTTGGAATTCACTAAGGTGTTATAGATTTACTGAAAGTTTTATCGATACAATGTTGATGTTGAATGTTGAATAATAAAATTGAGGCCATAGTTGGTTACAACTGTAACGATTGTGGAACTTTCTCCGTGATCAGCGCACAACGCGTGCGCTGACACGGCGGAAATCCTCCACAAGCGTATATTTGCAGGCACCCAGCAAAAGGTGCTACGCACCTGTAGAGGGAAATTCCTGTCGGCAGATGGCGCTGGGGAGTGCAGAGGAACCAATCCTCTGTACCTCCACAAGTGCCAGACAGGAATTGTACGAAGCGCAGAACGCAATCGCAAGAGAGGCGATTGCGAATGAGATTGAGAAAAGGGACAGGTTGTATGTGTGTGCGCCAATCCAGTCGCCACCTCGCGACCGCGCACACACAACAGCAGATATGAAATAGGAACGCGATCGCGAGAGGTGCGATCGCCAGACGTGACACAAGGCAGATCGGAATAGAATATGAGGGTAGCAAAGGCACAGCAAATAATACAATAAGGAGATACGGAAAATAACAAACGCTAGCTAACCGCGAACACCGCACTCATTCGCAACAGTGCACGCGGTTATGCGCGGTCTCCACGTGATAAGCACAATAGAGACAAGCACGCCTAACTAACCATCGACAGACAAACATGAAACAGAGGACGCGAGCGCTTGCTTAACGGTTACCTCACCGAGCCACCAGCAAGCGTAGCAGACAAGACAGACACACGAAAACAGGGACAAGCGAGAGATAGGATCCACAGCACTAGCGAAAAGTGGCTAGCGCGATCCAGGTACAGAGTAGCAGAACAGAAGGATCCTCAGCGCTAGCGAAAAGTAGCTAGCGCGATCCCAGGAGACAGAACAGAAGAGATAGCTGGTAGCAACCGCTGCACCAGCTATACTCCAAGAACAGAGATCAGAACCATTTTCTGTCGACCACCTTTGGGGCAGGACAATGGCAACAGGCAAGACAAGACAGAACAGGCAATACAGATAATACAACCTGACTGGGCTAGAAGGGGAGCCTAAAGCAACCCCCAGGAATTAACTATACTAGATAGCAATGGCTGACACTCCAGCAGTGTCCATCAGGAACAGACCATGGAAAGGAAATGACCAGCAAAGCCTTCTGGGAAACATAAAGCTCTTATAGTGCCAGTCATCAAAGAAGGCAGGTAGGGGATTTGCATAACGAATGTATGCAAATTCCCCAGCAAGAGAACAGACCAGAACTTGCAATGGAAAGACAGGTCTCTGTTCCAGAGTCCTGCAGCATGCAAACCTAAACAATGGTCAAAAGGCTGCCTGCCTGAGCAGGCAGCTGAGCGGATTCTCACAGTACACCCCCCCCCCCCCCCTCTAGGGATGGATTCCAGACATCCCTCAAAACTGGTATCATCACAAAACTCTAACTGAAGACTCATGAAGGTCGGGGCAGCCCGACAAGGCCCAATTCCAGAGTCAGTCCATCCGAAACCGACCTCATCGGAAGCAGAAGCCACCGAAACATGCCCATCAGCACTACAAGTCTCAGCGTAACACCCATCAGGACTGTGGACACCAGAGAAGAAGCCATCGACACCCTCCAGACAATACCCACCACCTTCCAAGGAGCGTCCAAGAATACCAAACCTGCCGCAGTACCTGTTCGAAGTGTCCCTTACAACACCAAAGCCATTGCTGATCGTATTCAGGGCACCAAGCAAAACCTTTCCCGGAATCTCCCAGAACGCCTTGAAGCTCTGCAGAGATCCCAAGAAGCCAGAACGCTCACCAGGCTCACATGGAGAACCACCAAGAACCCCTATGGAACCTATGATCATTCCAGACTCAAAATTAGCAGGACACCCATCAAGATCAGGACTTTCAGGAACCACTTCTGGGCATGCAAGCAGGCAGGCTATATCGGAACATGTCTCCACTGAGGAAGCATCTGAGTACGCTGGTAACCGAGGCACACTTGGGCTTTCTGGGTCACAGAGCACATCGGGGTACACTAGTACAGGAGAAACCTCAGGACATGTCGGGGAACTGCCAACTTCAGAGTCCGACACGACAAGACCAAAACCAGTACCGGGCAGAAAATCATCACGAGTAAAGGTCACAGGTACTGGTCTTTCAAAAGAAGACTCGGACTCAAATTCAGAATTTTCTGTAACTGTAATATCATCATTGACTACACATGAATGAAGCTCCACAAGAGCTGCAAAAGTAGTCAGCAAGGCAGCAATGCCTACGGAAGAGGGTAACACCTCAGAAGGACTTGGGGGGCAGGAGACATCTTCTACAAGTTCTACACCCTTTGGGAGGAACTCGGAGACCTCCAGAACATCAAACAAGACCTCAGGAACATCATTTTTCAAGTTTTCTAAGAAGGATTCTGTACTATCCATGTTACAGGGCAAAACTGGAACTTTATTTTGGGAACAGGGCAGATGTCCCAGGGAAGGTTCCACCATAAACTGAGACTGAATTTCATCATCATGAGTGGAACGTACAGGAATATTCACTGGACCACACACTGACTCCCTAACTTTAATCTCGCTGCACCCAGAATTCTGCGTAGCAGTCAAACTAGCTTGCAACTCCAAAACTGCAGAAAGACAGGTAAAAATAGCAGCAATACCTAGACGAGCCTCTAGGGGCAGGGCAGGAGATATTGTACAAGGCAATATTGACTCATCCAGAGTACAGGGTGGAGAGTCAGAACTTTCTTCAAAGCAAGAAAGGGACTCCCAAATGTCAGTGTGATTGGACATCGTTTTGTTATTCATGGTACAGGGCAGGTTCAGAGAAAGCGTCTCTGAATAAGGCAAAGAAGGTTCAGCATCAGATTCACAAAACCGAAGCGCTGTCTCACTCTTAGATTCGGCTAACAATGTCAAATCCGAGGAGCCAGGACACAAAACTTGCGAATCAAAAATCACTTTAGGTTGTGAAACTGACACTTCCATAGCGCAAACCTCCGCGATCTGCGGAGCAGACTGCAAGGCATCCAGGACCGAAACGCTGGAGCAACTGTCCCCAGGCAACGGGCCCTTACAGGTGTGAACAGGGCGAGACAGAGACTCATCTGCAGAAGAAATAGTGACATCAACAGGGCAAACATTATTAGGCATATTAATTTTACTTTTGACGCTGCATAGTCGAGAACTCTTCCCCATAGCAGGGTCACAGACGGAAGATCTCAAAGATCTGTTACTAAATGACAAAGGATCCCACACATCCTTGAGGAAACCGGCAGACTCATGCCGATCACAATCTGCAGGAACATCCGAGAAACAGGCATCAGATCGCACAGATTCAAACTGCACACTGTCAGGAGAGAATCCTTCAGGATTCGCACAGGAATCAACCACAGCGGCACACTCATTCATTTAAGATTGCACAAAGTCAAGACTCTCATGCTTTACCCCAGAAAGGCAGGAACAATCATCCGACAACGATGTCTCTTTATTGGAATCAATTGGTTGGTGTGTGTGCAACTCATCCAAAATCGTTTGCTATACATAGATCACCAGATTCACATCATCCTTGTCACATTCATCGGAATCAATCAGAAGATACATTGAATCGAGACAAGCATTCAAGACATTTTCGCTTTTTGCGATATAAAAATCGCAAAAGGCTTTCCAATCAAAATCGAATTCTTCCAGCAAGGCCCCAATATCCCAGGAAGCAAATGGGGGTTCAAACAGGCCAGTATCCAAATAATCTCCATAGGGGTGGAGTTCAGGAACAAGAACAGATTGTTTAACTGCTTTAATATAGTGTGCGATCCTACCTATAGCAGGATCCACATGAGCTTTGGATTGGGGCAAAAAAGCCGGAGACGGAACAACATCATTACAAACATCAACAGGGAGTGTTTTATTCCGATGCTTGCGTTTTTTAGTTTTTCTCTTTTTAGCCACTTTGCATGTCTGCTGTTTAAAACCTGAAGTGGCAACAGACACATTGAACTGATTGTCATACTGAAAAGTTTTGCATGGAAGGGAAAGATCAGCTGACTTATCAGCAGCTACACACTCAATCAGAGCAGGTGGCAAGCCAGGCAGTTTAAACCAGTGAGAGAATATCACTGCAAGAAACTGATACAGATTACCATTCCAGGAATTGATTTTTAACAAATCATATGCCCAGGTGATCAAATCGTCTTTTAAGAGCACATAGACAAAAAGAAGAGCCGACGTGGACGGATCAGAAATCTGAAAGGTGGGATTCAGACAAAACCTCACACATTCAGAAAGAAATTCCGCCTTGGTCTCTGAATTTAGCCTTTTAAAGCTCTTAAAGACACAGGACCCAAACGCGACAAAATCGTACAAATCAGAAATTCCGTCTACACTGGGGTTTTGGGTTAGGCTGGTCATTCTGTAACGATTGTGGAACTTTCTCCGTGATCAGCGCACAACGCGTGCGCTGACACGGCGGAAATCCTCCACAAGCGTATATTTGCAGGCACCCAGCAAAAGGTGCTACGCACCTGTAGAGGGAAATTCCTGTCGGCAGATGGCGCTGGGGAGTGCAGAGGAACCAATCCTCTGTACCTCCACAAGTGCCAGACAGGAATTGTACGAAGCGCAGAACGTAATCGCAAGAAAGGCGTTTGCGAATGAGATTGAGCAAAGGGACAGGTTGTATGTGTGTGTGCCAATCCAGTCGCCACCTCGCGACCGCGCACACACAACAGCAGATATGAAATAGGAACGCGATCGCGAGAGGTGCGATCGCCAGACGTGACACAAGGCAGATCAGAATAGAATATGAGGGTAGCAAAGGCACAGCAAATAATACAATAAGGAGATACGGAAAATAACAAACGCTAGCTAACCGCGAACACCGCACTCATTCGCAACAGTGCACGCGGTTATGCGCGGTCTCCACGTGATAAGCACAATAGAGACAAGCACGCCTAACTAACCATCGACAGACAAACATGAAACAGAGGACGCGAGCGCTTGCTTAACAGTTACCTCACCGAGCCACCAGCAAGCGTAGCAGACAAGACAGACACACGAAAACAGGGACAAGCGAGAGATAGGATCCACAGCACTAGCGAAAAGTGGCTAGCGCGATCCAGGTACAGAGTAGCAGAACAGAAGGATCCTCAGCGCTAGCGAAAAGTAGCTAGCGCGATCCCAGGAGACAGAACAGAAGAGATAGCTGGTAGCAACCGCTGCACCAGCTATACTCCAAGAACAGAGTTTAGAACCATTTCCTGTCGACCACCTTTGGGGCAGGACAATGGCAACAGGCAAGACAAGACAGAACAGGCAATACAGATAATACAACCTGACTGGGCTAGAAGGGGAGCCTAAAGCAACCCCCAGGAATTAACTATACTAGATAGCAATGGCTGACACTCCAGCAGTGTCCATCAGGAACAGACCATGGAAAGGAAATGACCAGCAAAGCCTTCTGGGAAACATAAAGCTCTTATAGTGCCAGTCATCAAAGAAGGCAGGTAGGGGATTTGCATAACGAATGTATGCAAATTCTCCAGCAAGAGAACAGACCAGAACTTGCAATGGAAAGACAGGTCTCTGTTCCAGAGTCCTGCAGCATGCAAACCTAAACAATGGTCAAAAGGCTGCCTGCCTGCGCAGGCAGCTGAGCGGATTCTCACAACAACAAAACAATTCAGAGTTTGGAATTTGGAACGTAGCGATTAAATCCTCGTGAGAGGGTAGTTTATTGTTTACAGTGACATGATCAAGCATCAAAATACCTTTAGTTTGCCACCAGAGAAAAGCTCCTGGTTCAACTCCCGCAGTCCTGGGAAGTCTGGGTTCCCTATAAATTCTGTAAGTGGGGAGGCATATGACTGTAAGTGAAATTTAAAACGGGTTTTGCACCAGACTATAAGGGTATGACTAGTTACTGGGGATCCATGGGTAACAGGGGTAGGAAGAGGTTTACGCTACCAGACCAGGGCCCCAAGGGAGTATAGTGCTATAATCTTATTCTCGATATTTACCCAAGAGGGGGTATGAAAGCCGGCGTTAATTAAAGGGAGTTGGGCTAGCTGAGACACCTTATAGTATTTGAGAAGGTTCGGTACAGAGAGACCACCATCTGAATTGTGCCACATCATTGTAGCTTTACTTATATGTGGCCGTTTATTGTTCCATATGTAACGAAAGATAGCACATTGAAAGGAGATAATATCGTCTGTTCTAACAGTGATGGGTAAGACCTTAAAATTAGGTAATTTGTGGGAGCAGCATCATTTTGACTGCTGTTATTCTACCAGACCATGACATTTGTGGGACATCCCAATCTAGAAGATCCTGTTTCAAATTAGCTATCTGCTGAAAATGATAAGTATTAGCTATAGACTGCCACGAGCGAAAGGGACATTACAAAATAATATTTCAGTTTTATTAACATTCACCCTTAATCCCGACAGATCTCCAAAGCAAGCCAGTACCTGAAGTAAAGGGGGAATTGAGGAAAGGGGGTCAAGCGAGTGTGAGGAGGACGTCATCAGCAAATAGAGATAAATTGGGTTCAGAAGAATTTGGGGATGCTGGTGTATATATTCAGCTAAAGGTTCAATAGGCAGGGCAAAGAGGGCAAGTGAAAGGGGGCGGGCCCTGTCGAGTGCCTCGCATAATAGAGGAGGAGGAAGGTTGAGCACCAGATATGTTGAGGGAAGCAGATGATTGTGAATATAAGTTTTTGATGATATGATATTAAAATAGGGGCCTGAAATACAAGCATTTTGTATAACCTTAAACACATAGGACCATTCAAGAGTGTCAAATGCTTTTCCTATATCGATAGTTAATACAGTGAGGGGAGTTTTAGAAATGTTAGCGTGTTGGATAAGGAGAAAATTACGTCTGATATTATCTGAAGTCTGACGAAAGGGTATGAACCCTACCTGATCATGGGAAATTAAGGCGGGTAAGTACTTGTTCAATCTGGCTAGCACACATTAATTTTTAAACCAGGTTAGTAGTATTTTTAGCACCAACCCCTGGGTGTATTCTCAAGGGACTGCACAGCCCAGGAGCCCAGGGGTGTGTGCAAGAGTGGAGGTGACATCAGCTCATCTGACATAGCTTACTCTAAACAGTACAAAGTTATGCGTGCAACACCACACACACACACACACACACACACACACACACACACACACACACACACACACACACACACACACACACACACACACACACACACACACACACACACACACACACACACACACACACACACACACACACACACACACACACACACACACACACACGAGACACATGAGACACACCCCAGAATATTCCACTTTGTTACCTTCAGTGAAAGCAGCTCTCATTTACGAAGTATTTTTTTTGCCTTTGGGAGTGTTCAAAGAGCAGAGTTTCCACAATGTATAGTTCTTCTTTCAAACATAGACAATCTTGGCATTATTTTTTTTTAGGACAGATAGGGCTTAATTCTAATGTTAAACATTTAATCCCACACATTACAAAAAAAAAATCCATAAAAACAAAACAAAATTTTGAAAAAAAAAAAACATTTTTTCACTTTGACGCTACAAAAAATATTTTAAAAGGGGAGTCAACATGTATTTTTTTCAATATCTCTATAAAACTATTTTTTTCAATATCTTGAGTGTAGTGACGCCAAATTTGTATATTTGGTGTCACTACACTCAAGACATTGAAAAAATAGTAAAGGGTTGCATTAGCAAGAGCTTTTAAAATCACCAGCGTTTAGAAAAGGCTGCTAGTAGGTTTGAGCCCTTATCACTGTTTTAGGAAATCTGCTACACTCTGTATCTTTAATTATGTCCACTGCTGAATTATGTACACAGTTAGGCCAGGAATTGCTGCAGCACTTTAAAATTGCCACAGCGCTGTTTGCAGCGATTCCTAGGGCGTTTGTGATCGCAATTTCCCCACGCCTGGGAGTGCTGTACAGTAAACACTATGGCGCTTCCGATTTGCGATTTGTATCTTTATTATACTTTCAGACGTCCTTCTTCCATCTGTTGCCCCGCACCCAAAATGAAGGGCTCATAGGTGCTTCTCTAGGGCACTTAGAGAAGCACCTGTGACCTCTTTCTTTAGAGGGCGGGGCTGCGGACGGAAAAAGGAAATCCAGACAATGGGTGAGTATTTCAAGTTTTATTTTAAGTGCGATCACTCAGCCACCCAAAGCGCTGCATAATCGCTTCAATAAACTATTTATGCAGTGCTTATATTTTTTGCATTGAGTGCAAACATGCTCAAAATGCTGCATGTCCTGTGATTGCAATTACCCCTAATGGAAATCGCACTAGTGGCTCGTACCCACTTTCATTGGCAAAGCAGTTTTTGGAATCGCCGGCGATCCCAAAAACGCTGCCTACATCGCCTTAGTGGGTTCCAGTCCTTAAAGTCCCTTACTACTATTAAGTGTGCAGAGAGGTATCCTTTCAGCCTATGAAAAGCTTCCTTAAAAAACTGATCCTGCATTGTCTGTGGGGCATATACAGTGGGTTGCAAAAGTATTCGGCCCCTTGAAGTTTTCCACATTTTGTCACATTACTGCCACAAACATGCATCAATTTTATTGGAATTCCACGTGAAAGACCAATACAAAGTGGTGTACATGTGAGAAGTGGATCGAAAATCATATATCATTCCAAACATTTTTTACAAATCAATAACTGCAAAGAGGGGTGTGCGTAATTATTCGGCCCCCTGAGTCAATACTTTGTAGAACCACCTTTTGCTGCAATTACAGCTGCCAGTCTTTTAGGGTATGTCTCTACCAGCTTTGCACATTTAGAGACTGAAATCCTTGCCCATTCTTCTTTGCAAAACAGCTCCAGCTCAGTCAGATTAGATGGACAGCATTTGTGAACAGCACTTTTCAGATCTTGCCACAGATTCTCGATTGGATTTAGATCTGGACTTTGACTGGGCCATTCTAACACATAGATATGTTTTGTTTTAAACCATTCCATTGTTGCCCTGGCTTTATGTTTAGGGTCATTGTCCTGCTGGAAGGTGAACCTCCGCCCCAGTCTCAAGTCTTTTGCAGTCTCCAAGAGGTTTTCTTCCAAGTTTGCCCTGTATTTGGCTCCATCCATCTTCCCATCAACTCTGACCAGCTTCCCTGTCCATGTTGAAGAGCAGCTCACCCAGAGCATAATGCTGCCACCACCATATTTGACAGTGGGGATGGTGTGTTCAGAGTGATGTGCAGTGTTAGTTTTCCACCACACAGAGTTTGGATTTTGGCCAAAAAGATCCATTTTGGTCTTATCTGACCAGAGCACCTTCTTCCACATGTTTGCTGTGTCCCCAACATGGTTTGTGGCAAACTGCAAACGGGACTTCTTATGCTTTCTGTTAACAATGCCTTTCTTCTTGTCACTCATCCATAAAGGCCGACTTTGTACAGTGCATGACTAATAGTTGTCCCATGGACAGAGTCTCCCACCTGAGCTGTAGATCTCTGCAGCTCATCCAGAGTCACCATGGGCCTCTTGACTGCATTTCTGATCAGCGCTCTCCTTGTTCGGCCTGTGAGTTTAGGTGGTCGGCCTTGTCTTGGTAGGTTTACAGTTGTGCCATACTCCTTCCATTTCTGAATGATCACTTGAACAGTGCTCCGTGGGATGTTCAAGGCTTTGGAAATCTTTTTGTAGCCTAAGCCTGCTTTAAATTTCTCACTTTATCCCTGACCTGTCTGGTGTCTTCTTTGGACTTCATGGTGTTGTTGCTACCAAGATTCTCTTAGACAACCTCTGAGGCCCTCACAGAGCAGCTGTATTTGTACTGACATTCGATTACACACAGGTGTACTCTATTTAGTAATTAGCACTCATCAGGCAATGTCTATGGGCAACTGACTGCACTCAGATCAAAGGGGGCCGAATAATTATGCACACCCCACTTTCCAGTTATTTATTTGTAAAAAACTTTTGGAATCATGAATGATTTTCGTTCCACTTCTCACGTGTACACCATTTTGTATTGGTCTGTGACGTGGAATTCCAATAACATTGATTCATGTTTGTAGCAGTAATGTGACAAAATGTGGAAAACTTCAAGGGGGTCGAATACTTTTGCAACCCACTGTATATCAGTTGGCTGATGGTGTAATGGTTAAGGGCTCTGCCTCTGACACAGGAGACCAGGGTTCGAATCTCGGCTCTGCCTGTTCAGTAAGCCAGCACTAATTCAGTAGGAGACCTTTGGCAAGTCTCCCTTACACTGCTACTGCCAATAGAGCGCGTCCTAGTGGCTGCTGCTCTGCTCTGGCGCTTTGAGTCCGCAAGGAGAAAAGCGCAATATAAATGTTATTTGTCTTGTATTTGTCTTATATTGCATAACCTAAGAGAGCCATTAAAGGGGAACTGAAGTAAGAGGTATACGGAGGCTGCCATATTTGTTTCCTTTTAATCAATACCAGTTGCCTGGCAGCCCTGCTGGTCTATTTCTCTGCAATAGTATCTGAATAACACCAGAAACAAACATGCAGCTAGTCTGGTCAGATCTGACTTTAAAGACTGAAACACCTGATCTGCTGCATGCTTGTTCAGGGGCTATGGCTAACAGTATCAGAGGCAGAGGATCAGCAGGGCTGCCAGGCAACTGGTATTGCTTAACAACAACAACAAATAACATTTGTAGAGTGCTTTTCTCCCATAGGACTCAAAGCGCATAAGCATGGCTCAGACCATCGTGGTACAGAGGAAGAATTTTATAAGTCCGGAAATGCCAGGCTAAACAGGTGGCTTTTCAGTCTGGATTTGAATAGCTCCCGGGATGGTGCTGTCTTTACTGGGTGTGGCAGGGAGCTCCAAAGAGTAGGGGCAGCATGACAGAAGGCTCTATCTCCAGATTTTTTGAGGTGCACTTCCTTAAAAGGAAATAAATATGGTAGCCTCCATATACCTCTCTCTTCAGTTCCCCTTTAAGAGAGCCTTGAATATCCTACTGTCAGGATCTTTATATTTCCTTTGAACATCAAAAGAAAAGAAACACAGTTTGTAACAAAAATGGTGACCCCCTGGCCTTGCAGGCATAAGTTGTACAATATGTTCTTGTACAGTATAGGCCTTATCAAGATATCGGCCTAATGGCAAACAATGGGCTCTATTCACAAAACTTCTCATAAATTACTTGTTTATCACCTAAGTGATAAAAATAACCTTTCAGCACATTTAAAAGCAAAATAATTACTTAAAGTAAGTTGTTCATGATTAACTTCATTCCAATATTACTTTTATAACCTTAATTACATTATATTTTTGCTCTTTGGGAGCTTCAAAAAGTAATAGATAAGGTAAAAACAGAGAAAAACAGGTTACAAAAGTTGCAGACCTCTGCCTGAATACTTACCTTGATACTGTCTCCTGATTCTGTACTTTTGCCCATCTAAACTGTTGCCGACCTCAGCCTGAATACTCACTCCGATTTTGCCTACTGATTTTGTACTTTGTCTATCTGATCTGTTGCCGACTCGATTGCCTGACCATTCTTGTATTTTATAGCAGTGTCAGTTATGCCTTCTGCTGTCACTGTCTGTAGTTGTACGACGTTCCCCTGCCTGGGAGCATCGAACATCTGTCTGTCTGCTAGTGTCCCTCACACACTAGCAGATCGTTACAGATATACTGTATACAACAATATGCAATAACACAGATCACACAATTTATACAATGGCGTACACATGAATACTGTATATACAGGAGTGGATAAACCAAATCGACATACAAGAGACAAGTCAGACAGGCAGTAATCAAACCAGGTAATCAGAAAATATCAGTAATACAGGCAGTAGGCAAAGAGAATAGTCGGACTAGCAAGGGTCAATACCAGGAGTTCAGAGTACAGGAACAAGGATCAGGGAACATGGGAATAATGGCTAGAGTCACAACACTGCAGGAATACCAGAATGATCTAGCAATGTGCTGCTAGGAAGTCCACCCTTAAATATGCAGCACATTGATCAGGTGACCGTCCAGAATCTCCTCATAGTTCCATCTGCTGGCAACCCGGGGAGTTGCACAACTCCCAGCAAGACAAGAGCCATCTGCTGGTGGACAGAAGAAGTCTGCACCAAAGTTCACCAGTGCTGCAGCCAGCAGGATTACAAATGCATAGAGCCTGACAAGTAGTCCCCATTTAACAAACTATATAGGGACTGTAGATCATTTCTTAACCTGAATTTGTATGCAAGTCAAAACACTGTGCCTCCTTTATCCTCTGCGCCTCCACTGCCCCCTCATGTGGCTCCAGTGTCTGTCTCTCTCTGTGTCACCTCTATCCCCCTGTGCCTCCAGTATTCCCTTCTGTGCCTCCAGTGTCTCCCTACAGTCCCCTCTGTGCCTCTTTCTGCTCTTGTGCCCCATCTGTGCCCATTCCTATGCTTCGGTGCCTACTCCTGTTGTTCTGTGCCTATACCTGTCATTTTGTGCCATTCTGTGCCTTCTCCTGCCATTCTTTGCCCTCTCTGTTCCTCTTCCTGCCATTACATGCCCCTCTGTGCCTCCTCCTGTCTACCTGTGCCCCTTTGTGCCTCCTCACCATTCTGTGCCTTCATCTGTCCCCTATGCCGCCATTTTGCCTCCTCCTATCCCCCCCGTCCTTTTGACCTGTTTGCTTGCTGCCACTGACCCCCCTCCTCATGCCGCCAGGGCCCTCTCTCCCTTCCAATGATATACTATGCAATTCTGGGAGGCTCTCTACAGTCCCTGTGGCTGTGGCCTTCATTGCAGAGATGAGGTCATTGCGTCTAGTGCCACGTTCATATTGGCAGGTCATTGAAACCTCACATGTTTGTAGAGGAAGGATTACCTACTTTTTTTTTTTTTTAAAACAAATTTTATTTTTTCTCCCAACAGATGGATATACAGAAAGTCACATTGCTTGGTACAAACAGAGCGATTACAGGAGATGCGTTGCTTTAAGCTTACTCATAACAAACATTTGTTTGACTCCAAGCTGGATACAAGTGACAAAATCTTAATTTCCCATATATCCTCCCCCTCCAAATCCTGACCCCCCCCCCCTCCCCCTTCCCTTCTGTCATCTCAGAGAGTTTTTTGTCCAAAGAAAAAGAAAAAGAGAGAAAACGGACTTTTATGTTATGTCCAGTCTACCCAAGGATCCCTGCAGGTGTTCTGTGAGATACCATTTTGTATTTTTGAAATGTTCCATTAAGGTTTTAATCTCAGAGTCTTTAAGGGTTGCAAGAATAAAGCTTTTCCACTTTTTAAAGAAACCCGCTGTTTTCTTGTCTTTGTGTATAATGGAGTCCAACCTGTCCTGGTTAAAGAGATGCTGAAGTTCTTCTTGTACATCCCACACGGTGGGGACATTTGGGTAAATCCATCTATTGAAAATGACTTTGCGCGCAGCCACCACAATCAGATGTGCCATTTTGCTCACACCTGGTGTAGTCGCTGCAGCAGGGTCAGACCCCGCGGTTTCAACGTAATTGAACAAGAGCATAAGCGGGCATGGATAAAGTTGGAGATTGCACACACGTTTAATATATAACAAAACACTGTCCCAGAATACTACTATTGATGGACAAGACCACAAACAATGGAACAGATCAGCATCTTGTAGGGAACACTTGGGGCATCTTGGTGAATAATGCGCAGGGGGTGACCGGTATTTTATGTTAAAAGCATATTTTGCCCGATGTATTAGTTTGAGCTGCGACTCCCTCCAGTTTTCCCCTGGAACCAATTTATGTACTAACCTGTACCCCTCAAGGATTTTCCTTTCTATGTTTTCAACTGGGAGATCTTTCTTCCATTTGGAAAAGTTGTGCTGGGCTTTAGTTTCCATATCTATTTCTTGTAATTTAGCGTGTATTTCAGATAATGATTGATGTGGTCGGTGAGGGGAAAGAAATCTATCAAAAGAATTCAAAGTGGCTATGGATTGTATATCCTTGATTTTGCTATGCACATACGACTGTAGTTGGCCATAGTATAAGAAATGATTTCTTGGCATTCCAAATTTTGCTCTGACCTCCAAAAATGATAAGAGTCTCCCCCTGCGCAAGTCACACAGCTGCCCAAGGTTTTCAACCCCCCTATCCAGCCAGGACAAGAATCCCCCATGAGCAAGGCTGGCTTGAAAGCCTGGCAGGCCCCACAGTGGCATGTATTTCGAGATTTGCTGTGGTGTTGTATATAATTTCCTGAGGGCTCTCCAGGCCACCACCATATCTTTAATAACTCTGCTATTTTTGAGTTTGGGGGGCATGTATTTTTGAGGGGTGTGTAGTAAGCCAGTCAGTGACCATGGATCAGAAAAGGACGCCTCAAGGGAGTAATTTGAGTAGTAGCTAGTTTTATTTATCCAGTCCCTCACATGTCTGGTCAGGCAGGCCAAGTTGTAGCGGCGGATATCTGGTATCGCCAGACCCCCCCACATTCTAGGAAGTGACAGCTTGGAGAGAGCTATCCTTGATTTTTTGCCCCTCCACAAAAATCTAGTGAAGGCTCTATTCAAATCTTGGATGTCCTTGTGTCTCAATAACAGGGGTATGGTTTGTAAGGGATAAAGCAACCTACCAAAAGAAACTGACTTGATTAGTGCCGCCCTCCCCGAGAGATTAATTGGTAAATTTTCCCAGCTAGCTAGTTGACGTATTAAGTCCTTAATTAATGGGTCATAATTTAGAGAGTATAGCATATTTGGATCTTTGTGAATTTTTATACCTAGATATGTAATCACCAATCTGACTTTGACTGGGAGGTGTGTCAGGGCATATCTGGGCGCACAAGGGGATAGATAAAGCAGTTCAGATTTAGTTATATTTACCTTGAACCCACTCAGAGAGCCTACCTCGTTCATAATTTCAAATATTTTGTCGAGCTGGGTTTCTGGGTCGTTTAAAAATAGCAGGATGTCATCAGCGAACATGGCTTGAGAAATCATCTCCTCACCAATTTTTATCCCACCTATCTCTTTATCTAACATCTTAGTCAGAGGTTCCAGTGCCAAGTTAAATAATAGGGGAGACAGAGGGCACCCCTGTCTAGTGCCTTTTTGTAATATAAATTCTTCTGATAGGAAGCCCGGGGTATAGACTCTAGCTATAGGATTGATATGCATGGCCCCAATTAATTTCCTGATTTCCCCTTGGATATTCATTTTGTCTAATATTTTCTCCAACCAACTCCAGCCAACATTATCAAAGGCCTTTTCGGCATCAATTAACAGCAGAGCATACGTTTTGCCCGATTTAGGATAAGCTCTGACGTGGTCTTGGGCTATCAATACTTTGCGAATGTTGGCTATAGCAGATCGGTGTCGAACAAAACCTACCTGGTTAGGACTCACAAGTTTAGGGAGCAGATCGGCTAATCTGTTAGCCATTATTTTTGAAAGGATCTTAAGATCCTGATTTATTAAGGATATAGGGTGATACGATCCTGGCTCCAGAGGGTCTTTGCCATGTTTTGGAATCAATTTTATGTAAGCCATGTTCGCTGACGAGGGGTATTGTCCTTCCTTGAGGATCTTATTAAACAAAGAAACAAGATATGGGGCTAGTTCCTGTTTCAAGATCTTATAAAATTCGGGGGTGAACCAGTCTGGTCCTGGAGCCGTTCTATTTGACAGGTTTTTAATTGTGGCGCATACTTCTTCTGGAGTTATTGGTGCATTTAGGGCCGACAGTTCCTCTTCCGTTAATGTCGGGAGGGTGATACCATCAAGCCAGTGTGGGGTTGAGGGGTTTGGAGTTTGAGCATCAGGCTGCTCATATAGGTTTTTGTAGAATTTACCAAAGAGGGAATTTATAGCTTTAGGGTCATTAAGGATCTGACCTGATGGGGATCGAAGGCCAGTGATCACAGTACACAGTTGAGGGGGTTTCGACATTCTAGACAGGAGGCTCCCCATTTTATTTCCATATTTATAAAAGTATAGATCCCTATACGATTTTAGGTATCTCTCTCTAATTTTATAATCTGCCTCTGATTTTTGTTTTGCTGTCATCCATAGTAAACGTGATTCGGGGGTGGGATTACTTAGAAATGTTTTGTGGCCTGAACAAAGTTCTTCAATAGATAGCATATAGGCTTCATGCGACTTCTTCCTCTTAGCTGCTATATAGCTTATGATTCTACCCCTGAGTGTCGGTTTAGCTGCTTCCCAAAATAAAAATATGTCCCTTATGTGTGAAGAATTGTCATCTTTATACTCCCACCACCATTGTAAAAGCAGTTGGGCAAATCCTTCGTCTTCATATAGGTGAGAGGGGAACCGCCGTCTGTGCCTTTAGGGATTATGGTAGAAAATGTCATTTGTATGGGTGCGTGATCTGATATTACCAGGTCCAGAATCTCCGTCTGAGTTACTTGAGACATCAATGAGGGAGTAACAAAGAAGTGGTCCAGGCGAGACCATACATCATGGGGTATGGAATAAAAGGTATATTCCTCGTTATCTGGGTGTAAGGCCCTCCAACTATCACATAACATTGAGGATGATATATATTCAGTTAATATTTGAGATTTGGTAATAGTGGGTTTACTGGCAGGTGTTCTCTTGGATCTATCTTCCAGTGTATTCATAATAGCATTAAAATCTCCTCCTTGTACTATCTTGGTATCCCCCAGCATTAATATCTCATTTCTGATCGTATCATAAAACAGTTTATCTTCCTCATTGGGGGCATATACATTAAACAATATAAGTTCCTCTCCCGCCAAGCGTAGCCTGATCCACAGCCACCGTCCCTCCCCGTCAGATTTATGATCCACAATCTGCCCCTGTAAGGATTTATGGAGTAATGTTAACACCCCAGCTTTGCGCCCTTGGGCCGGGGAGCCAAAGACTTGTCCCACCCAGGATTTGGACATATATTTGAAATGATCTTGTGATAGATGACACTCTTGGATCATAGCTATGTCTGATTTAATCTTTTTTAAATGACGAAGTACTATTGAGCGCTTTCCCGGGGACCTTAGCCCTTTAACGTTCCAAGATGTTATCTTAAGTGACATGGGTATGACGTGTCATGGATCAGGTCAGCTGGTTTATTACATTTCACATTTACCATATGAGCTTGTTCCCACTCCCGAGATGACAGAACCCTCCCATAACCCCCCCCTTTATCCCCCCTAGCCCCTTCCCCAAATGACTTGAAGTTTGGCAGTGGAGCTGGTCTGCTCCTAGAAAACTCCATGAGGATTAACGATCGAGTCAGTTGGGGAAAAAAACAAAGAGCTAAAACAAAACAAACATAAACAAAAGCATAGCTACTTGACTCCACTTCTTCCCTAAACGTCCTCTTCAGAGTAGCTCCAAATCGATGCTCCGACCAGCGTCACATCCTTAGCTGTGTATGATAGCGAGACGCTCCTTCTCCCATTAAAAATATATGGAAAAGAACTGTGGAAGCCGTGAACTCAGAACTGTGAACGAAAACAAGATAAATCAGGCTTCAACTGTTGGCACAGGGAGATGAGCTAACTTCAGTATGGCAGCGCCCCCTGCCATCTAGCAATAAACAATGCAGAACAGATAGCTTGATTATTTCAATCTGGATCAGAACTGTTTCTTCTTAAAAAGGTGAGAGCATCAACTACTGAGTGAAATATATGTGTTTCATCTGCGTCATCTGTAATTCTCATTACAGCAGGATACTGTAGCGCAAATTTCCATTTCTTCTCGATGCATAATGCACATGCTGGGTTGAAAGCCTGGCGTTTCTTAGATACCTCAGCCGAATAGTCGTTGAAGATTCGGATCTGTGTATTTTGATGCTCAAGCGGGTGATCTAGATCTCTGTATGCCCGCAGTAGCTCGTTTTTCTCTGCAAAGTCCAGATATCTGGCCAGTACCAGACGTGGAGGGCGTTTATCAGATGGGGGCGCAGGGGTCCCACTCTGTGGGCCCGTTCTACTTTGCAGCCTCTCTTGAAGCCCAGCATCTTGGGGAGTGTGGATGCACAAAAATCTCGCAACGCTTGGGCTGTCATGGCTTCCGGGAGTCCCACCACCCTTAAATTATTGCGCCGTGATCTGTTTTCCAGATCTTGTAATTTCTCCTGCATCAATTTATGCTCGGCTCTCAGCTTCTTATCCTCTTTCGCTTCTTTAGCCCTGTCATCCTCTATTTTTTTAATGCATTCCTCCGCGTGATCTAAACGCTGGTCATGGGCCTTCACCTTAAAGTTTATCTCCTTAAGCGAGTGGTCTATAGCTGCTTGTATCACTCACTGCAGTTCCGGAGCAAGTTTCTCCACTACCGCCGCAGCTAGGACCTAGTAATCTATGCCCCCTCTCCCTCCCTCACCTTGTTGTAGAGCCTGGGTGTCCTGAGAGAAGTCTCTTGCTGGCGGGGAGGGAGGGTCGGGTTCGTGTGCTGGAGAACATGCCTGCTCTGGCTGTGTGGAGGAAGGTGCGGCGGCCATATTGGATGCTGCCTCCTCCGCGCCGGGTGGTTGTTTTGTTGTGGACCTCGTGAGATACCGGTCCATGAGGTGGGCGGATGGCGACCGGAGGGTCTATCTAGCTCCAGCGGCAAGTGTCGGCAGGCGGGGGCGCCTTTGATGCGCTGCGGATCGCTGGAGGGAGTCTCGGTCAGCGGAGCTCTGGCCTCAGCCTCCTTCCATCCAGGCGCCGGATCCGGAAGTCGGATTACCTACATTTATATGCCAGAGTTTAATTGCATGTACATGACCACACTGGGGTTACCATTTTCATGAAAACAGGAAGAAAGGAGAGAAACCTATCCATGCAGCCTGAGTAATTTGTACCTGAGACATTGGTGAATGGGACTGTGTTATTCCTACTGATGCAACTTCTGGTTTGAAAGGATCAAAGTCAAGGTCTAGTAATGATTCTTCTTTCCTTTCTTCTGTGGTGTCATCCATCTGTAAGAAAAAAAGTGTTTAGCCATGAACCTTTTACTTTTCACCACCATAATGATCTTGAAAAGATGAAGTAAAAGTCTACAACTTTGTTCATTTTGTAATTTTTCATTATTCAAGGAAAGTATTAAAACAATGTTGGTGCCCAATTCCAGTTTTAGTTGGAATGGGTAAGGATTATAATTTTTTGCCAAGCTGCTCTGGTTGTCTGTACCTTCTACTGAATAGATGTTCTTTCCTGAAACCTCCAGGAAATAATAAAAAACAAATCTTTGGGGTCCTGAGTAACAAGTGGAAAAACATGCTAGATAGTTCTCAGCTGAGGTGGCCTGTTGGACCTGCCCGCTCCATCGTGCGTGGCATGGTCGGCCCTCTGCCCCTCTCCATAGCTGAGTCCTAAACCTGGCAGGTGACAGAATTTGAAGGTGTGTACATATCCTAATTGATGGCAATAAAAACTTGATTTTAACAGTACAAAAAATATTCTACCTTTCCTGCCTTTGTCCTTACTGAAGAATTTTAAATACTTTTCTGTTATAGGAGGAAGTCAGGGAGATTATCCAAATGGTAACATGGGCGGCAAATATTAAACTGTTTTCTACAGTACCCAAAGTTAAATTCTTAAAAACAAAAGCAAGGAAAAATGGGGGAAACAAAGTGGAGGGAGGAAGGAAAAGTAAACCTTGCATAAAACCATTAGGCAGTCTCACCAGGTGGACATGAGAGTTAGTTCCCAGAATACAAATCTAAAGTTGCTACCTGAATCTACGGGTCCAAGACAAACAGCACTGTGATATTTGTATAGAAAGATAAGATAGTGTTTATAGGTCATATGGTGCTGTAATATTTTTTTTAGGATGGGACAACAACGCTGTTAGCCAATATGACCAAGTTTAGAAGGTCTCCTGCTGTCATCTCCTAGATCAAGGATTCAATGGGAAAATGTACATACAACACCAGAAAAACTGCATACCTCACATCCCCATGGCCCAATTTCTACCAGATTTAATACATGCATCCTAAATGGTCTTTGTAATGGGCAGGAGTGCTGTGACCAACATTAGAAAGACACTGGCAGTGATGGAATATTGTACCAGTGTTCTACCCAGGACTATTTAGGTGGGCCGTCTGGGTGTTTTGAAGCCCCACCAGGCTGCCATAAGTCGGTGCTGGGGGTTGTGATTGGCTGGGGCATCTCACATGATTAAGGCATGTCATTATTGGCAGGGGGCAAGGCGTCTCAGCCAGGAACAGTGTCGAGCAGTGTGGGGTAGGGGAATGCTAGGCCTGAGTAAAGAAGCTGACCACCTACCCCCCCCCCCCCAAACCCCCTAGCCACCAGCCTAACCACCTACCCACCCACCCCACTAGCCACCGGCCTGACCTACCTACCCAACCCTTAGCCTGACCTACCTACCCACCCACCCCACTAGCCACCAGCCTGACCTACCCACCCCACTAGCCACCAACCTGACCTACCTACCCACCCACCCCACTAGCCACCAACCTGACCTACCTCACTAGCCACCAGCCTGACCTACTTACCCACCCACCCCACTTTAGTGTAACCCTCCCTTTCCACCCAACATGACCTTAGGGCCCTTTTCCACTAACTGCGATCCGCTTCAGAATGCAGATTGCAGCCGTTTTGATGATCACAATGAGCACCATGATAACATGTTAATCGCGGTGCTCATTTCCTACTAGCATGCATCATTTTTTTCCAAAGCGCAATTGTCGGGAAATCGTGCTCTGTTCCCAGCAGCTATTTGGCGCAATCACGGGTTAGTGTAAATTGTAGGTTGTGTGATCGCAGCACAATTGCAATTGCACTTCTTAGTGGAAGAGAGGCCCTTACTTCCCAACCCGGCTACTTTATAATGCCACCTGGCTGAAAAAAAATTCTGGGGAGAACACTGTTGTAGGTTGTGAACTCAGGAGGTACTGTCAGAGGCCTTCTTAGCATCCAAAGCCGAGAAGGCCTTCGACAGCGTAAAATGGATTATGGCTAATGAACGTTTTTGAGACGTTTGGTTTCTCTCAATTTTCTGTCTTATACTTGTCTTATACTGGTATCATGCATGCTCACCCTGGGCACAAATATCCTTAAGTCAACCTTTTGGGGGGGGAGGGGTGAAGCAGGGATACCCCTTGTCTCCACTCTTGTTTAACATAGCCTTGGAACCATTGCTGAGATCCTTTATTCAGAGTATATTTGAGGGGATACAGATAGAGACAAAGAGGATATTCTCAACATTATTTTCTGATGATGTGCTGGCATTTATGGCGGATCTGGATAGAGACATGAGTGCATAAGTAACCTTATGACACATATTGAATTTTTCAGGTACTCTTCTGGTTTTGCCATTAACTAAACTAAAAGTGAACTACTGTTCCTGTTGGCTTCACGAGCACATGAACCTCATCCCAGTTTGGATTCATTGAGGATTAGATATAACTGTTCACATATTATTCACATATTACATACCTGGGTATCAATATCCCTAGACAAATAGACCAATTATATGGTCTTAATTTCTCACCCTTAATTCAGAATATTTTAAAGAAGTTACAAACTTGGGAAGCTCTCAGTTTTTGTTTAGTTTTGGTAGGTAACAATAACCCCTATAAACACTGCCCCTTTTGCTCAAGCATAGGGATACTGAACTCTTGGAATCAGCATTGATGCGATCCCTATGGAAGTCCAAAAAGCCCAGAATGGCATTATCAAAACTTAAAGCTACTATCACACATGTAGGCTTAAAATCCCTGACCTTAGAATTTATAATTTGGAAGCAATCTTTTGCCACATCAGGGATTGGATTGGTGAGACCAGCTATTATACATCTATTAATGTTGACAAGGTTTCAGTTGCCCCTTTTTCCCTTAAAGGAACTCTACATACCCCACTTAAGTGTTACCCCAACATCTAAAAAAATAACCTTCTTCTGAGGGATACTCTAATTGTATGAAGGGAGGTTAGAAAAAAGTATGGCCTTCCTGGTCACTTGGCGGATATGATGCCATTTGTAAGAAACAAGTTTTGTCCCGGGGAGCATGCATTTAGCCTATGCTAATTGGGTGTCGCTTGAAGTCGGACAATTGGAAGACCTGTTAGACCCAGAAGGCAAATTGATATATTTTGAAGCGGCAGTGGCCAGAGGCACTATTCCCCCTACTCATACCTTTTACTACAACCAAGTGAAGAGCTAAGTCCTGGGGACCTTAGGAGTAAATGGCAAAATAGCATCTAATTCACACTTTGACAATCTATTGTGTGATTCTAAAGGGAAGCAGTCTTTATCCTTGCTCTTATCGTTTCTAAGGGAAATGTAGACCTAGACTAACAAGCTGACACATCATTGCATTCCAGCGGATCTGGAGGTGTGTTTAGCTTCTAAGGGCAACAATGGTTAATTTGTATATATTCAGCACTGATGCACTGGGTGACATCTCGAAGCTCACGCCAACCTGAATTATCGCAAGTACTTTCTGTTTTAGGTTTTCCATAGCATTTTAGTAAGGGGGCTTTAAGGACCATTTTAGTCACTTGCACACTCAAAAGAGTTCTGATTCACCATGAACTTGCTAGTTAGTCTGTACCTCTGGGTGTTTAAAGTCCTACTCCATACTACTCCTACTCCGCACTGATGAAGACCAACCAGTCTGAAACAGTCTGCATGCATGTTGGATTATTGTGGCTCTGTTCAATTAACAGCTGACACATCATTGCATTCCAGAGGATCTGGAGGTGTGTTTAGCTTCTAAGGACAACAATGGTTAATTTGCATATTGCTAGCTCCAACCTGAATTATCGCAAATACTTTCTGTTTTAAGAAAGCAAACTTTTGTTTTTCTAATGGAAACTAAGAAACGCAATAGGGGGATTTCCCAACACTTGCAGAATTGGGTAGAGGTAGTGAAAGTGTCTAGGGACAAAATCACTGAATTCATTAAGTGTGCATGGTCTGAGATAGTGAAGGTTGTCTTGGGAAAACACTGGTGGGAGACGGACCTAAAAACAGTTTATAGTGCATACATCCCCATTGTAGGGCCTTAAAGACATATTAAAATGAAAAATCTGACAAGGTGCCCAAAATGCCAAGGTGCACCGCACAGCGCTCAATCAGCAATTGCTTTGAGCGTGCTAACATAGTTAGCACCCTAGTTTGCACGCCCAAAGTCTTTAGGTGTGCTAACTAGGTTAGCACTGCTTTGTGAATCAGGCCCATGGTGTTATTAGCAGCAAAAAAATCATTAATGAAAATGTGGCTAGATAATCTCCCACCAATACAGGTGATTTGGGTGAATAGTTGAAACATCTCCTCCAGATGGAATGTCTGAGTCTGGAGAGATAGAAATCCAAATCTGGGCAAATTCTTTAAAACTTGGTAGGCTTTCATAGAAAAGACATATACAAGAGACCAGGTGATAAGCTTGATGAGATTATTTGAAAATACTTGTAAGGCAAAACTGGTGAGTATCAGGGAAAGTTAGAGATTTGAAGGTTAGGAAGATCTCATATGTCTAGGGTGGGGGCAGGGGTGACCTAGGAGGAGACAGGGGGGCACATAGAGTGCCTGCATGTTCTTGTTATGTTTTGGTTTAGGGTTAAAAAATAATGGTTAACTTATTATTGCTTAAGACAGGCGATAAAGGTTTGAGTGTCACTGGGTCAGATCATGTCTACACTATGTATGCTAGAGGGTCAAGGGACACTGGCAGAAGATGTTCCTAAGGGACTATATTATTATTATTATTATTTATTAGATTTATATAGCGCCAACATATTACGCAGCGCTGTACAATAAATAGGATTACAGACAATGATAACAGGGGTGACAGAACAATACAGGTAACAGACCATAGATACAACAATACAGGTAATAGCAATAAGATACACAACACAATGCAGATAATAGTACAATGCCAGATCATAAACTGGAATGGTAGTAGTAAAAAATTACCAGTTCCAAATTCTGGGTAAAATGCACTCAGTCAAGTATGATACACAAGGGGAGAGGGCCCTGCCAAAGGCTTACAATCTAAAGGGAGGGGTTGGTGACACAAAAGGAGGGGGTGCATCAAGAAGTTATTGGCAGAAAGGATTAGGGTAGTGTTGAGTTGATGTAGGCCTCCTTGAAGAAGTGAGTTTTGAGTGCTTTTTTGAAGGTGTTGAAGGTGGGAGCGAGCCTGATGGGCAGTGGGAGAGAGTTCCACAGGATAGGGGCAGCTCTAGTGAAGTCCTGCAGTCTGGCATGGGAGTGTGAGATGCGTGGGGTGGTTAAGAGGAGGTCGTTGGAGGAGCGAAGTGGGCGGCCAGGTGTATATCTGCTGACCAGGTCAGAGATGTAGGTTGGGCAGGACTTGTGTATGGATTTGTATGCCAAACATAGGATCTTGAAGCTCATTCTGAAGTGAATTGGAAGCCAATGAAGGGATTTGAGTAGGGGAGTCGTGGAGACAGAGCGGTGGGAGGAGTAGATGAGTCTGGCTGCTGCGTTCATGATGGATTTTAGGGGGGCGATGCGGTTTTGAGGAAGGCCTGACAAGAGGGAGTTGCAGTAGTCCAGGCGGGAGATGATGAGGGCATGGACAAGGAGTTTGGTAGTGTCTGGGGTCAGGAAAGGCCGGATCTTGGAGATGTTGCGTAAGTGGAAATAGCAGGCTCTAGCTAGGGTTTGGATGTGGGAGGTGAAGGAGAGGGCCGAGTCCAGGGTGACCCCCGGGCAGCGAGCTTGTGTGGTTGGATGAATGGTTGTGCCATTGACAGTGACATAGAGGTCAGTGGGGGGTGAAGCAGCATGGGGCAGGAAGATTAGGAGTTCAGTCTTATCCAGGTTTAATTTTAGGAACCTGGCAGACATCCACGATGAAATAGCTGAGAGACCAGAGGATACCTTCTCCATGGTGGTGGTGGAGAGGTCAGTGGTATGGAGGTAAATCTGGGTGTCATCTGCATATAGGTGATAGTTGAAACCCAGAGAGGAGATGAGTTTTCCGATGGAGGCGGTGTAAATGGAGAACAGCAGGGGACCAAGAACAGAGCCTTGGGGGACCCCAACTGAAAGTGGGAAGGAGGTTGAGGAGGAACCATTGAAGGAGGTCTTGAAGGAGCGATTTGAGAGGTAGGAGGAAAACCATGCTAGGGCACGGTCTTGGATACCCACAGATTGCAGGGACTGGAGTAGCAGGGAGTGATCAACAGTGTTGAATGCTGATGAGAGGTCTAGGAGGAGAAGGATAGTGTATTTTCCTTCGGCCTTGGCAAGCGTGAGGTCATTGACGACCTTGGTGAGGGCAGTCTCGGTGGAGTGGCCTGGCCGAAATCCTGATTGTAGGGGGTCAAACAGGGAGTTGGAGTCAAGGTAATGGGTCATGCGTTGGTGGACTAAACGCTCCAGGAGTTTAGATGCAAAAGGGAGTAAGGAGATGGGGCGGTAGCTGGATGGAAGTGAGGGGTCTAGTGAGGGTTTTTTAAGTAGGGGAAGTACAGTGGCCTGTTTGAAGTCAGAGGGGAAGGTACCCGTGGAGAGGGAGAGGTTAAACAGAGTGGTGAGGACAGGAGCCAGAACAGGGAAGTGAGGACGGAGGCATTTGGATGGCACAGGGTCTAGGGGGCTGGAGGTGGCAGGAGAAGTGGCAAGGAGACGACTGACTTCGTCCTCTGTGATAGGAGTAAAGGCAGTGAGTGGTGGGTGGGGTGGGGAATCGGTATTGGTGAGGGAGGAAGAGGTGGTGGAGTGGAGGCATGAGATTTCCTGTCGGATGCTGGCTATTTTGCCGGTAAAGTGGGTGGACAGATCAGTGGCTGAGAGGGCGGAGGTGGGGGAGGAGTGCTGGGGTTAAGGAGGGAGTTGAAGGTGGCGAAGAGGCGCCGAGGGTTGGAGGCTTGAGATCCGATCAAGGCAGCAAAGTATTTTTGTTTAGCATCAGTTAATGCGGTATAGAACAGCTGCAGGTCGGCCTTGCACGCCAAGAAGTCGGAGTTACGGCGGGATTTCCTCCATTTGCGTTCATAGGTGCGTGTCTGTTTTTGGAGGTTGCGAGTGTGTGCATTGTGCCAGGGCTGGGGGTTGATGGGACGGCTGGGATGGAATGTGGGGGGTGCAGCAATGTCTAGGGCTGCTGAAAGGGCCTGGTTGTATTTGGCCACGGCTTGGTTTGGGCAGGTAACATTTGGGAGGGTGGAAGTGAGGGAGTGGAGGGGGTTGGCTAGTGCAGTTGGGTCTAGGTTATGCAAATCTCTCTGCCAACGACCTGAGGGTGGTGGAGGGTTGGGGGAGCATGATGGGGAGATGGAGAAAGTGAGAAGGTGATGGTCGGAGAGGGGGGAAGGGTGTGATGTCCAGGTTGGGGAGGGTGGCGGATTTTGAGAGAATCAGGTCGAGAGTGTGGCCAGCGCGGTGGGTGGGGGAATTGGTGTGTTGGGAGAGGCCAAGACTATAGAGATGCTTTGTATCAACCAGAAGGGAGGTCTAAATACCATGTGTGGATGTCACCTCCTCTCAATCCTTCCGATTTAGGCTCTGACCCAAGCTGCAGACCTTTGAGTAAATCTGCAGATCCATCTACTTGCTATGTTTTGTGATTAGTCCTGTTTGATCACATAGTTACTTGATTACTATTATGTTTATTAACACAAGAAATTGTGATTTAGCTTAAAAGTCATTGTATGACTTACTTCACTGTGTGTACATTTTTATTATGTTATATCATCAATAAAAACAGTTTAAAAAAAAACAAACATAAAAAACATTAGGCAGGGTTCACATTTATTAAAATGAATGTGCAATTTGAGAATTTGTGAAAATACATTTGCCACAGATGTAATGTATTTCAATGATATTGCTTTGTACAGTATTTCTGATTGTGAGCAAAATTACATAGTTACATAGTTACATAGTTATTTTGGTTGAAAAAAAGACATACGTCCATCGAGTTCAACCAGTACAAAGTACAACTCCAGCCTGCTCCCTCACATATCCCTGTTGATCCAGAGGAAGGCGAAAAAACCCTTAAATGGCATGCTCCAATTGGCCCCAAAAGGGAAAAATTCCTTCCCGACTCCAGATGGCAATCAGATAAAATCCCTGGATCAACATCATTAGGCCTTACCTAGTAATTGTAGCCATGGATGTCATTCAACCCAAGGAAAGCATCTAAGCCCCCTTTAACTGCAGGTATAGAGTTTGCCATAACGACTTCCTGTGGCAATGCATTCCACATCTTAATCACTCTTACTGTAAAGAACCCTTTCCTAAATAAGTGGCTAAAACGTTTTTCCTCCATGCGCAGATCATGTCCTCTAGTCCTTTGAGAAGGCCTAGGGACAAAAAGCTCATCCACCAAGCTATTATATTGCCCTCTGATGTATTTATACATGTTAATTAGATCTCCTCTAAGGCGTCTTTTCTCTAGACTAAATAAACCCAGTTTATCTAACCTTTCTTGGTAAGCGAGACCTTCCATCCCACGTATCAATTTTGTTGCTCGTCTCTGCACCTGCTCTAAAACTGCAATATCTTTTTTGTAATGTGGTGCCCTGAATTGAATTCCATATTCCAGATGTGGCCTTACTAGAGAGTTAAACAGGGGCAATATTATGCTTGCATCTCGAGTTTTTATTTCCCTTTTAATGCATCCCAAAATTTTGTTAGCTTTAGCTGCAGCGGCTTGGCATTGAGTACGATTATTTAACTTGTTGTCGATGAGTACTCCTAAGTCCTTCTCCAAGTTTGATGTCCCCAACTGTCTCCCATTTATTTTGTATGGTGCTAGACCATTGGTACGACCAAAATGCATGACTTTACATTTTTCAACATTGAATTTCATCTGCCATTTATGTGCCCATATAGCCATCCTATCCAGATCCTGTTGCAATATGACACTATCTTCCTGAGAGTTGATGATTCTGCACAATTTTGTATCATCTGCAAAAATAGCAACATTGCTCACTACTGCATCCACTAGGTCATTAATAAATAAATTGAAGAGCACTGGACCCAGTACAGACCCCTGTGGGATCCCAGTGCTAACAGTCTCCCATTTTGAGTATGATCCATTGACCACAACTCTTTGTTTTCTGTCCATTAGCCAGTTTCCTATCCAAGCACACAGACTCTTCCCCAGTCCTTGCATCCTCAACTTTTGCACCAGACTTTTGTGGAGAACAGTGTCGAAGGCCTTAGCAAAGTCCAAGTATATCACATCTACAGCATTCCCAATATCCATATTAGCATTCACTACCTCATAAAAGCTGAGCATGTTAGTCAAACAGGACCTGTCTTTAGTAAACCCATGTTGATGCTGAGAAATAAGATATTTTCTACTATGAAGTCATGTATAGTATCTCTTAGTAACCCCTCAAATAGTTTGCATACAACTGATGTTAAGCTTACAGGTCTATAATTTCCTGGATCAGATTTTTTGCCCTTCTGAAATAATGGGAAAACGTGGGCTGTACGCCAATCCACTGGGACTCTGCCAGTTGAAAGAGAGTCACAAAAGATAAGATAAAGGGGTTTATCTATAACTGAACTTAATTCCCTTAGGACCCGAGGATGCATGCCATCCGGGCCAGGTGCCTTGTCTATTTTTAATTTATTTAGTCTTGCCTTTACTTCTTCCTGCGTTAAGTATTTAATATTACAGTTAGAAGATTGAGACTCTTCCGCCTCTGTAGTTTGCAACAGTGCTGTTTCCTTTGTGAAGACAGAAGCAAAGAAAGCATTTAATAGCTCTGCCTTACCTTGGTCATCCACCATTGAGTTCCCACCCTCATCCTTTAGAAGTCCTATACAGCCAACCTTTCTTTTTTTAGAGTTGATGTACTTGTAAAACTTTTTTGGGTTAGATTTGATATCCCTAGCGATTTGATTTTCAGCTTCGATCTTTGCCAGCCTAATTTCTTTTTTACAATTTTTATTGCACTCCTTATAATTGCTGAGTGCAGCCTCGGTCCCCTCCTGTTTTAGGACCTTATAGGCATTCTTTTTCCTCTTCGTTTTATCTCTAACCTTTCTATTCATCCATAGAGGCCTTTTTTATTCCTAGACATTTTGTTTCCATATGGGATATACATACTACAATATTGATTGAGAATACGTTTAAAAACTTGCCATTTCCCTTCAGTGTCCTCCCCTTGTAGCACATTATCCCAGTTCACCAAACTTAGTGCCTGCCTAATTTGATTGAACTTTGCTTTTCTAAAATTCATAGTTTTAGTGGTCCCGCTGCCCCGTGGCCTATCAGTCACCAGATCAAACGTTATCATGTTGTGATCACTATTTCCCAAATGTTCTTGAACCTGCACATTTGATACATTATCTGGTCTATTAGAAATGATCAGATCCAGTAACGCATTTCCCCTTTGTGAATTTCCGTTTGTGAATTTTCTGTATTTAAATTTCGGGCAGGCCATACACTGTGTTCTTGGCCTCATTGCCCAAAAGAGTGAATCAGCTCTATTCTAGACAGGCCAATTAGTAGAGACCATTTTGTCCACCTATTAGACAATAAACCTCCTCAATTATCTTACAAAATACACATATTGGTGCAGTTTATTGCCAATTCGTACAGAATCAGTTAGCCTCAATGTGGCGTACAGATAGTCTTAGCATCTCAAGACTTTGTGATAGAGTTAATACAATTATGCTATATTACAGAATAATACAATAATCTCAGATAAGGTGACCATGTGTGAAAATAATTGGAAACCATGGACGGACAGACATGGCTCCTCATCAACTAGTTTTGTTTTGAATTCCTAATTGATAATGTACTCTCATTATTCAAATAGTTCAGATTACAAACTCACTTTTTCTGTGTTTTTCTTTGACACACCTATAAGTCTACAGTCATGGACTAAATTGTTGGTACCCCAGAATTTTTTCCACAAAATCAAGTCTTTCTCACAGAAAAGTATTGCAGTAACGCATGTTTTGCTATACACATGTGTATTCCCTTTTTGTGTATTGGAACAAAAAAAAAAAAAGGAGGAAAAAAAGCATACTGGACATAATGTCACACAAACCTCCAAACATGGGCTGAACAAAATTATTGGCGCCCTTTCAAAATTGTGGAGAAATAAGATTTTTTCAATCACATGATGCTCCTTTAAATTCACCTGAGGCAAGTAACAGGTGTGGGCAATTTTTTTTATAATTCTTTTTATTGAAATTTTCAAGATAAAACAAAAGTTAACAAACTTTACAAAACAGCCCTGACCTCCAGCACACGAAGGTGAGGAGACAGGTTAAATCCACAAGAAGGAATGTACAGTATTTCCATTTGTCACATATTTTTACATAAAGAACATCATTAGGGAGCAAAAAATCTGGTGACCAGTTCTTTATGTACATTGTGAGTTTGCCAGGAGCCAGAGACATTACCCTTTTTACATAAGAGCCTCATGGCAGGAGTAAGGTATTATATCCTACCACATCAATTAAATTCTGTATATATTAGCAGACTAAAATATAAGAACTATCACAGAAATCGAAGAGAAGGTATTCATGTATAATTATGCAGTGTCTCTGTTAGAGGTCGAGAGCCCCCACACCTTTTTAACCTATTTTGGTTCCTGGACGTAGTTTCTACGTCCAGGAACCATGCGCGCTACCGCGCGCCCCCGCGGCCGATCGTGCGCGTGCACGCGCACTCCCGGCCGCGGATTCGGTAGCCATGGAATCAATGTATCGGGCTACGGAGCCCGATCATTGATTCCTCTGCCCCGCTGAAAAAGCGACAGCTTCTCTCGGAAGCTGAGCTTTTTCTGGCCGTCTTCTTTCTGATGCGTCACTCTAAGCACGTGCTACACTTAGAGTGACGTCATGTAAACAAACTCATGGCCGCCATCTTGTGGCCAAAAAGTAATACTACACCTGAAAAAAACAAACAAACAGAATTAACACACACTTACATTATAAATCTATTGTTTACCTCCCACCCTCCCAAAAGTACCCAAATAAAATGTTTAGTATTAAAAAAAACAAACCATTACAATAATAAAAAAAAAAAACATGTAAATATTTACCTAAGGGTCTAAACTTTTTAAATATCAATGTAAAGATGAAATATTTCTATATTTTTTTTATTTTAAACTTGTAAATAGTGATAGATGCAAAATGGAAAAAATGCACCTTTATTTCCAAATAAAATATTGTCGCCATACATTGTGATAGGGACATAATTTTAACGGTGTAATAACCGGGACATATGGACAAATACAATACGCGAGTTTTAATTATGGAGGCATGTATTATTTTAAAACTATAATGGCTGAAAACTGAGAAATAATTAATTTTTCCATTTTTTTCTTATTCTTCCTGTTAAAATGCATTTACAGTAAAGTGGCTCTTAGCAAAATGTACCCCCCAAAGAAAGCCTAATTGGTGGCGGAAAAAACAAGATATAGATCAGTGCATTGTGATAAGTAGTGATAAAGTTATAGGCTAATGAATGGGAGGTGAACATTTCTCACGTGAAAACGACGGAACCTGAATGGGTTAAACTTAGATGGGCAACCCCTTGCTATATAGGCGGCCTTGTATAGATGAAGGAAATTATTGACCAATTGTTTCCAATAGTGGCAGGATGGAGGGGCCGGTTGCTTCCATTTCAGGACAATTGCTTTCCTATAATAAAATAGCAGTAGGCCAATCAGATGTCTCTAAGGTCTAGAGGTGGCAAGAATTTACACATTACCTAACATACAGGTCACGGGTTCGGGTGTAATATGAGTCTTTGTGATGGAGCTTACAAATTCACATACTTCCCTCCAAGTATCGGCAATCGGGGGACAATCCCAGAATACGTGAGAAAAATCAGCTCTATCAAGACCGCAGCGCCAGCATGAGCTGGAGCCCTCTCTGTTAAACTTGCTTAATTTATATGGGGTCAGATAAGCCTGATGGATGATTTTAAATTGAATTAATTTGTCTCTGGTTGATATCAAATAGTCAAAAGGCTTTATTAACGTATCTTCCCAATCCTCATCGTCTAACGTGGGTATCATTGTGAGCCAGGGTTGCTTATAAACTGTAACGTGAGGTTCAGTAATTAAAATTATGCTTTGGTAGATTGCTGAGAGAGCTTTTGTGAGATTCTCATTTATAATTATATCCTCTATAGCAGAGGAAAGAAGCCTGACCGGCTCTCACCCAAACTGTGCTGCGTATGCGTGTCTTAGCTGCAAATACCTAAAAAAGTAGTTGTTTGGGAGTGAGAAAGTAGTTTTAAGAGTGTCAAAGTCCATTAACTCACTATTTAGGACAATATGTTCTGGACAAGTTATCCCTTTCCTAATCCATAAAACTGGGTCAGGGATCTTAAAAAATTCTGGTAAAGTGGGATTGTTCCAGAGTGGAACCCTTGGAGAGAAGGAATTACTAGATGGGGAAAACCAAGATTGGACAATACTCCAAGCCCTTAACACTACTTTCATGTTGATGGTTAAAGGGTACGGTGCCCGCGTTCCTCTATACAGTATTTGAGCAAGTGCCTCATAAGAACCCAGGAGGGCTGCGTCTAGAACTATTGAAGCATTTGTCTTATCTTGCACAAGCCACCAATGGGCCGTAACCAGCTGGCTAGCCATAAAATATTTATAGAGGTCCAGGGATGCCAGGCCCCCCTCCGTCCATGGTCTCTGGAGTTTTTTAAGACTAAGTTTCAGAGTTTTATTGTACCAGATGAAGCTAGGCAGAAGTGAGTTGAGCTGTTTAAAAAAGCTTTTATGTAGCCAGATTGGGCAGTTTCTGAGTAAATATAGATATTTAGGGAGGAGCTTCATCTTAATAAGGTTAATTCTCCCAATCAAAGAGAGAGGGAGAGCCTGCTACCCCAGGAGCCTCCTTTTGGTGTATTGCATTAGTGGTAGTATGTTGTCAGAGAAGTAATCTGCAGAGTTACAGTGGTGTGAAAAACTATTTGCCCCCTTCCTGATTTCTTATTCTTTTGCATGTTTGTCACACTTAAATGTTTCTGCTCATCAAAAACCGTTAACTATTAGTCAAAGATAACATAATTCAACACAAAATGCAGTTTTAAATGATGGTTTTTATTATTTAGTGAGAAAAAAACCCTTCAAATCTACATGGCCCTGTGTGAAAAAGTGATTGCCCCCCCTTGTTAAAAAATAACTTAAAGGTGGTTTATTACACCTGAGTTCAATTTCTGTAGTCACCCCCAGGCCTGATTACTGCCACACCTGTTTCGAACAAGAAATCACTTAAATAGGAGCTATCTGACACAGAGAAGTAGACCAAAAGCACCTCAAAAGCTAGACATCATGCCAAGATCCAAATAAATTTAGGAACAAATGAGAACAAAAGTACTGTAATTGAAATATATCAGTCTGGTAAAGGTTATAAAGCCATTTCTAAAGCTTTGGGACTCCAGCAAACCACAGTGAGAGCCATTATCCACAAATGGCAAACACATGGAACAGTGATGAACCTTCCCAGGAGTGGCCGGCCGACCAAAATTATCCCAAGAGTGCAGAGAAAACTCATCCGAGAGGCCACAAAAGACCCCAGGACAACATCTAAAGAACTGCAGGCCTCACTTGCCTCAATTAAGGTCAGTGTTCACGACTCCACCATAAGAAAGAGACTGGGCAAAAACGGCCTGCATGGAAAATATCCAAGGCGCAAACCACTTTTAAGCAAAAAGAACATTAAGGCTCGTCTCAATTTTGCTAAAAAAACATCTCAATGATTGCCAAGACTTTTGGTAAAATACCTTGTGGACCGACGAGACAAAAGTTGAACTTTTTGGAAGGTGCGTGTCCCGTTACATCTGGCGTAGAAGTAACACAGCATTTCAGCAGAAGAACATCATACCAACAGTAAAATATGGTGGTGGTAGTGTGATGGTCTGTTTTTTTTTTTGCTACTTCAGGACCTGGAAGGCATGCTGTGATAGATGGAACCATGAATTCTACTGTCTGAAGGAGAATGTCCGGTCATCTGTTCGTCAACTCAAGCTGAAGCGATCTTGGGTGCTGCAGCAGGACAATGACCCAAAACACACCAGCAAATTCACCTCTGAATGGCTGAAGAAAAACAAAATGAAGACTTTGGAGAGGCCTAGTCAAAGTCCTGACCTGAATCCTATTGAGATGTTGTGGCATGACCTTAAAAAGGCGGTTCATGCTAGAAAACCCTCAAATAAAGCTGAATTACAACAATTCTGCAAAGATGAGTGGGCCAAAATTCCTCCAGAGCGCTGTAAAAGACTCGTTGCAAGTTATTGCAAATGCTTGATTGCAGTTATTGCTGCTAAGGGTGGCCCAACCAGTTATTAGGTTCAGGGGGCAATTTCTTTTTCACACAGGGCCATGAGGTTTTGAGTTGTTTTTCTCACTAAATAATAAAAACCATCATTTAAAACTGCATTTTGTGTTCAATTAGGTTATCTTTGACTAATAGTTAACGGTTTTTGATGAGCAGAAACATTTAAGTGTGACAAACATGCAAAAGAATAAGAAATCAGGAAGGGGGCAAATAGTTTTTCACACCACTGCATTTGAGACAATTATTCCTAGATATTTGATTCTGGTTGCAACCTCTAGTTGTGTTTGTACTGATAGTATGGTTTAAAGGAAGTATATTGGACTTTCCCCAGTTTACATTTAAACCAGTATAAGATGAAAACAGTTTAAATAGCTCTAAAGATTCCTTTAAGGGAATCCACGGGGTCCTCTAAATATAGTACCATGTCATCAGCATATAGGGACACCCTCTCGTCCAGCCCCCCCAGTCAAAAACCACAGATCCCAGGATGCTGACGGACAGCAGCAGCAATAGGTTCCATGGCCAACGCGAAGAGGGCCGGAGAGAGGGGGCATCCCTGCCTAGTGCCCCGTTTTAGCGGAATGTCCTGCGACAGGTCTGAGCCAATCTTGATATTAGTGCACGGGTGCTTGTATATGGTTTTGAGCCAGGATACCAGCCGGGGGCCAAACCCAAATTTAGAGAGAACGGCCCACAGGTACTCCCACTCCACTGAATCAAAGGCCCTTTGTATGTCTAAGAACTCTAAAGCACGGGGGGAAGAAATCTTTTCTGAGGCCTGGATGTGGGTATATATGCGCCTCAGGTTGATGTCAGTAGTCTTATGGGGCATAAACCCTGTCTGGTCCGGATCAACTATGTCTGCTATGTATTTGTTAATGCGAGTAGTTAGTATTTTAGTTAAGATCTTTAAGTCATTGTTAAAGAGTAACTGTCAGGCTGCAGAAGCTAATTTAAACCTCTATTCTCCTGTGTTAAACAGTTTAGAAGGAAGCCATAAAGGCATTATTGAAGATAAAAATCTCTTTTACCTTTGATGTGTTCTTATCAGAAAAGCTGTTAGACCTAAGAGGACGCAAGCCGCATACTATACTGCAAAGCATTCTGGGGCCCTCCCCTCGGCTGCTAATGAGACGTTTCAGCAGCTTGTAACTCAGTCCAGCGTGTAGCACTGATAAATCTCCGGGGCAGAGTACACTGCAGGAGTCAGCTATTGTTCCTAGCCACATGGCTCATTAATATTCACTGCACACTGTGTTGTTCAAGTAGGAGCTTATCTGTGATCAGGAAGCAGGCAGGACATGATGACACATTTGACAGAAAAACATGGAGCCTGCCATGAGCTGTCAGGAGCATCTATCTCTGCATATACTATATACAAATTCTGTGAAGTACAAACATGGACAGTGAAATGCATATGTAATGTAAGTACAGCCAATCTTTAGCTACTGATATATGTGTTTATTTTCTCTGAGACCTTATACCTAACAGCTCCTCTTTAAAAAGCGAAATAGGTCTATATGAGCTACAGTCCAGAGGATCTTTGTCCTGCTTGAGAATTAGGATAACATGAGCCTGTGAGAAAGTATTAGGCAATTCTCCAGTGCTCAGACAGTTGTTATAAAATGTTTTTAAGTGGGGAGCAAGGATGCGCATAAATCTTTTATAGAACTCAATAGGAATTCCGTCTGGACCAGGTGTTTTTTGAGGGGGGAAAGACAGGATTGAGTCTAGGATTTCCTCTTCTGAAATCTCCGCATCCAGAGCAGTGGAAATTTCCTCTTCCAGCATTGGCAGATGTATATTTGCCAGCAACGTATAATGATCAGTTGAGGGGCCCGTGAACTGAGAGGCATACAGTGGTGTGAAAAACTATTTGCCCCCTTCCTGATTTCTTATTCTTTTGCATGTTTGTCACACTTAAATGTTTCTGCTCATCAAAAACCGTTAACTGTTAGTCAAAGATAACATCATTGAACACAAAATGCAGTTTTAAATGATGGTTTTTATTATTTAGTGAGAAAAAAAACTCAAAATCTACATGGCACTGTGTGAAAAAGTGATTGCCCCCTTTGTTAAAAAATGTACTTAACTGTGGTTTATCACACCTGAGATCAATTTCTGTAGTTACCCCCAGGCCTGATTACTGCCACACCTGTTTCAATCAAGAAATCCCTTAAATAGGAGCTATCTGACACAGAGAAGTAGACCAAAAGCACCTCAAACGCTAGACATCATGCCAAGATCCAAAGAAATTCAGGAACAAATGAGAACAAAAGTACTGTAATTGAGATCTATCAGTCTGGTAAAGGTTATAAAGCCATTTCTAAAGCTTTGGGACTCCAGCGAACCACAGTGAGAGCCATTATCCACAAATGGCAAAAACATGAAGCAGTGATGAACCTTCCCAGGAGTGGCCGGCCGACCAAAATTACCCCAAGATCGCAGAGAAAACTCATCCGAGAGGCCACAAAAGACCCCAGGACAACATCTAAAGGACTGCAGGCCTCACTTGCCTCAATTAAGGTCAGTGTTCACGACTCCACCATAAGAAAGAGACTGGGCAAAATCGGCTTGCATGGCAGATATCCAAGGCGCAAACCACTTTTAAGCAAAAAGAACATTAAGGCTCGTCTCAATTTTGCTAAAAAAAATCTCAATGATTGCCAAGACTTTTGAGAAAATACCTTTCTGGACCGACGAGACAAAAGTTGAACTTTTTGGAAGGTGCGTGTGCCGTTACATCTGGCGTAGAAGTAACACAGCATTTCAGCAAAAGAACATCATACCAACAGTAAAATATGGTGGCGGTAGTGTGATGGTCTGGGGTTGTTTTGCTGCTTCAGGACCTGGAAGGCTTGCTGTGATAGATGGAACCATGAATTCTACTGTCTACCAAAAAATCCTGAAGGAGAATGTCCGGCCATCTGTTTGTCAACTCAAGCTGAAGCGATCTTGGGTGCTGCAGCAGGAAAATGACCCAAAACACACCAGCAAATCCACCTCTGAATGGCGGAAGAAAAACAAAATGAAGACTTTGGAGTGGCCTAGTCAAAGTCCTGACCTGAATCCTATTGAGATGTTGTGGCATGACCTTAAAAAGGTGGTTCATGCTAGAAAACCTTCAAATTAAGCTGACTTACAACAATTCTGCAAAGATGAGTGGGCCAAAATTCCTCCAGAGCGCTGTAAAAGACTCGTTGCAAGTTATCACAAACGCTTGATTGCAGTTATTGCTGCTAAGGGTGGCCCAACCAGTTATTAGGTTCAGGGGCCAATTTCTTTTTCACACAGGGCCATGTAGGTTTTGACTTTTTTTTCTCACTAAATAATAAAAACCATCATTTAAAACTGCATTTTGTGTTCAATTATGTTATCTTTAACTAATAGTTAACGGTTTTTGATGAGCAGAAACATTTAAGTGTGACAAACATGCAAAAGAATAAGAAATCAGGAAGGGGGCAAATAGTTTTTCACACCACTGTATGCCTCTCAGTTCACGGGCCCCTCAACTGATCATTATACGTTGCTGGCAAATATACATCTGCCAATGCTCATAGTAGTGCTGGAATCTATGGAGGATATCATTAGGAGACTAGAGCACGTCATTCGACTCTGACCTTATCTCAGGGATGTTAGAGTGTTCTAGGGGGTCTCTTGCAATATTAGCTAGAAGCTTGCCATTTTTATCACCTTTCTCGAAGGTGGCCTGTTGCCACTCAACAAGTGATGTTCTAGTGAGGTCCGTCATATGTATATTAAGGGCACGTTTACTATGCATCATATCTGCATACGTGAGATCTGAGGGGGCATCAGCAAAGGTTTGTGTGGCATTTTCTTCATTACCAATCAATAAATTCAAAGTATTGTTAAACTCCTTCCTGCAGGCGCTAATCTGGTTTATGTACTCCCCCTTGATTGTTGCCTTAAAGGCATCCCATACAGTCTGAGTGGAGGCCGTGTCAGTATTTATATCCCAGTATTGGTTGATAGCGGTTGTGATTTTCCCTGCGATAGTATCATCAGTGATCAATTTCGGGTTTAACCTCTATAGTGTTCGATTGTTAGGAGCGGGGAACTTGCACGTTATCTCTAAAGGAGCATGATCCGAAAGGCCGCTAGGGAGGTATGTAGCTGCAGACACAGAAGCCAGTAATTCATTGTTACCAAATGCTAGATCAATGCGTGAGGCAGATTTGTGTGTAGCAGAGAAATAAGAAAATGCAGTTTTTTGGGAGTTCTTCCACCTCCATATCTCTGTTAGAGATAGGGAATCTGCCCAGTTAGTTAAAGAGACACTGAAGCGAAAAAAAACTATGATATTATGATTTATATGTGTAGTACAGCTAAGAAATAAAACATTAAGATCAGATACATCAGTCTAATTGTTTCCAGTACAGGAAGAGTTAAGAAATTCCAGTTGTCATCTCTATACAAAAAAGCCATTATCTCTACGACTTTCAAAAGTCGTGGAGAGGGCTGTTTTCTGACTTTAATTATCTCAACTATTAGTTAACTATTTACTTTTCCTCTGGCAGAGGAGAGTTCATTAGTTCACAGACTGCTCTGAAAGAATCATTTTGAATGCTGAGTGTTGTGTAATCTGCACATATTAGAGAATGATGCAATGTTAGAAAAAACACTATATACTTGAAAATAAAAATATGAGAATATTTTCTTTGCTGCTAATCGTCTAGTAATTATTCATAGTACACAACCAATTCATTATATCATATATTTTTTTTCGCTTCAGTGTCTCTTTAAGTCAGTGTTGGCAGTGCGTGACTTATTGGTAGAGTCAAGCTGTGAAGTAATGATGTCATTGAAGTCACCTATAATGAGGAGCTTAGCAGGTAAGTATTTCTGGAGTCTGAGAGTTATTTCCTCCAATAGTGATTTTTGTAGAGGGGGAGGCGCATATATACCCACTATGCAGTAGATGATGCCGCAAATAGCTATGTGCAATATAATATATCTGCCATCTGTATCAGGAAACGCTGCAAGAAATTTATAAGTAAGAGATTTGTTGAGGAGGATCGTAACCCCTCTGGCAAAAGTAGAATAGGTGGAGTGGAAGGCCCTATGCACCCATGGCTTAGCAAGGGATTTGGCTAGAGTTCCATCCATATGTGTTTCCTGGATTATCAGTATGTGGGGCTTATTTTTGGAAAGGTACTGAAACATTAAAGACCTCTTGAAAGGCGATCTTAAGCCTCTAATATTCCAAGATAATATTTTTAAGGGGGTCTCCATCTTTGAATGAGATTTTCAAATTGAATACTGACTCCTGCCTTGGTAAGACATAGCTGTGACATATAAGATTGATATGGTACAAATTCAACATTCAGCATTCTTGTGGAAAAAGAACAAAAACCCTGCTGTGGTATTGAACTGGAACTACAACCGTAACCACAGCTTATTCCCGAAACCCACAAAACCAGTGTTCTGGATCAAATTCGGGAACCCAGAATAAAAATTGTAGGAGGATATCCTATGTGGGGGGTGGCAGTGGAGCAGGTAAGATGAGTCTGCTGCCTAGCAACACCTAAAATTATGAGGACTATCACTTAAGTCACAATAATTGGCATGGGGAGAACTAACACAACAGGGGGAGGCGGGACAAAGCGGATTGTTCGCAGTATATATAGACATATATTGAGCAATGCTAGGCTATACAGTGGGATTCTTATCATTGAGCAGGGCTTTACATATTGCCCCCTGGAGGATCAAACAGCACATGTGGGGGAGGGGTACGAGAGAAAGAGGACCTCCACCTTGATGAAGAAATAAGATAGAATTGTAAATGCACCGTTAGACAGCAGCAACATAATCAAATATCTAGTCGTACTGTTCCAAGGATTTGTTCCCCCTCCCCCCAATAGGGCCCCTCCTGAACTGGAAAACACCAGGGTGCTAAGAGTAGCAGTTGGGAACATTTCCGGGAGTGTCAAAATTATAAAAACCATCTTGGTCTCAAAGTAATTAAACTCACAGAGTCAAAAAGAAAAATATACGTGTCATAAACAAATCTTAGCATTTCAATATGAAATATATAGGGAAAGCAGCTGTAGATCGTCTGCAAAGTATGATGGGCACAGGAGGACAGTGTAAACCTAGTCAAAGGTCACAGGCCGTGAAATGAAATAATGCTGTGAGATGTTATGGGGCAGTAAATGGAATGTATAACAAGGTGGGGATGGTTGCCATGGAACCAAAGATCCCCGTGTAAAAATAACATACTGTATTATTAGGTACAGCCCGTGGACCTACTGGGAGAGAGGTGCTGATTATTAGCCAACACTGCCCTCCTGTGGCAAAGATAAGCAATAGCACCTTATCCACCAGTGAAGTGCCGCTGGTTCTGCTCTGATCTCACCCATATTTGGAGCAAAAACTCCTATTTCATATATAAGAAACAATTCACTTCCCAGTATGTTCCCACCCCTGGCCCCTTCAAATCCCTATGTTGCCTCGGCATTTTATTCCCTTTATGCCCCGTGCAGGTTCCCCATGCCTCATTGACATGTTTCATAACCTCAACACAGTGAAACCGTCACATAACATTAACTTTATACCCCAAAAAACAAATTGCCTGTTAGCAGAGATCACCCCTTACAAAGGTATTGTGTGCATTAAGTATATATATTCTAAACCTCAATCGTTAAAATACAACGTTGCACATACAGGAAGAATATGAGAATACTTCCCTGCTATTAGTAAGCATACAAAATGACCTCTAAAACCAACGCGAATATGAGAATACTTCCCTGCTATTAGTAAGTATACAAAATGACCTCTAAAACCAAGGCGAAATAGAAAGTTATAGCCAGTAAATTAACTAGTTGATGGACTCTCATCTTCAGTCTTCGGCATTCTAATCAGCAAGGAACATAACAAGCACAACGCAGTGAGTTATTTGTCCAAAAGTGGAACATGTTAGATCATCTCAGATTATAACCCATAAATTAATAGGGTGATTGTTCCTTTGCACCCTTAAGGTTTGCACTTCAGTTAGTCTCTTGTCTGGGACAAAGGCATTTTTGTAGGAGACACAAGCACAGTTCCTACGCAGGAGAGCCGTTAGAGCCGTTGGCTCTTTATCACATAGAGCATATAGAAGTCTTACTTTCCCGGGAATACAGAATGCAAGAAGAAGGGCGGGGTAAACTTTAAAAAGAGCGCCTTCAGAGCTGTCTATAGGAGCAGCCTCCATGTTTTAATCTGAAGTTTCTTCAAAAAAGGGGGAACAGTTCAACTAAGTAAAAAATAGATATAAGGTACCACAAAACTATCCCAAACTCAGACTACAGCAGTGCCACTTACCGACCTAGTTATGAGAGATCCATACCTTCTAGAGTTTTAGAGTGTCAACGTTCAAATAAACTGTACAAGTAGGGTGATATATTCAGGCAAAGGAAGCGTGGGTAGTAGAATTACTTAGCAGGGAGAGCTTCTATCCACTTCAAAGCCTCAGCAGGAGTTTCAAAAAAGAGAGTTTTATCCCCATCCTGCACCCGAAGCTTGGCTGGGAACAGCATAGCCTGCTGGAAAGATTGCCGTTGGCGCTGTGTTTCTAGTGTGTAATCAGGGAAAATCATCAGCTTGTTGTTCTGGAAGAGCAGTTCTCCAGCTTCTCGTGCAGCAGATAAGATCGCATCCCTGTGTTTGAAGTTAAGCAGTTTAAAGATTACTGGCCTCGGAAGCACTCCAGGGGGATTCTTCTTAATTGTCATGCGGTGGGCTCTCTCGATTACAAAAAAGGAAAAGAAGGTAGAATCCGGCAGAAGTTGCTTAAGAAGATTCTCAAGGAAAGAGACCATGTCATTACCTTCAGCTTTCTCAGGTATGCCGAGTATTCTCAAGTTATTTCTTCTGTTTCTATTTTCGGCATCCACAGCCCTATTTTCAAGCTGAGAAAGATGCTGCTGCATGGCAGGGATGGCAATGCGGTGTGTCTGGACAGTGTCTTCTAAGTCAGAGGTGCACTGTCCTAATTCCTTGGTTCTATCCCTAATTTTACTCATGTCACTTCTGAGTAGACCCAGGTTCACCTCCATGTTATCAATCTTTTGGGTGAGAGTCGACTGACACATCTTTATGGCATCTAGCAGCTCGGCAGAGTTAGGCATCTGGGGATCTTCAGCCACATGTTCAGTCAGATTGTCTCCGTCTTTGTTTTGCTTGCCTTGCGTAGCTAGTCGATGCTGGGCTGGGGTATTTGGGATTTCTTCAGAAGCTTTATTAATCTCCCCTTTATCCTTGTTTTTGGAGCTTTTCGGAGGCATGTCTGTGTAGAGGTGATATCTCCTGGGAGATCTTTGAGGTCTGGCAGGCCCACCGGCAAAAACCCAATTCTGTGAGGTGGATGCTCAGGCAGATTCTTCTTCCCTCTCCCACCCAGGTGGTGGGTCACTCCAGGAATCCAGCGTGGGACAGTAGATTAAGGGGTGAGACACAGTATATTTGGCAGCTTCAACTACGCTGAAAATGTTAAAGAATATCAGCTAAGGTGCAACCAGGCAGCGGAGCTCTGAAAAGAACGTCCTGCTACAGTGCCATGTTGGCCACGCCCCCAGGTGTGGGCAATTTAAAAATCACACCTGAACTACAGATAAAAAGGAGAGACGTTCACTTAGGCTTTGCATTGTGTGTCTGTGTGCCACACTAAGCATGGACAACAAAAAGAGCAGAAAAGGACTGTCTGAGGACTTGAGAACCAAAATTGTGGAAAAATATCAACAATCTCAAGGTTACAAGTATATGTCCAGAGATCTAGATTTGCCTTTGTCCACAGTGCGCAACATTATCAAGAGGTTTGCAACCCATGCCATGCGTCTGAGATCTTGAGTGAGGACAATAACCCCAAACATAAGTTAAAAAGCACCCAGAAATGAATGACAACAAAGTGCTGGAGAGTTCTAAAGTGCCCAGCAATTAGTCTAGATCTAAATCCCATTAAACACCTGTGGAGAGATCTTAAAATTGCCGTTTTGGAAAAGGCACCCTTCCAATAAGAGAGACCTGGAGCAGTTTGCAAACGAAGAGTGGTTAAAAATTCCAGGTGAAAGGTGCAAGAAGCTTATTGATGGTTATAGGAAGCAACTAATTTCAGTTATTTTTTCCAAAGGGTGTGTGTAATGATTTGCTCAGCTGCCTGTGCAGGCAGGCAGCTTTTTGACCATTGTTTAGGTTTGCATGCTGCAGGACTCTGGAAAGGAGAGCTTCTGTCAGTTTTGCAGCTTGTGCTTGCTGAGGAATTTGCATACGTTGTCATGCAAATTGCCTGGCCACATTCATTGGAGGCGTGTACTATAAGTACTATGTGTTTCCCACAATGCTTGGCTGGTCATAAGGATTCCTTCCTGTGAAACACTCCTGGAGGAGTGTCAGCCTTACTCTTTGTTTGAAGATCAGCTTAGAGTTATCACTGGAAACTGCACTGGGCATGTTTCCTTAGTGCAGTTAGGATTACTTATCTGTTTTGTTTGTCTGTTGCGATTGTCCTGTCCCAGCGGTGGTCGACAGGAAATCGTTCTGATCTCTGTTCTTGGAGTATAGCTGGTGCAGCGGTTGCTACCAGCTATCTCTTCTGATCTGTCTCACCTGTATCGCACTAGCATCCTGCGCTAGTGCTGTGGATCCTTCTGTTCTGCCTTCCTGGATCGCACTCGCCTTTCGCTAGTGCTGTGGATCCTTCTGGTCTGCTACTCTGTTCTGTCTGCCTGGATCGCACTCGCTTCGCGCTAGTGCTGTGGATCCTTCTGTTCTGTCTACCTGGATCGCACTGGCATCCTGCGCTAGTGCTGTGGATCCTTCTGTTCTGTCTTCCTGGATCGCGCTAGCCACTTTCGTTAGTGCTGTGGATCCTATCTCTCTCTTGTCCCTGTTTTCGTGTGTCTGTCTTGTCTGCTGCGAACGCTTGCTGGAGGCTCGGTGAGGTAACCGTTAAGCAAGCGCTCGCGTACTCTGTTTCATGTTTGTCTGTCGATGGTTAGTTAGGCGTGCTTGTCTCTATTGTGCTTATCACGTGGAGACCGCACACGAACGCGTGCACTGTTGCGAATGAGTGCAGTGTTCGTGTTCAGTTAGCGTTTGTTATTTTCCTTGTCTTTTCATTGTATGATTTGCTGTGCCTTTGCTACTCTCGTTTCTGCCTTGCTGTAGCCTTGTGTCACGTCTGGCGATCGCACCTCTCGCGATCGCGTTCCCATTTCATATCTGCTGTGGTGTGTGCACCGTCACGGGTTGGCGACTAGTTTGGTGCACACATATACAACATATCCCTTTGCCTGTTCTCATTCGCAATCGCTTCTCTTGCGATTGCGTTCTGTGCTTCGTACAATTCCTGTCTGGCATTTGTGGTGGTACAGAGGATTGGTTCCTCTGCACTCCCTAACGCCATCTGCCGACAGGAATTCCCCTCTACGGGTGCGTAGCACCTTTTTGCTGGGTTCCTGCAATTATACGCTTGTGGAGGATTTCCGCCGTATCAGCGCACGCGTTGTGCGCTGATCACGGAGGAAGTTCCACAATCGTTACAGTGTGCAATCAAATATTAACCATTTCAGCCTGAGGGTATTTTTCACCTTATGGACGAGAGGAATTTTCCCATTTCAGCACTCCTCTTTTTCATTCCCCAATAACTTTATCACTACTCAGGGGCGTTCCTAGGGTCCTTGGAGATCAGTGGCACCTGGGGGCACTAGGTGGGGCCATGTGCAGCGCGACAAAAAATGGGCGTGGTCATGCAGTGAGTGGGCGTGGCCATGGGTGGGGCCAATCGTACATTAGATTAGGACAGTGGTGGCGAACTTTTTGGAGGCCCAAACTGCAACCCACAAGTCACTTATCTATCGCAAAGTGGCAACAGCAATTTAAACTAAATACTATACAAACGTTTTAACACATACATGAACATTATGGAAAATCCAAGTTGAAAAACTGAAAAGATAAACAATTTCATCCATCCTACTCCTGAAAAAATATATTCATTTTTTTAGAACCTCCCAGTTTTATTTTCTGTTTTAAAAAGCTAAAAAAAGTAGGTTTAATGCTATTGTCTCATATGATGATGATTCATTTTTTTCCAGGCAAATTCAGCAATCATGAGGCCCCCAACAAGACAAAGTCAGCAAGCGTAAGGCCCCAAACAAGACAAATTCAGCAATCATGAGGCCCCCAACAAATCATGAGGCACCCAACAAGACAAATTCAGCAATCTTGAGGCCCTCAACAAGTCATATTCAGCAATCAGGAGGCCCCCAACAAGAAATTCAGCAGTCATGAGGCACATAAATAGACAGCATTTCACATAAATAGGAAGAATGCCCCCTTAATATGGTAGACACCTCTCACCTGGCTTCTGAATTCTCCTCTACTGGCTGCTGTACCTGGCAATACTGTTTTTGGCTGGATTGGGGATGATGTGTGAGCTGAAAGGCCTGGCAGTGATGCTGTGGCCTGGCTGGCGGTGATGCTGTGGCCGATGTTGTGGCTGGGTTGGCTGGCAGTGATGCTGGGCTGTGCTTGGCTGGTTGAAGTAAATGCTGGCCTGACTGGTGCTGATGCTGTGGCCTTTTTGATAGTGATTCTGGGCTGGTTGGCTGGTGGTGATGCTGGGCTGGCTGGCCTGGATAGTTTAGGTAGCGACAGGTGCCCCCTAGTTAAGGTAGCGCCAGGAGTACCCCAGTTTAGGTAGTGACAGGAGGCCCCCAGTTCAGTTAGTGACAGGAGCCTCCAGTTTAGGTAGTGACAGGCACCCCCCAGTTAGGTAGTGACAGGCACCCCCCAGTTAGGTAGTGACAGGCACCCTCCAGTTAGGTAGTGACAGGCACCCTCCAGTTAGGTAGTGAGTGACAGGGACCCCCAGTTGGGTAGTGAGTGACAGCAGGGACCCCAATTAGATAGTGAGTGACAGCAGGGACCCCCAGTTAGATAGTGAGTGACAGCAGGGACCCCCAGTTAGATAGTGAGTGACAGCAGGGACCCCCAGTTAAATAGTGAGTGACAGCAGGGACCCCCAGTTAGATAGTGAGTGACAGCAGGGACCCCCAGTTAGATAGTGAGTGACAGCAGGGACCCCCAGTTGGGTAGTGAGTGACAGCAGGGACCCCCAGTTGGGTAGTGAGTGACAGCAGGGACCCCGTTTAGATAGTGAGTGACAGCAGGGACCCCCGTTTAGATAGTGAGTGACAGCAGGGACCCCTGTTAGGTAGTGAGTGACAGCAGGGACCCCAGTTATATAGTGAGTGACAGCAGGGACCCCCAGTTAAATAGTGAGTGACAGCTGGGACCCCCGTTAGGTAGTGAGTGACAGCAGGGACCCCCGTTAGGTAGTGAGTGACAGCAGGGACCCCCGTTAGGTAGTGAGTGACAGCAGGGACCCCCCTTAGTGAGTGACAGCAGGGACCCCCGTTAGGTAGTGAGTGACAGCAGGGACCCCCAGTTAAATAGTGAGTGACAGCAGGGACCCCCAGTTAAATAGTGAGTGACAGCAGGGACCCCCGTTTAGATAGTGAGTGACAGCAGGGACCCCCGTTAGGTAGTGAGTGACAGCAGGGACCCCCGTTAGGTAGTGAGTGACAGCAGGGCCCCCCGTTAGGTAGTGAGTGACAGCAGGGACCCCCGTTAGGTAGTGAGTGACAGCAGGGACCCCCGTTAGGTAGTGAGTGACAGCAGGGACCCCCGTTAGGTAGTGAGTGACAGCAGGGACCCCCGTTAGTGAGTGACAGCAGGGACCCCCGTTAGGTAGTGAGTGGCAGGCGTGCTCCCCAGGCGTGCACCCCACCTACCTTGTCGCTTCAGACCTCAGGATCAGCGGGCGACCCGACCAGATACAGTGGGCGCCGGGCACAAATATGCGGAAGTGATGTCACTTCCGCATATCAGCGGTGTCCGCTAGGTCCTAGCGCCCGCTCTATCTGGTCGCCCGGCGCTGATCGAGGTCTGAATGGAAGCAGCGGGGACAGCAGGGCAGAGCGGGGCAGCGGCGTCCGGGAGATCCGTGGCACCGCAGGACAGATTGGGGGCACGGGCCCCCCAAAATAGGGCTAGCGACGCCCCTGTCACTACTTATGCGAGTGTATATTTTGAACATTAGGATACACGGAGGGGTATGTGTATTTTTTGCTCTGGCTCAATTGGGCACACACTGTTGTATATCTAGAGTCCTCTTGGGCACTATGTGTTGGGGTACTTTTGCCTTGCATCCAGGATATACACATATATATACATTTTCTGTATTTCCACAGATTCCCTTGTGCATCCGGTAGGCCTGGATGCCTGTGCCATTTTATGTATTTTTCTGGCCTTTGTGCTGATTGACTGTGCCACACAGGTTTGTGCTCGTGTATTCTATATTGTATTCAAAATGATGTGTTTGAAATGACATTTTTACTAAACCGTATTCTTACTAAACTGTATCATTGGATATTTGATGTTTTAATATTTCGGTGCCTTTCTTCCTTTCATTCAAATTTCTCATGGCATATGCAGTGATGCATGGACTTATATTTACTAGTCCATGATGCAGGCCTGTCTTGGTTGTTGGTTTATACCTGTATGGAAGAACTATGGTCTCCTTCTGGTTTCCCCTTCTTGATTGTTTGGTGAAAGCTTTTCCTGTAATCACTCTAAGGTTTGGTGTCTACATCTAAATTCTTTCTTTATTGGTATGTAGGTTCATAATAATGTTTTGAACCAGGTGTAACACATACCAGAAACCACAATTGGTGGGGCTTTTTTTCCTTGTCTTTGCTCCTCTTGAGCTTTTCATTTGAAATTCTGATTTTAATGCTTTCTTTTATTGCTTGTTTTCTAGAAATTTGTATTACGGCCTGATGAAGGGCATACATATGATATAAAGAGCCCGAAACGAACATGTGTCGTTGCCTGTAAAATACAATACTTATTTAAAGTTGCATCAAGCCAGAATATAATACCTACCAATCAGCTTCAATTGTTCATGCTTTATGGTGTGTAATTGATTACATGAAGACCAATCATGTGAAATTGAAGAAGCCTTTTTAACGAATTTTTGATATTTTGTACCAATAAAGTTTTTCTATAAGATTTTGCTAAAATTGCACTGCATCTCTTCGCTTTTTTTAACCCAAGTCCTTTTCTACAAAATTACTGAGGTCTTGTGGGCAAGGTGGATTGCCCTTAAAAGGACTTTGTGTTTTTGATCCTTCACTCTAAAAAGGACGATACCCAACTATACGCATTCATCCGTTTAACTCCACCGGGGATCATCGAAATCCTGTTAATCTATAGATTGACTAACAAAGTTGTTTATTTTTTTTGAATTTATAGTGACATCCATGTCAACTAATACTCTATCACCTTTGACAGAGGAAAATGTGCAACCTGGCAGTATTGCGATTTTTTCATATGTAGATGAGGACATCAAACCCATTTTAAGTAATGTTGACGGATGCTGTAGGATCCTGAATGATATTGATAGCACTACCGTTAATTTGAAAGATTCGGAAAAGATAGAGAAATACATTATTGATTTAGAGCTTCACGGACAAACTCTAGCTGAATACTATAAAAGTAAGAAAATCCCAAGAGGTGTTAGATCACATATCCATCCAAATATCTTTACTGATGATGGCGACTTCTTGTGCCAATTTGAAGGAATCTTAAATAAATCATCCTTTGATATCCTCCTACTATATGTAGAGTGGATTTATAAGAAACTCCCTGGATTTAAAGCGGAGGCGGCTGAAATAAAGAAAAAACTTGTTGAACAAGTAACGGAAGACGCCTTTACCTTTCAAATAGCTTTATTAGAGGATAGCTTAGAAAAATACAAAAAGGAAACTCTCCAGAATAAAAGGGAAAAATTCCAAAGAGACTGTAGAGACTATACATCTGGTTACGTATACCGATGGCAACAAAAAAATACTCCTATTACTCCAGGAGGAGGCAGATTTCCACGCAAACCAAGGAGAAGGTTTCCAAGGCAGGGAATGGAGCCACCAAATTCCCCTACACCTTCTACTGGCTCCTCTGCCTCAGTCTTCCTCTTTTTTAGGTGCAGCAGGGCCGCCATCTGCACGGATATCCAGGAAGAAACAACAAAAACAAATGCCAAGGAGGGAGTACTACTTTCGGGATCGCACATAGAATCTGCCATGTTGAATAGAGATCTGTCACCAGTGATCAATATTTCGGACTATGAACTGACCCCTGAAGAAACTGCAGTGTTGTCTAAAGGACTGTAGTTTAGCCCTACTGCTACTCCTGACTTTTTTTCTTTAGATATCGAATTGGAGAATTTTTTTTATCAACTTAGATGGAAATCATTTTTTGCTAGACAACCTATCAACTTTAAACAAATGTCTAGACCAACTATGTATAATGCAAAGGAGCTTAACCTTTTTTCTTCCACAGGTAATAGACCCCCTCAAGGTAATGAATATGTTGAAGCATATATCAAGCAAGTGAAAAAAGATGTTGCTAAATTAGAGATAGATTTCAAAAGAGGGAGTATGCCTTATGTTCAACATAATATCACTAGAGCAGAACAAGAAGCGTTGTTTGGGCTAAAGAGGAATCAGTCTATTGTCATCAAACCTGCGGATAAAGGGGGAGCAGTTGTAGTCATGAATAAAAGTGATTATATCTTTGAAATTTTGAGACAACTTGGAGACAGTAATGTGTATAGGAAGTTGGATGTGAACCCTACAAGGAACTTTTGAGTGAACTTAAGACAATTCTTGATGAAGCATTGGATAACAATATTATCAATCAAAAATTGTTTGAATATTTATACAATGAGAATCCGGTTACACCGGTTATATATTGTTTACCCAAGATACATAAAAGGCTTAACCAACCACCGGGGAGACCGATTGTGGCAGGTTGTGACTCAATTTTCAATCATACCTCTATCTTTTTGGATAGAGTTTTGAGAAAGTATATGTTGTGCAAGAAGTCCTATCTTAGGGACACATCCGACTTCATTAAACAAATGAGTGAACTAATTTTACCTCATGAAGACTGTCTTTTAATCACGTTAGACATTGAATCACTGTACACTTGCATCCCACATACTGAAAGCAAAGCTGCAGTTCGACAGTCCCTATTGGGTGATCTATCGGTGGATGGATTACAAATCGAATTTCTTATGTCTCTTTTGGAACTTGTCTTGGAGAGGAATTTTTTCCTTTTCCAGGACACGTTTTATTTTCAAATGCGAGGTTCCTCTATGGGATCCAATGTAGCCCCGGTGTACGCAAATTTATTTGTGGAGAGATTCGAGGAGGACTGGGTGTACAGAAACGACCTTTTTCGAAAGTATGCATGTGTCTGGCGTCGCTATATTGACGACATCTTCCTTATTTGGTCGGGGCCTAGGTCCTCCTTTGGTCTCTTCTACGACGAGCTACTGGGAGCCTCCAACGCACTTAAGTTTACAGCCAATGTCGAAACCTCAAAAATTGCATTTCTAGATGTCAGTGTGTATAAGAAAGGCCGTATGCTATCGTTCGATCTCTTTTCCAAGCCAACGGATCGTAACACCCTCTTGGACTTTAATAGTTTCCATCCCAGGAGCCTATGGGAGTCTCTCCCTAAATCACAACTCATGCGAGTACGTCTCATAGTTAGTGATGACCAACAAATTGAAAGACGCATGTCTGGAATGGCTACGAGATTTCTCGATCGCCATTATCCTAAGAAATTAGTTGAACGCATTAAAAGGATGATCGAATGATTTTGGCAACATCTTTTAATACTATGTCATCGGAAATAACAAAGGTGGTGAAGAGACATTGGCCAATTTTACGTTCTATGAGTGCAGATATACAATCTTTTAGACAGGTCCCCATGGTGGCTTATAAGAAAGCACGTTCCATCCGAGATCATTTAATAAAAGCAGACGTTGGATCCACTAGAGTTAGTACTCAAAGACAGTTAGCTCCTCTACGGAAAGGAACTTTTCCTTGTCTACATTGTTCTTGTTGTCAGTTAGTTCTGAAGGGGAGGAGCATTAATCACCCTATGAAGGGATTCCCGATAAAACTCTCCCATTATGCCACATGCGATACTGACTTTGTGGTGTATGACATCAAGTGCCCCTGTGGCAAAATGTATATCGGGGAAACCACTAGGGCAGTAAAGGAGCGAATTATCGAGCATAAGTCTAAAATCAATGTAGCCATTAGACGGGGTTTGGACACCTCCCAAATTGCCTTCCCAGTAGCCCAGCACTTTGTGGAAATGGGCCATTCATCAAATCAGCTGAGATTCTGTATATTAGACATAGTTCCCCCCCCCCACCCCCTAGACAAGGAGGAGATAGAGAATCAATTTTGCTCCACAAGGAAGCCTGGTGGATAAAGTCTTTACAAACATTGTACCCTGCTGGTTTAAATATTGATTATCGACCTCAATGAGTGATTTTGAAAACACTTGTCTCCTCCCATTTCTATTGTATGCCTCTTTACTGCATGTCTTTTGATTTATGTTTATGTTTATTCTTCTTGTTTTTTTTCTGTTTCTTAGATATTTGGATCATCAGTGTGGAATTGCACTTGCACAAATCGTTTGGCTTGAGATGTGGTAAATTAATTCCTTTTGTGCCTCAGCATATAGTGCCTACCATTTTCAGCATGGGGTGGTGTTTAGACAAGGTAGGATTATTTAAGACAAATGGGCTTAAGAGTGCCCTATTGTGGCGCTATGTTTTATCTTTTAAAAAATTCCCATAATATGTTCGGTTTGGGAATTTGAATTATTGAATATATTTTTCTGTTATTAATATGCGCCCCCGTGTTGCTTATATACCAACTTTGTTGACACCATGCGCCTTGGCACAGGCTGTGGTCTGTTTCCGCCTCCCTTTTGATAGGTCCCCATGGTGAACAAGACGGATTGTTGTTTCCGCGTTGTGGAGGAGAGAGGTGTGGCAACCGTTGTGGCCGCCCACTCTCCTCCATTCTATGCAGTCATTCTTCTCCACTGGCGCATCATTGCGCCTATGTCACTTCCGTGTTCGGGACGGTGCGTTCCAGCGTGGTTACGCTGGCACGCACGACAAGAGTGCAGGGGGATCTGATTGGCCGGTGGCCTGCGCAGGTGCATTGAGCCTCTTAGGACGCCGAGTAAGGATACTTAAACAGCGGTGAACGCCATTGAAGTTAGGGCTTCCAGTTTAGCAGCGTTCCTTTCCCCTCACGCCTTGGAAGAGTAAGTATGGTTCTTATTCTTTGGTTTTTCTGTATTTAGTTTATGGAGAATTATTTCCTAGTTACAGTACCATGTGGGGGATCTCCTTATGCGAGTGTATATTTTGAACATTAGGATACACGGAGGGGTATGTGTATTTTTTGCTCTGGCTCAATTGGGCACACACTGTTGTATATCTAGAGTCCTCTTGGGCACTATGTGTTGGGGTACTTTTGCCTTGCATTCAGGGTATACACATATATATACATTTTCTGTATTTCCACAGATTCCCTTGTGCATCCGGTAGGCCTGGATGCCTGTGCCATTTTATGTATTTTTCTGGCCTTTGTGCTGATTGACTGTGCCACACAGGTTTGTGCTCGTGTATTCTATATTGTAGTCAAAATGATGTGTTTGAAATGACATTTTTACTAAACCGTATTTTTACTAAACTGTATCATTGGATTTTTGATATTTTAATATTTCGGTGCCTTTCTTCCTTTCATTCAAATTTCTCATGGCATATGCAGTGATGCATGGACTGATATTTACTAGTCCATGATGCAGGCCTGTCTTGGTTGTTGGTTTATACCTGTATGGAAGAACTATGGTCTCCTTCTGGTTTCCCCTTCTTGATTGTTTGGTGAAAGCTTTTCCTGTAATCACTCTAAGGTTTGGTGTCTACATCTAAATTCTTTCTTTATTGGTATGTAGGTTCATAATAATGTTTTGAACCAGGTGTAACACATACCAGAAACCACAATTGGTGGGGCTTTTTTTTCCTTGTCTTTGCTCCTCTTGAGCTTTTCATTTGAAATTCTGATTTTAATGCTTTCTTTTATTGCTTGTTTTCTAGAAATTTGTATTACGGCCTGATGAAGGGCAGACATATGATATAAAGAGCCCGAAACGAACATGTGTCGTTGCCTGTAAAATACAATACTTATTTAAAGTTGCATCAAGCCAGAATATAATACCTACCAATCAGCTTCAATTGTTCATGCTTTATGGTGTATAATTGATTACATGAAGACCAATCATGTGAAATTGAAGAAGCCTTTTTAACGAATTTTTGATATTTTGTACTAATAAAGTTTTTCTATAAGATTTTGCTAAAATTGCACTGCATCTCTTCGCTTTTTTTAACCCAAGTCCTTTTCTACAAAATTACTGACTACTTATCACAAAGAAATGGATCTATACCTTGTTTTTTCCAGCACTAATTAGGCTTTCTTTGGGTGGTACATTATGTTAACTATTTTATTCTAAATGCATTTTAACCACTTTGCCGCCCATGTACAGTATATCTACGCCCCTTTAAACTTCATTTCCGCGCCTGGGGAGTAGATATACATACACCCACCGCCACCTCCGCTGTCCGTGCTCCCGCTTGCTTGTGTGCGCACTCCCGTGCTCGTGCACGCCGCCGCCAACTTACCCGGAGATCAATTAATGGGAACGCAGTTCCCGCTCATTGATCTAAGTCTCCGCAGCAATGATCGGCTGCTTCTATGAGAAGCTGCACGATCATTCTAAAAAAATAAAAAAGTACCCCATCCTCACTACACTTCCTGTAAGCATACATAATACGCTTACAGGACACATTCACAAAAAAATACTGTGGCAATCTTGTGGCCAAATAGTAAAACTACATTTAAAAGCATTTTTTTATATACAAATATATATTTTTACATTTTAAATTAACTCATTACCTCCCCACACTCCCCAATTGTTACCATTTTTTTTAATAAATAAAAAATGTAAAATAAAAAAAAATACATAAATAATTACCTTAGGGACTGAGCTCTTTAAATATGTATGTCAAGAGGGTATATTACTGTTACTTTATAAAATATGGGTATGAAATTAGGGATGGACGCAAAACTGAAAAAATGCACCTTTATTTCCAAATAAATTATTGGCGTCAGACACTGTGATAGGGACATAATTTAAACGGTGTAATAACCAGTACAAATGGGAAAATAAATTACGTGGATTTTAATTACAGTGGCATGCATTATTTAAAAACTATAATGGCTGAAAACTGAAAAATAATGATTCTTTTTTTCAATTTTTTTCTTATTTTCCAATTAGAATAAAATAATTATAGACATAATGTCCAACCCAAAGAAAGCCTCACTGGTGGGGAAAAAAAACAAGATATAGTTCATTTCATTGTGATAAGTAATAATAAAGTTATAGGAGAATGAATGGAAGGAGCGCTAAAAGGTGAAAATTGCTCTGGTGCTCAAGGGGTAAAACCCCTCAGTTGTGAAGTGGTTAACGGGAAAATGGAAGAAAAAATGGAAAAAAAAATCATTATTTCGCAGTTTTCAGACATTACAGCTTTAAAATACGGCTAATTCAAATATCAAACTGTGCTTAAATTAGTATTTCTGCTATAATTAGTTGGTGACAAGCAATTTGAATAAAATCAATATAAATAAATTAATAAATAAACAATCAAGTACATGTATTTCTGCACAAACAATAAAAACACATAGTAGCTTAATTGTATATGGTTATCATATCATTATCAACACTAAAATCACAAAATTATGCATATGCATATAATTCTGAGATTTTAAAGTGATCTTCTATGGTACCCTACAGTCAACCAATAATCATTTGTTTTATTCATGCACACTGCAATGAAAAAAAAAGGAAAGTGGTATCTGAATAAAAAAGGTATAAAAGATAAAGGTGTTGATTTACTAAAGCATGATAACTCCTATCACGGCAGTTAACTCGTTTATCATTACACCGCGTGATAAACAAAGGTTTGCACGCAATCACGCGCATGAAACAAGCGCAAACCTTTGTTTATCACGTGGAGTAATGCTGTGCGCGTGCAATCGCGTGATAACTGCTGTGATAGCCGTTATCACGCTTTAGTGAATCAACCCGAAAATATTTAAATAAAAAAAAATATATACAATGCAAATAAAATGCAAATCTATATATATATATATATATATATATATATATATATATATATATATCACAGTAAGATGGTTATATTGCACAATTCCCAGTGCTGATTAGTCTGTAATATCCAAAATTATTTGGTGTGATAACTCGCTTCCTTTTAGGTAATAGTATATGCTATGCAATCAATAATTGTAAGTCAATGCTCCTTTTGAAGTTTGGAGTTATGGTAAGAGTTCAATACTGCTATTAGGCAGTAGAGCATTAATCAGAAAAAGAGTTTCACCTACTTGGATTAGTGGTAAGCGAGACTGGCAGGAGAGCTGATCAGCTTGTAGCAAATGCGCTCTGGAGCTGCATGCACAGATCCCTGTTGCAGTAAGCTTTAAGCAGTGGTAATGCAAACTCACGCTTAGCTGACCCCGGCTGGTGGTACAGCTAGCATGGCAGATGTATTGGTGCAATGAGCCTTCCCCGGTAAACAGGTCTGGCTCCGTCCTGGATGGGATCAGATGATGGTGCACTTGTTACTCACAGAACTCACTGCAGACTGTCCATCCTCGTTGCTTGTGACGTCACACACAATCAGCTTTTGCTTACTAGTTTCAGGGGGAATGCCTCCCTTCATCAGAGCATAGCTTCTGGTTGGTCTCTGGTGAACAAATCTGTGTTTAGGTCCCGCCTATCATGCATGTCACTTCCTGTCCAGTCTCATACGCTGCTGTTCATGTCAATCAATCTGTGGAGTGTGTCTGCAGAATCTTAACCACTTCCCGACCGCCGTATATACAATTGGCGGCCGGGAAGTGGACGCCGCAAGGACCGCCGTATTGACAATTGGCGGCGGTCCTTGTATGGGCATGGGCGGAGCGATCGCGTCATCCGTGACGCGATCCTCCGCCTCCGCCTGGCGCCGCTCACCCGCCGCAACATCCTGCCGGCCATACGGAAGCGCCGGCGGGATGTTAACCCGACGATCGCCGCATACAAAGTGTATAATACACTTTGTAATGTTTACAAAGTGTATTATACAGGCTGCCTCCTGCCCTGGTGGTCCCAATGTCCGAGGGACAGCCAGGGCAGGCTGCAGCCACCCTAGTCTGCACCAAGCACACTGATTCCCCCCCCCCCCTGCCCCAGATCGCCCACAGCACCCATCAGACCCCCCCCTGCCCACCCCCCAGACCCCTGTTTGCACCCAATCACCCCCCTAATCACCCATCAATCACTCCCTGTCACTATCTGTCAACGCTATATTTTTTTTTATCCCCCCCTGCCCCCCGCTCCCTCCTGATCACCCCCCACCCCTCAGATTCTCCCCAGACCCCCCCCCCAGACCCCCCCCCATGTACTGTATGCATCTATTCCCCCTGATCACCTGTCAATCACTTGTCCATCACCTGTCAATCACCCGTCAATCACCCGTCAATCACCCCCTGTCACTGCCACCCATCAATCAGCCCCTAACCTGCCCCTTGCGGGCAATCTGATCACCCCCCCACACCAATAGATCGCCCGCAGATCCGACATCAGATCACCTCCCAAATCCATTGTTTACATCTATTCTCTCCTCTAAACGCCCACTAATTACCCATCAATCACCCATCAATCACCCCCTATCACCACCTGTCACTTTTACCTATCAGATCAGACCCTAATCTGCCCCTTGCGGGCACCCAATCACCCGCCCACACGCTCAGATTGCCCTCTGACCCCCCCTTATCAATTCACCAGTGCATTAATTACATCTGTTCTTCCCTGTAATAACCCACTGATCACCTGTCAATCACCTGCCAATCACCTATCACCCATCAATCACCCCCTGTCACCCCCTGTCACTGCCACCCATCAATCAGCCCCTAACCTGCCCCTTGCGGGCAATCTGATCACCCACCCACACCATTAGATCGCCCGCAAACCCGCCGTCAGATTAATTCCCAAATGTATTGTTTACATCTGTTATCTTCTCTAAACACCCACTAATTACCCATCAATCACCCATCAATCACCCCCTATCACCAACCGTCACTGTTACCTATCAGATCAGACCCTAATCTGCCCCTTGCAGGCACCCAATCATCCGCCCACACGCTCAGATTGCCCTCAGACCCCCCCCCTTATAAATTCGCCAGTGCATTAATTACATCTGGCCTTCCCTGTAATAACCCACTGATCACCTGTCAATCACCTGCCAATCACCTATCACCCATCAATCACCCCCTGTCACTGCCACCCAACAATCAGCCCCTAACCTGCCCCTTGCGGGCAAACTGATCACCCACCCACACCAATAGATCGCCCGCAGATCCGACATCAGATCACCACCCAAGCGCAGTGTTTCCATCTATTCTCTCCTCTAAACACCCACTAATTACCCATCAATCACCCCCTATCACCACCTGTCACTGTTACCCATCAGATCAGACCCTAATCTGCCCCTTGCGGGCACCCAATCGCCCGCCTACACGCTCAGATTGCCCTCAGACCCCCCCTTATCAATTCGCCAGTGCAATATTTACATCTGTTCTCCCCTGTAATAACCCACTGATTACCTGTCAATCACCTAACAATCACCAATCAATCACCCCCTGTCACTGCCACCCATCAATCACCCCCTGTCACTGCCGCCCATCAATCACCCGCTGTCACTGCCACCCATCAATCAGCCCCTAACCTGCCCCTTGCGGGCAATCTGATCACCCACCCACACCAATAGATCGCCCGCAGATCCGACGTCCGATCACCTCCCAAGTGCAGTGTTTACATCTGTTCTCTACCCTAAACACTCACTAATTACCCATCAATAACCCCCTGTCACTGCTACCTATCAGATTAGACCCCTATCTGCCCCTAGGGCACTCAATCACCCGCCCACACCCTCAGAATGCCCTCAGACCCCAGCCCTGATCACCTCGCCAGTGCATTGCTTGCATCTATTCCCCCCTCTAATCACACCTTGAGACACCCATCAATCACCTCCTGTCACCCCCTAGCACACCTACCCATCAGATCAGGCCCCAATTTGCCCCGTGTGGGCTCCTGATCACTCGGCCAAACCCTCAGATTCCCCTCAGACCCCCTTCCGATCACCTCCGCAGTGCATTGATTGCATCTATTTTCCCCTCTAACCACCCCCTGAGACACCCATCAATCACCTCCTGTCACCCCCCTAGCACTCCTATCCATCAGATCAGACCCAATACAACCTGTCATCTAAAAGGCCACCCTGCTTATGACCGGTTCCACAAAATTCGCCCCCTCATAGACCACCTGTCATCAAAATTTGCAGATGCTTATACCCCTGAACAGTCATTTTGAGACATTTGGTTTCCAGACTACTCACGGTTTTGGGCCTGTAAAATGCCAGGGCGGTATAGGAACCCCACAAGTGACCCTATTTTAGAAAAAAAGACACCCCAAGGTATTCTGTTAGGTGTATGACGAGTTCATAGAAGATTTTATTTTTTGTCAAAAGTTAGCGGAAATTGATTTTTATTGTTTTTTTTTCACAAAGTGTCATTTTTCACTAACTTGTGACAAAAAATAAAATCTTCTATGAACTCGCCATACACCTAACGGAATACCTTGGGGTGTCTTCTTTCTAAAATGGGGTCACTTGTGGGGTTCCTATACTGCCCTTGCATTTTAGGGGCCCTAAACCGCGAGGAGTAGTCTAGAAAACAAATGCCTCAAAATGACCTGTGAATAGGACGTTGGGCCCCTTAGCGCACCTAGGCTGCAAAAAAGTGTCACACATGTGGTACCGCCGTACTCAGGAAAAGTAGTATAATGTGTTTTGGGGTGTATTTTTACACATACCCATGCTGGGTGGGAGAAATGTCTATGTAAATGGACAATTGTGTGTAAAAAAATCAAACAATTGTCATTTACAGAGATCTTTCTCCCACTTAGCATGGGTATGTGTAAAAATACACCCCAAAACGCATTATACTACTTCTCCTGAGTACGGCGGTACCACATGTGTGGCACTTTTTTTTACACCCTAAGTACGCTAAGGGGCCCAAAGTCCAATGAGTACCTTTAGGATTTCGCAGGTCATTTTGCGACATTTGGTTTCAAGACTACTCCTCACGGTTTAGGGCCCCTAAAATGCCAGGGCAGTATAGGAACCCCACAAATGACCCCATTCTAGAAAGAAGACACCCAAAGGTATTCCGTACGGAGTATGGTGAGTTCATAGAAGATTTTATTTTTTGTCACAAGTTAGCGGAAAATGACACTTTGTGAAAAAAAACAATTAAAATCAATTTCCGCTAACTTGTGACAAAATCAGAAAAACTTCTATGAACTCACCATACTCCTAACGGAATACCTTGGGGTGTCTTCTTTCTAAAATGGGGTCATTAGTGGGGTTCCTATACTGCCCTGGCATTTTAGGGGCCCTAAACCGTGAGGAGTAGTCTTGAAACAAAAATGACCTGTGAAATCCTAAAGGTACTCATTGGACTTTGGGCCCCTTAGTGCAGTTAGGGTGCAAAAAAGTGCCACACATGTGGTATCGCCGTACTCGGGAGAAGTAGTATAATGTGTTTTGGGGTGTATTTTTACACATACCCATGCTGGGTGGGAGAAATACTTCTGTAAATGACAATCTTTTGATTTTTTTACACACAATTGTCCATTTACAGAAGTATTTCTCCCCCCCAGCATGGGTATGTGTAAAAATACACCCCAAAACACATTGTACTACTTCTCCCGAGTATGGCGATACCACATGTGTGGCACTTTTTTGCACCCTAACTGCGCTAAAGGGCCCAAAGTCCAATGAGTACCTTTAGGATTTCACAGGTCATTTTGAGAAATTTCGTTTCAAGACTACTCCTCACGGTTTAGGGCCCCTAAAATGCCAGGGCAGTATAGGAACCCCACAAATGACCCCATTTTATAAAGAAGACACCCCAAGGTATTCCGTTAGTAGTATGGCGAGTTCATAGAAGATTTTATTTTTTGTCACAAGTTAGCGGAAATTGATTTTAATTGTGTTTTTTCACAAAGTGTCATTTTCCGCTAACTTTTGACAAAAAATAAAATCTTCTATGAACTCACCATACTCCTAACGGAATACCTTTGGGTGTCTTCTTTCTAAAATGGGGTCATTTGTGGGGTTCCTATACTGCCCTGGCATTTTAGGGGCCCTAAACCGTGAGGAGTAGTCTTGAAACGAAATTTCTCAAAATGACCTGTGAAATCCTAAAGGTACTCATTGGACTTTGGGCCCTTTAGCGCAGTTAGGGTGCAAAAAAGTGCCACACATGTAGTATCGCCGTACTCAGGAGAAGTAGTATAATGTGTTTTGTGGTGTATTTTTACACATACCCATGCTGAGTGGGAGAAAGATCTCTGTAAATGGACAATTGTGTGTAAAAAAAATTAACAAATTGTCATTTACAGAGATATTTCTCCCACCCAGCATGGGTATGTGTAAAAATACACCCCAAAACACATTATACTACTTCTCCTGAGTACGGCAATACCACATGTGTGGCACTTTTTTGCAGCCTAACTGCGCTAAGGGGTCCAAAGTCCAATGAGCTCCTTTAGGCTTTACAGGGGTGCTTACAATTTAGCACCCCCCAAAATGTCAGGACAGTAAACACACCCCACAAATGACCCCATTTTGGAAAGTAGACCCTTCAAGGTATTCAGAGAGGGGCATGGTGAGTCCGTGGCAGATTTCATTTTTTTTTGTCGCAAGTTAGAAGAAATGGAAACTTTTTTTTTTTTTTTTTCTCACAAAGTGTCATTTTCCGCTTACTTGTGACAAAAAATAATATCTTCTATGAACTCACTATGCCTCTCAGTGAATACTTTGGGATGTCTTCTTTCCAAAATGGGGTAATTTGGGGGGTATTTATACTATCCTGGAATTCTAGCCCCTCATGAAACATGACAGGGGGTCAGAAAAGTCATAGATGCTTGAAAATGAGAAAATTCACTTTTTGCACCATAGTTTGTAAACGCTATAACTTTTACCCAAACCAATAAATATACACTGAATGGTTTTTTTTTTAATCAAAAACATGTTTGTCCACATTTTTCGCGCTGCATGTATACAGAAATTTTACTTTATTTGAAAAATGTCAGCACAGAAAGTTAAAAAAATCATTTTTTTTGCCAAAATTCATGTCTTTTTTAATGAATATAATAAAAAGTAAAAATCACAGGAGCAATCAAATAGCACCAAAAGAAAGCTTTATTAGTGACAAGAAAAGGAGCCAAAATTCATTTAGGTGGTAGGTTGTATGAGCGAGCAATAAACCGTGAAAGCTGCAGTGGTCTGAATGGAAAAAAAGTGGCCGGTCCTTAAGGGGTAGAAAGCCCTAGGTCCTCAAGTGGTTAAAGGGGTTCTGTGTAGCTTAAAAAGTAAAACAAGCTGACACTTACCTGGGGCTTCTATCAGCCCCCTGCAGCGGTAATGTCCCGCGCCGTCCTCTCTCGCAGGTCATACTTCTCCACCGCTCAGGCCGCATCCTCTACCTGCAAGGCCTCCACTTCCGTCCGGCGCAACAGTGACCAAGACACTAGGCCGCATGGAGACCGCCGCTCTCCAGTCAAGAAGACCTCTGCCAATCCCTCTACAACCGGGAAGCCTCGATCACACCACTAGGACAGCAGCAGACACCGAGGTGAGGACACGCAGAGCAGAAACACTGACAAACATCCAGGTACTACTCCTAAGGCCCGATGCCGCTTAAACTCACTCCATTCTCCCAGCTCATCTCTGGCCCGCTCTCCATCCCTTCTGAAACGGTCTTCCCGGTCTAACAAGTCCCATCATTACCGGAATGACTCTCGATCACCCTCTCCTCATCATTTATCTGAAATAAGAGACATTAAAGAATATCTAAGATCCATCCCTACTACTAAAGATATGGAAAAGTATATAACCCGGCTGGTGAATACATATAAATCCGAAATACTCTCGTTAACCACTTGAGGACCATAGTGATTAACCCCACTAAAGACCAGGCCTTTTATTATGAAAATGGCCACTGCAGCTTTAAGGCCAAGCTGCAGGGCCGCACAACACAGCACACAAGTGATCCCCCCCCCCTTTTCCCCCCACCAGCAGAGCTCTCTGTTGGTGGGGTCTGATCACCCCCAGGTTTGTTTGCTTGTTTATAAACAAACATTTTCTGTGTCATTTTTTATATTTTTTTTTTCATATGCACATTACCCTCCCTCCCCCCGTCTGCCTATCACAGCGATCGGCTGTGATAGGCTTCACACGGCTGTCCCCAGTACAGCGCTGCTGCTGATCGATTGGCGTGGGGCGGTCGTTAAGTCGTTAAAGTGCGACATCTCACAAGTTGGTAACCAGGTAATGACTTTAGAAGAAACTATCGATAAAATGAAATCACAGTTGGAATCTCACCAATCTGCTATTAATTCTCAAGCACTACAATCCCAAGAACACATCATGCAAACTGATGACATTGAGAACAGAAATAGGTGAAACAATATTCGCATCAGAGGTGTCCCAGAATCTGTTGACTCTAAAGAATGCGATGCAGTTGCTCAGAAAATCTTTCAACAATTGCTCCAATCTGACACTCCAATTGAACTAGACAGGGCCTATAGAGCACTAGGCCCAGTGAACTCTGACCCAGCGCGCCCCGAGATATCATATGCAGCGTTCACTTCTACAAAATCAAAGAAGAAATTATGCTTGCTGCACGCAACCAAGATGCTATCATGTTTAATGAAGCTCAAATCACTCTCCATCCTGATCTTTCCAGACGCACACTTGCTCTACGAAGATCCCTTAAACCTCTTCTTACACTTTAGAAAGAAAAAGACATTCGATACAAATGGGGATATCCTTTTCATCTAATAGCTTCCAAAGATGGCTCTTCCTCTGTTTTTCGCACTCTAGGGGATTTCCTCGTTTATTAGGAACATTTGAACTCGCTCAAGTGAAAATTCAAGACTGGCCCTTTCAACCTCCCTTGCCTATTTCTCTACCGAAAGAAGCATGGACTGAGGTTTCTCCCAAACGCTGCCGTAACAACAACAGGAAGAAAACCCATGCCCCAGAAGCTACAGACACCTGAGCATCAACCTTAAAACAGTGGTTATATCCCCATTCATCTCACTGTTTCTACACTGCCTTATGTAGCAATGCCTACTCTACCCTTTTACAATCTGTAATATGCTGGTTTTGACATACCTTCTATTTTTTGCAACTCAGGTTTCAATATGCCTATATTTGTCTATACATGAAACTCAGAACTTATCATGATCATGTTATAAACTAGGTCATGATAATGATTCTGACATTGTTAATGTTATTCTGTTCTTTTTCTTCGTTACGTTATCCTATATACTGATAGTGTCATTTTAAATTAGGACTTGGTCTCCTGTACACCTCCTCATTATGTACTCTCACAATTATGGGGAGAGTTCCGGAGCCCCTCTCGTTCATGGCTTACACTTCCCCCTCCTTATCACTATGGTGCATACTGTGTCTTCACAGTTGCCCCATGAACCACACGGTTTCTTACCAACCCCCCTACATTATGGATCCTAACCCCTCTAGCTTACCATTAACATCACCCCTTTACTCACTCATACTCCTATCCTACTCTCCATACAATGGAGAAACTTAGATTCTGCTCTTTTAATGTCTAGGGCCTCAACGTCCCCTCTAAACGTTCTAAGACATTTTATCGCCTACATAAACTAAAGGCCCAAGTCGTATTATTACAAGAAACGCTCTTTAAATACTCTTCAACCCCGGAGACCAGAGATAGATACTATCAGAACTGGATTCACTCTACCAACCCTGAATCCAAAACTAAGGGAGTATCGATCGGTTTCCATAAATCTCTCCCCGTCCAAATTTTAGAGAAAGACATTGACCCCAAGGGTAGAGGTATTCTTCTTAAAATATCAATACATAACCAACTCTTTACCATATGTAATTGCTATGCTCCTAACCAAGGTCAAATTCCTTACATTATATCTCTTCTCAGGCGATTGGAGAAATTTGCTACAGGACCTATAATATTAGGAGGAGATCTCAACACCCCTTTTGATCCAGCTGTAGATACTTCCTCGGGTAAGTCCTCTCTTTCCTAGGCAGCCCTATTTGCCCTCAAAAAACAAATGCGCCGTTTACATCTTTTTGACATTTGGCGTCTACTTCATCCCACCTCCAAAGACTACAGTCATTATTCCTTTCCCAGAACATCCTATTCCAGAATAAATTACCTATTAGTCTCCCAGAAATTTCTTGACCTGTCCCCAGAGGCTTCCATTGATCTCATCTTTGGCTCAGATCATGCACCAGTAACATTCTCATGTAAACTACCTAATGCTCCTAAGCCAGGTTGGACCTGGAGACTAAACGACAATCTACCATATTTCGCGCCGTATAAGACGCTCCGGAATATAAGACGCACCCAGGTTTAGAGGGCAAAAATCAGGGAAAAAGAAAATACTAAACCTGGTGCGTCCATATTCCAGGAGCGTCTTGTACATGTCCTTCTGTGTGTCCTCATGTGCCCCATGTGTCCTTCTGTGCCTCCCATGTGTCCTCCTGTGCCCCCCATGTGTCCTCCTGTGCCCCCCATGTGTCCTTCTGTGCCCCCCATGTGTCCTCCTGTGTCCTCATGTGCCCCCCATGTGTCCTCCTGTGCCCCCCATGTGTCCTCCTGTGTCCTCATGTGCCCTTCTGTGCCCCCATGGGTTCTCCTGTGTGTCCTCATGTGCCCCCATGTGTCCTTCTGTGCCTCCCATGTGTCCTCCTGTGCCCCCCATGTGTCCTCCTGTGTCCCCCATGTGTCCTTCTGTGCCCCCCATGTGTCCTCCTGTGTCCTCATGTGCCCCCCATGTGTCCTCCTGTGCCCCCCCATGTGTCCTCCTGTGTCCTCATGTGCCCTTCTGTGCCCCCATGGGTTCTCCTGTGTGTCCTCATGTGCCCCCATGTGTCCTTCTGTGCCCCCCATGTGTCCTTATGTGCCCTTCTGTGCCCCCCACGGGTTCTCCTGTGTGTCCTCATGTGCCCCCATGTGTCCTTCTGTGCCCCCCATGTGTCCTCCTGTGTCCCCCATGTGTCCTCATGTGCCCCCCATGTGTCCTCATGTGCCCCCCATGTGTGCTCCTGTGCCCCCCCCCCCATGTGTCCTGATGTGCCCCCATGTGTGCTCCTGTGCCCCCTCATGTGTTTTTCTGTGCCCCCATGTGCCCTCATTTGCCCCCCTGCCTTCCTCCCTCCCACCTGCCCGAGTCTCCTGCCCTCCGGATTGGAGTGTTAATAGCAGCAGCAACTTACCTTTGGCAGGCTCCTGCGCTGATCCTAGATCATTGCGCTGCCCCCCGCTAGCCTCCTCTGCCTCCCCCCTGTGTATTTGGCCCCCCGGGTGAAGGAATAAAGTATCGGCAGCTTACCTCCGCAGTGCGCCCGCGATGACTGCAGACGTCCGTCTTCCAGGCACTTCTCGCTCTAGTGGCCGGCTTGAACTGCGCGTCATCAGTTCAAGCCGGCCACTAGAGCGAGAAGTGCCTGGAAGACGGACGTCTGCAGTCATCGCGGGCGCACTGCGGAGGTAAGCTGCCAATACTTTATACCTTCACCCGGGGGGGCCAAATACACAGGGGGGAGGCAGAGGAGGCTAGCGGGGGGCAGCGCAATGATCTAGGATCAGCGCAGGAGCCTGCCAAAGGTAAGTTGCCGCCGCTATTAACACTGCATCCGGGGGGCCAGGAGACGCAGGCGGGCACAGAAAGGCAGGAACAGAAAGGCAGGGAATCCCCAACAAAGCGGCGGGTCGCGGTCCGTATCAGCGGGCGTTATTAAGTTGGGGATTCCCTGCCTTTGCCGTATAAGATGCAGGGACTTTTTCTCCCCATTTTTGGGGGAGAAAAAGTGCGTCTTATACGGCGACAAATACGGTATTAAAGGATCCTCTATGTAAATCCGAGATATCTAGAGCCATTGATGAGTTCTTCGGATTCCATTCTGATGACAAAACTTCTCTCCCCATACAATGGGAAACATTGAAATGCGTACTTAGGGGCATTTTCATTAAACATGGCTCTTGTCTAAAGAAAGAGAGATCCCATACCATTAATAAACTCCTAACTCAGATTGCCTCCCTGAAAGCCTCTCACAAATCTAAGCCTTCTCCACAAATCTTCTCTGAGCTCTCCAAAAACAGACAAGAACTACTACATCTCATAGACCAGAAATGCTTGATCTACAGAGACAAGATTAGGAAAACATACTATCAATATGATAGTAAATGTCGGAGGCTCCTAGCGAGGCAAATGCATCCAAGAATTAATAGAACTCATATACATTCCATTACTCAACATAATGGACGTCAGTCCTCTCGCATATCTGATATCTCTCAGGAATTTGTCAGATTTTATTCCAGACTGTATAATATCAAGAAGAATAATAACCCCTCTACCACAGAACATCTCCTAACTCGTATAAATAAATATGTTCAAGACACCCTTTTACCGGTTATATCTAAGGAAGAAACACAAACTCTTGAGTCCTTTACTGAAACTGAACTACTGACATCCATTAAAAACCTAACATCTGGCAAATGCCCGGGCCTAGACGGTTACTCAGATAGATTCTTTAAAACCTTCACTACACAATTAGTACCCTTTTTGACTAAAACATACAATGCAATATCCCCTACCTCTCCCTTCCCCAACCAAGCTCTGGAAGCTCACATTTCTCTCATCCACAAGAAGGGGAAGGATTCCACTCAATGTGGCAGTTACAGGCCCATATCTCTTATTAATCTTGATTTAAATAATACGCCAAAATATTATCCCAAAGATTACAGCCTCTACTTCCTTCCTTAGTTAATGGAGATCCAGTAGGGTTTATCCCTGTCAGGGAAGCTCGACTCAATACTACTAGAACAATTAATCTCATTGACTCTGAGAAGAGATGGGCCATCCCACTCTGTCTACTTTCATTAGATGCCGAAAAAGCCTTTGACAGAGTGGAGTGGCCCTTCCTAAAGGCTTCTCTCCAACAAGTAGGCCTGGGTCCCCTCTTTGTGAATAGAATAATGGCTTTATATACACCTCCCTCTGCCCACATAGAATAAATAGTTGTCTATCTGACTCTTTCCTAATCTCCAATGGAACCCGACAGGACTGCCCCCTTTCCCCACTCCTTTATGCCATTGTGATGGAACACTTCGCTATTGCCCTTCGTACAAACCCCTCAATACATGGCATTACAATTAATAATATGACCCATAAATGGGCCCTATATGCTGATAATCTCCTTTTATATGTCACTAACCCCCAAATTTCTCTCCCTAACATACTAGCTGAATGTTCTTTATATGGAGAGGTCAGCAACTACAAAGTCAACGTTTCCAAATCAGAAGGTCTCAAAATCTCTATTCCTAAACAGATCATGTCAACAATAAGATCTTCCTTCTCTTTTCAATGGCGACCCACATCTATATCCTACCTAGGTATACAAGTACCTGCAGATCTTTCCCTACTCTACTCACTTAACTATCTAACCATCCAAGGAAAACCAAGAAAGACTTACAGGAGTGGTCTAGTCTCCCTCTGTCCTGGTTTGGCAAAATTAATATATTAAAAATGGATACTTTACCTAAATTCCTATATCTGTTCCAAACAATTCCAATCCAAATACCACCTTCCTATTGGAAATCTTTAAAATCTATGTTAATTCGTTTTATTAGGGGTTCTAGACAACCCAGACTCTCATATTCCACATTAATTTGCCACAAGGACAGAGGGGGCCTGGGTCTTCCCGACCTAAGCCTCTACCATAAATCTGCTATTTTGTCACGCATCACTGACTGGATGTATGTGGACAAAGAAACTCGAGAATCAAGTTTTGAGGTATCCCTTTCTCCCTTATCACTAAAGGCTCTCCCTTGGATATCACTCGACCTCATCCCCTCCTCCTATTATTTACCATATCTAGTCATTCAGGTACTTACAGTCTGGAAGAAAATCAGATCTAAGTTCAAATTGTCATCAACCCCCAGTCCTTTGACACCAATCTTTGACAATCCAGCATTCCCTCCAGGACTCAGGAGCACCTCCTTCCTATCCCTCTCTAGAAATTCTTCGCCTCAGCAACGTCATATTACATCCTCCTCTTCGGTGGGCTTTTCTATCTGTGAGGAAGGTTTATCCCTAGGTAAAGACTGGTTAACTTGGAGACAATTTACCTCCTTTTGGAAGAATCTAGGTGATACATCTACCTTTACCAGAGATCTCACCTCCTTTTGCACAACACAAACTAAACCTACCCATACTGTATCTTTCTTATACGGGCTGCTGAGGGAAGAGAGTTCTGAGGATTTACCTACATATTGTAAATACTGGGAAAATCTATTAGGAAGGACCTTTACCCCTGACCAATGGCCTAAGGCATTCAAACTCACACGTTTCTTCAGCTTCATCACGCTTCCAAGAGAGAAATTTTAAGCTACTTTCTAATTGGTACAGATGCCTCCAGAATCTGCAAAGATCTTTCCGACTGTGTCTGATGTTTGCTGATGCTGCCATTCAGAAATTGGTTCTCAGCTCTATATCTGGTGGTGTTGCCCCTTACTTACCCCCTTCTGGGATTCAGTCTTCAAGTTCTATAGTGATATCTGTGGGAAACCTGTTCCACCGTCTCGAGAAATTGCTCTTTTTTCCATGATCCCAGGCCATATGAGTTCTCTTAAAAAAGGTTTATTCCGACATCTACTCACTGCAGCTAAAACAGTAATCGCCAGAGAGTGGAAGAATTCTTCCCCTCCATCTTTGATCTCCTGTGTTGAAATAGTTGACAATATCATGTATATGGAGGATCTAATCTCATCTGACCTGGGCTCAGCCCAATCATTTCTATCTACATGGTCACTTTGGATAGCTCACAAATCCTCTGATTCTTTCAGAAGTGTTGTCTTCCCTTAGAGGTATCCTAGTCTCTCAGGCTATAATCATAGCTAACCTACCAATACAATTCAGTAACACCTGATTTATTGAGCTGCCTCTGGGGCGGGAACACAGCTTCTATATTATATTTCATTATTTGCACTTTTTTTGTATCTCTATACATATACATTATTTTGCACAATATCATATTTTTATTTTGATAGTGGTCCCCTCATGTAGCTATATAGTCCAGTTCTTTCAAGTTTACATTAAATTTGGTGGCCCTCAGACCTCAAATCCCAACCTACTCCAAGTGTTGAAGTACCTCCATGTTCCTTTCTTCATTGTTACCTTTTCCAGTTGTTTTAATAATGTTTATTATGTTTTGGTTATCTACTGTAAATCAGTCATTTCTGGTGATGTTATCGACTTTCACTCCATATCATAACGTGTATGCATTGTTTAGGATCCCCCTTTCTCCTCTAATCTTATCTTTATCTTTACTTCTTTCCTCTCCCCTCTCCTCCCCACCTCAATACCCCCCTCTTTCCCTCCCTTTCTCCCCCTGCCTGCCCTAACTCTTCCACCCCTCCCTTTCCCAATCCCCCCCCCCCCCAGTAGTGAGGATGTCGTACTGTTGGGTCTGAGGCCTCCTTACGTCACCTTCCTACTCCCTTAGCCCTCTCCACCCTTCTCCTCCTCCTTCTCCCCCCCCCCCCACTATCTTCTTAAAGTGGTCACTCAGACCTTTTAGTTACTAATTCTCATATATAATAACTACACATTATGGAATCTTTCATTTATGTTGTAAACTATAACTTCTACATGCACGAGACATTATATTTGTAATTTTTGCACATATTGGAACTTTTCATTCTTGTTGTAAAATGCAATTACTCCATTTCGAGTCATTATACATGTAACTGTATTTCATTATTTTATATGTTTCTTAAAAGTTAAATAAACTCAGATTTAACAAGAAGTCTGAAGATGGTTCATTAGCCAAAGGCTCACTGTTTTCTTTTGGTTAGCAAATACATTTTATCATTCTATTACAAAACTTAAAAACTTCCTGCTGACTGATTTTAAGATCTGTCTTAACTTGCCCTAAGCGCTAAATTGTCACTGTGTAAAGTACACCTCAGCTTATGCTAGGTACACATGATGCAATTTTCTGACAGATTTACTGTCAGATCGACTATTTCCAACATGATTTTCTGAATTATTTTTTCATAGAAATGAATGGAAAATCAATTGAAAAATTGATCGGAAATCAGATCAGACATGTTGAAAATAATCGATCTGACAGTAAATCTGTCAGAATTGCATTGTTTGTACCTAGCATTACACGACATCCTTCTACTTACCTGTTCTCTCTTCTTTGCGCTGCACTGCCCCTTGTTTGTGGCTCTGACTGCAGCTAGTCGCACAAAGGACAAAGAAGCAGTGCATACTCTAACCTCTCAGGCTTCTTATACGCACTCCTGTATGCCGAAGCTGGGAATTGTTATCGGTATGCATACTTGAGAAGTGCTGCTCATATATGAGCGTCATTTCTGAATTATGCAAGCCTAGAACACTATCGGCTACTGTGCATCCAGGCTGGAGTGCAAAATTACATGGAGTGGTAAGAGCATGCACTGCTTCTTTGTTGTATAGGGGGGCAAAGCAGCAAAAAAGAGGGGAGCTTATTCACGCCAGTGATCACTAGTTAGAGTTAAACAGAATGGGAGGGGGGGGGGGGGGTTGGTGACAGCCGTCCTAGGGCGCTAGAAAGTACAAATCCGACCCTGGGCCCAGTGCACACCAAAACCGCTAGCAGATCTGCAAAACGCTAGAGGTTTTTGAAGCAAATTATCAGAGCGATTCTAGGCATGTTTAGAGAGGTTTTATAAACATGCCTAGTGTTTTTTGGAGCGTTTCTGTGTAGCAGATTACAAATATTGTTACAGTGAAGTTGTTACTGAACAGCTAATGTAACAAAAATGCCTGGAAAACAGCTCTGATGTAGCATTTTTCAGAGCAGTTTGAGCTTTTCCTATACTTTACATTGAGGCAGAAACGCATCTGCAAACCGCAAAAGTGCTGCAGGCCCCACGTTTGCAGTTTGCTAAAAACCTCAAACTGCTGGTGTGCACCATCCCATTAAAATATATTAGCCAAGCGTTTTCACAGGCGGAAGCGCTTGGCGGAACGCTTCAAAAACCGCTCGGTGTGCACCAGGTCTTATTCATTGTGGCGGACACCAGAAGCTCTGAGCTGCAGTCACTCTGAGCAACTTTCCTGGGTTTATTTATTGTGGCGGTTATCGGAAGCTCAGAGCTGTGGTCACTCTGGACAATCTTCCTCCCTGTCTCTAGTCTACTATTCCTACTGTGAACTGTGTTGTCTCCTCCACAAGTGCCTCCTGCACTACTTCCTGATAATGCCCAATAATGCTAGTGGGTTCTGATAGTAGTCTTGCCTCAGCCTCTATACCTTGCACTCTGAAGTCCTGTGGGGTAACTGCAGTTGGGTAGGCGTACTTGTTTCCCGTTCATGTGGGGGCTTGTCATTTAGTTAAAGAGCATGGTAATTGGGGTATAAAGGCTGAAGGAAGGTGAGAGATCTGCCAGGCCTTACAGACTATTGTTACAATATATTTTTTTTTGTTTTTTTCTTCAGGTTTACATTAAAGTAAAAGCTAACTGTTAATGCTATTTAGGGTATGAGAAACGAACACGCGTGGCTCATCCAAATTGATGTTCTTACAGATTATTGATTAATTGTTTTTTACATAAAGTAGAATAGTTTAGTTCACAGAAACTACTGTGACGTGTTATTGTGAAAATAAGTGCTTTTTACTAGTAATAGCCTCCAGACTTTTTTTTTGTGTTGTTGACAATGCTCAATAGACTAAAGCTGGCCATACACTGGTCCGATTTGCCGCCGATTCGACAGCAGATTCAATCACTGGGATCGAATCTGCTGCCAATCGTTCGCGCTAAACGCACCCGCCGATCCGATTTCCTCCCGAAATCGGATCGGTCCGTCGATCGCGCCGTGCGGGTTACTTCCGTCGATCGCCCGCGGGTAGGGAGTGCGTCGCTAGCGGCGGCCGATCCGATACAATTATACATTACCTGACGCTGGCTCCCGGGCATCTTCTCCGCGTCTTCTCCGCATCTTATCTGCGCTGCACCGCTCTTGCTTCTATCCCAGCGTACATTAACTTCCTGTGTCACTCCAGTGACCAGGAAGTTCAAATAGAGGGCGCTCTATTTGAACTTCCTGGTAACGGAGTGACACAGTGTACGCTGGGATGCGGTGCGGGGTGCAGCGCGGAGAAGAGGACCCGGAGCCAGCTTCAGGTAATGTATGCAGCGGCGGCTCCACAGATTGTGATCGGTTTCAGGCTGAAATCGATTCACAATCTGTTTGCAGTAAAGGCAGCCATACGATCCCTCTCTGATCAGATTCGATCAGATAGGGATCTGTCAGCTGGTCGATCTAATGGCAAATCGACCAGTGTATGGCTACCTTAAAGAACATTCATTCAGTTACAAGTATTCTTAGTATGTAGATTTGGCACAGCCTGAAATTTCAAAAGCAGAAGAAATCTGGTGACAGAATCTCTCCCCGTGAACAGTATAAAGCCAAATCTGATTAAGGTCTAATCAACATGGTCCTTTTTTATAGCACTGAATTGAATTCTAAACAGTAGATGGCAAGATACAGACCGTTATCATGATCTATCACTTACCTGTGATGGGGTTGTTACATTGATCTCAGGGGCAAAATTATCCTCAAAGAAGCTAATTATGTTCTCTTGTTGTAGTTCTTTTGATGGTGTAAGCTTCGGTAATGGAGGAACAGGGGGACCTTTTCTCAGCTGAAGGGAAAAAAAATATTGATCAGACCATCAAATAAATGAAAAGATCATAAAATAAAATACATGTAATATATAAGCTAATATACCAAGGGTGGAGGGGAACAAAGGAAAATAATTGTGTAGGGTAGTTATTAACACGTTGCTGTAATGCTCGGTACACACGTTACGTTTTTCCGTTCAATAGATGCGTTCGATTGATAAATTCCATCATGTCCGATATTACTCTTGATCGTTTCACCACTCAATTTCTCAAAGATGTGAATGGAAATTGATAAGAAAAGATAAGAGAATAAAGTGGGAAATCGAGCGGAAAAACAAATTGAAAATTGATTGAATGGGAAATCGACCGAAAAAATGCATCGTGTGTACCCAGCATAAAGCTAGGGATACACAAATTGATTTACATTTGATTGATAATTTTGAATTACTTTTCAGTTAAATTGACACGGTTTATTGAAAATTAATTGATCACAGTAGCACACACAGCAATCAATATTTTGTTGATTCCGAAGCGAAGGACGTTCCAAAAGGAGAAAAGCACACTGAAGGAAGCGTTAGTGTGCATGCACCTAAATTTGATCAAACAGAAATTGATTAAAAAGTCTCAAAAACCAATCAGGTATTTCTTTGATCAACAGAAATTTGAACTTGACCGATCAAGGTAGTTTTGTTTTTATACTTTATATCATTGTTGCTTGATTACATTTAAAAATAAAGATTGAATTTGCAGCATGTTCAATGAAATTTAAAAAAAGTCAAGACTACTCAATGCAATTCAAAAACTGACTTGTGTTCAGTAGATATTGCAGATTGCCTTATTATAAAAAAAATAAAATAAAATAGACACCAATCCAATTCAAAGTCTTTTTTAAATAAAAAAAAATGTAAAACTAAATCTAATTCAAAGAACTTAAAATCTTTTTAAGGCCATCAGATGAATAAGATCATACAGGAATATCACTACACATACTGTAAACCAAAACAACTGTGATCCAGGAGTATCTGATAATTAGCCAAAATGGTCATGTATTTTGTGCATATAACATGACTTAAAGCACATTTTAAGTGAAATGTGACATGATGCATGAATGGTCTATAAATTTGCCACGCGCAGGCAGCATACATTAATTTGACCGCGTCACGTGCTTTACCAGGATAACGTGCCCTTTGCTATGGTAATGTTGCAATGTTATGGTAACATTATGCGTGTTACCATAGCAACATGTGCCCATTACCTAAGGCTGGGCTCACACATGCAATGTGTACAGTTCTGTTCCAGTCCTGTCCTGTCAGTTTTCATCAGTTCGTATCAGTTTCATATCAGTTTTTGACGGACAAGACCGGAACTGTACAGAAAACTGATGCAAACTTATGAAAACTTACAGGACAGGAATGGAACTGCACAAATTGTACATGTAAATCTAGCCTAAGTGTCAAGTTGGCATGACAGAGGTGCAGTATCCTGGCTGTCCTGAGACCTGAAACAAGTAAGGTTGAAGCCATTATGGCATGGCTTTGGCCTATCACAGAAAAGCAGATTCTGGTGCCCTTGGTAAACCTCTGACTGATGTAACAAGCAAAAAGCACCCCAAGGTATTCAATTAGACCACAGAGTGTGCAAATGCCTACCAGGAGGTGCTGGCCAATGTTCCAGTCCTCCTAGCCCAGACTTCAGTCATTGGTTCAGTGTGCAAACTGCTGCCTCAGACTACAGGTTTATGACCTGTCCTAAGCCAGGTAGACAAGAAGGGAGATAAACACACTATCCTATGCCTGAGTAAGAAACTACTTCCCAGAGAGGATGCATACTCCACCATAAAAAGCGTGTTTAGTGATTGTGTGAGCCCTACAAATGCTGCAATCGTATCTGTACAGTAGGTCCTTCACAGTCATCACAGACCATAACCTTTTTTCAAAAAATGAACACTGAAATAACTAGGAAGGCATGACCCATAAATCCTAAAAGTGCCCATGAATGGTACAATCTTTAGGCTGATCGACCATATGATCGATCAGATTGGGTGCTGACAATGCTGCTGGACAATCATTCTAATTGTCCTTCCATCTATCAAATTTTGGAACAATTCTTTTGGTCTAATTGAATTGCTTATAGGTTTTACCCTCCACTGGGGGGGGAAATTGGATCGTTAATGGACACCTTAAGAAAAAGGGTAATGTTTAGGCATGTTTAAATTGAGTCCGGCAAATAAATAAAAGTTTTATTTTCCTATGACTGGATGAGCTAATATAATTGCTGACTTGCTGTTCTGTGCGACACTAAAGGGAAAAAAATCTTTATGATATAATGAATTGTATGTTTAGTACAAATAATTCATAGAACATTAGTAGCAAAGAATATTTTATTTTATTTATTTCTGATTTCATATTCTCATATTTTTATTTTCAGTTATACATTTTTTTACATTGCATCATTCTCGAATATTTGCAATTTACAAACTATGTTCTGTATTTAAACTATAAAACACAGCAGAGCTAATGAACCTTTGAACTTTCCTGCAGTAAAAACAAACAATGACAAAACGTCAGGAACAATTCGATTCCTTCTCTAGGTATTCTAACTTAAAACTCAATAGAGAAAAAACGGTAGGATGTTCTCCCAATTCAGTAGCCGAAATTAAACAACATACAAATTATGTGTAGGTATTCATCTAGCCAATGACCCTGAGAAACTATTTAAAGCGGAACTGAAATATGTCTAAAAAAAAAGATTTTCACCTACCTGGGGACTTCTGCCAGCCCCCTGCAGCCTCCCTGTCCCACGCCGTCTCTGAAGTATTCACGTGGCTTACTTTCAGTTTCTGCGTCCTTGAAGTCGATGGACAACTGCGTCTGCACAGCCCTGGCTGCACACGTTCTCATTTGCGCTCCCATCGCCAGGTGCGTCCTGCGCAGACACAGTACCTAAAAACCCCGTACTGCACCTGCGCAGGATGCTCTCGGGGAGGGAAACACAAATGGGGATGCATGCGGCAGGCGCAGTGGCCATCAACTTGCAAAACCGAAAGTGAGCTGTGACGGGAGACTGGAGGATCTATCCGAGATGGTGCGGGACAGGGAGCTTGCAGGGGGCTAGCAGAAGCCCCGGGTAAGTGAAATTTTTTTATGTTTGTTTTACATACTTTAGTTCCGCTTTAAAGAGAACCTGTAACAACAAAAAGTTCCCCTGGGGGGTACTCACCTGAGGAGGGGGAAGCCTCAGGGTCCCAATGAGGCTTCCCCCTCCCCTGTAGCTGCAGGCAGTCCAGCGGTGGCTCCCCCAAAGTGTCCCGGAATCCTCCCTCGACAAGCCTGTCAAGCGCTGATAAGCACTGATAAGCACTGATTTATTTACCTTTCCTGTCTTCATTGGGGGTGCTGTTACGGCTCTCCGCACGGACATAGGCGAAAATAGCCGATCTATGTCGGGTCCGCTCTACTGCGCAGGCGCAGGAGAGTTGCGCCTGCAAAGCAGAGTGAGCCGACAACGATTGGCTATTTCCACCTATCTACGAGCGGGCGGCCGATACTGCATCTGCGCTGGAGCCGGAAAGGTAAATATTTACATCCCCACTGTTCAGAGAGCGTTATCTCCTCCATCGTGGGACCGAGCACGACGGGGGAAGCCTCAATAGGATCTAGAGGCTTCCCCCACCCCAGGTGAGTAACCCCAGGGGAGGTTTTTCCCATTACAGGTTTTCTTTAAATTAAACTTAAAATTTCTTAACATTGTGAAGAAATGTAAAAAAAAGACCGTGATTGATTTTTTTCAATGTGATTGATCATTAAAATGTTGATAATGCCAAAACTTATTTTCCTACTGCAAAATCTTCTGATGAAGATCTTTCAAAATGTTATATGGAACAAAGCTAAACATACATTAAATTATAAACTTGCTACAAGAAGGAGGGATGCGGGTGGACTGGCTGCACCAAATATTTTTAACTACTATATGAGTTCGCATCTGGCTAGCGTTCTAGACTGGAAGGTTGAGGCCTCCTCCAAGCAGATCAACAAAATGTCGCCATGGCTAGAGGAGGAGGAGCTTCACTTTAGCTCCAGGTTTTCTTGGATCCCAAATAATATCTACAAATTATACTCTTCCTCCTCCCATCCTCTAATGAAACCAACATTAAAAACTCTGCCCTGGGTAATAACAAAATGGTACAAAGAAACCGTCCAATCGCCTTTGACCACATTAAACTCATTGCTCCAGAGGCATAGACAGGGCCTATGATGCCAGGTGAATGGCATGAATCAGGTGGCAGAGACAGGACAGCAGCATCCTGCTCGCCCCCTCCTTGCTGCTCCTTACCTTATGACTGAGTCAGCGGCCGCCTCCTCTACAAGAGTCCCCAGTCCTCCCCTCGCTAATGGACCTCACTGTGATGAGTAAACAGGAGAGCAGCTCCATAGTGTAGCGGCATATATATATATATATATATATATATATATATATATATATATATATATATATATATATATATATATATATAGAGTCCGAGGGGAGTCAGCAGCTCACACAAATATCTCTGGAAGTGTATGCCCGCAACTGTGGGAGCCCAATCCCACGTAGATATATGGACAAAAGCGAGGAGTTGCAGCGCACGCCTCTTTTATTGAGCAAACAATAATTGGTACCTATTATTGTTTGCTCAATAAAAGAGCCGTGTGCTGCAACACCTCGCTTTTGGGTATACACAATGGGTTGCAAAAGTATTCGGCCCCCTTGAAGTTTTCCACATTTTGTCACATTACTGCCACAAACATGCATCGATTTTATTGGAATTCCACGTGAAAGACCAATACAAAGTGGTGTATATGTGAGAAGTGGATCGAAAATCATACATCATTCCAAACATTTTTTACAAATAAATAACTGCAAAGTGGGGTGTGCGTAATTATTCGGCCCCCTGAGTCAATACTTTGTAGAACCACCTTTTTCTGCAATTACAGCTGCCAGTCTTTTAGGGTATGTCTCTACCAGCTTTGCACATCTAGAGACTGAAATTCTTGCCCATTCTTCTTTGCAAAACAGCTCCAGCTCAGTCAGATAAGATGGACAGCGTTTGTGAACAGCAGTTTTCAGATTTTGCCACATATTCTCGATTGGATTTAGATCTGGACTTTGACTGAGCCATTCTAACACATAGATATGTTTTGTTTTAAACCATTCCTTTGTTGACCTGGCTTTATGTTTAGGGTCATTGTCCTGCTGGAAGGTGAACCTTTGCCTCAGTCTCAAGTCTTTTGCAGTCTCCAAGAGGTTTTCTTCCAAGTTTGCCCTGTATTTGGCTCCATCCATCTTCCCATCAACTCTGACCAGCTTCCCTGTCCCTGCTGAAGAGATGCACCCCCCGAGCATGATGCTGCCACCACCATATTTGACAGTGGGGCTGGTGTGTTCAGAGTGATGTGCAGTGTTAGTTTTCTGCCACACATAGCGTTTTGCATTTTGGCCAAAAGTTCCATTTTGGTCTCATCTGACCAGAGCACCTTCTTCCACATGGTTGCTGTGTCCCCCACATGGCTTGTGGCAAACTGCAAACGGGACTTCTTATGCTTTCTGTTAACAATGGCTTTCTTCTTGCCATTCTTCCATAAAGGCCAACTTTGTACAGCGCATGACTAATAGTTGTCCCATGGACAGAGTCTCCCACCTGAGCTGTAGATCTCTGCAGCTTGTCCAGAGTCACCATGGGCCTCTTGACTGCATTTCTAATCAGCGCTCTCCTTGTTCGGCCCGTGAGTTTAGGTGGATGGCCTTGTCTTGGTAGGTTTACAGTTGTGCCATACTCCTTCCATTTCTGAATGATCGCTTGAACAGTGCTCCGTGGGATGTTCAAGGCTTTGGAAATGTTTTTGTAGCCTAAGCCTGCTTTAAATTTCTCAATAACTTGATCCCTGACATGTCTTGGACCTGTCTTCTGTGTTCTTTGGACTTCACTGTGTTGTTGCTCCCAATATTCTCTTAGACAACCTGTGAGACCCTCACAGAGCAACTGTATTTGTACTGACATTAGATTACACAGGTGCACTCTATTTAGTCATTAGTACTCATCAGGCAATGTCTATAGGCAACTGACTGCACTCAGATCAAAGGGGGCCGAATAATTATGCACACACCACTTTGCGGGGGGGGGGGGGGGGGGAGAGGAGAGAGAGGCAGAGCAAAAGCCGGTGGCTTCATCTGTTACATTGCAGCCGGCTTAATTGCATTAAATGAACTAAGTTGTGATACATTTGGCCGCTGCGCTGCGGCCAGAAGATACATTAGTGTTACAGGAATAATTCCATTTCTCACATTGGCCGCAGCGCAGAGGCCACTTCGCACATTGGCCATCCAGAACCTGAAGTGGCCGGCCAGAACTAGAAGTGGCCAAACTTCTGGTTCTGGCCGTAACATATATATATATATATATATATATATATATATATATATATATACAGGTCCTTCTCCAAAAATTAGCATATTGTGATCAAGTTCATTATTTTCTGTAATGTACTGATAAACATTATACTTTCGTATATTTTAGATTCATTACACAAAACTGAAGTATTTCAAGCCTTTTATTGTTCTAATATTGATGATTTTGGCATACAGCTCATGAAAACCCAAAATTCCTATCTCAAAAAATTAGCCTATTTCATCCGACCAATAAAAGAAAAGTGTTTTTAATACAAAAAAAAGTCAACCTTCAAATAAATATGTTCAGTTATGCACTCAATACTTGGTTGGGAATCCTTTTGCACAAATGACTGCTTCAATGCGGCGTGGCATGGAGGCAATCAGCCTGTGGCACTGCTCAGGTGTTATGGAGGCCCAGGATGCTTCGATAGCGGCCCTAAGCTCATCCAGAGTGTTGGGTCTTGCGTCTCTCAACTTTCTCTTCACAATATCCCACAGATTCTCTATGGGGTTCAGGTCAGGAGAGTTGGCAGGCCAATTGAGCACAGTAATACCATGGTCAGTAAACAATTTACCAGTGGTTTTGGCACTGTGAGCAGGTGCCAGGTTGACCGATATACCCAGCTGACCCATACAAAGGGCACCTATACCTGGCTACCTATACTGGGGACACCTAAGCCTGGCTAACCAATACTGGGGTACCTATACCTGAATAACCTATGCCTGGCCTGGCTACCTACACTGGGGGCAACTATACCTGGCTAACCTATACTAGGGGCACCTGCACCTGGCTTTCTATACAGGGGGGGGGGGGGTATGGCGCATCCTCACAAGTTTGTCTCAGCCAACAAAAAGTCTAGAACCAGCCCTGGGCGTAGATATTTGTCTATGCAAGTTAATGAGAAGCTAATGCTATGAATTTTTCCCTTTTAAGGCTAATTGGCTAAAGTCTTCAAAGGTTTTCTGCCTTCCCCTGGACCAACTAGGATATGTGCAGACTCAGGATGGTGTTTTATTTTTATATATTTATTTATTTATTTTTTTCTGGTTGGACTTGATGGACGAATGTCTTTTTTGCAATCAAACTAAGTAACTATGTAACCCCAACTTCCCCCCAGTATGAATTCATCCTGGTTCAATAAAAACAAACTAAGCGCTGAAGGGTGAAGTATGGGGCCTTAATCAAATAAGAATTTTTTTTATTTTTTTTTACAAAAAAAAATGATCCTAAGAATGATTTGAGAAAGGCCTTCCATATTCTTGAAAAACATATAAACTTAAATAAAAACTATGAAACTTCTAAGTTATACTGAAAACTTTACATACCCTCCGCCTACTATCATAAAAGGGAAAATTAGTTTGACTCCTATATTAAAGGGAAGGTCCGAGCATCATAAAAAGAAAAACTTCACTTACCTGGGGCTTCCTCCAGCCCCCTGCATCCGTCCTGTGCCCTCACCACAGCTCCGATGGCTCCTGGTCCCCTCCGGTGCAAATGCCGACCTCGCCAGGTCAGCTTCTCCCGCGCTCCAGCATGCGGCTCACTGGTCGTATTGAAGTCATCCGGACTGTACTGCGCAGGTGCAGAACTAATGTGCCTCCGCAGTACAGGCTGGATGATGTCAGTGCCCCTCTGAGAGCACATGTGCAGTGGGGATCTTGCGCCGGAGGGGAACCGGTCCACCGCGGTGAGCAGAGATGCGGGGAGGGCACAGGATGGCAGGCAGGGGCTGGAGGAAGCTCCAGGTAAGTAATTTTCTTTTACATGCTCGGATGTGTCCTTTAAAGAAAGATGGACACAAATATGGTGTAAGTCCATGACACAAGGCTACAACTGGTACAGCTCAAACCAATTACCAGATGGTATATCACGCCAACACACATCCAAAAATTTTCTAAACAGAAAGTTGCGTGTTGGAAGCGTGGACAGGACGGTGGGAATATACTGCACATGTGGCCATGTCCCACAGTTAAAAGATTGTGGGATAATATATCTATTTTTGCCAGCAATCTATTAAAAGAAGCATGTGAAGCCATCTTCAGCTGTGCAGACAAGGAGGAGAGCACAGGCAGTTCTATAATCAAATAAACTGGCACTATTGTAGCTAAAAGTATGATAACCAACAAATGGAAGAACCCCAACTCTCCCGACTTGAATGAATGTATTACCAGAATCAATGCGCTTTGTGAAAGTGAGACGTTTGACCAGTGTAATACCAGATATCACTGTTCTAACACAGGGGACGGACGTGCAGAATGGGGAAAAAGAATGTATGTCAGCATGATTGAGAGAAACTGAAATAGTTGAATGTGTATGGGAGGGGATGTAAGAGGTTAATTCATAGGGGATTTTATGGATTTTTATGTAATATTTCCTTTTAATTTTATGTACGTAGGTGTAGTTTTACTATTTGACCACTAGATGTCTCCCCACACTTTATTCTTGTGTACTATGAACAGCACACAGAAAGTATAGCGTGTATTTTCACTTTCATTTTCTCAATGAACTCCAGCATCTCATTGATGCTTAGCAACCCTGAACTTCTGGCTGGCAGAGGGTGGAGTTAGAGGTGGAGGTCAGGGGCAGAGCCACATGCTCTGTGGCTGCTATAAAGAAGGGGTGGAGAGTTGAGGCAGAGCTGTGTCTATATTGGCCAGGGGCGAAGGTAGAGTGTACGAAGGGAACTAGGTGTACGTGCACCCAGGGCTGCCATCAGGGCATCACAAAGGAGACGGGTGTATGGACCCAAGATGATTCTGGGTCCTGAACAGTGGCACTGCCATGCGGCCCCAGCTGCAATCTCTGATTAGAGGTAGTCAGCAAGTGTGTATGTGTATGCAAAAGGGAGGATTATGGGAGCCATGTCATGGGGGCAAGCTTGGTAGTGATACCTGACCTGTTCCTCCCATACACAGCAGACCAGAACGCCATATGTAACTCACCCAATTAAAGGGTGGGAGTCCACTCATCTCTGCACTGTCCTGCAGCCCTCTGAGCCTTCCAATTACTCTCCAATGGAATTAGGCGAGTTCTCACACATCTGCACTGATCTGCTGTGGAAGAAATAGAGGCAGCATGGAAAGTTCTGAGGGAGCAGGACTTTTTAGGCCTGTCCACACTTGTGTGCTGGCTAGCAACACAGGGGGGCAAACCAACACCTCCTTTCTTGATTTTGTAAAGCTGATTCCATTAATTTACGCTGAATGGTATAGGCCTGCCCAGTGCAGAGAAATGCATGCAGCAGTGTGGTCTGTGGACATCAGACAGCGCCTTCTATGCACTGCTTGATGTTCTTGTTATGTTTTGCATTGCTGAATCAGCAATTTGCACTAATTTTATGAGGGAAATGCTGGCAAATTATGTAGGAAAAGAGCTGGCAAATTATGTGGGGGAAGAGCTGGCAAATGTTTTGGGGACAAACATATTTTGTAGTAGTAGTGTAGTTTTGTGGGGGAAGGGGGTGAGGCGGCAGGTTTTCCCAGTATCGGGCCTAGACATTTCTAATTACAGCCCTGAGTGCACCTTCCCAGTTCTCTTGTTAACCTTTGTTCAGCTAACTGGTACATACATTGTGGTTTTAGTTGATGGAAAACTATGCACAACTGTGACAGGTGGACGAGGGGTGGTGTTGTAACACTATTGTAATGCTTGAACTGTAAAGAAGTCTTCTGCACACCAATAAAGTTCTTTTGAGAAATATTTGTATATTAAATCCTAAAGAATAAAAGTATATACTCGCAAATATGCCGACCCGTGTATAAGCCAAGGTACACACTTTCCCTCAGAAACCAGAAAAAAGTGTTTGACTAGCGTATTAGCCCCCTATCCAGTGTAGCACCCTCCACAGTAGCCTGATGTGCCTCCAGTGCAAGTCAGCCCCTCTCCCCATAGCCAGATGTGCCCCAAGGATGATGTAGCTGTGTCTTAAGACGCCATTAGATGGCGTCATAGATATGAGAGACAGTGATTGCCATAAAGGAAGAACACCTGATCATTGCACCGCTGACATGTTGCTTGCACACTCCACAAGCCAGGGGACACAGGTAGTCTTGAGCAGTGCACTCTGCACACCATGTTGCAGGGGATGGGAGGCACGGACAAAGCAGGGAGCCAGCTTTCAAGAGCAGAATCACTAGTGCTCAATCCTTACACTCCTCTGCCAGTTACAAAACCCGCTCCACCATCCGTTCTGCTCCACTGACCCGCATATAAGCCGAGGGGATAGCTTTTTAGCTAATTTTTTGTGTTGTAAAATTAGGCTTATATGCGAGTATATAAAGTATATGCTCTGAAATACGTTTCTTGAGTGGTCTGGTGGTACGTCCAACATATCGGAAACCACAGCTGCACCATATCAAGTAAACCACATGATGGGAACCACATGTCATGAATTATTTAATATCATATTTTTTCCCTTTACTATTAGATGAGAAATCTGATGTCTTCCTCGCAACCCCCAGCTCACACCCTCTACATGCCCCACACGGAAAAAAACCTGGTCTTTGCCAACCTATTAGTCTATGCGCGACCGGCGGGTCCACGCAACTTGGCACAAGTTGGTCACGTAAATTAGGGGCCCTCCGATATATAAATTGAGGTTGTTCCAGTAAAGCCCTACGTAGGGCCATATCGGTTAAGAGGACTGGCCAGTGTTTTCGTATACTCTTCTCTACTTGTTTATATTGGACAGAAAAATCAGATATGAACGCAGTACCAACACTGTTAGAGGTTATTTCTCCTCCATCCTCCTCTTTATCCCTCAGTAGCATATCCCTGTCCATATTTTTCACCCATTCTACTGTAGCGTCCAACTTCTCAGCCTTATATCCTTTACTCAGGAACCTATTTTTAATGATATCAGCTTGTTTATTTCGCCAAGCATGACTGGGTCATGCCCGGAATTGGGTCTGTGCCCAACCCAATTCCGGGCATGACCCAGTCATGCTTGGCGAAATAAACTTGATTCTGATTCTGATTGTTGTTCATAATCCACCACTTCCGTACAGTTTCTACGTACCCTAATCAGTTGTCCCTTAGGTACCGCCCTAATCCAAGCTGGGTGATGGCAACTGTTTACCGGGATAGACCCATTTCGGTCAGTGGTTTTAAAATAACATTTTGTCTTTAAAGCATCCTCATCCCTACTTATCTGCAAATCCAGGAAGTGGATGGTATCCAAATCACACTCCAGGGTAAGTTTGATATTATCAGTCATGTTATTAATGTGCGATATATAAGTCTGGAAGGTGTCCACAGCACCCCTCCATATGATCAGGAGGTCATCAATATACCTCCGCCATAACAGGATGTTCTGTGACCCCTCCCTGATCGCATTCTCCTCCCACCTGGCCATGTACAAATTTGCTAGCGAAGGTGCGAATGAAGCCCCCATCGCGCATCCAGTTCGCTGTAAATAGTACTTTCCCCTGTACCAGAAATAATTCCTGGACAGGGCAAATTCCAGGAGCTCCAAGAGGAAAGTGACCTGATCGTGGTCAATCTCCTCTTCCATTTCCAGGTAATATCTAGCTGCCTCTATCCCCCCTCGGTGAGGTATGTTTGTATAGAGGGAACTAACATCCGCTGTACCCAACACTGCATCAGACGTAAGGACCACCTCCCTTAATATTTGTAGGGTGTGTTTAGTGTCAAACAACACATAGGGTAATTTTTTTACTTTTTATATAGCTTTATCTTATTGTATTTAATTTTTTATACGTATTTTTATGCCTATGTATACCTGTCATCTATGTTCAAGTATGGTGTAACAGGCCGTTTTATTTGTGCAGTTGATGCGCCGTTTGTGCACGGTGGGGAGGGTGTTTTAATGTATGTAATTGTTGTGCCTTATGTGCGCGATGGGGGGGCGTGTTGCATGGTGCTATGAATATTCATGAGGTACATGACGTAAGTGAACACTGCCCGTCTATCGGGAGTGCACGCGTCATGTTGTGTATAAATGTGTGGTGACAGCGTACGTACGTCCAGCCCCTGATGAGTCACACCTAGTGACGAAACACGTAGGGCGGAGCCTGGACGTACGCATGCACGCACACTTGGGAAGGAGCGAAGCTAGCAGCTACACTTGGCCGGCGGACGCGCTGATGATCTGGTGCAGTATATGACTATGATATGCTCATACCCAAGCGTTTATATTGATGTTTATTGCAGAGGCAATGGCTGTCAAAGGCTGGGCTTGTTTACAAGACTATTGTGGGTGAGCGGCCACTCTATAGGAAGTGGTGGTGGTTATCCCGGCTGGGGGCTTATTCACTACTCCTGGAAGTGTGTGTGTTTGGCACAAAGGGTGAATTGAGCATACTTTACACCCTATATTTTTTTTCTTTTTTTCTTCTCCCCCTACATGTGCTACCACTGGATGTGTCTGTGAGGAGTAAAAGCGCAGCAGCATTGAACATATAAAGTTTGGACTGCCTGTACAGAGGACACTGCTTGCAGCTTGGACATTTATCAAGTACTCTTATCATACTGAGTGCAGCGATATTATTGCATTTAATTTCTGTAGCCTAAGCCTGCTTTAAATTTCTTAAAACCTTGATCCCTGACCTGTCTTGTGTGTTCTTTGGACTTCATGGTGTTGTTGCTTCCAATATTCTTTTAGACAACCTCTGAGGCCCTCACAGAGCAGCTGTATTTGTACTGACATTAGATTACACACAGGTGCACCCTATTTAGTCATTAGCACTCATCAGGCAATGTCTATAGGCAACTGACTGCACTCAGATCAAAGGGGGCCAAATAATTATGCACACACCACTTTGCAGTTATTTATTTGTAAAAAATGTTTGGAATCATGTATGATTTTCGTTCCACTTCTCATGTGCACACCACTTTGTGTTGGTCTTTCATGTGGAATTCCAATAAAATTGATTCATGTTTGTGGCAGTAATATGACAAAATGTGGAAACCTTCAAGGGGGCCGAATATATATATATAGATGCAAAAGTTTGGGCAGCCTTGTTAATTGTCATGATTTTTCTGTATAAATCATTAGTTGTTTCGATAGAAAAAAATGTCAGTTAAATATATCATATATTAGACACACACAGTGATATTTGAGAAGTGAAATTAAGTTTATTGGATTTACAGAAAGTGTGCAGTAATTGTTTCAACAAAATTAGGCAGGTGCATACATTTGTGCACCACAAAAAAAAAAGAAATGTAGTAGATCCTCCTTTTGCAGAAATTACAGCCTCTAAACGCTTCCTGTAGGTTCCAATGAGAGTCTGGATTCTGGTTGAAGGTATTTAGGACCATTCCTAAATACCATCTCTAGTTCATTCAGGTTTGATGGCTTCCGAGCATGGACAGCTTTCTTTAACTCACACCACAGATTTTCAATTATATTTAGGTCTGGGGAATGAGATGGCCATTCCAGAACATTGTACTTGTTCCTCTGCATGAACGCCGTAGTGGATTTTGAGCAGTGTTTAGGGCCGTTATCTTGTTGAAAGATCCAGCCCCGCCGCAGCTTCAACTTCGTCACTGATTCGGGGGTGTGGCTTGCGTGGAGACCAAGACAGCTGCTAGATAACGGAGCTCCGTGATCCCCTGCCAAAAGCGGCCCAAAGCACTCAAGATCTGCAGATTATCTTACCGCCAGACATGGAGGAGATGCCCATGAACACAGAGGCATCCAAAAAAAGAAAGGCAAACCTGAAGCCTCAGAAACTAACGGTCTTCTATATCCTGCGAGGAGGACCCGCTCTCCAGGATGGCGCCGCCGCCTCCACAGAACCGCCTCCACAGCCGCCCGAACAACAAGACCCGGGCCACACACAGCTCCCAGAGGAGGAGAACGGCTCTCCATCATCTCCAGAAACCGCTTCCCCGTTCCAGAGCCCAGCTAACTCCAAGCTCAGGAGAGAAGAAAGAGACAGAACAGGAGGTAGGCCTCTCCCCATGTCCACACACAGGCCCCAGTCAGGCTACACGCAGCACCTCATTGAAACCTTCCCTGCTAGCATTCAGACAGCTACACAATCATTCATTAAAGATATTCTGCTAACATTTAAATCCTCTTTAATGAAAGACTTTGCAATCCTCACTGCAGACCTTAGAAATGATATTTCCTCCCTGGGAGAAAGGGTACACAGAACCGAGGACAAAATCTCTGATATCATCAGAGAACACAACAATGATGTTGTTGGATACCTCTAGTCGTGCCTGCACCTCCCTGTGGGAAGTGTGATCAGTTTGCGTATTGTTCCATTCCACAAAAGAAGAGCCGCCTTGTAGTATAATCAAAGCGTCTGGAATACACAAAATGTGTGAAAAACATACGGAAACTTTGCATTGAGGAATAGAACAATGCTCTATTGAAAAATGTAACTGATCAAAGAACTGTCACCGGAAGGTGCCAGCAGGACTTGCATATTCAAACGTTTTATTGTTTGAACAATAAAACGCTAATCAACACATTGTACATCAATAAAACAACGTACGTACCAATACAGCCAATCCAATTATTCTCAAGCACATTCAAATAGTATTTTTCTGATTTCAAACGTTATGTTGTGCAAACGAGAAGACGTTTGAAAGTAGAAATTGTAAGAGATTGACTAGGTGAAATGTATTTTATATACAAAGGCTTGTTGCATATAGGCATTTATTACAAAAAAATGATGTGTCCTTGGGGGAAAAAAAATGTACAAATGCAAGCACACACTAATAATCAATAAAGCACACTATTACACAATGTATCTGTGTTGCCAGGCTCCGTCTACATCGTCATTAAAGTACTGAAGGTATTGCTCGCGATTCTCACAAGCACTACTGGCAACATTTCGTGGTGCACGTGGCTGTAAGGCAGGTAATGGTCCAGAGCTCTGTCGCCACTCACCGGGAACAACAGCACCCGTCGCAGCATCAACAGTGTCAACACTGTTGTTGGGCAGATAAGCACCCCCTTGTTCTCGCCTCAAGAAATTGTGTAGCATGCAACATGCGTACACAACAACGTCCACCTTGTCCAGGCGCAGATTTATGGCTGTATGTAGCACCCTAAATCTGTTGGCCAGGATACCAAACGCGTTCTCAACAACCCTTCGGGCGTGAGACAGTCTGATATTGTAAACCTTGTGAGGGTAATCCAAACCTTTCTGGGGGAAAGGCTTCAGAAGGTTCTCATGCAAAGCAAAGGCCTCATCACCCACAAAACCAAAGTTCAGTCCAAATTCTGTCTCCGCATTCGATGGAAGTCCCAATTCCTTGGCCCGCAGTTTACGGTAGAAGCTAGTATTGTCAATCACACCACCGTCAGACATGCGTCCAAGTGCCCCAATGTCCACCATGACAAACTCGTACCGGGCATTTACCAGGGCCATGAGAACAACACTGTAAAATCCTTTATAATTATAATACATAGATCCACTATCCGGCGGAGCGACGAGGCGGATATGTCTCCCGTCCACTGCACCCCCACAGTTGGGGAACTTCCAAAGCTCCTTGAAGTCCCTGGCAATCGCCATCCATCCCTCCGGTGAACTGGGCATCTGGGAATAAAAACAAGAAAAAAATAGGTAAGGTAAACAGGAACAATGACAGGAACAATGACATTTTGACAAGCATATAGCACAGGAAAGAATACCAACTAATAATGGAACAATAATAATAATATTTAATGAAAAAGAATGCAAATGTAATGCCTAACTCAATAATACAAATAATAATAATAATATATTACAAAAAAATTGCACACATACCTTCATATAATCGTCCTTTAGGCACTCCACAATAGCGGCACACGTCTCCGGAATGATCAGGCCGAGTGCCTGAGGAGATATCCCTGTTGAAAACTTAAGGTCCTGCAGCCCTCTCCCTCTGGCCAGGTAGTGCAGGGTCGCCACAAATCGCTGCTCAGCTGTAATAGCTTTGCGCATGCAAGTGTCCTTCTTCAGGATGTACGGCCGGACAATAACCAGGAGGCGCTGGAATACAGAGTCAGACATGCACAGGTAGTTTCAATAGTCCTCAGGCGCTGAGACTCTTAACTCCCGCAAAAGATTATCGTGGGAAATATTGTCCCGATCCAGTAGCCAATCCTTGGCCCACAGAAGGCGTTTGGCAGGTGTTTGACTTTGTGACACATTCCTTCTTCTTTTCTTCCCCTGCTCGTGCTGGTAGAGCACATAAAAACAAGCTGCTGCTTGCTCTGTAGAAATCATTTTCAAATCAAATCGCAAGGCAATGAAGAAAGCAATGTGCACTCAGCTGGTCGCCTACTACAATGCATATCTAGCAAACTGTCTCACCTTTTATAGTGAAATGATTGCATCACGGCGTCCGAACGTCACAACGTCTGAACGTCTTGCCGTGCACCGGCTCTAACAACTCGCCTTCCATTGTTCCACATTCTATCGTTTAATTCAGTCACTACATGTGTACGCTCATATTTAAACGTTTACCCATACTGTTCTGTCGTTCAGCGACTTTCCTTTCCCGCCTGTCATCCGTCTTGTCGTTCGTGTGGATGTGACGTTCAAACGATTTAACTTTCCTCGAAAAGTCGTTCAGACAGCTATTCCAAACGACAGTCTGTGGAAAAATCTGACGTGTGTATGAGCCTTAACTCCCAAGCTACTGACATTACATGGCTGAAAGCAAAAGCTGCTGATCTGGAAGATAGAAGCAGACGCAGTAATCTAAAGTTTAGAGGCATACCAGAACAAATCTCTACAACTGATCTAAAATCTTATCTGAAAGCTATGATGAAAACAATTCTGCCCGATACCACAGACATTGAACTAACTATTGATAGGGCCCACCGTCTTCCTGAGCCAAGTCATCTGCCCGACTCCATTCCCAGAGATGTGATAGCCAAGCTCTTATTTTACAATGTCAAGGAGGATTTTATGTTTGCTGTCACATCCACATTTACTTAGACCTCTCTCCTGCAACACTTCTGCATTGACGAGAATTGCAACCTTACACTAAAGCTCTCCAATCGCTCCAAATCCCACATAAGTGGGGATTCCCCATCAAACTAATTTTTTCTTATCATAACAGACAGTACGTGATCACATCATCTGACAACGGTCTGAAGTTATTTAAAGGGATACTGTAGGGGGGTCGGGGGAAAATGAGCTGAGCTTACCCGGGGCTTCTAATGGTCCCCCGCAGACATCCTGTGTTGGCGCAGCCACTCACCGATGCTCTGGCCCCGCCTCCAGTTCACTTCTGGAATTTCTGACTTTAAAGTCAGAAAACCACTGCGCCTGCGTTGCCGTGTCCTCGCTCCCGCCGATGTCACCAGGAGTGTATAGCAGAAGCCCAGTATGGTCTGTGCCTGCGCAGTACGCTCCTGGTGACATCAGCGGGATCGAGGACATGGCAATGCAGGCACAGTGGTTTTCTGACTTTAAAGTCAGAAATTCCAGAAGTGAACTGGAGGCAGGGCCGGAGCATCGGTGAGTGGCTGCGCGGGCACAGGATGTCTGTGGGGGACCATTAGAAGCCCCGGGTAAGCTCAACTAATTTTCCCCCGACCCCCCTACAGTATCCCTTTAAACAGCTCAAGATTCAAGTCTCCAATGAGGAACAGCAGAACAAATCGGGTTCCTCAAAACTGGCTTGATTTTACCAAATCAAAATGTAAGCGTTAATGGCAGGGTATTCTTTTTTATTTCAATAGTTTTTATTAATTTTAGCATAAACAAGAACAAGATCAACAGCCAAAATAATGTAACATATAATACAACGCTGTATCCAACAGAAAAATAGTGCAACATCAATGCATGTTATATTGGTATTAGCATAGCAAAATGAACCCTAGAGGCTTAAAACCCTGTGGGAGGTGATTATCAGGAATCAGGGAATTGGCGATCCTGTAATGGCATCCCCGTGATTGAGTAATTCAATATTAAGAAGCCAATGTATTAAAAAGCTGGGCAACACATCTAGGGAAGGTAGCAACTGCCCAGGGTATCCTTTTTGATCCCCCTATCTTCTCCACCTTTCACTGAAATTATAATATACTCAGTTCTAACTGTTTTGCTCACATTATAGAGGCTTGCTCCTCTCTGTCCCTCTACAGTTAGTGTGCTCATGTGAATTTTTCAGCACACGGGTATTCGCTGTTAGGTTTTTCTATGATAATTGCCTGTTTGATTTTATTTGATGTTATGGCTATCATCTTAGCTAACTTCTCTCTACCCAGTTGTATCAATATCCTATACGTACATAACTGCAGGTTTTCATGTGGTAAAAAATGCTATGGTATCTATTTAATTGCTGCTCATTATGAAACGTTTTATACAGTGCTTGCAAATCACTGTTAGTGATGGGCCGAACCTCCGATTTTAGGTTCGCGAACTTCCGCGGAAGGTTCGGTTCGCGGAAAAGTTTGCGAACCGCAATAGACTTCAATGGGGAGGCGAACTTTGAAAAATAGAAAAAATGATGCTGGCCCCAAAAGTGATGGAAAAGATGTTTCAAGGGATCTAACACCTGGAGGGGGGCATGGCGAAGTGGGATACACGCCAAAAGTCCCGGGGAAAAATCTGGATGTGACGCAAAACAGTGTTTTAAGGGCAGAAATCACATTAAATGCTAAATTGCAGGCCTAACGTGCTTTAAAACATCTTGCATGTGTATACATCAATCAGGTAGTGTAATTAGAGTACTGCTTCACACTGACGCACCAAACTAACTGTGTAACGCACCGCAAGTTACCAGCTGTTTGTGTAGTGACGGCCATGCTGGACTACTGCGCACCATGGCGAGATTGCTCTTCCTCACTCCGTGATGTCAGGTAATGTGTGACTGCCTTCTAAACTTTCCATGGCATTGTTAAAAAGCTTACCTTTTGTTTTTAAATTACATTTTCTACTTGCTGTGTACTTGTTCAGTACCGCTACAATGAGAATCCTATGGAGGCGGGCAAGTCTGGCATTGTGACCCCGGGTAATGGCCGGGGAATGAGGGATGGAATCCGGTGTGGAGCCTGAGCAACGGCTACCACTACACATCCAAGGAGGGCAGCAGTCAGGCATGCATGCCCGCCCCGAGGTAGTGACCAAAAATAATAATACAGGAGGACTATCGAGGGCTTGCTGTATTTGAAATGAATGTACTTTAAATCCTTTAACGAGAACCAGTTATGGCGGGCAAAGATGACACCACATTCCTTTCACGAGAATCATATGGAGGCGGGCAAGTCTGCCATTTGTGACCCCGGGTAATGGCCGGGGAATGAGGGATGGAATCCGGTGTGGAGCCTGAGCAACGGCTACCACTACACAGGCATGGAGGGCAGCAGGCAGGCATGCACGCCCACTCCGAGGTAGTGACCAAAAATAACAATACAGGAGGACTATCGAGGGCTTGCTGTATTTGAAATGAATGTACTTTAAATCCTTTAACGAGAACCAGTTATGGTGGGCAAAGATGACACCACATTCCTTTCACGAGAATCATATGGAGGCGGGCAAGTCTGACATTGTCACCACGGGTAAAGGGCGGGGAATGAACGTTGGATTCCGGCCCGAAGTGGGAGCCTGCTGAGACACATGCTGTAGCTGCCCTGACCGTGCTTTGCAGACCAGGCATCTGTGATCAGATGGACCCTTGACCCAGCGGAAGACAAACCAAGTCGAAAGCATTTGCCAAGAATGTTTTACGGAGGGCAAGTTTTTTGCCTTTTTTTCAATTGTTTGAAACTGTAGATGGCTGTATTTTTAAATTGTTTGAAAATGTAGATGGTTGTATTTTTAAATTGTTTTAAAATGTAGATGGTTGTATTTTTAAATTGTTTGAAAATGTAGATGGTTGTATTTTTAAATTGTTTGAAACTGTAGATGGTGGTATTTTTCAATTGTTTAAAACTGTATCCATTCAAGTGTAAGTTATGCACTGACTGCCAGGTATAATGTGCAGTCACAGATGCAGTGAAAGGTATGCAGTGACTGCAAACAGCCGTTTGTGTAGTGACGGGCATGCTGGACTGGTGCGCACAATGACGAGAGTGCAGGTGATGGTGGCTTTTCAGCCCATATGGTCGCCCGGCTGATGTAGCTGAATGACAGAACAGTGACTGTCCAGCTGATCAAATTTGGTCTGACCACAATGAAACAATGACCTTATTATCTTTGGTGTGCCACCCCCACCCGAGACACTCATTTAGCCGGCAGTCATTGCTTCATTGTGATACGCAAGCCCCTTCACCGCGGCAAGGTAATGATCACGAAGGGGGATGGGCACATGTACATGCCTTTTGTTTTTTTGTTGCAGCCGCCTGCAGTTCAGCCAGAAAAATTAGGCAGGCATGTGCACGCCCCAGAAAAATTAGTATAGCGCTAGCAGCGGCCTTAAAAATTCTGGAATCCGCCTAGAGTCCTGGACCCTGGTGGTGGTGGCGGAGAAGGCAGTCAAGCGGCCTGCAGGCAGAGATGCTGTGTGTGGGGACTGACTTAGTCTTCGGTCATGCAATAGCCCTCAGGGATCCATGCCTCCTTCATTTTGATAAAGGTCAGGTACTGAACACTGTCATGACTTAGGCGACTTCTCTTCTCAGTAACAATGCCTCCAGCTGCACTGAAGGTCCTTTCTGACAGGACGCTTGCGGCAGGGCAAGAGAGAAGTTGTATGGCAAATTGGGACAGATCTGGCCACAGGTCAAGCATGCGCAACCAGTAGAGCAAGGGTTCATCGTCGCTGCTCGCAGTCGTAGTGTGTACATCCACACTTAAGGCCAGGTAGTCGGTTACCTGCCGGTCCAGACGTTGGTGGAGGGTGGATCCCGAAGGGCTACTGCAAGGCGTTGGACTAAAGAATGTCCACATGTCCGACATCACCCCGAGATCGCTGGAGCGTCCTGTCCTTGCCTGGGTGGACTGGTGAGGAGGAGGAGGAATACTGCTAGTGGTACCTTTATTGCGTTGTACTGTCACATCACCCTTAAATGCATTGTAAAGCATCATTGACAGTTTGTTCTGCAAGTGCTGCATCCTTTCCGCCTTGTGTTGAGTTGGTAACAGGTCTGCCACTTTGTGCCTGTACCGAGGGTCTAGTAGCGTGGCCACCCAGTACAGGTCATTCCCCTTGAGTTTTTTGATACGGGGGTCCCTCAACAGGCTGGACAACATGAAAGAGGCCATCTGCACAAAGTTGGATCCAGACGTACTCTCCATCTCCTCTTGCTCTTCCACAGTGACGTCACGCAACTCCTCTTCCTCCCCCCAGCCACGAACAATACCACGGGAACGTGGAGCAGCAGAAGCCCCCTGTGACGGCTGCTGCGGTTGTTCTTCTGCCGCTGCCGCCTCTTCCTCCTCCACAGAAACACCTTCCTCATAATCATCCGAGTCTGACTCCTCTCCTTCCCCACAGGACTCCTCTTCTTCCTCCTCCTCCCCCCTCTGTGGTGCCGCAGGTGTTGAGGAAACCTGTGGTTCGGCTGAAAATTGGTCCCACGACTCCTCCTGCCGTAGCTGTTCCTGTTCCCGCTCCTCCACAGCTTCATCCACCACTCTACGCACGGCATGCTCCAGGAAGTAAGCGTAGGGGATCAAGTCGCTGATGGTGCCTTCAGCGCGACTCACCAGGTTGGTCACCTCCTCAAACGGCCGCATGGTCCTGCATGCATTTCGCATCAGTGTCCAGCTGTTCGGCCACAACATCCCCATCTTCCCAGATTGTGTCCTTCTACTGTAGTTGTACAAGTACTGGGTGACGGATTTCTCCTGGTCTAGCAGGCGAGAGAACATGAGCAGGGTGGAATTCCAGCGAGTCGGGCTATCGCATATCAAGCGTCTTGACGGCAAGTTGTTTTTCCGCTGAATGTCCGCAAAGCATGCCATGGCCGTATAAGACCGCCTGAAATGCCCACACAACTTCCTGGTCTACTTCAGGATGTCCTCTAAGCCTGGGTACTTTGAGACAAATCTTTGCACGACCAGATTCAGCACATGTGCCATGCAGGGTACATGTGTCAGCTTTCCCAAATTCAAAGCGGAAACGAGATTGCTGCCGTTGTCACACACCACGTTGCCGATCTCCAGCTGGTGCGGGGTCAGCCATTGCGCCCCCTGTTTGTTAAGGGCAGCCAGGAGAGCTGCTCCAGTGTGACTCTCCGCTTTGAGGCAAGACATGTCTAAAATTGCGCGACACCGTCGTACCTGGCATGCAGCGTAGGCTCTGGGGAGATGGGGCTGTGTAGCTGGAGAGGAAGAGGAGATGTCAGCACCGCTAGAGTTCAACTGACACTCAGCTGAGAAGGAGGAGGTTGACAGCGAAGAGGATGTAGCTGGAGGAGAAGTAGAGGAGGTGGCAGGAGGCCTGCCTGCAAGCCGTGGAGGTGTGACAAGTCGGTCCACTGAACAGCCACGTACTCCCTGCTTGCTGCCATCGGTCACCAGGTTGACCCAATGGGCTGTGTACGTAATGTAGCGGCCCTGCCCGTGCTTGGCAGACCAGGTATCCATGGTCAGGTGGACCCTTGGCCCAACGCTCTTCACAATAGATGACACCACTTGCCTCTGAACTGCACGGCACAGTTTGGGTATGGTCTTTCGTGAAATATAAGTGCGGCCTGGTATCTTCCACTGCGGTGTCCCAATGGCCACAAATTTATGGAAAGCCTCTGACTCCACCAGCTTGTATGGCAATAGCTGGCGAGCTAATAGTTCCGCCACACTAGCTGTCAGACGCCGGGCAAGAGGGTGACTGGCCGAAATTGGCTTCTTCCGCTCAAAGACTTCCTTCACGGACACCTGGCTACTGTTGTGGGCAGAGGAGCAGGAACCGCTCAAGGGCAGAGGCGGTGTGAAGGAGGGTGGCTGTGAAGGTTCAAGGGAGAAAGCGGATGAAGATGATGCACCTGAAGGAGGGAGAGGAGAAGGAGGGTGGCTTGTCTTTTGAGGGGTGCTGCTTTTCCTCAGGTGTTCTTGTCATAGCTGTTTGTGCCTTTTCTCCACGTGCCTTCGTAAGGCACTTGTCCCTACGTGAGTGTTGGCCTTTCCACGGCTCAATTTTTGGAGACAGAGAGAACAGATGGCTTTGCTCCTATCTGAGGCACACACTGTAAAATATTTCCAAACCGCTGAGCTCCCCTGGGGTGATGGCACTACGGTGGCATCAACAGCTGACCTTGAAGGGCATGTTGGCTGGCTGGCCATAGCTGGCGATACATGGCGCCGGACACTGCCGCCAGCTGTTTCTGAGGACGAGCTCCCTCTGCTTCTATCATGGAGTCGTCTCCTCCTACTCCTCTCTGGCTCCCCCTCTGAACTGTCCCCCTGGTCATCTCCTCTATTGGGAACATACGTGACATCCGTATAATCGTCATCATAATCCTCCTGCCCAGCTTCGCTTTCCTCAGACAACTCCACAACTGCACCAACTTCAGGTGGTTCATCATGCCCCTCCTCACACATTACGTCCATACTATCGCCACCTAACTCAGACGTATGAGGTGGTGTACCTGCGCCTTCTTCTTGTTGTTGCAGTAATGGCTGTGAATCAGTGATTTCACCACCATCACCACCAAATAACTCCTGCGAAGTGTCAAATGCAGTGGATGTGGTGCTTGTCGTAGCGCTGGTGGCTGCGGAAGATGAGGTGTTCTGTGTTAAATACTCAAGCACGTCCTCACAATTTTGGGAAGTGATGGCACGTGCCTTCTTCTGAGCACTGTACTTTGGTCCAGGTCCGCATGACATCACAGCAACACCACCTCGCACAGACCTGCCAGTGCCAGGTGGCCTTCCTCTGGGTCTGCCTCTACCTCTTCCTCTACCTGGTTTGTCCATTTTGTCCATCTCGGGGGGAAGCTAGGTATATGCAGTAAGGTGAGTTTACTTAACAGAAAAGGTAGATATGCAGTGAGGTGAGTTCGCTCAACCCAAAGGTAGCTATATATGCAGTGAGGTGAGTTCACTCAACCCAAAGGTAGTTATATATGCAGTGAGGTGAGTTCACTGAACACAAAGGTAGTTATATATGCAGTGAGGTGAGTTCACTGAACACAACAGGTAGTTAGATGCAGTCAGCTGAGTTCACTCAACACAAACGTAGTTATATGCAGCTAGGTGAGTTCACTCAACAGAAAAGGTAGATATGCAGTGAGGTGAGTTCACTGAATGCAAAAGGTAGCTATATGCAGTGAGGTGAGTTCACTGAACACAACAGGTAGTTAGATGCAGTCAGCTGAGTTCACTCAACACAAACGTAGTTAAATGCAGTGAGGTGAGTTCACTCAACAGAAAAGGTAGTTAGATGCAGTGAGGTGAGTTCACTCAACCCAAAGGTAGTTATATATGCAGTGAGGTGAGTTCACTCAACCCAAAGGTAGCTATATATGCAGTGAGGTGAGTTCACTCAAAAAGGTAGTTATATATGCAGTGAGGTGAGTTCACTGAACACAACAGGTAGTTAGATGCAGTCAGCTGAGTTCACTCAACACAAACGTAGTTATATGCAGTGAGGTGAGTTCACTCAACAGAAAAGGTAGATATGCAGTGAGGTGAGTTCACTGAATGCAAAAGGTAGCTATATGCAGTGAGGTGAGTTCACTGAACACAACAGGTAGTTAGATGCAGTCAGCTGAGTTCACTCAACACAAACGTAGTTATATGCAGTGAGGTGAGTTCACTCTACAGAAAAGGTAGATATGCAGTGAGGTGAGTTCACTCAACTTAAAAGGTAGTTATATGCAGTGACGCAAGTTCACTCAACACAAAAGGTAGTTATGTGCAGCGAGGTGGGTTCACTCAACACAAACATAGGTGTATGCAGTGATGAGGTGGGTTAACTAAACACAACAGGTACTAGTAGTAGGTAAATGCAGTACTGGGTAGGTACAATGTGCAGCTCCCTGTCACACACACAGGTGTCACTGAATGTGCTGCTGAATGCTGGTGGGCTGCTGGCAGTGGGACACACACATTATGAATTAGCAATGCTGTCTAAGCAACACAAGTGTCTCACACACACAGGTAGTAGTCACTGAATGTGCTGCTGCTGCTGGCAGTGGGACACACAGTATGAATTAGCAATGCTGTCTAAACAACACAAGTGTCAGTTTAAAACACAGAAAAAAAAATTGATCACACGAGCAGGATGAGCTCTGAAAATAACTTTTCTGGGGCGCTATTATAGCAATAAGATTCAGCTAAGCAAGCTAAGAAGGCAAGAGCCTGACTAATCTGTCCCTAGGAGAACAAGTCCGCAGCAGCTGTCCCTATTCTGTCTCTAGCAGGCTAATGGCCGCCGGAGCCTGCCTTATATAAGGGGGGTGGGGCTCCAGGGCTTAGTATAGCCGGATTGGCTACGATGCGCCTGCTGACTGTGATGCAGAGGGTCAAAGTTGACCCTCATAGAGCATTATGGGGCGAATCGAACTTCCGGGAAAGTTCGCCTTCGCCGGCGAAGGCGAACCACCCGAAGTTCGCCTGGAACCGTTCGCCGGCGAACCGTTCGGCCCATCTCTAATCGCTGTCACCATGTCGTTAAAAATCACTTCTTTAAATGTAAGAGACATTTTTACGCATTCCCGCTAGTGCAGGAACATCAACACATACATTTTTACGCATTACTGGTTTAATGCGTAAATTTAAATACGGCGTCTTCCGTATGCGCAGCGGAGAAAAACGACAGGGTCAGCACAAGCCAGCCAGCCAGGCCACCTTTGCGGGGGAGAGCCCGTGCCAAAATTACTCATGCGTTTTAACCGTCTGCAGATTGTAAGTGCAATAGTTTTTTTATCATTAAAAATTTTTTTTAGCAGTATTACGCTATGTCCAGCTTTTTTTATTGAGGTCTTGATAAATTACATCTGGAACGCAAAGAACTGTTGGTCGAGAGGTGGGGGACGACCCGGGAACGGTCCCAAGGTGCATATAGACCATTGGTTGGTCTGATACAGCGGTGAGTGGCACACAAAGGGTGTTGGTGGTGGTCCACTCACACGTACCTGAATTAGGACCTTCAGTATCCATGTATTGACAACAGAAGATGATATACTGCAAATTCTAGATGTTTATGGACATTTTATATTTTTAGGTCTTTTATACATGGACTTTTGATGCAAAGTGTGTTTCATATTACCAGAGCGCCAACTCTCTTGTTTATATATCTGTTTATTGCAAAGAGAGGGCGAACTGGCTGAGTTTTTGTTTTAAATCCTGCTATGAGCGCTGACCTCTTGTGATAAAAGTTGCCAGCGGGGGACTGGAGCAGCAGTGAGTGACTACGAGGGCACAGGATGGCTGCATGGGGCTGGTAGAAGCCCCAGGTAAGTGAAACTCATTTTTTTATTTTGCTTGGACATTCCCTTTAAGAGGCATGATCCACATATATTATTTGCCCAGAAAACACACTTACTGGAAAAAGATTTTCATAGATGTAGTAACCCCATGTTCCCTACTATATATTTCAGTTCGTTTACAAATAAGAAAAGAGGCGTAATCATGGCTTTTCATAAAGACCTAAAGGTTACACCTATAGAAGTGCTTTCGGACCCACAGGGATGTTTTATTACGTTTATTGGATATGTTAATGACCAACTTCTAACCTTAGTTGCAGTTTATGCCCCCAATACAGGCCAAAAAGCCTTCTGGCAACTTGGTCGGACCAAGCACCAATCCATATCACTATCAGAAACTCAGCTACGGTTTCTAAGCCCAACTGTGAAGGATTGCGGAGAAGCCACCGCGTGTGGTGACAGTGAGGCGGCGGTTTCCACGCACAGAGCGGCGGTTTCCTCTCAGCAACATGCGTCTGGATTATCTGGACCTAGTAGTGCACACAGATGGAAAGCTACGCGCGCGCGCCGCAAGACAGGCTCTTTATGCCAATAGGAGAACGGTCAGCTGATCGGGGCGGTCAGCTGACTCCAGCTCAGCAGATGATTGGTTGATGGGAGCTGGGCTGCGCTGAGGAGTGCTTTACTATATATATCTCTTGCTGTTCAGTTGCTGGTTGTCTGGCGTTGCGAATACTTATGTGTTAGCACTCAGACCTTAGTCAGATCCCTCAGTGTGGTGGAACCAGGTGGACCTGGGAATCCACACTTAGCCAGTTGACTGTGTATTATCTGTGTTATTCATTAGACCAGTTCCAGGGTGTAGAGACCACGGACCTCACACCCCAGACTAGGAATACTGTGTATTATCTGTGTTATTCCTTAGACTAGTTCCAGGGTGTAGAGACCACGGACCTCACACCCCAGACTAGGAATACTGTGTATTATCTGTGTTATTCCTTAGACTAGTTCCAGGGTGTAGAGACCACGGACCTCACACCCCAGACTAGGAATACTGTGTATCATCTGTGTTATTCCTTAGACCAGTTCCAGGGTGTAGAGACCACGGACCTCACACCCAGACTAGGGAACTTGTGTTATCATTCTGTTATACATCAGACTAGTTCCAGGGTGTAGAGACCACGGACCTCACACCCAGACTAGGGAACTTGTGTTATCATCCTGTTATACATCAGACTAGTTCCACGGTGTAGAGACCACGGACCTCACACCCAGACTAGGCATTGTTTGATATCTGTTATGACCTATTGCCTTCTTGACTACTCCTCTGATCTCTGATTCGGTACCTACGCATATCTGATTACCTGTTGCCAAACCTTGCCTGTCCCTGGTTACCGAATCAGCTTTCTGCCATTGTACCTGATCTGTCTGTGTGTTGCCGACCCGGCCTGCCCGACCTGTCTGACTGTCACCCACCCCTTGGGTGCTCAGTTCTCCTGCAGGAGTTCCCCACTTCTCAGAGGGGGCACTGCTGCAAACCAGTCAAGGCCTGCTCCCTCCTGGAGCCCTTGACTGCAGTAGAGTCTGTTTCTACTTATTGGACTACCTGCTACCCCAGTGGTCCGATCCTACTGTTACACCGAACACTTACACGCTTCAGGTGCCCAGAGGTTAGCAATATATCTGTATTATCGGTGATTCTGCAGATCATCAATAATCAGGTATATATCTGTATTCTTGGTGATACTGCAGATCACCAATAATCAGATTCTCTCTGCGTGCTGACACCCATCGTTACACCAACGAATGGAGGCTTAACACATCGATACTATTAGATAAAACCTTCACTAACAAGGTAGAGGAGGAATTACAAGATTTTTTTTAAATCAACTATGGATCTGTGGCTGGCATGTCTAGCGTCTGGGCTACACATAAAGCCTTTGTCAGAGGGATCATGATCCGCCAAGGAGCAAATAAAAAAGAGAAAAATAAAGCATTCAACACCCTATTGGAACAAATGCAAAATAAAGAACATCTATATAAACAAAACCCTAACACAATTTTAGGGAAGGAACTTTTCTTTCTCAGGAAAGACTTAGGGGATTTATTAAGTCACCAGTATGATTTCCTCCTAAAAAAATGCAATCTAAATTTTTATTCGCAAAATATTAAAGCTAGTAAACATCTTGCAAACCTTCTCAATCACAAACAAAACAAAACAAGAATTATTGCCCTAATGCACCTAACTACAAAAAAAAATAATATCTAATTCCAATCATATAGCTGACCTCTTTAGTGACTTCTATAACAAACTTTACAATCTCAAAACAGACCCGGCTACACTCCGACCCTCTAAAACATTAATTAACCAATTCTTAGAATCTATCCAGCTTCCAAAACTCTTACAAGCACAACAAACAGACCTTAACACTCCCTTCTCTGAGGAAGAAATCTTTAAAACTATAAAATCACTTAAACGCAATAAAGCTCCCGGCACAGATGGGTTTAGCAACGAATATTTGTTTGTTTTTTTCGAAAACTCTCACCCCACACATTTCGCTCCTTTTTAACAATTTGGCAACCTCATGTGAAATCGCCTAAGAATTCTTATCTGAAAACATCACAGTTATCCCTAAATCACGGAATGACCAAAGAGATCCTGCCAACTACAGACCCATCTCATTACTGAATGCAGACGTTAAATTATATGCAAAACTATATTAACCAACAGACTAATGCGATATACACCCAATTTACTCTCCCAGGATCAAGTAGGTTTTACCAAAGGCAGATAGGCCCCAGACGCCACCAGACGAATGCTAATATTGGTACGACATGCAGAGCTCTGTCGGATGCCTTATCTTCTTCTAACTTTGGATGCGGAGAAGGCATTTGACAGAGTTCACTGACAATTTCTTAAGGCGACTCTGGTCAAGTTTGGCTTCACTAGCTCAATTCTATCAGCAATTATGGCTCTATATACTGCTACCTCTGCTAGGGTCAATGCAGCAGGTTTCCTTTCTAAGCCCTTCTCCATAACCAACGGAACCAGACAAGGCTGCCCCCTATTGCCAATTATTTTCGTCCTAATCATGGAGACGATAGCCCAAAAAATTTGCTCCAACCCTCTAATCAAGGTTAAAGACTCGTGGGGCGTGGCCACGGCGGAGACCAGGAAGGTGGTGTGAAGCCTGAGCTCCCGGTTCGGCTCCTTCTAAAACAGCCCAAAGCAGTGCAAATTTCTAGCAGATCGGCGAAAATGCAGGAGGGAATGGACACCGACACAGGCTCCTCCAACAAGAGGAAACAGGACGCCCTAAAACCAAAGAAACTCACAGATTTCTTCATGGAGTGCCCGCAGCGCTCCACGAGGAGGAACCAAGATGGCGCCGCTCCTCCGTCTCAGAATCAGCTCCCGGTGCCTCCGGACAACACAAGGGGAAGCAGATGCAGTGATTCCGTAGAAGGTGACGACTCCTACAACCTCTCCGCGTTACCTCCGGAACACTGCACGGAGGTATCACCGTCCAACAGCCCTGCAAGATCACGCCTTCGCCTGGATGACGGCGCCCACAGCACAAACAAGGTAGGCCTGAATACGCACTCTCCTTCAGGCACTGTAGCAGCCTCCCCCGACATCTCAGCATTCCCAGCGACAGACCAGCCAGCCTCACAGGAGTACATCAAAGAACTCCTCTTATCCTTCAGATCAGCACTCATGGCAGATCTATCAACCATTCACACATCACTGCAGAAGGACATTGATGACTTAGGTCACAGAGTCGACTTAACAGAAAATAAAATTACTGATATAGTGAAACAGCATAACCTTATGGTAGACACCTCAGAGCAGAACACCAATGACATCAAATGGCTTAAAACTAAAGGATCAGATCTGGAGGACTGTTCCAGACGCAATAATCTTAAACTAAGAGGAATTCCAGAATCCATCTCATCTGGGGAACTGAGAGGATATGTTACATCTCTGGCAAAAGCAGCACTGCCTGAAGCAACAATGATTGAGCTCACTATAGAACGTAAATGTAAGGAAAAAGGAGGGTTGGGGAGCATATGTCACAAATAACAAAATCCAAAAATAAGTGAAAATTTACAAAACTGTATTAATATTATAATTAAACATATAAAAAAAGCGCCAATGTAACCTGCCAAGAAGCCACGCTCGGCCACCAATCACACATCAAACACACCACTGCCTGAGACCACCTAGTGTGGTCAGGGATCCCAAATAACATATAAAAATAGGCCTAGACAAGTATGTAGTAAAAAATGGGGGTAATAGGAAAATGATGGTTGAAGCAGGCCGGTACAGATAACAGAAGCAGAGTGAGTCAATGCATCCAGCAGAGGCTAGAAAGCCAATATCGCATCTGCAAATCAACAGTTCAGATGAAACAGCACAGCCAGCATGGACAGATGGAATGCAAGTAGCAACAAGCACAGATCAAAAGGAATGGCATAAAGCATGAGCCATACTATACCCAATCCTGGTACAGCGATGCGGAGTCCAGTTAGCTCCTGAAGGTTGTCTGGTCGCTCAGCCCCATGTGTAGAAGCCCAAGGCTGGGGAAGTGATTAAGAATCCGGTAAAGGAGTCAGGTCCAATATGCTGGTATGGCAGGCTGTAATGGCTGTAATGATCAAGCAGAGTCCCATATGGCAGAGTCCCATGTGTGCAGAAAGCTAGTAGCCTTTCCAGGTGGAGGTCAGAAAAGTGCCTCAGGCCAGCAGAGGGTGGATGCGAAGGGTGGGCGGGTGGCAGAGCAAGGCAGTCATGTGCTAGCACCACGCCGGCAGCCCTGACATGTTTCGCCGGGTCTACCGGCTTTTTCGAAGGGAGGCGTGGCTTGAGCTCACTATAGACAGAGTCCATCGCCTACAAAAACCCGCACATCTCCCAGAAAACATACCTAGAGATGTCATTGTCCGTTTCCTATTTTATCAAATAAAAGAGAACTTAATTATAGCTTTAAGAAAAAATGGCACATTGCCAGACCCCTTTTCTAAAATCTCACTCTACTCAGATCTTTCCCAAATCACTTTGCAGAACAGGAGAGCACTAAAACCTCTCGCAAAAGCCCTGAGAGATGCTCAAATCATCTACAAATGGGGATTCCCCACCAGGCTGATTTTCTCAGTACACAGCAAGCAATATACCATCGCTACACCAGAGTCTGGTATGACCCTCCTCAAACAGCTGAAAATCCAGATACAAGGAAATAGGACCATCAACAATGAACCCACCTCTAAACAGAAGAATCCCTTCTCCCCAAAAGCTCCTTGATCAAGCACATAAGAAACCTGGAGCCGAACCAGGCCACTACTGATTACTAGCAGCCTATACAATATGCGTTTAAGCACTATGCAATACTGCTATTGCGTTGCCCCAATAAATGATGTAGAAGTTGAACTTATTTCTACACTTACTTTACTAAAGTTTTTATGTTATCGTTCATGTCCTGTTTATATGTTGTTGTTCAACTGGTACCTCATCTCACAATTTTGTAATGAAATGCAAAATATTGCTAAACTATATATAGAATCCTGTTATTTAGACCACTATATGCTAACATCAAACCTACACTATGATCGAGATGGCCCATGATGCTTCCCTAAAGTTTCAATCAATCAATGTACGGGGTCTAAACTCTGCCTTTAAACGGAGACTAATGTGGTCAGATGCAAAATCACAAGGAATCCATATCCTCATGGCGCAAGAAACTCACTTACTAAATAATGATACTAAATATTGTTTATCCTCCGACTACCCAACTATATTCCATAGTACATTCAACAAAAAAAAAGGGGGGTACTATTAGCATTCCGCAAGGATATTAAAGTAGTACCTGTTTCGGTAACTATTGATGAAGGGGGCAGATACATAATATTTGTAGGTCAGATTAATGACTAAACCTATACTATAGTAGCTCTTTATGCACCCAACACCTCCCAAAAACAATTTTTACAAAAATTACTATCTAAAGTGGAGAAACTCAAACAAGGTTATCTCTTGATAGGGGGGGGGGGGGATTTTAATGCCTGTATATCTAAAATAGATTCTTCTGCTAAAAAAAACGCTCACCTCATCCTTTTGGAAAAAATCCTGAAATGGAATAACTTATTAGATCCTTGGAGAATCCTCCACACAACCGAGAAAGACTACTCACACTATTCCTCGGTACATCGAACACATTCACGTATTGACTTCTTTCTTACAGACAAAATTCTTCTACAATCTGTAACAGATACCAAAATAGGCAATATAACGTGGTCAGATCATGCTCCAATACAGATCTCTATCAGAAATACTTCCTTTACCAAGAAACCACACTCCTGGAGACAGAATTACTCTATCTTAACTAGCCCCACCTATAAACCCATCTTTGCAAACCACTTACAAGAATACTTTGATAATAACTCTACACCTAACATTAAAAATCACATAATTTGGTCGGCACATAAAGCCTACATGAGGGGCCTGTATATCCAACAATGTGCCAAACTAAAAAGAGAAAGACAACAGACCTATTCAAACTTATTATCTCAGATACAAACACTTGAAAAGTCCCACAAAAAAAACCAAGACCCATCGGTAAATAACCAACTTTACCATCTAAGACAGGAATTGAGAAATCTCCTCTTATACCAATATGAAGCCAATATGAGGAAACTAAACGCTACCAGATACTCTAGCAGTAACAAAGCAGGAAAATCTCTTGCGAGACTCATAAAATACAGAAACGCCAGGTCAATGATACATTCACTAATACATCCAAACACAAAAGCTAAAATCATGAACCCTAAATTTATAGCAAATGCCTTCGCAGATTATTACACCCAACTGTACAACCTCCAAAATAATACTAACACGGCCCAACCGACCCCCACTCTAATCAATGACTTTATCTCCTCTATAGAACTACCCACCCTTAAATCAGATCAAATAGAAGGATTAAACACACCATTCTCCACGCTAGAAATAACTAAAGCTATTAAATCCTTAAAAAAAAATAAAGCCCCAGGCCCAGATGGCTTTATAAATGAATATTATATGTCCTACTCCCATATACTAACTCCTTTTGTAAAAGACCTATTCAACGACTTCATGTCAGGTACCCCTATACCCAAAGAATATTTACAGGCCACAATCACTGTAATACCCAAACCGGGAAAAGACCAACAACATCCCAATAACTATAGACCTATCTCCCTTCTGAATACTGACACGAAATTATACTCCAAACTGATTGCAAATAGATTAATGCATATAACACCAAACTTACTATTACCTGACCAAGTAGGTTTCACGAAGGGTAGACAGGCGCCAGACGGAACAAGGAGAATGTTAAGCTTACTGAGACACATAGAGCTCTGTCGAACGCCTTCAGTGCTCCTCACCCTTGATGCCGAGAAGGCGTTTGACAGAGTTCATTGGGGTTTTTTAAGAGCCACTCTCCTCAAATTCGGGTTCCAAGGCCCAATATTAACAGCCATAATGGCACTATACACCAACCCCTCGGCCAGGGTTAACGCTGCAGGCTTTTTATCTGAGATCTTCGATATCTCGAATGGAACCCGCCAAGGGTGTCCTCTTTCCCCCATTATATTTGTTCTTTTGATGGAGACCTTAGCACAAAAATAAGAACTACACCTGAAATACAAGGAATTTCTATAGGAAGCAAATCATACGTGATTAGCCTTTTTGCAGATGATGTTGCTTTGGTAATATCAAATCCTCTAGAATGACTACAACATCTACTCACAGTTCTAACATCTTTCTCTGAAGCATCAAATTACAAGTTGAATCAAACTAAATCATACATCTTAGGATTAAACATACAGCCAAAACTTAGAGACTCCATATCTCGTAGTTTTGTATTTCCCTGGGCGGAAGAATCAATACAGTACCTGGGGATCCGTTTGACACCGAAGGTCTCAGATATATTCAAACAAAACTATATACCATTACTTACAACTCTCAGAAATGAACTGAAATCACTCTCCAAATTTTACCTGTCATGGGCAGGTAGATTGGCCTCCTTCAAAATGTTCTCACTACCCAAAATTCTCTATATATTTCGTACACTGCCAGTACCCATTAAGAATGCATATTTTCTAGACCTAAAGACAACTATAAATAATTTTATCTGGGGAGGACGTAAACCAAGAATTGCCTACAACACTATGACTCTACCTAAACAACAAGGGGGTATTGGTCTCCCAAACCTAGGAATGTACTACCATGCATGCATCCTCGACTTTGCAAAAGCTTGGTGGTCAAACTCTAAAGAAAAAAATGGGTTTCGCTAGAACAAGATATAATGAAAATGTGCCAGAGAGACTTACTCTCTAGCATACTGTTGGGAAATAAACCGCCCAAACACTCCTTTCCAACAGTAGCTGCCACAATACTATCCTGGGAAATCTTCTTAAAATATCCTCCACATGAAGGTATTTATACCCAACCCAGAATTCCTATCACAACTTTACAGGTAATGATCCCAGATATCAATACTTTACCTATGAGAGAGGCAGGTCTGATGAATCTAAATGACTTATATAACGAACATAAAATCAAATCCTTTGCAGATCTAAAGACAAAATATGATCTTCCAGAAACTTACCAATTCACATACCAAAGAATTACCAGTTTTCTAAAATCTAACAAAACAATTATCCCAGAAATAAACAGTCAGGTCCTCACAATGCTAAACTCCCCCCTTCCAATGACTGGAGGAATAAAACTATGGTACAACGAACTCATATCCACTAATTTATCTCCCATTGATAAGTACGTCAAAACATGGTCATATGACCTTAATATGACTCTAACCACCACTCAAATAATCTCTTCAATGAAGAAAATAGCACAATTTTCCAAATGTAATTCCCACTGGGAACAATATATAAAGATACTCACACGCTGGTATATAACACCTAGAAAACTAGCAACATTCACAACCACCTCCTCACCTACATGTTGGAAATGCTCAGCTCACATAGGAACACTAATGCACATGTTATGGGAATGTCCACTCGTTTCTGACCTATGGAAATTGGTAGAACAATACATAAGACAGCAGTTAATACCGGGATTTTCCTTCTCACCACAACTAGCATTATTATGTATAGATATAGAGAAAATCGATTCTAAATATCGAATGCAGATCTGTCATATAATCATGGCAACCCAATGCACAATAACGAGCAATTGGAAATCCACGGATAAGTTAGACTTTGCCTCTCTCATAGCACTATACAAGCGCAATATAACAATGGAGAAGTATCTTAGACCAGAAATGTTTTATTAACAGCTAATTACATAAAACTAGTTAAGTAAATAACAAAACAATAAAGTGGGAAAAATAATCAACAAGTTATGATAAACAAATGTGTAGATGAGGTCATGTTTTATGGTTTATGTTTATGTTTATAAACGTGTTATAGTTCAATCCAATCCAATCTTTCCTTTATGCTATAAGAATGCTACAATCCAAATACAAGCGGATCCTCTTATGCGTCTATATACCAAACGTTTCCACACCAAGCATCCAAGGATTACGATGTTACTCTCAACTACATACAACAGGGATTTAAACGATCACCAAATAATCCACAGACTGTCAAGACACTTGATATATCCTCGCCAACACAGACTAAATACAGGACCAAAGTTTGGAACAATAATACTAAACCTAACTGAGGCACCCTCGATTGACAGGTCTATTGACCACTGAGCCAATCGAACACAACAGCTAGGTACTGAGTCACCAACCAGTCAGCCAAACCTGGTTAGCAATTGACTGGATGTGGTCCTCTTACCTAGCAAGATCCAAACGATAGCACTGATAATGTAAAAGTTAAAATGTATGATAACAAATATGGACTAATGTTTTGAAGGTAAAAATCCTCAGGAGCACTGCCTGTTAATATAAAAACACTTGGATGAGTATATCATACCATTGCAACCTGTTATTATAATATGCTTGTAATACTTTTGAAACAATAAAAATGTATTGTTAAAAAAAGGTTAAAGACTCGTCACACATAATCAGCCTATTTGCTGACGATGTAGCGCTGATCATCGCAAAGCCAGAAATCTCCCTGCCTAATCTAATCGATGATCTAAATAACTTTTCAGCAGCCTCTCTCTATAAATTGAACCAACATAAATTGTTTATTTTAGGTCTAAACATTCTCAGTACTCTGCAATCGTGTCTTGCTAAAACATTTCAATTCCCTTGGGCAAAGGGAAAAGTATCCCCAATACCCCCTTCCTGCCCGCTATCCCCTCCAGCTCGGGCGGCCCCCCACACACACGGACGGGCGGGTGCCGCCCCTCCAGAAGTGCCGCCTGAGGCAAAAGTTTCACCCCGCCTCATGGGCGGGCCGGCCCTGGATATAAGCTTGTCTGAAAAGGTGTGTTTTAAGAGTGCGTTTGAAGATGTCCAGGTTTGGAGCATGACATGCACGCTGTGGAAGAGAGTTCCAAATGAGGGATGATGCTCGTGTAAAGTCCTGGATGCGAGCATGAGAGGAGGTGATCAGCTTAGAGGCCAGGAGAATTTATTGGGAGGAGCGAAGGTTGCGGGAGGGACAATATCTCGAGATTAGTGAGGAGATGTATTAAGGGGACAACTCGTGAAGGGCTTTGTATGTTAAAGTCAGGAGTTTAAACTGGATCCTCTGGGTAATGGGTAGCCAGTGGAGAGAACGGCACAGTGGGGCTGCATCAGAGGAGCATGTGGAAAGGTGAATGAGGCAGGCAGCTGAATTTAGAAGGGATTGGAGAGGTGCTAGCCTGTTTTTTGGTAGACCACAGAGCAGGGTGTTGCAGTAGTCTAGGTGGGAGATGATTGAGGCATGTACAAGCATTTTGGTGTCCTCTTGTGTGAGGAAGGGACGGATACGGAATATATTTTTGATCTGGAAATAGCAGGTGGTGGTTACTGAGGCAATGTGAGGTTTAAAGGAGAGCTCTGAGTGAATTATAACCTGCAAGCCGCGGACCTTAGAGGTCGAGGTTATTGGGGTGTTGTCCACAGTTATGGTTGCAATTGGTGGGGGTGTAGATAGTGATGGTGGAAAAATCACAATTTCCGTTTTACTCATGTTGAGTTTGAGGAAGCGGGAGGACATGAATGCAGAAACGGCACGTAGACAGTCGGGGACTCTGGATAGTAGTGAGGACAGGTTAGGAGCTGAGAGATATATTTTGGTGTCATCCGCATAGAGGTGATACTGGAAACCAAAAGAGTTAATTAATTGTGTGGATTGAGAAAAGAAGTGGCCCAAGAACTGAGCCTTGAGGTACACCAACAGACAGTGGGCGTGGGGAGGAATTGGTGTTAGAGAAGGAGACAGTGTAAGAGCGTCCAGAGAGATAAGAGGAGATCCAGGAATGTGCTAGGCCCTTGATTCCTAAAGATGACAGCATCGTTGCACGTTGTGTCCCTAATCTTGATCTCCATATATGGAAAGAAGCAGGCATAGACTCCTTTAACACACTGTATGATGGGGATAAAATTACATCTTTCGCTGAATTAATGGGGAAATACCATTTACCCCAGAATCAACTGTTCACATACCGCAGACTATATAATTTCCTACATGGTAAAAATGTGGCATTACCTCAAATAACCTCCTCCATCTTGTCCATGCTGAATTACAAGGGTTACTTTAACGGGGGTATTTCAATATGGTATGAGGAACTTTTAAGTTGTTCCATATCACCTATTAAAAGATATGCCCGGACTTGGTCTCAAGATTTAGCAACAGAAATTTCCGCTGACAACTTAATCACAGCAAGCGCTATAACAGTTAAATTCTCTAAATGTAATACCCACCGGGAAATGATGAGGAAAATTTTATACAGATGGTATTTGCAGCCGAGGAGAGTGTCATCTTATTCCAAAAATACCTCGCCCTTATGCTGGAAATGTGGTACAGATGTGGGAACTTATTTCAACATGTTTTGGGACTGTCCATTAATAGTTAAACTATGGCACAACATGGAGAGGCTAATTAAATCTTTAAAACTCCCAGACTTTCAACTGAATCCTCAACTTCCATTGTTAATGCTTGATTTTCACAACATACCAAAACAAGTTCAACCTATTATCTGCCACACAATTCTAGCAGGATTACATCTTATAGCCTCAAATTGGAAATCCACGGAAGAATTTGCAATTCCCCAGTTATTGGCATTAGTTAAAAAGAACCTAACAATGTAGGTCAGGATTAGGAACAGAACTTCTAACAATAGTGTTCTCCCAAGGGAATGGGCCTCTTTCACATTTGCATAACTGTTAGATACCTATCTTATTGCACCGACATAAGATGCATTGTGTGAAATACCCGCCATATACAGTTTATACCTTCCTTTTTTAAGTTGTCCTGTTAAGTTGAGTTTTTTTCTTTCTCTTTTTGAAGCTCATAGTACCTTAAACACTACCACCTGTTTGAAGGCCCTAACTTTAGGTCCAGCTGGTATGAACAGGGTAGGTAACTTCTAACTATTACCTTTGTATCTGTCAGCCTTTTGCTCTTAAAGGTATGTATGACAGGCATGGGTACGTTTAATTTGACAGAACATATTCTGTGGCTATAAGCCATCTGTATTAATCTAGAAATGGAAAAGTCTTGTTTTTGATGAGTTGTTGAGAAAGATAAGTACTACTCCAATGTATCTCTGTTACCAATGTGTATATTGACTAAGCTTTTTGGAAATGTTAATTTCTATGTATCATTAGAAATTCTAATAAAAATGATTTATAATGAAAATAAAACTTTGTGAATGAGTGGAATCCATGCGTCCCTCAACTTTGACATGATTCCCAGTCCCTGCACTGGTCACACAGCCCCACAGCATGATGGAACCAACACCATATTTTACTGTAGGTAGCAGGTGTTTTTCTTGGAATGCTGTGTTTTTTTTTCCCTCCATGCATAACGCACCTTGTTATGCCCAAATAACTTAATTTTAGTTTCATCAGTCCACAGCACCTTATTCCAAAATGAAGATGGCTTGTCCAAATGTGCTTCAGTATACCTCAAGCGGATCTGCTTGTGTTGTGGGTGGAGAAATGGCTTCCTCTGCATCACTCTTGCATACAGCATCTCCTTGTGTAAAGTGCGCCGAATGGTTGAATGATGCACAGGGCCTCCATCTGCAGCAAGATGATGTTGTAAGTCTTTGATGCTGGTCTATGGGTTGACTGACTGTTCTCACCATTCGTCGCTTCTGTTTATCCGAGATTTTTCTTGGTTTGCCACATCGAGCCTTAACTTAAACTGAGCCTGTGGTCTTCCATTTCCTCAGTATGTTCCTAACTGTGGAAACAGACAGCTGAAATATCTGAGACAGCCTTCTGTATCCATCCCCTAAACCATGATGGTGAACAATCTTTGTCTTCGGGTCATTTGAGAGTTGTTTTGAGACCCTCATGTTGCTACTCTTCAGAGAAAATTACAAGAGGAGGGAAACTTACAATTGAGTTCCAATAATTAGTTCTAAAGGTTTTAGAATCAATAAAATGACAACAGTGCCCAAATTTATGCACCTGCCTAATTTTGTTTAAAGAGACACTGAAGCAAAAAAAAAAAATATGATATAATTAATTGGTTGTGTACTATGAATAATTACTAGAAGATTAGCAGCAAAGAAAATATTCTCATATTTTTATTTTCAGGTATATAGTGTTTTTTCTAACATTGCATCATTCTCTAATATGTGCAGATTACACAACACTCAGCATTCAAAATGATTCTTTCAGAGCAGTCTGTGAACTAATGACCTCTCCTCTGGCAGAGAAAAAGTAAATAGTTAAAGAACAGTTGAGATAATAAAAGTCAGAAAACAGCCCTCTCCACGACTTTGAAAGTCGTAGAGATTAATGGCTTTTTTGTATAGAGATACCAACTGGAGTTTCTTAACTCTTCCTGTACTGGAAACAATTAGACTGATGTATCTGATCTTAATGTTTTATTTCTTAGCTGTACTACACATACAAATCAAAATATCATAATTTTTTTTTCGCTTCAGTGTCTCTTTAACCACTTGCCGACCGCACGCTTATACCGTGCGTCGGCAAAGTGGCAGCTGCAGGACCAGCGACGCAGTACTGCGTCGCCAGCTGCAGGCTGATTAATCAGGAAGCAGCCGCTCGCGCGAGCGGCTGCTTCCTGTCAAATCACGGCGGGGGCTCCGTGAATAGCCTGCGGGCCGCCGATGGCGGCTCGCAGGCTAAATGTAAACACAAGCGGAAATAATCCGCTTTGTTTACATTGTACGGCGCTGCGTAAGGCAGATCGGCGATCCACGGCCAATCAGCGGCCGGGGATCGCCGCCATGTGACAGGGGACGTCCTGTCACAGGCTGCACAGGACGGATAGCGTCCTGTGCAGCCCCGATCACCAGGGGGCCAGGTAGGAGAGGGGGGAAGCGGAATTTCGCCGCGGAGGGGGGCTTTGAGGTGCCCCCCCCCCGCCAGCCACACGCAGGCAGGAGAGATCGGACCCCCCCAGCACATCATCCCCCTAGTGGGGAAAAAAGGGGGGTGATCTGATCTCTCTGCCTGGTGTTTGATCTGTGCTGGGGGCTGTAGAGCCCACCCAGCACAGATCACATAATTCAATGCTGGTCCTTAAGGGGGGGTAAAGGGTGGGTCCTCAAGGGGTTAAACAATTATTGCACGCTTTCTGTAAATCCTAAAAACTAAATTTCACTTTTCAAATATCACTGTGTCTCCTATATGATATATTTAACTGACATTTTTATCGTAACAACCAACGATTTATACCCGAAAAGCATGATGATTAACAGCTTTATGGAGTTGAAGATTTCATTTTTCAGCATAACCTGGCACCTGCTCACAGTGCAAAAACCACTGGTAAATGGTTTACTGACCATGGTATTACTGTGCTCAATTGGCCTGCCAACTCTCCTGACCTGAACCCCATAGAGAATCTGTGGGATATTGTGAAGAGAAAGTTGAGAGACGCAAGACCCAACACTCTGGATGAGCTTAAGGCCGCTATCGAAGCATCCTGGGCCTCCATAACATCTGAGCAGTGCCACAGGCTGATTGCCTCCATGCCACGCCGCATTGAAGCAGTCATTTCTGCAAAAGAATTCCCGACCAAGTATTGAGTGCATAACTGAACATAATTATTTGAAGGTTGGCTTTTTTTGTTTTAAAAACACTTTTCTTTTATTGGTCGGATGAAATATGCAAATTTTTTGAGAAAGGAAATTTGGGTTTTCATGAGCTGTATGCCAAAATCATCAATATTAAAACAATAAAAGGCTTGAACTACTTCAGTTGTGTGTATTTGAATCTAAAATATATTTTAGAAGATCCTGTATATATATATATATATATATATATATATATATATATATATATATATATATATATATATATATATATATATATATATACATACATATATATATACACACCGGATCTTCTCAAAAAATTTGCATATTGTGATAAAGTTCATTATTTTCTGTAATGTACTGATAAACATTAGACTTTCATATATTTTAGATTCAAATACACACAACTGAAGTAGTTCAAGAATTTTATTGTTTTAATATTGATGATGTTGGCATACAGCTCATGAAAACCCAATTTTCCTATCTCAAAAAATTAGCATATTTAATCCGACCAATAAAAGAAAAGTGTTTTTAAAACAAAAAAAGTCAGCCTTCAAATAATTATGTTCAGTTATGTATGCACTCAATACTTGGTCGGGAATCCTTTTGCAGAAATGACTGCTTCAATGCGGCGTGGCATGGAGGCAATCAGCCTGTGGCACTGCCCAGGTGTTATGGAGGCCCAGGATGCTTCGATAGCGGCCCTAAGCTCATCCAGAGTGTTGGGTCTTGCGTCTCTCAACTTTCTCTTCACAATATCCCACAGATTCTCTATGGGGTTCAGGTCAGGAGAGTTGGCAGGCCAATTGAGCACAGTAATACCATGGTCAGTAAACCATTTACCAGTGGTTTTGGCACTGTGAGCAGGTGCCAGGTTATGCTGAAAAATGAAATCTTCATCTTCATAAAGCTTTTCAGCAGATGGAAGCATGAACCCACTTTTGAACCAGAAACAGCGGCAGAAGCGCCTGACCTGGGCTACAGAGAAGCAGCACTGGACTGTTGCTCAGTGGTCCGCATGAAAGCAATTTTTACATGTCATTCGGAAATCAAGGTGCCAGAGTCTGGAGGAAGACTGGGGAGAGGGAAATGCCAAAATGCCTGAAGTCCAGTGTCCAGTACCCACAGTCAGTGATGGTCTGGGGTGTCATGTCAGCTGCTGGTGTTGGTCCACTGTGTTTTATCAAGGGCAGGGTCAATGCAGCTAGCTATCAGGAGATTTTGGAGCACTTCATGCTTCCATCTGCTGAAAAGCTTTATGGAGATGAAGATTTCATTTTTCAGCACGACCTGGCACCTGCTCACAGTGCCAAAACCACTGGTAAATGGTTTACTGACCATGGTATTACTGTGCTCAATTGGCCTGCCAACTCTCCTGACCTGAACCCCATAGAGAATCTGTGGGATATTGTGAAGAGAAAGTTAAGAGACGCAAGACCCAACACTCTGGATGAGTCATTTCTGCAAAAGGATTCCCGACCAAGTATTGAGTGCATAACTGAACATAATTATTTCAAGGCTGACTTTTTTTGTTTTAAAAACACTTTTCTTTTATTGGTCGGATGAAATATGCTTATTTTTTTGAGATAGGAAGTTTGGGTTTTCATGAGCTGTATGCCAAAATCATCAATATTAAAACAATAAAATTCTTGAACTACTTCAGTTGTGTGTATTTGAATCTAAAATATATGAAAGTCTAATGTTTATCAGTACATTACAGAAGACTTTTACACACTAAAAGTCTCAATAAAATAGCCTCTCATAGCGCAAAAACGTCTCAAATTTATTGCTTATAAAAACATATTGCACTCACATGTAGTAGATGAATAAAACAGTGTAGAGTTTATCTTGAAAACGGGCTCTCCCCCGTAATGCTGGCCGTAGGCAGGCTGGTCTCTGTAGTCCCACTGTGCTCCGCCGTTAGTGCGCCCCTCACGGCTTCATCCCACGTGGAACGCCCACCGTCCCACTCGTCGCCAGTTCCTGGTGTTGTGGTTAGGCTCCGCTGACATGTTTCGTCAATCTACAGTATGACTCATCAGGGACTGGGGCCAACCACATTACAGGAACTCTTATGCTGATGCATATACTGACGCGTATGCTGATCCGCCCCCATTCCTCCCCCTTCCACGTCATCGATCACTATCACTTACGCGTTCCAAAGACTCATACACGCCCCTATCTCTACTCCTATCACTCAGCCTGCTTATGGGCAGACGGAGAAGACTCCGTCTTAACACGGCATTAATGATACAATATCGGCCAACATTCTACACTTTATACTTTTATCAATACCGCATATGTGTGCTGCCATATACCCCACAGTGCTCCACAATACCACCCCATCCCCTTATACTGCACTATTAAGTTAGGGTATGCGGCAGCACACCACATAAAAATATAATTATACCTACACATGCAGTGTATACATAAACTAATAAAATTGCATAAAAGATATAAAAAACATTATATAAAAAATATTATAAAAAAAACCTCCTGCACGGAGATTCTATATGGACTAGATGCATGTACAAAAATAGGGAAACCAGACATGATCATTTATTAATGGGGTTCAAATGTGTCCTAGCGTCCAAGACCTGTCAATCCCCTAAAAAACATACCAGGTCCACATCAATATTCAACCCCCCTGGTCTCAGCGTCCCCATGTTATAAATCCATCGGGTCTCCTCTTGTGAGACCATCCTGGTCAGGTTACATCCCCGCCAGGACGGTGTCACTTTCTTAATGGCACAGAACGATAAAAGTTTAGGATCACAGTTATGCTCCGCACCGATATTGTATCATTAATGCCGTGTTAAGACGGAGTCTTCTCCGTCTGCCCATAAGCAGGCTAAGTGATAGGAGTAGAGATAGGGGTGTGTATGAGTCTTTGGAACGCGTAAGTGATAGTGATCGATGACGTGGAAGGGGGAGGAACGGATCAGCATACGCGTCAGTATGCGCATCAGCATAAGAGTTCTTGTAATGTGGTTGGCCCTAGTCCCTGATGAGTCATAGATTGACAAAACATGTCGGTGGAGCCTAACCACAACACCAGGTACTGGTGACGAGTAGGACGGTCGGCGTTCTACGTGGGGTTAAGCCGTGAGGGGCGCGCACGAACGGCGGAGTACAGTGGGACTACAGAGACCAGCCTGCCTACGGCCAGCATTACGGGGGAGAGCCTGTTTTCAAGATAAACTCTACGCTGTTTTATTCATCTACTACATGTGAGGGCAATGTTTTTATAAGCAATACATTTGAGACGTTTTTACAATATGAGAGGCTATTTTATTGAGACTTTTAGAAAGAACCTGATGTGCTAGAGGAAGAAGTGGATATTGTTTGGAGTGACCCAGGTGTTGCCAGAGAGGTGGGGGACGACCAGCTAACGGTCCCAAAAGCTGCATTAGACCCGCTGGTGGGTCTTAATAGACGGTGAGTCCCGCACAATAGGGTGTGGTGGAGGCTGTCCTATCGAGCAAGAGCATTATTACAGTTCATGGAAGAGTGGAGCAAATATTGATTGTAAAATTTAAGAGACTTTATTATATATGAACTTTTAGCTCGCGTACATATACCTGAGTGCGCCACCTCTGTGCATTACGTATTTTACATGTAGTCATGTCCAAAACTTTATTATTTAACCATACCGGCCTTTTTTTTTTATATAGAATTTTTATTCCCATACAGTGGCGTACCTAGGGTATTTGGCACCCGGTGCTGGGTATTAAAAGACACCCCCCCCCTAAAAAAAAAATGGGCGTGGCCACAACCTGCGGCATGCTTCGCGTGCCACTGTGAAAAATGGGCGTGGTTATGACCAGATGAGGGCGGAGCTAACTGTAATTTAAAGTATTAGCTAGTATAGTTGCCCCAGTATAGCTAGTGTAGTTGCCCCCAGTATAGCTAGTATAGTTGACCCCAGTATAGCTAGTACAGTTTCCCCCAGTATAGCTGCCCCCAGTGAAGCTAGTATAGTTGCCCCCAGTGAAAACAGTTGGCCCCAATGAAGTTAGTATAGTTGCCACCAGTATAGCTAGTATAGTTGCCCCCAGTTTAGCTAGTATATTTGCCACCAGTATAGCTAGTATAGTTGCCCCAGTATAGTTGCCCCCAGTATAACTAGTATAGTTGCTCCCAGTATAGATAGTTTAGTTGCCCCCAGTATAGCTAGTTTAGTTGCCCCAAGTATAGCTAGTTTAGTTGCCCCCAGTATAGCTAGTATAGTTGCCCCCAGTATAGCTAGTATAGTTGCCCCCAGTATAGCTAGTATAGTTGCCCCCAGTATAGCTAGTTTAGTTGCCCCCAGTATAGCTAGTTTAGTTGCCCCCAGTATAGCTAGTTTAGTTGCCCCCAGTATAGATGCCCCAGGAGGAGGGAAGCAGCACTAGAAGGAGGAGCAGCGGTGAGGAGGGGGGACATATCCCCCCTCCCTCACCTGGGACCCCTCCTTCTGCCTCTCTCCCCCCCTCCATAGAGTACCGGTGGCGAGTTAAGGCTCGGCGGCGGGGAGGCATGCAGAGAATTACTCACCACTTCCGCGTTCCAAGCGCTGGCAGCGGCGTGACATCACAGATCTCCGCCTTCAATGCCGCCCACTGTGGGCGGCATTGAAGGCGGGGATCTGTGACGACATGACGCTGCCAGCGCTTGGATCGCGGAAGTGGTGAGTAATTCTCCGCATGCCTCCCCGCCGCTGATCCTGAACTCGCTGCCGGTACTCTATGGAGGGGGAGAGAGGCAGAAGGAGGGGTCCCAGGTGAGGGAGGGGGGGATATGTCCCCCCTCCCCACCGCTGCCCCCACTGCCCATCCTTCTAGCGCTGCTTCCTCCTCCTGCTCTGCTGCTGTGGGGGGTCGTGGCGACACCCCCCTAGCTGTCCGTTACCCGGTGCGCGATGCCCCCCTGCGCCCTACAGTAGGAACGCCACTGTTCCCATAAGGTATATATATTTTGCAATAGCAACTAAGAATCTGTTTGAAAGTTAGCCATTTACTTTAGGTGTCCTTGCCCTGTAAGTCAACATTCCTGTCTACCAGACTAAGGGCTCGTATACATGCCTAACGGATGCCGCCCTATCGGGGATTAGGAGCTGATCCCTTTAAGCAACATCGCTGAGCCCTGCTGCGCACACACATACACATGTCACCTGTGTAGCTGACAACGCGCTGTTTTGCTATGAGGAGGGACGATGGAGGGACTCAAGTCATGTCTGTGTACGGGGCTTTAGTGTGTCTCTGAGCTCCTTAAAGAATGCACTTTTCACTACACTTGGGCCAGTAGCAGATAGACCAGTGGGGAGGATTCCACACTGGCCATTGTACAGTCAAGGGGTTAACAGTGGGAGCAAAACTAGGGGAGGACATAGACATGGGAATGGCTGTGGATGAGCTAAGACTCATTTGGTTTATAGTCAAGCAAACACTTTTTACCCTTTCTCTCAGGAAAATTAGGGAAAAATGAAAAATAAGGGAAGTTTGCTTTGTCCTCAAATTAGTCTACATTGGAGTATATACAATAGATATAGAAAATTCCATATCTACAAAATATAGCCCAATTTCAGTCTCAGTTTTTTCTTTTTTCAATGTATGCCATTGACCATTATTTGAAATGAATCATGCATTCATAATAAGAGTTGCCGAAAATTGTAATTTTTACGAAATAGAAATAACTACTGCATACAATTAATACACCCTCAGGAATCTGTAATTTCCTTCTCAGTCTTCTGTGTACAGTTAATCAGAAACCATGTCCCCCCGCACCCCCCCCCCCCCTTCCCTTACAGACACACACACACACACACATGCATGCATGCACAAACACACATAAACACACTAGTCCTCCTCCCCCCCTCTTTTGCTAGCAACTCTCTAACCATACAGTCCTTCTTTTTCTCCAACAACTCTTCCCCACCAACTCTCTCTCCATCCATGGACCCCTCCCAATTTCTACACCAGCTTTTTCTGTTCTCGTTACATAACATCTCTCTTGCTTACTCTTTGGATGTCCCAACACTTATCATTCCTCCTAAATGTACAGTTAATTCTTGTGATATGCCATACATGACCAAATTGATACACGCTTCTTGGTGTATGTCCAAGAATAATATATGTAGATGCAGTCTAATTAATTTACATCTCACTTCAGTTCAGACTACCTGTGATGGAGATTTAGGCCTTGCTGGTCCAGGAGATGACACAGGTGCTAATGTATGGTTTGGACTTGCTAATGGACTGGGTATATACGAAACCTCTTCAGGTGGTGAAGGAGTTTTTGCAATGCGGAGTGGCCCAGAATCGCTAAAAAGAAATAGAAGAGAGAAATTATATATATATTTATATAAATATATTGGTTTTACTTTAATCAATTACTAATGCCAATATAAGGATTAAAGCAAAACATCACAAAAAAGTCATACATAAAGTCTGAACTCAAAATGCTTTTATTTGTTTTTAATGTTTTTAACAGAGCGAGATAAGATCAGTTGTCTGATTTTTATGCCATCTGTATCCCTGTTGAAGAGCCTTCCTTAATTCCTGTCTCAGAAACATGACAGGTTGTAAAATGTCTATACAGATCATTGGAACTCATACTTAATTAAAATATTTGTCTGCCGCTACTGTTACAGTGACAACAGCTAACCTGCATAATTCATTTCACTTTACTTCAAAATGTCAACTATAAAAATGATAAAAAGAAAGAGGAAGCATCTGGAACAAGGACACAGCAAAAAAGTGTGTAAAAAGTATTATGTCGACTTATTCCAGGAGACCCAAAACAATAATAGCTAGCAAATGCTGACCTCTCTGTAAATGTAGATTGATATACATGGAAAAAGAAAAAAGTGTCACAAGAAATTCATGATGGACTTAAAATGAACCTGAACCGAGTAAGGATAAAGGGGAAGAGGCGCCCAATGAAGATAAAATACATTAAAAACAAATAAGAATAAAAAATGTGAAGTGGCTTACTTCAATGAAGACCAATTAATGTGAGAATGATATGCCGCTAGCCGCATATATGGCACCTTATATGTGGCTAGCCATATCTATCGGCACTTTGGCCTGAGGAAGTGGGAGAGTTCGGACAAAACACATTATTATTTGGGCTCCCATTGTCTCCGTGCTTCTTCTTTTAGGGTGTGAGTCTTTACCTCCAACTACTGCTCTAAACCGAGTAAAATTATTTAAAATAAACACATGATCTACTTGCAAAATGTATATTACATACCGGTACTTACCTCGCCATCAGTTCCTCTCAGATGCTGACCATTTTCTTCTAACAATGATCCCTTCCAGGTCTAACAAGATTGTCAAAACTGAAATATGTCAGTTGCGGTCAGTTATAACTGAAAGGACAACTGATGAGTAAGGTAATGTCCATGTTTCCCTATGGCGCAGGTGGGCGATATTACAGTTTAACAGTGAGCTGACCAGGAAGCTGTTATGGGGTCACCGCCATTTTCAAAATGGAGGATGGAAAATTCAATTGATCACAGTGGACAAACAGGATGCAGGAGAGGAGAAAGATTGATAAGTAGACTACATGGGAGGTAAGTGTATATGTTTATTTTGACTTTTCATTTTCAGTTCAGGTTTGCTTTAAGGGTTTGTAAAGTTATGATGTTCCAGAATGTGAAGATGTGACTATATTTAAATAAATATATGTTTTTTTTGTTTAAGAATAAGGGGTCAATTCATAAAAGGCTGTGTAGCAAAAAAAATCTGGTCGCGAAAAAACCGCATTCGGTATTTTAGTCTTTTGTGTGCTAATTCATAAACGTTTTCATGGTTGCGATAGAAATGCTGTGATTTACCAAACTAAACGGTCGGTAACATGAGAACAGTAGTTGGCTGTTTTCCGTGTACAGACAGCATTACAATAAGAGGCATCCCAACTTCAATTTATATGTGCATGTTTTGTTATACTGCCTCTGCTTGCCCTGAATCTGCTCGGAATCTGTCTATTAGTCTTTCTAAACAATGTATTTAATTGTCACAGCTTAGAAGAACTTCAAGAAACTTTATGTCAGGCTTGTGTTGATGTTCACTTCCAGCAAATACACATCTGAAAAACAGGAACCAAAGAGGTTAAATACACAGTCTAAGGTATTCAGGGGAGACCTTGTTTGTTCCGCTCTCTCTGCAGCTGCCTGGGGGAGATCTCACTGCTTCTGCTGGCGAGCAGGGGAGCCTCTAGGGATAGGCAGTATGGCCATTGCCTGAGTGCCATGTTGCTGGATTAAGCCACACCCCTGGATTAAGCCATGCCCCCTAAGCCCCACCTCCACAGGTGTTTTATTAATTGCTTCTGTTGCACCTGCTTAGCGTTAGTTGCAGGCAGCTGCCACTGTGTCCCTCTGTTCTTTGTACATCCTTTTTCCCCCCTTTGTGCCTCCTTCTGTCCCTTTTGTGCCTCCTTCAGTCCCTTGTGCCATGTCTTACCACCTGTTTGTCCTTTTGTCTCCCTTTGTGCTGCCTTCTGTCTCCATGTGCCTGTTCAGTCCCCATGTGCCACCTCTGTCCCTTGCGCCTTCCTCCGTCCCTCCTTCTTTGCCCCTTTGTGCCTTCTTCTGTCTCCCTGTGGCTCTTTCCGTCCCCCTTTGCCTCCTTCTGTCTCCGTGTGCCTCCTTACATCCCCCTCTGCCTTCTTCTGACACCCTTTTGTGCCTCCTTCTGTCTCCGTTTGTGCATCCTTTTGTTCCCCTTTGTACCTCCTACTGTCTTTCTGTGCCTCCTCCTGCCCCCTTTGTGCTTTTTTGTCCCCCATCATTCCTCCTTCTGCCCCCTTTGTGTCTCCTTCTGTCCTCAGTGTGCCTCCTTCAGTCCCCCTGTGCCCCCTTCTTTCCTCCAGTGCCTCCTTTTGTCCTCCTTTGTGCCTCAATCTGTCCCACTTTGTGCCTCCTTCTGCCCCATGTGTGCCTCCTTCAGTCCCTCTGTGCCTCCTTCTGTCCTTTTGTGTGCCTCCTTACGGCCCTCATGCCTTCTTCTGTCCCCTTGTACCGCCCGCTTCCCCCCTGTGCACCTCCTTCTCTCCTCCTGTGCCGCCTTCTGTCCTCCTTTGTGTCTCATTCTGTCCCCCATTGTGCCTCCTTTTGTCGCCCATTGTGCCTCCTTCTGTCCTCCAGTGTGCCTCCTTCTGTTCCCTTGTGCCTCCTTCTGTCCTCCTTTGTGACTTTTTCTGACCCTCGTGCCTCCTTCTGTCCCCCTGTGCCTCCCTATGTCACCCTGTGTGCCTTATTCAGTAGCCCTGTGCCTCCTTCTGTCCCACCTTGTGCTTCCTACTTTCTTCCTTTGTGCTTCATGAAAGTGGGGCCCTGCCTATGTGTATTTTTTGGTGAAACACTGCCGTAGTAAGTGTAATTTCTGGTGAAACGCTGCTGCAATATAATTATTTTCTGGTGAAACTTTGCTGCATTACGATTTTCTTCTGGTGAAACGCTGGCACATTCCGATTATTTTTTGATGAAACACTGCCGCATTCTGATTATTTCACATGGGGGGGTGCCAAGGGGGGTTGGGAGGCGCCACAGGCTTTCTTGCCTGGAGTGACAAAATGGCTATAGGTGCCCCTGCTTGTGAGTCACTCAGTCCCACTCTCTTATTGCTCTCTTATCACCTCTTCAAAGCAGGCGGTATTGTTCTGTGCCATTACCAAGTGTTCTAATCTTTATGAATTGACATTTACTGACGTGTTGAGGTAATTACAGCACAAGTTGGTAATTTAAGCTTTTCATGCAGTAACAGCTTTTATGAATTTACATTTTCCTAAATGCTCGGTAAAGTCAGCTGTTTTCAGCATTACCACATGCGGAAATGCTTTATGAATCGAGGCCTAAGTGTAGATTGTAGTTCATGGTAAAATAAAACAAAGCATGAAAATAAGCCCCAACATATCTTTTAAAGCAAATATTAATATAAGACCCTGTCTTATTTTCTAGGAAACACGTTAGTGTATATACAGTACTTTATTGTTAGGTTTTGGTTACATTTCTAGTCTCAGATATGGCAAAAAAAAATGAAATCGCATGTAGTGTGAAAGAGACCTAAATCAGAAAAAAGGGGTTATTCTTGAATGAATTGTGCCAAGTAAGTAAACAGGAAAAAAGGGTATTTCTTCTTTATCAAGGTTGTTACCAAAAGGAGATATAGGCCCTGCTTTAGTAATAGCAGTCTTGTGTGAACTGCAGGTTAAATTTATTTGAATATACAGTAGTTGTTCTGATCCTATTATAAAAATCATCACTGCAGATGAGTGCATACTTCTGCAATTGCACTACCGCTTCAATAAGCAAGCTTCACTCAGGCAGGGATTGTCACTTTTGCCACATAAAGGCAGAACATTGTTATAATCACTTTGTACAGAGATATGTAAGAATATGGATGTTGCCATTTTATTTTGTTAAAACAATGCAGTTGCCCGGTTGGTTCACACTACCAAGACAAGGCCGTCCACCTAAACTCACAGGCCGAACAAGGAGAGCGCTGATCAGAAATGCAGTCAAGAGGCCCATGGTGACTCTGGACGAGCTGCAGAGATCTACAGCTCAGGTGGGGGAATCTGTCCATAGGACAACTATTAGTCGTGCACTGCACAAAGCTGGCCTTTATGGAAGAGTGGCAAGAAGAAAGCCATTGTTAACAGAAAAGCATAAGAAGTCCTGTTTGCAGTTTGCCATGTGGGGGACACAGCAAACATGTGGAAGAAGGTGCTCTGGTCAGATGAGACCAAAATGGAACTTTTTGGCCAAAATGCAAAATGCTATGTGTGGCGGAAAACTAACACTTCACATCACTCTGAACACACCATCCCCACTGTCAAATATGGTGGTGGCAGCATCATGCTCTGGGGGTGCTTCTCTTCAGCAGGGACAGGGAAGCTGGTCAGAGTTGATGGGAAGATGGATGGAGCCAAATACAGGGAAATCTTGGAAGAAAACCTCTTGGAGTCTGCAAAAGACTTGAGACTGGGGCGGAGGTTCACCTTCCAGCAGGACAACGACCCTAAACATTAAGCCAGGGCAACAATGGAATGGTTTAAAACAAAACATATTCATGTGTTAGAATGACCTAGTCAAAGTCTAGATCTAAATCCGAACGAGAATCTGTTGCAAGATCTGAAAACTGCTGTTCACAAACGCTGTTCATCTAATCTGACTGAGCTGCAGCTGTTTTACAAAGAAGAATGGGCAAGAATTTCAGTCTCTAGATGTGCAAAGCTGGTAGAGACATATCCTAAAAGACTGGCAGCTGTAATTGCAGCAAAAGGTGGTTCTACAAAGTATTTACTTAGGGGGCTGAATAATTACACACACTCCACTTTGCAGTTATTTTTTTTTTAAATGTTTGGAATCATGCATGATTTTCATTCCACTTCTCACGTGGACACCACTTTGTATTGGTCTTTCACGTGGAATTCCAATAAAATTGATTCATGTTTGTGGCAGTGATATAAATGTGGAAAACTTCAAGGGGCCGAATACTTTTGCAAACCACTTTATATATTAGTCACAGTGCTTTGCTGATCACCGGCGATCAGCAAAGCACTGAATAGCTCCCCAGAAGTGCCCATGTGTGAACCAGCCCTAAATCGGTGCAGTAATGCCTTCTGGCTTTCCTTAACCACATCAAACCACAGGCTGTTTTACCCTTCACACCAACAACAATTTTTATATTTCAGTGCTCTGCTCATTCATTTAACAATAACTTTATCACTGCTTATCAAACCTACATGATCTATATATTGTTTATTTATCTACAAATTGATGATCTTTGTTTTCAGTAATTACACTATTTCTCAAATTCCATCCCCTATAGTTTTAAATTAAACAATGCTACTGTAGATAAAACACACACATTTTATTTGCCTATTTGTTCTGGCTATCACAACATTTAAATTATGTTTTTTGTACCCTATCAAACATTACAAGCCCTTATTTGCTAAAATAACAGTAATATAGATTACTGTCATGACATACATATTAAAAAATCTGAATCCCTAAGGTAACTTTTTATGTATTTTTTTAAATGCTGTCACTTTTTTTTAAACAAGTGTTAAACATATCCCGCAGTTTACAGTGGCGCACACCCCCCGTGACTCCTGCACCTGTGGCCCCTCATGGCAGAGTACTGGGACAGGAATAGGAACACAGATCACAGTGCTACTGCAGTGAATGATCATCTGGCATCAATGAGATGCTGATTGTCATTCACAGTTCTTCACTACTTCCTGTGTACTGTTCAGTACACAGGATAGTATAAGGACCGCTAGTGGTCAAAAATAAAAACACACCTACACATGTTTAAATAAAAAATAATAATAATAATAATAATTTTATTCCTTTATTTCCCCCTCTTATCTATATACTGTAACTATATTGCATATGTGTATCAGCATCAAGAAAACAAAGTGGCCGCTGCTGAGAGAAGAACAATGTCCAGAGTTTACAAACAGGTAAATTATATATGATCAGCGCAGAGTCCAAAAACAAAAGACGAGTCTTCAGCAAAGAATAAAGGCAGGTAAATCTCTACCACAATAAATATTGGGTTCACGGCACAGCTCTGCAATCATGGATACCATAAAAAGAAAAGAGGCTTACCAGCTGGTGACTACCCAAATTATAAGGTTGTATCAAGGCTTTGGTAGGACATCAGGAAGCAACAGCCTGTCCAGGATCCACCAATTCAGCAATGATTCATCTCATGAATGGATATCAGTAAACATCATAAAAAACAAACAAACGGCAACTCTAAGTGTAAACCGTCTAATATAGAGTTTTCATAGTATAAACAGCTTAAAAATAGCATAAAAACAAAACTTACATACTGGGCCCATGCAATGGGAACCCAGAGAAAGTTGCATGCGTGTATGTGACAGCAGTAAAGGACAGTATAAAGGTGCCGCCTGTCTCCTTCCCGACCGTTTTCGCAAACTAGCGTCATCAGGGGATTAAGGATACAAGCAGCTGGCACCAAATATATAAACTTTTACAATAAAGAAAGGGGTGGGGCTATGAACACCAACAGTCAAGACCCCTCCAATAGAGACCCTACTAGGAGAGTGACTATAACCCAGATCAATACACATTGAAAACAATGGGATATAAGATTAGAAATCTAAAGTCTTCAGTGGCTAGACAGCGCAATGGTCAAGAGTTCCGTCTCCGGCACAGGAATCCCAGGTTCAAGTCACGGCTCCCCCAGCCTAGCAAGCAACCATGCTTTTTTTTAAAAAAAATATAGTATGCAATACATACTGGTATATATAAAACCAGAAAGTGCACATTATAAAAGGTGAATAAGTGGAAAACTTACCTAGACAAAGCCAGATAGATATTAAGTGAAATCCAAGGTCAGAGAGTGCAGAACTGCATAGTGGATAAATGGCCAGCATAGGGGACTTACAAAGAGGAAAAAACATAGTCCTCCTAATAGAATAGACAAACAGCGCATATCTGCATTGCACGTCATCTACAACGCCTGAGCGGCAGAATGACATACATGTATAAAGTGGATTACATTTTTTTTTTTAAAAAATGCATGCGTCATTAGTAACGCTAGGGCGGCAAAGTGCCACATATGCGTAAAATTCTTACGGCAATACGTGTAAAGTGCACAAACTCGGCGTGAAATTTATACATGGATTCACTTGGAATATATAAAACCGCGTGTAAAACGTATGCATAAAAACTCATGGAATACATGAGACTATGCATGCGCCATTATTAATCGTGGGAGAAATGTAATAATTAACGCTATCACGTGAATGAGAGGTACGCCGAGAACGTAAAAGGACTACACGTACCAATAAAAAGGGAAAAAATAGTACACGTGCTCACGTGACAGGGGGATGTGTAAAGAGAAGCAAAATACTAGTGAGCTCCTTACAGGAATGTGCATAATATTACACGCATAGACGTGTCGAATAAATAAGAATGTACAAGGAGGAAACAAGAGCGAGAGAAAGAAAGGTCCCATTAACCAATGCCAAAAGAAATTGCCAGTGAAACAATTCCCACATCTAGAGTTTTTTTTTTTTAGAAATATATATATAGTCGAGGGAATACCACACCAGATATGCCACTAAGTATAGCGAGAGGTTATACAAGTGACCTTAAAAATAATATTAAACAAATAGGCCAAGCAGACCGATACACATGTACAATCACAGAGTGAAAATATCATAAAAGATGAATTATTAATACAACAATTTACATCCAGTTCAACGTTCAGCCCATCTGGGTGTAGTGCTCGCAGTTTAAAGATCCATTCGGTTTCTAGTCTGGTTGAACTCGATGGACATATATCTTTTTTCAACCAAAATAACTATGTAACTATGTAACTAGTCGTGAGACATCTCTAATCCGATTTTGGCCTTTCCAGTTTTTCTTAATGCTATCTATAACGCAGTATTACAAAAGGGAAGGGTCCTTATGATGTGTGGTAGCAAAATGTTAGGGTACTAGATGTCCCATAGATCCCTTACTGGTCAGGTAGATGTGTTCCTCCAGTCTTTCCTTAAAGGATCTGGTGGTTCTACCCACATATTTTAGACCGCAAGTGCATTCTAATAGATAAACTGTGAAAGTGCTATCACAGGTGAATAACTGTTTAATTTGAAAGGGCCGTGAGGTAGCGTTCCCCGAAAAGGTGTGAATTCTGCATGGCATGGATTTGCATGCTTTACATCCTTTACACTTCCCACATTTATAAAAACCCTTAAGTGATACATGCTGGAAGGGCTTATTTTGGGTGGATCAATATGGCTATGCACAAGACGATCGCGCAAGTTTGGCGCTCTCCTGAATATAATCTCAGGATTGTCTGCAAGCAATGAACCAATCACTGGATCGCCTTTCAAGAGATGCCAATGTTTGCGCAAAATCTTTTTGATATCTCTGTGTTGGAAATTATATTGAATGAGAAATTTAACACCACAATTGTCTCTCAAACTGACAGCCTTGGTCCCTCTATTAATAGGCCTGTCTTTCTCACCAATTTGGTCTCTAACAACCCTTAAGTCCACCGGACCATATCCCTTGGCCTCAAACCTAGTGATCAACAGATCACTTTGCAAAACATAATCCGCGGGCAGGGTGTAATATCTCCGAATCCTGGTAAATTGGCTCCTGGGAACTCCTTTTAACAGGGGAAATAGTGACAGCTGGTAACAGGGATAAAACTATTTCTGTCAGTATCCTTAAAATAGGTCTTTGTAATAAATCTATCAGATTCCAAACGAATGGTCAAATCGAGAAAATTTATTTCCTCAGAACTACAAACACAATTAAAGACCAGATTATCGGTATTATCATTAATATGGTTAATAAACAATTATAAAGATGTCTGATCCCCTTCCCATACCACCACCACATTGTCTATGTACCTCCTATATAAAAGGAGTTGGGGAAAGCGAGATTTATCGACAAATCGCTCCTCCCAAACAGCCAGAAATAGGTTAGCGAGGCTGGGAGCAAATTTCGCTCCCAATTAATACATTTCACGCCGAGTCTGTGCACTTTACACGTATTGCCGCATGAATTTTACGCATATGTGGCACTTTGCCGCCCTAGCGTTACTAATGACGCATGTGTAGGTTTTTTTTTTTTTTATCCACTTTATACATGTATGTCATTCTGCCTCTCAGGCGTTGTAGATGACGTGCAATGCAGATATGCGCTGTTTGACTATTCTATTAGGAGGTGTAACGATTGATGTCAGCAAATAACAGATGTCTGGTTATTAGGTGATCTGCAGTATCACCAATAATCCAGACACTATACCTGATTATTTGGTGATCTGCAGAATCACCAATAATGCAAGTATAGCAAGCAACTGATGTGATAGCTAATTGCAAGGTAGGTGCTTGGTGCAACAGTAAGTACTGATAGGTTTAGCAACATCTCACCAGAGGAGCTGGTGGGTACTAACAGTACAGAGCCCCTCACCAGTGACAAGGGCTCACTGGTGAGAGTAGAGTGGTCAGACTAATCGAGTTGGCAACAGACAGGCAGATAAAGTACAAAATCAGAAGGCAGAGACAAGAAGGTTTAACAAGCAGAGTCGGCAGCAAGATCAGATGGGCAAAAGTACAGAATCATTAAGCGAGAGGGAAGTCAGAACAAGCCAGAGTCATACACAGATAATAATACAGTCTTTCAATGCTAAACAATTAAGCTATCAAAAGGTCTGAGCACTAACACGAAGTATTTGCAACAGCAGACAAGTTGCGAGTGATTCCGCTGAGCTTAAGAAGCGGAGGAGACCCTTGAGGCACGCCCACACTGATCAGCCAATGGAAAGTGGCTAGCGTGCCCTGTGATGTCAGCCGACCGGCCGGTCAGCTGACGCGCCTCCTCCCCGCCATAAAGGTCCTGTCTGTGAGCGCGCGCACGCGCTAATGCGACTTTATGGGCAGCAGGGACACCCATCCTCGGCGTGCTAGACGCCCGAGGAGCGGGAGTATTGCTAGGCAGGGAGGCAGAGGCAGCTGCGGTGGTAGCGCTGTTAATCGCAGCTGCCTCATCATTGTTCATTACAGGAGGACTATGTTTTTTCCTCTTTGTAAGTCCCCTATGCCGGCCATTTATCCACTATGCAGTTCTGTACTCTCTGACCTTGGATTTCACTTAATATCTATCTGGCTTTGTCTAGGTACGTTTTCCACTTATTCACCTTCTATAATGCACACTTTCTGGTTTTATATATGCCAGTATGTATTGCATACTATAGTTTTTAAAAAAAGCATGGTTGCTTGCTAGGCTGGGGGAGCCGTGACTTGAACCTGGGATTCCTGTGCCGGAGACAGAACCCTTGACCATTGCGCTGTCTAGCCACTGAAGACTTTAGATTTCTAATCTTATATCCCATTGTTTTCAATGTGTATTGATCTGGGTTATAGTCACTCTCCTAGTAGGGTTTGATCTATACTCTATTGGAGGGGTCTTGACTGTTGGTGTTCATAGCCCCACCCCTTTCTTTATTGTAAAAGTTTATATATTTGGTGCCAGCCGCTTGTATCCTTAATCACCTGATGATGCTAGTTTGCGAAAACGGTCGGGAAGGAGACAGGCGGCACCTTTATACTGTCCTTTACTGCTGACCCATACACGCGTGCAACTTTCTCTGGGTTCCCATTGCATGGGCCCCATATGTAAGTTTTGCTTTTATGCTATTTTTAAGCCGTTTTTACTATGAAAACTATATATTAAACAGTTTACACTTAGAGTTGCTGTTTGTTTGTTTTTTATGATGTTTACTGATATCCATTCGTGAGATGAATCATTGCTGAATTGGTGGATCCTGGACAGACTGTTGCTTCCTGATGTCCTACCAAAGCCTTGATACACCTTATAATGTGGGTTTTCACCAGCTTCTTTTTTGGGTATCCATGATTGCAGAGCTGTGCCGTGAACCCAATATTTATTGTGGTAGAGATTTACCTGCTCTTATTCTTTGTTGAAGACTCGTCTTTTGTTTTTGGACTCTGCGCTGATCATATACAATCTATATAACCATAGATACCTTGTGTAAAAAAAGTGTCAGTATTAAAAAAAAATCATAAATAGTTACCTTAGGGACTTTTTAGGTTTTTTTTAATATGTATGTCATTAGGGTATATCACTATTACTTTTGTAAATTAGGGCTTGTAATTATTGATCTAGTATAAAGAAACAAACATGAAAAAAAATAAAATACACCTTTATTTCCAAAGCAAATATTGTCACTATACATAGTAATTTAAAAGATGTAATAACCGGGACAAATGGGCAAATGAAATGTGTCACATTTTATTGTAAAATTATAATGGCTGAACTATATATATATTTTTTTCATTTTCAAATTATTGGCGAATGAATGGGAGGAGTGTGATGTGTGAAAATGAATCTGGTTTTTAAAGGGAACCTAAACTGAGAAGGATATGGATTTTTCCTTTTAAAATAATACCATTTGCCTGACACTCCTGTTGATTCTGTGTCTCTAATATTTTTAGCCACAGCCCCTCAACAAGCATGCAGATCAAGTGCTCTGACTAAAGTCAGACTGGATTAGCTCCATGCTTGTTTCAGGGTTGTGATTCAGCCACTACTGCAGCCAAAGAGATCAGTAGAACTGCCAGGCAACTGGTATTGTTTAAAAGGAAACATCCATATCCATCTCAGTTAAGGTTCCCTTTAAAGAGAAACTCCAACCAAGAATTTAACTTTATCCCAATCAGTAGCTGATACCCCCTTTTACGTGATAAATCTATTGCTTTTCACAAACAGACCATCAGGGGGCGCTGTATGACTGATATTGTGGTGAAACCCCTCCCACAAGAAGCTCTGAGGACTGCGGTACTTTTGACAGTTTGCCACAATGTAACAAGGTTCACAGACAGGAAATAGCTGTTTACAGCTGTCTCCAACAGCCAAAACAGCTAGCAGCAGCCACATAACCTGCCCACAGTAAAAATGTCACCATATAATAAATGTCAGAATGTAAATCGGGGAGAGTAAAGATTTTACAATGAGCAAACACTGACTAAATCATTTATACATAATTATTGTAAAAATGAAGGACTTTTTTTATTACACTATTTTCACTGGAGTTCCTCTTTAAGGGGAAATAATCTGTGGTGGGGAAGTGGTCAAATATATACCCTTATTAACTAAGGATATATTTTGTCAGGCATAAAATGATAAATCCGTTGTTTGGGGGCCACATTTTGGCACTAGCAGGTGCATCATTAGGGCTGAAGATCCGGGGCTTTAGCCCAGAGTCCCCGCCCATTGTGCCCCAAACCTCAGCAATATCGGCATCCGTTGCTAAGGCAACAATGCTGCTTTCTCTTTTAGTGCAGCGGGCAGGCAGGCAGCGCTTACTCACCTGCCACAGTCTCCTGCGATGTGTCCTTGTGTGTTTAGATTCAGCCGGCTTCTTACTACTTCCTGTTTCTGCACCTCACGTGATTACATGAGGTGCAGGAGATCAGAGGGCAGATAGCAGCCGGCTGATGCGGAATACAGAAAGTCACAGGGGGAGCCTTTGACAGATGAGTGAAAAACAAAAGTTTGTTTTCTTAAAACAGAAAGAATTTGCGATAATTCAGGCTGGAGTGAGCTCCGAGATGTCTCTCAGTGCATAACTACTGAATATATGCAAAATAACCATTGTTGCCCTTAGAAGCTAAACACAGAAACAGTCTGTATGCATGTTGGATTATTATGGCTCTGTACAAATTAACAAGCTGACACATCATTGCATTCCAGCGGATCTGGAGGTGTGTTTAGCTTCTAAGGGCAACAAGGGTTAATTTGCATATATTCAGCATTTATGCACTGAGAGACATCTCAGAGCTCACTCTAACCTGAATTATCACAAATTCTTTCTGTTTTAAGAAAGCAAACTTTTGTCTTCCATAGCATTTTAGTAAGGGGGCTTTTAGGACCATTGTATAAAAGTCTTTGGAAAAGGCAAGATCACAGACCAATTTTACCCCCTTCCATGTAGTATGAGAGCCATACTCTACACAGTCTATTCTATGGAGCTGCACTCCCCATCAAATAAAATCTTTGCTGGATGCTGCACACAAAGATGCCCGTACACACTCAAAAGATCATTATCTGCAAAAGATCTGTTCCTGCAAAAGATCCATTCCTGAGAAGGATAAAGCCGGCACCATCGATTAGCTCTTAAGGTTTTATTTAAAGACTGTCATCAGGTACATCATAGTACAATCAGCGACGTTTCGGAGCGTTGGATCTAGCTCCTTTATCAAGCCATGACAGTCTCAAAGTATAGCTGACACACTGAGTTTTAAATAGTACATCACATATCAATACACCAATCAAAAACTGTCTAACTGTCTAGCCAATTCCCTTCCGCTATGTATAAAGCGGACTTGATGGGGAACTTCTCACGTATGGTGTGAGCCAATGAATTCAAAAACCACTCACCTGTGTGCATCCCCTATCTCCAACAGTTCGCACCAGCACCGCCCCTCGCCACCCACGCAAGCAGAAGTACACACCCATCATTCACGCGGACCTGATGGGGAACTTGCGGGGAGGCAGCGCTGTAACATCAGAGACATTACCAGGGAGACGGAGAGGACACGGGCGGTATTCCGCCCGCCTCCTAAGAAGGCAGGACAGAGTGTCACTACCTAACGCCGGCTGGTCACGTGGACAAAGCCACCAATCAGCCGGCCATGCGTCTCCCTGCATGGCAAATGCGGCTGGAAAGCTGCGTTGCCATAGTGATGTAAAGCGAGGGGGAGGTCAAAGTGACAAGCTGCCCGGACAAGAATGATGCACACACACTGTCAGGGAGACAATGTCATTGCTGCATAAGGAGGCAGAAGGGCACACAATGTTGTTAAACGAATAGCAGTATTATAGTCAAAAATAAAAGAAAAATCTACAACATAACAAATAAAAGGGGAAGGATTGTTATTACTTATATAAAGGACACATATGTAGCTATACAAATGCTGACAAATCATATTCCCGATTCATACCCCGGGGCTCAAGAGTATCTAAGGTGCGAATCCAGTGCGCCTCACGGAGCAGTAATAGTTTCAATCTATCTCCACCTCTTGTTAGGCGAGGTACGCCGTCAATGATCTGACAACGTAACTGGCTAACATTGTGTTTACAAGTTACAAAATGATTTGCAACCGGTTGCTCCACGAGACGCTCACGGATTGCATGTTTGTGAGCTGACAATCTAATTTTCAACTTTTGAGTCGTCTCCCCTACATATAATAGCCCACAAGGGCACTTCAAAATATAGACTACATACTTTGAATCACAATTGTGTATTCCTTTGATATAAAAAGTTTCCCCCGTTCTGGGATGTGTGAATACATTGCCCCTGATAACTGAATTGCAGTGGACGCAGTTAAGGCAGGGGTACATGCCTCTCCTGGAGCCCTCAGGTGGTCTTACTAAAGTCCTCATTTCAGCATGAGTTAATTTGTCCTTAAGAGTTGAAGCTCTTGTGTATGAAAATAATGGAGGACTTCGAAATTCAGGGATCGAGGGGAACGATTGGGCAAGGGATGACCAATGTTTTTTAATAATTTTCGCCACATCCTTACTAAGGACGTTATATTGTGTCACAAACGGAATCCTATTGCCCAATTTCCCCCTAGATCCTGAAGTTGCACTCACTGCCATTCTGCGTGCCTCCGCCACCAGTCCACAGGGGTAATGTCTATCAATACATTTTTGAGACATTTCCTTAAACCTGAGATCTCGTTTCTCCTTATCACCCACTATCCGGCTGACCCTTTTAAACTGTGCTTTTGGAATAGACCTGATAGTGCTAATAGGATGGAAGCTTTCATAAGAAAGAATAGCATTCCTATCAGTGGGCTTGACATAAAGATCAGTGTCAAGACCCCCATCCTTCAGCACAACCATGGTATCCAAAAAATTGACCTGTTGAAGGTCATAATGAGATGTCAATCTAATGAACTCACATTGACCGTGCAATTCGACCACAAATTGGTCAAGGGTCCAATGTGGCCCCGTCCACACGCAAAACACATCATCTATATATCTAAGCCAACAGATGGCATATTTTTTAAACAATGAATTGTTATAAACAAAAGATTCCTCATATTCATTCATGTATATGTTTGCGTAGGACGGGGCCACATTGGACCCCATTGCTGTCCCCCGAACCTGTAGAAAAAATTGTTCGTTAAAGTAATTACAAGTAAGCACCACCCTCAGAAGTTCAACTAGAAGCTTAATCTGTTGTTTATCAAAATCTGAAGCGGTAAACAATGAATGCCGGACAGCCTCCACACCCCCATCATGCGGGATGGAGGTGTAGAGGCTCTCCACATCCAAAGTAACCACTAGACTACCATCTGGTATATGAGTCACACCAGCTATAAATTCAAGAAACATGGAAGTATCACGGATATAGGACTTCTGTGCAACAACGAATGGTCTCAAAATAAAGTCCAAATATTTGGCTAACGGAGACAAGGCTGAAAAATGCATTCATAGTCTACGATATCTGCAGATCCTCATACACACTTGGTTTAACAGACAATCATCTGCAGATCAGATCCCCCAGGATGGATTTTCAGATCTGCAGATGATTGCCAGATATGCAGATGAAGTCTGTTAAACAAGGTGTGTATGATGATCTTCAGATCTCATAGACTATGAATGCATTTTTCAGGAATGGATCTTTTGCAGGAATAGATCTTTTGCAGATAATGATCTTTTGAGTGTGTACGGGCATCTTTGTGTGTAGCATCTTGCAAAGATTTTATCTGATGGGGAGTGCAGCTCCATAGAATAGACTGTGTAGAGTGTGGCTCTCATACTACATGGAAGGGGGTAAAATTGGTCTGTGATCTTGCCTTTTCCAAAGACTTTTATCTCAAGTGTGTATGAAGCAATACTCCAATGGGTTATGGTTCATCATGAGCTTGCTGATTAGTCTGTACCTCTGGGTTTTTAAAGCCCTACTTCATAGAGCCAAATTAATCCATGCCATGCACTGATGAGGATCAACCAATCTGAAACAGTCTGTATGCATGTTGGATTATTATGGCTCTGTACAAATTAACAAGCTGACACATCATTGCATTCCAGCGGATCTGGAGGGGTGATTAGCTTCTTATGCTTCATACACACTTGAGATAAAAGTCTTTGGAAAAGGCAAGATCACAGACCAATTTTACCCCATTCCATGTAGTATGAGAGCCATACTCTACACAGTCTATTGTATGGAGCTGCACTCCCCATCAGATAAAATCTTTGCAAGATGATGCACACAAAGTTGCCCGTACACATTCAACAGATCATTATCTACAAAAGATCTGTTCCGGCAAAGGATCCATTCCTGCAAAATGCATTTATAGTCTATGATATCTGCAGATCCTCATACACACCTTGTTTAACAGACTTCATCTGCATATCTGGCAATCATCTGCAGATCTGAAAATCCATCCTGGTGGATCTGATCTGCAGATGATTGTCTGTTAAACAAGGTGTGTATGAGGATCTGCAGATATCATAGACTATGAATGCATTTTTCAGGAACGGATCTCTTGCAGGAACAGATCTTTTGCAGATAATGATCTTTTGAGTGTGTACGGGCATCTTTGTGTGCAGCATCTTGCAAAGATTTTATCTGATGGGGAGTGCAGCTCCATAGAATAGACTGTGTAGAGTATGGCTCTCATCTTATCTCAAGTGTGTATGAAGCATAAGGGCAACAATGGTTAATTTGCATATATTCAGCATTGATCCACTGGGAGACACCTGAATTATCAAAAATTCTTTGTTTTAAAGGGGTTCTGTGGCCCTTTTTCAAAATGTAATTTAAATGAGTAGTTATTTTCCTTTATTATGTACAAATCTTTTCTTCCCTATCTTGTATAGAAAAAGCAGACCTGACTCTCTCCTGCTCCTTTCAAATTTTTTGTCTAGTTAACTAGATGAATATTCCGCTGCAGGAAGAGGCAGACAAAGCAGCAGCTTTTCCTCCCCGTTTTGCCTCTCCCTCCCCCTTCTACACGTCATCTGCTGAGTCATCCCTGACCTTTGTGCGTGTTCCAGAGAGCAGGGGGAAGGAGGCTGACTGCTGGGAGGAGAGCTGCCTCATGTTTCAGCTCAGCTTATCTTTTCCCTGTAAAGGAGGTAATCAGTGACAGAGCTTATCCCTTATCCTGTCTCTCATCCTGTCACATCAGTTGGAAACTGCTCTCGTGCACGGCAGGACATCGAGAGTGTGCAGAAAGCGATGACCCGGAAGTACTTCTGAGTCACGTGGAATCGCAGCCATCTTGGAGAAAATTATTAAAGGTTTATTTTATAGGTTTTTTTATTTATAGGTAGCGGGGATCAGCAAAAATAGAAGTAATAAAGAGGGGAAATAACGGGGGGCACGATAATATGTTTATTTTATTCTGCAAGAAAAACATCACAGATCTTCTTTAAGAAAGCAAACTTTTGTTTTCCATAACATTTTAGTAAGGGGGCTTTTAGGACCATTGTAGCCCCTTACACACTCCAATGAGTTCTGGTTCGCCATGAGCGAACTCCAGCATGTCTCTTCCCTGAAGCCAAGTTCTGCATTAGAACACTTTCCTTGCTGATGTCTCCAGATAGCAGGGGGAGACTGAGGAAGGTGAGGAATGTACTCAGGCATCTGGCATGAGTGGTGCTGCACTGTCCTCCTTCCCCCACTGTTGGAAAGACCCTTCTCTCTTTATTCCAGGTCACTCCAATTGTATTCACTGTTCTGATCATCACCTCTGTTTACCCCTGTGGGTGATCCTGATTTATCTCCCTAGGGTGCTGGTATATACTGTGCACTCTTTCACTCCATGTATTACCCTGCTTGTGTTTATATTGCACTTTATTAGTATTCCTGCTGTGCCATACTTTGTTTCGTTTGGTTACTTTGTTTTTTTATATTTGCTCTGAAGCGTTTAGTCCACTTTTGCACTTTAATTGTTTACATATATTTATTGCTCTTGTACTTAATGTTCTTGTCTACAGTGTGCTATTACAGTAGTCCTTATTTATTTGGAGGGTTCCTGAGTGCGTGGGATTTATTAATTCATATGCAATATGATGGGGTTTTTTTTCTGCCACCCCTGCCATGCAAAAGTTACATTCTTCGGTGTTAGCGGTTTCTGCATTTGCAATACGTAGCGTAACAGTTTGTACACTTCACATGTGTGGCAATGGTTTCTGCATTTGAGATTTGGTCTAAACATTTTCATGGGCACGCCCATTTACCGGCACTAACATTGTGGCCATGCCCATTTTTCACTGCGGCGCACTCTCCCTTTATTCTCAAGGTGCCCCTGATCTTTTAGGATCACTTGTATAGCCCATACCTGCAGTTATTATTAGTTATCTGCAATTACTAAAGAACCACTATCGCAAAAGTCTTAACATTTACAATACATGTAAACATATACAAATAAGAAGTATGTTTCTTCCAACGCAAAATGAGACATAAATTACTTTTCTCCTATTTTGCTGTCACTTACAGTAGGTAGTAGAAATTTGACATTACCAACAGGTTTTGGACTAGCCCTTCTCCTCACGGGGGATACTCAGGGTTTTGTTTAGTTTCAAAAGCACATAGTGAATAGCAGTTGCTCTTTCCAGTGTGCAGTGAGCACGCAGATTGGCCAGTGTCATTGGATAAATCTTTTTCAGGGAATGTCTTTATAAAAAATAAAGGCCTTGCTGAGAATCCCCATGAAGAGATGGACTAGTTCAAACCTGTCAGTTCTGTCAGATTTATACTACCTAGGATAATATAGCAAATAAGATGGCGCTGCCAGCAATATATTTAACACTAATTACTTAAGCGATATATCAGTGTAAGTATCTTCTCAAATTTCTTCCTGCCGCTACCTCAAATAGTAGGAGTACCCCAAACTCCAACTCCTAATACAAAAGACCATATATATATATCTCAAAGGAGCACTGGACACAGATAGTTTACACAACTTCACCTTTATTATCAATTTCCGTAATGATAGATAATACTGCTCATATAAAAGATCAATACATGCACACCCGTATACACACTAGGAACTAGCTGGGGTCCCCTTAAAAAATCCAAAAAGACCAAAAAAAGAAAAACAAGTCCTTCAGGATAGTAAAAAATGGAGATAATAAAAGTGATAGTAAAAAATTGTAAGCATTACACATAAATGTTCATCCAGATTAAATGTGCATTCCCAAATTCAAAAAATCTACCTTCTTCTGCATAAAAGCTTCTTCTGAAATAGACCCAAAAAGTCTTGTACGTGCCTATGCTAGGAACTGAGAGGATAATCCCACCGCACTACATAGGCTACATGCAGCGTTGCATCCCGCCTGCCGTTTACCAAGTGGTAGGTCTATGGATGCCGCTCTCAGGAATACTTACGTCTGTTACAGCCTCCGGATCACTGTGCCGCTACACAGTCTCCCCCCGTCGTCCACCGCGATCGGCTACGGCGGTGAATGGTACTACTCTCCACAAGTTCCTTGCAAGTTCTCACTATGTTTCGATCTGACATACCGGCCACTTCCTGGGTAAGAGACGTCACTGCTCCTGTGCGTCTCACCCTGCTGCAATAATTCCAATCACCATATATTCCAACAGATCTATGGGGCGCCCCTAACTAGATCGCATAGACATGTTTCGACGAACTACGTCGTCTTCATCCGGATTATTGGAATAATGCTTCTCAGTGGCCGCCATCTTGTATATATAGTGTGCAGTCTCCACCTTTTCTCATTCCTTAAAGTGACAGTCTCCCAGGTTGTCTCATTATATATCCATACTATGCATGCAATGTTTTTAGTTCCATTAATCATAAAGGTCAAAAATCTAATATGTCTAAAATACAATATAAAAGAAAGGGTACCTTAGCTAGTGCATAGGGACACCAACCCGTTCCCAACCCAATTACATTCATACCTGCACACAATCATTTTAACAAGTCAAAGAGCTCAATTTCTTCATTGAGACCCTTGGGGGCCAGGGTGTCCAGATCAAAGATCCATTTGCTTTCTCTTCTTGACATCCTGGCAATGTAATCTCCACCCCTCGGGTCCCTAGAGACTACTTCTATCCCAAAGAAAACAATATCTCTTACTAGGCAACCATGAAATTTCTTAAAATGTTTGGACAGAGGATGTTCCTCCCAACCTGTCTTTATATTATTAAAATGCTCCCCCATTCTTTTAAAAAACTCCCTTTTTGTGCGTCCAATATATCTCTTACCACACGGGCATACCAGACAGTAGATAACCCCTTTCGTATCACAAGTAATCAGGTGGTCTATTCTGAATTTGCTCTGTGGTCCCTCACATTCTGAAATCCTTCTATAACCTCATGTACTTCTGCAACTGTTGCACCTTCCACATCTCACGAAACCACCATCCTTACATTTCTTTACCATCGGTGGTCCCCCAGCTGCCATTGCCACGCTCAGGCCTATATTGCCAGATCTTCTATATATATATATATATGATGGGTGTTCCGGTAACAATTCATCCAAGGCCTTATCTTCTTTCAAAAAGGGCCAATGTTTAGCAATAATCTTTTGTACTACATTTATTTGTGAGCAGTATTTCAAATTCAATTTTAATGAATAATCTCCAAAGCTTTTCTTCTGTTTTTTAACCAGATCCACTTCCTGCTTTGCTTTATCTATAATATCCCTCCCATACCCTTTCTCTTCAAATTTTTTTGTTAACCCTTCCCTTTCCCTTATATATTCTGTATCCTCCGTACAGTTCCTTTTAAGACGGATGAATTGTCCCTTTGGGATATTATTTAACCAGGATGGCAAATGGCAGCTGGTGGCCCAGATGTACCCATTCACATCCGTTGGCTTTGTGTTAGTGCAAGTTTTAAGCTCATTGTTTTCCACATATATGTTCAGGTCCAAGAAATTCACCTGTTCAAAACTGATCTCTGAGGTGAATTTCAAGTCATACTCATTAACATTCAGCTCCCCCAAGAAAGTGCGCAGTGAGTCCTCAGTCCCCCTCCAGACGAATAGGACGTCATCAATGAACCTTTTCCAGAGGACCAGGTCCGCGCCGGGACCCCCACGCCCATATACATGGGACTCCTCCCCAGGGCCGTGCCGAGGCAGAGGCGAGAGAGGCTTTAGCCTCAGGGCGCAGTGTAGGAGGGGGCACACAATTCCCTCAGCTATCATTCCCATATTATGTTTGAAACAGAAAAAAGTGAGTAAAGGGGACACATGGCAGTGACTGCAAGACAGATAACTAGAGAATAAGGTGTGTGTGTGTGTGTGTGTGTGTGTGTTTGTTTGCGGTGGGTGGGATGCCCTGGGGTGCCTCTTAGTCTAATAGCAATCATTGTGTGATGGCTGGGGTGGGAGGGATGGAGGGGTGCACTTTGCTGTCTCAGCCTTAGGTGCTAGAGAACCTTGTCCCGGCTCTGCTCCTCCCAATAGGCCATGAAGAGTGTGTATGCCGGTGTGCATGTATTGATCTTTTATATGAGCAGTATTATCTGTCATTACGGAAATTGATAATAAAGGTGAAGTTGTGTAAACTATTTATGTCCAGCTATTTTGATACATATAAGAGTTCTACTACCTACTGTAAGTGACAGAAAAATAGGAGAAAAGTAACTTATGGCTCATTTTACTCTGGAAAAAAAATACTTCTTATTTGAATATGTTTACATGTACTTTAAATGTAAGAATTTTTCACAATAGTGGTCCTTTAAGCTTGCACAAATAGTTTCCAATTCAGCTTTATGACTATACCAGCAGCAAATGTAAGCACATATAAAAAAAATACACAGGAAAAGCCTGCTACACATATTCAATTTTACAATAAAGGAGAGGAGAGGAAGACAATCGGCACTGCTTCTATTGCTATTTAATCCAGAGTGCGGTGGAACACATGTAAAAAATCCAAGACAGTGTATCCTCAAATTGTGGCATCAAAAATATTCATTCAACATAAACATGCATGAACATACCATTGTCTGAGGTGGTGTGGTGGCGGTGGGTGCTTGGCACAGATAGCCTTACGGCCGTTTCACGCAAAATCTGCGCTTCTGCCGGTGTGCATGTATTGATCTTTTATATGAGCAGTATTATCTGTCATTACGGAAATTGATAATAAAGGTGAAGTTGTGTAGGTGAAGTTGTGTAAACTATCTATATCCAACGGATGTGAATGGGTACATCTGGGCCACCAGCTGCCATTTGCCATCCTGGTTGAATAATATCCCAAAGGGACAGTTTATCCGTCTTAAAAGGAACTGTACGGAGGATACGGGAGGATAAGGGAAAGGGAAGGGTTAACAAAAAAAATTGAAGAGAAAGGGTATTGGAGGGATATTATAGATAAAGCAAAGCAGGAAGTGGATCGAATACAACGCCAGAATTTGCTGGTTACAAAACAGAAGAAAAGCTTCGGAGATTATTCATTAAAATTGAATTTGAAATACTGCTCACAAATAAATGTAGTAAAAAAGATTATTGCTAAACATTGGCCCTTTTTGAAAGAAGATAAGGCCTTGGATGAATTGTTACCGGAACACCGGCGTGGGAGCGATTGGAGCAGATGGGGCTGGAGGAAGCACCAGGTAAGTATACATTTTTGCCTTTTACTGAGCTCTGAGTCCCTTTAAGGGCTCCTTCAACACAGGAGAGCAGGGCTCAAATCCTGGCTAGGGCCATTGCCTATTCAATTAGGAGTCCTTAGGAAAGACACTCTCTAACACTGCATGGTGGCCTCTTTGGTGCAACCTTAGTGGCTGCAGCTCTGAAGCGTTTTGAGTCCATAAGAGAAAAGCATTATACAAATGTTAAGATTATTAACTTTTATTGGCCAATGATTGGTCTATTTTACCACTTCCATGTAGTTGAACGCTTCCCTACGCAATCTGTTCATAGTATTCAAAATCTGTTGCCCCTCATACTACATGGAGGAGTTAAAATTGGTCAGTGATTGGCCAATTGAAATTAAATGTGTGTATGCCTGTAATATTCCCTGACAGTGCAGCTGTGGGCAGTCAGGGTGCTTCCGCAGCTGCTTTGGTTTCTGTGTCAGGCGTGTCACCCGTTCCTCCGGCGTCTAGCACGCCGAGGACGTGATTGTCAGTAGCTCATAGGGTTGCTGTATCGCGCGGGCGCGCGCACAGACGGGACCTTTATGCTGGGAGGAGGTGCGTCAGCTGACCTGCCGGTCGGCTGACGTCAGGGGAGGCTCGCGCCGCTTCTGATTGGTTGATGGGAGTGGGCGCGGCCGAAGGGTCTCCTCTGCTTCTTAAGCCATCGGTACTCACTTGCAAACTGTCTGCTGTCGTGAATACTATGTGTTAGCATTCAGACCTTAGTCAGTATCCGGTGTGCTTTGATCCGGGAGGAAACCAGGGATTTCACACAAGACTAGGATTGTTATATTATTGTTATTACTTGATATTCTGTGTATGACTCTGGCTCACTTCTGACCTTGCTCTTGCTTATCGATTCTGTACTTCTGCCCATCTGATTCTGTTGCTGACGCTGCCTGAATTATCTCTATTCTCTTGCCTGCCGTATTTGTACTGTACCTGCCTGTCTGTTGCTGAACCTAGCCTGTCTGACCACTCCACTCACCAGTGAGCCCTTGTCACTGGTGAGGTTCTAACTGACAGTGCCCACCAGCTCCTCTGGTGAGGTCTAGTTAAACTGATCAGTTATCAAGTTGCACCAAGCACTATACACTTCGGTTCCTGTTGCTATACTTGCATTATTGGTGATTCTGCAGATCACCACATAATCAGGTATAGTGTCTGGATTATTGGTGATACTGCAGATCACCCAATAACCAGACGTCTGTGTTGCTACACCAATCGTTACAATGCCCCCTTAGAAAGGAGGTGCATAGACACCTTTGTTAACACCCACCCTTTTAAGCCAGATATGCTGATGAACCAGCCATTATATGTTTTTGTCTCTGTTTGTATAGTTTGTACTATTCCTTTTAAATCAATAAAATTGATTTGTTAAAAAAATGAGGTGCAGGATAGGGGAATATGAGTTTTAGTTGGTAAAGCAAACATGAACTGACTGGTACCCGACTAAACTGAAAGTGACATTTGTTCTCCCTATACACATCCTCCATTGGCAAGGTTATCTCCTCCATGGGTTTTAACTATCATCTGTATGCAGATGACACCCAGATCTACCTCCACACCCCTGATATATACACCACTACCATGGACAAGGTCTCCCCTCCTGCCTATCAGCCATCTCCTCCTTATTGTCCGCTAGGTTCCTGAAACTAAATCTAGACAAAACGAAATTTATGATCTTCCCACCCAGCCATCCTTGAACTTCCCAGATGTGCATGTCACTGTAAACCACACTACCATTCGCCCTACCTCTCAAGCCCGCTGTCTGGGTGTCACCCTGGACTTCGCACTTTTCTTCACTCCGCACATCCAAAACCTCACAAAGTCCTGCAACTCCCACCTCGGTAACATCTGCAAGATCCGCCCTTTCTTGACCTCTGCCACCACCAAACTCCTCATCCATGCCCTCATAATTTCCCACCTTGACTACTGCAATGCCCTTCTGTCTGGTCTCCCTATGACCCAAATAGCCCCACTGCAGTCCATCATGAATGCGGCAGCAAGAATTATCCACTCCTCCCATCGCTCCACCACGGCTGCTCCCCTCTGTGAATCCCTTCACTGGCTTGCTATCCAGTCCAGAATCAGATTTAAGTCCAGAATAAGATTTAAGATACTGTGCCTGACCTACAAATCTGTCCACAAAACCTGTCCAACCTACATTTCCGATCTTACTCAGAGGTACACACCTAGCCGCACATTACGCTCCTCCGATGAACTTCTCCTGACTGCCCCCCACATGACCCAGTCCCATGCACGCCTAGCGGACTTCTCAAGAGCTGCTCCAACTCTATGGAACTTCCTACCTCCACCCATTAGGGCAGCCCCCTCCTTCAACATCTTCAAGGCGGCCCTCAAAACTAACCTTTTCACTCTGGCCTACCACCCCTCACAAGTGCTCTACACGCGGAGCTGAACTCTGGTTCCCTACCTTACGTGTCCTACCTCTCCTTCTAGATTATAAGCCTTCGGGCAGGGTCCTCCTCCTTTTGTGTCCTACCTGATCATGCACCTCCATTACTGTGCACTGATGCTATGCATTTCAGTGAACTCAACTTGACTAATCACCATGCTCCCATCAAATGACTGACTAAGCATTGCCTGGTATTCATTCTGTGCTGCGTGATCTGTTTTTTCTTGTATTCCTGTATTGTCGTATTGCTATATGTCACCCCTAAATATTGTATGTAACCTAAACTAATGTCCAGCACTGCGTAATATGTTGACGCTTTATAAATACAATAAATAAATAATAAATATGCCTGAATTCTTAATTCCTACATTGATATAAAAACAAAAAAGTAATGTAGGAATTGGATTGTACATACACATTTATCTCATGTCAAATGTCACTTTAGGTACTCTTTTAGCATCAGGAAGAGGTTAACCTAAAGAAGGAGGTTAAGATTAAGCTTCAGAAATGGGTTATCAATAGGTGGCAGGAAAAGGTTAAAGGTGGACATACATCGAGCGATTTTGCAGGTTTGCAGCACAGTCGATAATCTGATTCCATAACTGTATTGAATCGGATGAAGATCAATGTTGCATATGATGATACAATTGATTTCGGGACAAATGTATAGAATGTATCGACCAGACTGGAAAATCTTGGGCCGGCATGATTGATCGGGTGCATGGTGGCAACAGCCTGTGATAGTGGGATGAGCAATGAACATGATAGAACCCTGGGTCAGTGTCCTCTTAAATGCCCCCCCCCCCCTTTCCGGTGCAAGTGTATTAACGTCTCTAAGCTGTCCAGCTGTTGCAAGTGTCCAACTCCTTCTGCTTCCTCCAATAGTGTCCCACCTGACTGCCGTGTATAGCACTGGTGGGTGTGTGTGTAACGTCACACATGCAATGTGCTATGCCTGGCAGCAACGTGGGATGTGAATGCGGCAGTTACACGGAGAGAGATTTCAATGCACAAGCACCAGTGTGTGTGTGGGGGGGGGGGGGGGGGGCCGTGGGCACATTAATATTTGGGGGAACAGTGGCAGAGGCGGTGGATGCAGCATTAAGGGCCAATTTTCATGTGATTTCACACTGAAATCGGTCTGGAATTAGCCTGTGGTGTATGGGCACCCAACAGATCTCTTTTTGATCGAATTTGATCAGAGATGTATTCACCCCTTTGTTATAAAGCCTCTAAAGTTCCTGGTGCAACCAATCACCTTCAAACAACACATAATTAGTGAAATGAATGCTACCTGTGTGCAATCTAAGCGTCGCATGATCTATCAGTGTAAACACACCTTTTCAAAAATGCTGCAGATACTAAGCAACAGGCATTGCAAGGTTTTATTTTTTCCTTTCACTGAATCAAATGGGATATTTGAGGGAGTAGGAGAGAAAGATACCTAATGTTTACTTATTTATTTGATTTTTATTCTGGTTGGACTTGATGGATGATTTTTTTTTCAACTAAAATAACTATGTAACTAAATCACACCATGAAGACCGAGGAGCTCTCCAAACAAGGCAGGGACTGAAGTGTTGAGAAGTACAAGTCAGGGTTGGGTTATAAAAAAAAAATATCCAAAGTTTGGAATATCCCCTGAAGCACCATTAAATCCATCATCTTCAAAAGAAATAACATTGGGTACCACAACAAATCTGCCAAAAAAGGGTCACCCACCAGCTCGCAGACTGGGCAAGCAGGGCATTAATTTTAGAGGCAGCACATAGACTAAAGGTAACCCTGCAGGATTTGCAGAGTTCCACACCAGAGCCTGAAGTATCTGTCTAAAGGACCACAAACAGCTATACACCCCATAGAACTGGACTTAATGGAAGAGTGGTCAGAAAAATGTCATTACTTTGGATTAAGCATTTTGAGTTTGCCAAAACGCACGTTGGTGATTACCCAAATGTATGGAGGAAGGTGCTCTGGTCAGATGAGACTATAATTGAACTTTACAGCCACCAAGAAAAATGCTATGCCTGATGTAAACCCAACATATCCCATCACCCTAAGAACACCATCACCACAGTGAAACATAGTGGTGGCAGTATCATGCTGTTGGGATTGTTTTCAGCAACAGGGGCTGGGAAACTGGTCCGAGTTGAGGGAAAGATGGATATTGCTAAATACAGGGATATTCTTGAGCAAAATCTGTGTCAGTCTGCCAGTGATTTGAGACTGGGACGGATGCTCACCTTCCAGCAGTAAAATGACCCAAAGCATACTGCTAAAGCAACACTCGAGTAATTTAAGGGGAAACATATAATGCTGGAATGGCCTAGTCAATGTCCAGACCTCAATCCAATAGTGAATCTGTAGTCAGACTTGAAGATTGCCATTCACAAGTGAAAACCAACCAACATGAAGGAGCTGGAGTAGTTTTGCCTTGAGGAATTGGCCAAGATTAAAGTGTCAAACTCATAGGGACTTATCTAAAGTGACTTACATGTATAAACCACAAAGTACTGACTTTAGGGGGTGAATAGTTATTGTTGGAATGTGTATTTAGCAATAACAGTCTATTGCTAAAGTCTATTATCTGTATATATATATTGGGTAAGATGCATTACTAAATTGCACTCCTACTAGGTATCCTAAAACACAAAGCCTCTATATATTTGCTGCATACTACCCCTCCTCCTGTCCCCCCGCCCCCCATTCCCTTTAGATTGTAAGCTCGCAAGGGCAGGGCTCTCTCCCCCTTTTGTGTCTTGGTAACCATTATACATTTTATTCATCATGTTAATTTTATCACTGTCATTACCAATTCTATAATTTGTATTTTGTATCATTCTTTGTATTTTGTCACTAATTATGTATCTTGTATATTGGTGTACACCATTGTCTGTATTATGTACCCCATGTTTGTTTCTTACTTTGTACAGGGCCACGGAATATGTTGGCGCTTTATAAATCAATAATAATTACTAGGTATAACCACAGGGTGGCTGTGCTATTAAGTAACAATGGTCTTATACAGCCTGTCTGTAAAACAAAGTTGTGAATAAATTTGTTAGTATTCTTGGTGTATATTAACCAAGAGCTATTCGCCATGAGGGCTGATTAATATTGGCTTCTCTGCATTTCACAATGCTGCGCACAAAGAAGCTAGAATATTATAGCCTTCCTAACAGTCATGAGAAGAATACAATATAACAAAATAAAAGCAGTCAGAGGCACAGTGCATGTTCCAAAACCCATTGCAAGTAGCTGCAGAAAGTAAGTGCAAAATACAGCAACAGATATACAGAGAGAAAGGAAAATCAGCAGAAACAGCTACAATTGCATATGTCTCCATGGCAAGTCTGACAAATCAGAATGATCAGACCTGGAAATTGAAGATGAAAAAGCTTCTAGTATACAGAGGTATGATGGAACGTGTTTGTATAGTCAGACCTGAGCAGCCCACAGATCAGTGGCAGAGAAAGATCAGAGAGCAAGTTCTCCTTCTGCATAGATCAGTGTTTCCCAACCAGTGTGCCGCGGCACACTAGTGTGCCGCGGCATGTTGCCCGGTGTGCCGTACAGGTCTGGCCTCTGTACCTGTACAGGATCAGGTATATGTTTTACCTGATCCTGATAGCCGGATCCGTACGGCCGTCTCCGCAAAAAAACGCAGATGTGAACCGGGCCTTACATCATTCAGGTCACTTCATGGTAGGACAAGCCCTGACGACTATGAGGTATTGGTGAAGATGTAAAATACTTCCAGTTGACAGTTGTGTTATTACTAAAGGGGGCTTTCTACAGACCTGTTTATATTAATTGAGTTGCAGTGAAAAGGTGAATCCAGCAAGAGAAGAAAAGCATTCAAACTACATCCACGCTTGATACAGGTGTTTATGGCATAGAAATACTGAGGCAATTAAAAGAATTGCTGAGAATAACTCCATTGGTTTACAATTTGCCAATGTGATAAAATAATGAAATGCATCAGCTGCATCAAAGAAAAAAATTACCATACTTTTCCAAAACAGATCAACAGTAGAGCAAGATGTCAGATTGATTTAGGGCTCGTTTCCACTATTGCGGTGCGGAATTGCCTGGATTCCACCGCTGATGAAATCGCATGCGGATGCGATTCCCCATGCGTTTTTTGCCACGGATTCGCATGAGAATTCCCATAGGTGCGGGTATATGCGATTTTAATCATGTCACTGCCTGTGTGAATTTACATTGGTACCTATGCGAATTTGTGGCAAAAAACGCATGCGATTTCCCTATTAAATACATTGTGTGCGATTCGCCTGCATTCCACACGCAGGCAAATTCTGCGGCTCTTTTGTGCGTTTTTTCGCCGCTGAAAAAAATGCACCTCAACAACGCTACAGTGGAAACAGGCCCATCCACTTGCATTACATGTGCGAATCCGCATGCGTTAGACGCATGTGGATTCGCGATAGTGGAAACGAGCCCATAATCTATTAAGCTCACTGTGGTCCAATGAAGACCTTAACTCCAGGAAAGAAAGAGAAGTTTCTCACCTTTGTTGCAGATTACTCCAGATATACCACAGTGTACCTGCTGCATAACAAAGATGAAGTTCCAATGAAATTACAGAAGTAGCTAGCCCAAGTAAACAATACATTTGGTAATATGGACAAGTCCCTGCGTAAAGACAAAAGCACTGAGTAAATCAGCAATGCCACACAAGCTATTCTCAGGAAACATACAATTATGTTCCACACTACACTCAAGGCCGGGCCGAGGCAGAGGCAAGAGAGGTAGAGATGGCTCGAACCTCTGATTTTGGGTTCCCAAAACTGGAACGCGAACTTCCGCAGAAGTTTGTGTTCGCGCGAACCATGCGAACCGCAATACATTTCAATGGGCAGGAATCAATGAATCGGGCTATGGTGCCCGATCACTAATTTCCCCCCCCCCCCCCCCCACACACACACAGAAAAAGCGACAGTTTCTCTCGGAAGCTTCGCATTTTCTGGCTCTTGCGTCCCCATGCGTCCCTCTAAGCGTATATGTTAGAGTGACGTCATGTAAACAAACTCATGGCTGCCGTCTTGTGGCCAAAAAGTAAAACTACAAATCAATGTAAAAAAAAAAAAAAAAAAAATCAACACATATTTACAGGACAAAATTACTGTTTACATCCCACCCTCCCAAAAATACCCGAATAAAATGTTTAATTAAAAAAAACAAAAAAAAAACCATATAAATATTTACCTAAGGGTCTAAACTTTTTAAATATCAATGTAAAGATGAAATATGTTTTTTATTTTTTTGTTATTTTAAACTTGTAACTAGTGATGGATGCAAAACAGAAAAAATGCACCTTTATTTCCAAATAAAATATTGTCGCCATACATTGTGATAGGGACATAATTTAAACGGTGTAATAACCGGGACAAATGGGCAAATACAATACGTGAGTTTTAATTATGGAGGCATGTATTATTTTAAGACTATAATGACTGAAAACTGAGAAATAATGATTTTTTTCCATTTTTTTCTTATTCTTCCTGTTAAAATGCATTTACAGTAAAGTGGCTCGTAGCAAAATGTACCACCCAAAGAAAGCCTAATTGGTGGCGGAAAAATCAAGATATAGATCAGTTCATTGTGATAAGTAGTGATAAAGTTATAGGCTAATGAATGGGAGGTGAACTTTGCTCGGATGCATAAAGTGAAAACGACTGAAGGCTGAAGTGGTTAATCTTTTATATATATTTTATGCGATCCTATAGCATTAGATTTTATACTTTTGTATTATGCACATACAGTATTTTAGCATGACCTCATGTAATAAAATAACTTTTGTTTAAATGGAACTTATCTACATCCGCTACACGTGCATGCAAACTTATGCAAAGCATTTGAGCGTTGGGAGAATACAAAAAAAAAAAAGAGAGAGGAGCCTTACTTGTGGCTACAAGCACTGCTATTTGGCTTGAGGAAGTGGGTATGCACGCGTTGCCAGTGCAATAAAATTCTATTAATACGTGAATTTGTCTTCAATGAGGTAAGCCATCTCACTTTTTTTCATTTTATTTGTTTTCAACGCATTTTATCTTCTCTGGGCGCCTCTTTCCCCTTTATCCAGTGACCATCCCTCTTTGACCAGTTTAGGTCATTTAAAGTTTGCTTTTTATAAAGAGTGTGACCATTACCAGTTCCGTCTGGTCACCCGAGTGGAGTCGGGGTTATACATCTTCACCTGCTTCTAGTTGTCGGTTGCCCTTCTGCAACCCACCTTTGTGAGTATAATCCATCCGCATACTTTATATACTTTTGGTACTGTGACATACTTCACCATTTGGGCTCCTGTTATCTCTGTGTTTTCTTCTTGCAGGGTGCAATTTTTATTATCCCTACTTTTTGTCCACTCCTAACATTGGCTGGCATAGAAGTATAACAAATCAACCAATAGGAAGAACACACCAAATATAAGGGACCTATCAGTGAAGCGCCGACAACGTCCCCATTGGAACTAAAAATCACAACCAATGTGGAAGAAGTCCTCCTGTATCGCCACCTATTAAAAGACTACCGACAGTGTCTGCATAAAGACTTGAAGTAATATTAAAGTTGCAAAAGTCGTCAAATGGATGCAAATACCGCCAACCTATCGGCAAACCGCCAGCAATGTCCGCATAAAGACTTATAGTCGCATTAAATGCAAAAAAAAAAAAAAAAAACGCATACACCACAACCTGTTAGTAAATTGCCAACAATGTCTGCATGAAGACTTCAAGTCGCATTACACGTGAAAAATCGACGCCTACTAATTATAAAGACGTGTAATAACACAAAGGCATTCAAAACAGTACCAGTGAATGAAGTAGCAGCCAACCTAGGATTATGGCACATAAAAAATCCACCACCACCTAAAAGGGGAAACAAACAAACGATTATAAACTGGCTAGTGAATCCTAAACACCTATGTCTTCCTCCAATTATACACATGAAAATAAATTATAATCTTTATTCAATCCATCTGGTTCTAAAGTATCCTGCTTCTTAATCCAAAAATGCTCTCTTTTCAACAACTTCCTTTGTCTTTTGCCACCTCTTTGTGGAATCGGAACCCCCTCAACACCTGAAACCTGATGTCCGAAATTATAAAAATGTGATACTGTCTGATATCTGTTGGAGGTACATATGCAAGATTTATGTGAAGAGATCCTATCACGTAAGCATTGTGTAGTCTGGCCCACATAACCTAGTCCACATGGGCATTTTAATAGATAAATTACATATTTGGACTCACAACTGTATCTACCTTGGATCTTAAATTTCGTACCTGTGTTGGGATGTACAATGGTGTCACCTTTCATGATATTGTTACATAAGTGACAATTGAGGCAGGGGTAAGTACCATTGCTTAATGTGCTTTCAACCAAAACACTAGGGCCAATATCATTCTTAACCATTTTATCTCTCAAAGAGGGAGCTCTCCTGAGGGACATTAAAGTGGATCCGAGATAAACTTTTACTCATTGCATAATTGTGTTCCTTTCATATAGTTTATAGGGCATTCCTCAAGCCAAATACTTTTTTGTTTTTGTTTTAATACTCCTAATTCCCTATAAACTAAACAAGCCTCGCCCACAGCTTTTCAGAGTGCCTTGGCATTTTCAGACAGTAGCAAGGGCTTATAGGAGCTCAGTCTGGGCAGGAGGAGGGGGAGGTGTTACTAGCCAGAGATTTCAGAGGCAGAGGGGAGGAAGGGGAATTAGGTTTTCACAGGCTGAGTGCTGGAGATGCAGATCAGCTTGCCTGTGTGTAATGTTTACAAACAGAACATGGCAGCTGTCATTGTATCACAGGAAGAAATAAACATATTCTGTTGAAGCTGTTTGCAGCTAGATTTGCTGTGTAAACTATCTAAACTTTAGATAAGATATATAGACAAGTTACTTGTTATAGTTAGTTTTTTTTATCTCGGATCCGCTTTAAAGGAGTATGATGAAATTCTTCAGCATAGTGTATGCCTATGTTTCAGAATTATTCCATTGATCCAACTGTAGCCTGTGTGAAGTGTGGTAGATTTTCTGTGTAATATATTTGGTGGCCAGCAGATGGTAGGCAAATCAGATGGCTGCATGCGGATGAATAAGGGATGTATGCATATATTTTGATGCATAAACCTGTTTGGTTGCCGGGCAACGGGGACTCGAGGCAGAGCGTGTGCACAGAAGGGAAAGGTTCTGGAAAGCTGGGAGCCGTTGGAGAACTGGTTATAACCAGTTTTCCTCAGAGTGATCACGCAGTCAGCCAGCGGCGGAGGGACGGAGCAGATGGGGTCTCATGAGGGGGAATAATATGGCAGTGCAGAGGCCTTAAGAGAAGCCTGAATCCATCCACACAGCAGCCATCCACCTTCTACATCCACCTCTGCCATGAGAGGGAGCAGAGAGAAAAGAGAGAGAGAGATCAGCGGTGACAGACAGGACAGCAGTGACAGACCTGAGGAAAGTATAAAGGCAGACATGTCTTAACAAAAGCCAGAGGCATAGATCAGTGAGAGTGATGTGATGTAATATAACAGACAGTATCTGAAGAAAGAGCATTCAAAGAGTAAATGAGGAAGCCAGAGGAGAGAATGAGATTTGAATAGATAACAGATAGTGAAATACTTCTGCTGCATATAAACATTCCTTATGGCTGAGGTGATAACGATTTGCCTGCCCGCTTCATAAGGAGAACTTTGCCTTAAAAAGTGTTTGATTTTTATTTATACAAGAGTAACTGTGATTCTCCTCATAAAGAGCTGATATCCCTGCTGTTGCTTGAATAATTAATGCTGGAGTATACAGTACAGTTAAATGAATGGTGATCTCTCAAGAACCACTTAAAGAGACTCCGTAACAAAAATTGCATCCTGTTTTTTATCATCCTACAAGTTCCAAAAGCTATTTTAATGTGTTCTGGCTAACTGCAGCACTTTCTACTAACACAGTCTCTGTAATAAATCAATGTATCTTTCCCCTGTCAGACTTGTCGGCCTGTGTCTGGAAGGCTGCCAAGTTCTTCAGTGTTGTGGTTCTGCTATGAACTCCCCTTTATACACACTGCCTGTGTGTTATTTAGGATTAGAGCCGCTTCTCTCTTCTCTCTCTTATCTTTTACAAGCTGGATAAATCGTCCTCTGAGCTGGCTGGGCTTTCACATACTGAGGAATTACAAACAAGGGCAAAGCTGTTTGCAGGAAGAAAAGAGCAGCCTGAAACTTCAGTGCATGGGGGAAAGAAACACACAAATGATCTCTTGAGATTCAAAAGGAAGGCTGTATACAGCCTGCTTGTGTATGGATGTATTTTCTATGTGTGGACATACTGTACATCAACCTACTTCCTGTTTTGGTGGCCATTTTGTTTGTTTACAAACAAACTTTTTAAAACTGTTTTTAACCACTTTTAATGCGGCGAGGAGCGGCGAAATTGTGACAGAGGGTAATAGGAGATGTCCCCTAACGCACTGGTATGTTTACTTTTGAGCGATTTTAACAATACAGATTCTCTTTAAAGAGAAACTCCAACCTAGAATTGAACTTTATCCCAATCAGTAGCTGATCCCCCTTTTACATGAGAAATATAATGCTTTTCACAAACAGACCATCAGGGGGCGCTGTATGACTGATTTTGTGCTGAAACCCCTCCCACAAGAAGCACTGAGTACCGCATTACTTTTGGCAGTTTGTTACAATGTAACAAGGTTCACAGACAGGAATTAGCTGTTTACAGCTGTCTCTAACAGCCGAAACAGCTAGGAGCAGCTACATAACCTGCCCACAGTAAAAATGTCACCATGTAATAAATGTCAGAATGTAAATCGGGGAGAGGAAAGATTTTACAATGAGCAAACACTGACTAAATCATTGATACATAATTATGGTAAAAAATGAAGCACTTTTTTTACTACATTATTTTCACTGGAGTTCCTCTTTAAAGAGGAGCTGTTAGGTATAAGGTCTCAGAGAAAATAAACACATATATCAGTAGCTAAAGATTGTCTGTACTTACATTACATATGCATTTCACTGTCCACGTTTGGATTTCACAGAATTTTTATATAGTATATGCAGAGAATGATGCTCCTGACAGCTCATGGCAGGTTCCATGTTTGTCTGTCTCCTATGAAGCCAATTGTGTCGTCATGTCCTGCCTGCTTCCTGATCACAGAAAACCTCGTACTGAATAACACAGTGTGCAGTGAATATTAATTAGCCATGTGGCTAGGAACAATAGCAGACTCCTGCAGTGTACTCTGCCCGGAGATTTATCAGTGCTACGCGCTGGACTGATTACAAGCTGCTGAAACTCGATCCTGTAACGTCTCATTAGCAGCCAGGGGAGGGCCCCAGAATGCTTTGCAGTATGGTATGCGGCTTGCGTCCTGCTTGGGTCTAACAGCTTTGCTGATAAGCACACATCAAAGGTAAGAGAGATTTTTAACTTCAGTGTTGCCTTTTTGGCTTCCTTCTAAACTGTTTAACACAGGAGAATAGAGGTTTAAATTAGCTTCTGCAGCCTGACAGTTACTCTTTAAGTGAATGTTGCTACCCTGATGGAGAATTTTCCCCTCTAGAACTAGCTGCTTTCTGTATTAAGGTTTTAATCCATTTGCATGAATTCTAACTTTCATAGTTTGACCAGAATCTGTGCAAGACATAAGGAGAGTTGGTGACCAAAGATCTACCTTCCTGTATCTATTGAAATGGATGTATTTTTGTGAGAAAATAAGAGAAATCAATGAGTGCATCTGCAACAAGGAAGTGTATAATAGCGAGAAGCAGAAAGTGTCATAATTAATTGAAAGTTGCTAACCCTACCAAAGGTTAATGCTGTCTGGACACCATTCTGAGGAGAGTTACTGAGGAAACCGTATTTTTTTGTTTGGTAGTTTTCTTTATTTAGTGCATTCTGTTTGTTTTGCCCTACAAAACTCACATGTACCAGGCCTGCAACACTTAAGTATACCGAATAGAGTCCAAGCTGTTATATATACCTAGCATTCGAATTATTGTACCTGTTCTTGGAACTGATGATACAAAAGGAAGTAGCTATATAGAACAGCCCCAAGTTTGGACAAGGGACAGAGAACTGATAGGGATGGACTCAGTGGGCTGCTCAGTACGCTCAGTTCTATGGCAAGGCTATTCTAAGCTTACAACAGAGTTTATTAAAAAAAAAATGTATTTACTGGATTCAGGAATAGAAGGGTGTACTAAAATATTAATGTTTTGGAGAAAGATGTTGTTAACTCCATTTTAATTCACAGGCAGAAGAATGTAGTGTATTATTACTGTGAATTAACCTCTTTACATAGTTACATAGTTATTTTGGTTGAAAAAAGACATACGTCCATCTAATTCAACCAGTACAAAGTATAACACCAGCCTGCTCCCTCACATATCCCTGTTGATCCAGAGGAAGGCGAAAAAAACCCCACAAGGCATGGTCCAATTAGCCCCAAAAGGGAAAAAATTCCTTCCCAACTCCAGATGGCAATCAGATAAAATCCCTGGATCAACATCATTAGGCATAACGTAGTAATTGTAGCCATGGATGTCTTTCAACGCAAGGAAAGCATCTAAGCCCCCTTTAAATGCAGGTATAGAGTTTGCCATAACGACTTCCTGTGGCAATGCATTCCACATCTTAATCACTCTAACTGTAAAGAACCCTTTCCTAAATAAATGGCTAAAACATTTTTCCTCCATGCGCAGATCATGTCCTCTAGTCCTTTGAGAAGGCCTAGGGACAAAAAGCTCATCCGCCAAGCTATTATATTGCCCTCTGATGTATTTATACATGTTAATTAGATCTCCTCTAAGGCGTCTTTTCTCTAGACTAAATAAACCCAGTTTATCTAACCTTTCTTGGTAAGCGAGACCTTCCATCCCACGTATCAATTTTGTAGCTCGTCTCTGCACCTGCTCTAAAACTGCAATATCTTTTTTGTAATGTGGTGCCCAGAACTGAATTCCATATTCCAGATGTGGCCTTACTAGAGAGTTAAACAGGGGCAATATTATGCTAGCATCTCGAGTTTTTATTTTCCTTTTAATGCATCCCAAAATTTTGTTCGCTTTAGCTGCAGCGGCTTGGCATTGAGTACGATTATTTAACTTGTTGTCGATGAGTACTCCTAAGTCCTTCTCCAAGTTTGATGTCCCCAACTGTATCCCATTTATTTTATATGGTGCTAGACCATTGGTACGACCAAAATGCATGACTTTACATTTGTCAACATTGAATTTCATCTGCCATGTATGTGCCCATATAGCCATCCTATCCAGATCCTGTTGCAATATGACACTATCTTCCTGAGAGTTGATGATTCTGCACAATTTTGTATCATCTGCAAAAATAGCAACATTGCTCACTACTGCATCTACTAGGTCATTAATAAATAAATTGAAGAGCACTGGACCCAGTACAGACCCCTGTGGGACCCCACTGCTAACAGTCTCCCATTTTGAGTACGATCCATTGACCACAACTCTTTGTTTTCTGTCCATTAGCCAGTTCCCTATCCATGCACACAAACTCTTCCCCAGTCCTTGCATCCTCAACTTTTGCACCAGACTTCTGTGGGGAGCAGTGTCGAAGGCCTTTGCAAAGTCCAAGTCTATCACATCTACAGCATTCCCAATATCCATATTAGCATTCACTACCTTCACAGCGGTACTTAAGATCGACTGTAACTGAGAAGAAGATAGCTAAGAAGAGTGTCATTGAGAGTTGTTGTATGGTAGTGTAGATTCATTTTGTTCGTTGTTTTTTTTTATTATTATTCTAACCCATTTGGGTTGAAATAAATCCATTTTGAACCAATTCATGTAGATCAGTGTCTGGTGGATTCCTTTTAGGCAACCTCCATTTCTGTACCTGTTACATTTGGCGTAGTCGGTAGGATGGAGGTGGAGCTTATTCAAGAGGGTGGAGTTAACCCAGACATCGGTGACTGAGCTTCAGGAGAGAGGCAGGAACCAGCTTCAGGAGCTACATCTTTCAATATGACGCCAGTGGGCCTGTTGTCCACATACTTACCCAAGTTTGATGGAAGTAACTTGATTCTGAGAGACTGGGTGGAGAGAGTCAGCGGGGCTGTTAGGGCCTATAAGGTCCCCCATGAGATACAGAGAGAGATAGCCATCTTGGCTCTAGAGGGTGATGCTCGGAAGACTGTGGTTGTGTCTGACTTGTCTAACCCTGTTTCCCTGAAGAGCATTGTAAAAGTTTTGGAGGAAATGTATGGAGACTCGGCAGACTTACATGTCCTGAGAAAACGTTTAATTGACCGGATTCAGAGACAAGAAGAGACTATTCCCCAGTAATCAAGAAAGAGAGAGTATAAGCGGTTGGCACCAGACGCTAGCTGACAGCTGACACAATGTGGTTGCTCCCTTCGCTGGCCGTGCTCACAGTCCAGAGGTATAGTCCACAAGATAGCAGAAAGAACAAAGATGGAGCACCGGTTCTTGCTATTCGGGTATTTATTGCAAACACATAGGCATTACAGGTTACCAGAGAAGTGGGGGTGAAGTACCGGCCTACTTCACCCCCACTTCTCTGGTAACCTGTAATGCCTATGTGTTTGCAATAAATACCCGAATAGCAAGAACTGGTGCTCCATCTTTGTTCTTTCTTCTATCTTGTAGACTATTCCCCAGTATGCAAATGCTTTAAAGGAATTAATGAACACCCTAGTCATTAGGGAAGGGAAGAGGAGGAACTCTCCACTTTGGATTCTGACTCATGGTTAATCAGCCAATTCCTGTTGGGACTCAGAAGCAAGTTTGTGAAACAACGTCTCAAGTTAAAGCTGGAACAAGACGGAAGAATGGATTTCCATAAAATACAAAGCTTAGCAGTGAAGTATCAGCAAGAAAAGGAGGCAATGCATGCCGATTCTTATCAGATAAATCTGCAAGTCTCAGACTCTGACAGAAAGAGTGAGCCTAGTAAGCCTGAGTGAAGTGGAGAATCTGATGGAGATGGTGCAACAACTCCTTAGAGAAGTACAAGAAATTAAAGGTGAGAGTAAGTCCAAGGATGCTTGGAGTCCTCCTGTTGAGGTCCAGTACGAGAGAAGACGACCATTTGTATGTTGGAAGTGTGGTAGAGACGGTCACCTTGCCCGGAACTGTCCTGATCGCAGGAGTTCAGAACACAATTCACATTTAAACTAAAAGATCCTGCAGTGGAGGGTTGGACTACAGGATACAGTCAGCAGACCCCAGATGAAAATAAACTACCCTGGGTGAGATGTATAAAGGCAAAGACTCACAGGAAGTTGCAGAAAAATGGAAACCAGGATCCTTTAAAGGAAATTAAGAGAGTCATTAAGAAGATAGCCGGTGTGGTGAAATGGTTCATCAGACAAAAAGGATATGGTTTTATATCTCCAGGTGACAAGGAAAGAGATGTGTTTGTACATTGGACTGGTATAAGGAAGAATGACTCTAAGAATCAGTTTCGCAGTCTGAGAAATGGAGAGATGGTTCAATTTGATGTCGTAGAAGAAAGAAAAGGTTTAGAGGCCGCTAATGAAACTGGTCCTGGCGGTACTCCAGTTCAAGGCAGCAAGTATGTACAGTGTCCGAGAACATACAGACCATATACGAAAGATGTTGATTACCATTATAAAGGTTTCAGTGTTACCAGAAACTAGAAGTAAAGTATTCTGCTCAACCTACACTGGGTGAAGAATTAAGACTGAGATATGATCCACTTTCATCTGTTGCTCAATTCCTCCGAACCAGTGATATCAGAAATGTGATAGAACCTGGAGTTACTGGAGAGAAGAAAAATGAGAAAACACAACATAAGCTGATGACCCTTGCTCAGGCAGAAACCGCAAGAGATTTAAGTGCACAGGAAATTAAAGCATGTGAAAATGAAAGGAAGCGCAATGAGCAAAGAAAAAACAATGCCGAAAGAAAGGACTGGGAAGATTACAGGAGCCCAATGCCTAAACCCCAACGACTAAGGCGTCAAAGGGAGAAACATGGTTCAACCAAAACCTTGTCGCTTACTAAAGAGCTCATAGGACCTGAAGGGGTCTTGGAAGGAAAGGAATGTATATGGACTAGTCTAAACAGTACTACAGAGATACGAAAAGAAACACCGGATGCTTTGATCAGCTGTGAAAGAGATCAACGGTTCTGGCGTTATAGAAAGAGACAGTGTTGGGTGGATACCCTTCGACTTCTAAATTAACACCTAGAAGAGGCTTATCTGAAAGAGATGGAGTGTGACGCTTTAGCCGTGAGGGGGTTTCCAGACACTGATTTACATGATGGTTCCGGGTCCGAGATGATTCAAACATCCATTTGGACTACGTATGTTTGCATCTGCATAACCATGACATCAGGGAAAAACGCCTGATATGTATCTGCAGAAGGAATTCCTGTGATATTAGAATTCTTGTGATATTGTAGAGGACTACAATAGTTAAAAAGGGGGGAATTGTAGCCTGTGTGAAGTGTGGTAGGATTTTCTGTGTAATAAATTTGGTGGCCAGCAGATGGCAGGCAAATCAGATGGCTGCATGCGGATGAATAAGGGATGTATGCATATATTTTGATGCATAAACCTGTTTGGTTGCCGGGCAACGAGGACTCGAGGCAGAGCGTGTGCACAGAGGGGAAAGGTTCTGAAAAGCGGGGAGCCGTTGGAGAACTGGTTATAACCAGTTTTCCTCAGAGTGATCACGCAGTCAGCCAGTGGCGGAGGGATGGAGCAGATGGGGTCTCATGAGGGGGAAGAATATGGCGGTGCAGAGGCCTTAAGAGAAGCCTGAATCCATCCACACAGCAGCCATCCACCTTCTACATCCACCTCTGCCATGAGAGAGAGCAGAGAGAAAAGAGAGAGAGAGAGAGATCAGCGGTGACAGACAGGACAGCAGTGACAGATCTGAGGAAAGTATAAAGGCAGACATGTCCTAACAAAAGCCAGAGGCATAGATCAGTGAGAGTGATGTGATGTAATATAACAGACAGTATCTGAAGAAAGAGGCAGAGACAGCGTTATAATCATACAAAGAGTAAATGAGGAAGCCAGAGGAGAGAATGAGATTTGAATAGATAACAGATAGTGAAATACTTTTGCTGCATATAAACATTCCTTATGGCTGAGGTGATAACGATTTGCCTGCCCGCTTCATAAGGAGAACTTTGCCTTAAAAAGTGTTTGATTTTTATTCATACAAGAGTAACTGTGATTCTCCTCATAAAGAGCTGATATCCCTGTTGTTGCTGCTTGAATAATTAATGCTGGAGTATACAGTACAGTTAAATGAATGGTGATCTCTCAAGAACCACTTAAGTGAATGTTGCTACCCTGATGGAGACTTTTCCCCTCTAGAACTAGCTGCTGGCTGTATTAAAGGAATACTTAAGTCATAAAAAAAAAAAGACTTCTACTCGCCCGGGGCTCTCCTCAGCCCCCTGCAGCTGAACGGTGCCCTCGCCGTGTCCCTCCGATGCACCTGGACTCGCGGGCGGGCACTTCCGGGTTGGCCGTCACCGGCCGACAGGCTGGGAACGCGGCTGATTATCCGCGTCCCCGGCCGCAATAGCATTATAGAGGGCGCTATTGCGACCGGGAACGCGGCTAATCAGCCGCGTTTCCAGCCTGTCAGGCGGTCACGGCCAAACCGGAAGTGACCGCCGGTGAGTCCAGGCGCATCCGAGGGACACGGCGAGGGCACTGTTCAGCTGCAGGGGGCTGAGGAGAGCCCCGGGTGAGTAAAAGTCATTTTTTTTAGATGACTTAAGTATTCCTTTAAGGTTATAATCCATTTGCATGAATTCTAACTATCCTAGTTTGACCAGAATCTATGCAAGACAGAAGGAGAGTTGGTGACCAAAGATCTACCTTCCTGTATCTATTGAAATGGATGTATACAGTATTTGTGAGAAAATAAGAGAAATCAATGAGTGCATCTGCAACAAGGAAGTGTATAATACCAAGAAGCAGAAAGTGTCATAATTAATTGAAAGTTGCTAACCCTACCAAAGGTTAATACTGTCTGGACACCATTCTGAGGAGAGTTAACGAGGAAACTGTATTTTTTTTGTTTGGTTGTTTTCTTTATTTAGTGCATTCTGTTTGTTTTGCCCCACAAAACTCACCTGTACCAGGCCTGCAACACTTAAGTATACCGAATAGAGTCCAAGCTGTTATATATACCTAGCATTAGAATTATTGTACCTGTTCTTGGAACCGATGATACAAAAGGAAGTAGTAGGACAGAGAACTGATAGGGATGGATTCAGTGGGCTGCTCAGTATGCTCAGTTCTATGGCAAGGCTGTTATAAGCTTACAACAGAGTTTATAAAAAAAATGTATTTACTGGATTCAGGAATAGAAGGGTGTACTAAAATATTAATGTTTTGGAGAAAGATGTTGTTAACCCCATTTTAGTTCACAGGCAGAAGAATGTAGTGTATTATTACTGTGAATTAACCTCTTTACCTTCACAGCGGTACTTAAGATCGACTGTAACCGAGAAGAAGATAGCTAAGAAGAGTGTCATTGAGAGTTGTTGTATGATATTGTAGATTTATTTTGTTTGTTTATTTTTTTTTATTCTTCTAACCCATTTGGGTTGAAATAAATCCATTTTGAACCAATTCATGTGGATCAGTGTCTGTTGGATTCCTTTTAGGCAACCTCCATTTCTGTACCTGTTACACTATCTGAAAACACATTATATGTGGTGACACGGGGATCCTTTTGTTAATATCTTTGGTACGTCCCCTTCTACTCTTGTCAAACCTCCTTCTTGTAGCTGGTCTGTTACTTGAAGTTCAGGATTAGTCCCAATCTTTTTTGCTCTCTTAAATTGGCCCATCGTGATGTTTTCTTTTACATGTATAGCATGAAAACTCTAAAAATGTAATATAGAATTCCTTCAGTAGGTTTAATGTGCAAGTCCGTCTCTAATCTACCATTAACTTTTGTCACTAGCCTGTCCAAAAAACTTTCTCTACGCAAATCACTCTGTATCATCAATACTATTTCAGGCCAAGATCTATGCAGTTGGTCAATAAACTCCTCAAGGCTCGAACGTGGCTCCACCCACACACAAACATATCAATAAATTGATGCCATAACTTGGCGTATTTGCAGAATAACAAATTTGAATAAACAAAAGCTTCCTCAAATAAGCCAGTAAACAAATTAGCATAGGATGGGGCCACATTCGAGCTCATCGCTGTTTTTAAGTACAATCTCTAATAATGTCAATAGAAAACACCTCTGTTGGGTATCAAAATCTGTCTGGGTCATAAGATAAAAATCAATAGCCTCCAAGCCTCCTTCGTGGGGGATAGATGTGTATAAACAAGTAACACATCATTAGTGTGGATCGAACAGTGTTCGCCACTGTTCGTTATTCCCCGAATATCGGGGTGTTCTGGTTCTGCTTGAACTCATCCAAGCACCTCATGGTACTCGGCCGAACAGCGCGATCTCCTCCCCTCGCTTATTGGCGCCTTCAGTCAGCCAATAAGCGGCGACAATGCTGTTTTGCACAGCTGACCATAGGCCTGGTCAGCTTGATCAGAAAGAGGAAGTGTTGTGATCAACATCAAGGAGCCTTGTCGCCACCTGCTGTACCCGCAGCAATGCAAGAGAGAAAGGAGTCTGAAGAAGAGGAGTCACAGGAGGAAGGTAGCTAACAGAAGTCCCAGGAAGCTTGTTGTCACCTTTTGGGGACCCTTGGCGGGAGGATAAAGTCTCAATACGTAGACAAGATGAGGTAAAAAGACAGTGGGAACCTATCATTATGGAGGGTGGAGAGGGGGGTGGGGACAGTGTAAAGATTAAGGAGGTTGGTAAAAATTCAAGTAGCCCATTTCATGTAAACAAAATTGGTAAATGTGGTGGTAAAAATATAAAGTGCATGGTAACCAATCCTCGGAGCCTTGCAAATAAAATAGACGAACTAGAGTTCATTCTGAATGACAAAGGCTATGACATTGTGGGAATAACCGAGACATGGATGGATGAAAGCCATGACTGGATAGCTAATTTAAAAGGATACAATGTGTTTAGGAGGGATAGAACAGGGAAAAAAGGTGGAGGGGTTTGTCTCTTTGTTAAGAATTCTCTTACAGCTGTCCTCAACGATGAGATGGAGGAAGATTGCGAAGATGTGGAGTCCGTTTGGGTAAATATTCATGGTGGAAATAAAAGTTGCCAATTGCTTATTGGGGTATGCTACAGGCCACCTCTTATTAATGAAGCTGCAGAACTGCGATTACTACAGCAGATTGAAAAAGCTGCAAGTAAAAATGAGGTCATAATTATGGGCGACTTCAACTTTCCAGACATTGACTGGAGTATTGAGGCTACCCATTCTGGTAAAAGCAGCAGATTTCTGGCAGCACTACAGGACAATTACTTGACTCAAATGGTAACTGAATCAACTAGGGGGAATGCGTTACTGGATCTGATCATTTCTAATAGACCAGATAATGTATCAAATGTGCAGGTTCAAGAACATTTGGGAAATAGTGATCACAACATGATAACGTTTGATCTGGTGACTGATAGGCCACGGGGCAGCGGGACCACTAAAACTATGAATTTTAGAAAAGCAAAGTTCAATCAAATTAGGCAGGCACTAAGTTTGGTGAACTGGGATAATGTACTACAAGGGGAAGACACTGAAGGGAAATGGCAAGCTTTTAAACTTATACTCAATCAATACTGTAGTATGTATATCCCATATGGAAACAACATGTCTAGGAATAAAAAAAAGGCCTCTATGGATGAATAGAAAGGTTAAAGATAAAATGAAGAGGAAAAAGAATGCCTATAAGGTCTTAAAACAGGAGGGGACCGAGGCTGCACTAAGCAATTATAAGGAGTGCAATAAAAATTGTAAAAAAAAGAAATTAGGCAGGCAAAGATTGAAGCTGAAAAACAAATCGCTAAGGATATCAAATCTAACCCAAAAAAGTTTTACAAGTACATTAACTCTAAAAAAAGAAAGGTTTACTGTATAGGACTCCTAAAGGATGAGGGTGGGAACTCAATGGTGGATGACAAAGGTAAGGCAGAGTTATTAAATGCTTTCTTTGCTTCTGTCTTCACAAAAGAAACAGCACTGTTGCAAACTACAGAGGCGGAAGAGTCTCAATCTTCTAACTGTAATATTAAATACTTAACGCAGGAAGAAGTGAAGGCAAGACTAAATAAATTAAAACTAGACAAGGCACCTGGCCCGGATGGCATGCATCCTCGGGTCCTAAGGGAATTAAGTTCAGTTATAGATAAACCCCTTTATCTTATCTTTTGTGACTCTCTTGCAACTGGCAGAGTCCCAGTGGATTGGCGTACAGCCCACGTTTTCCCATTATTTCAGAAGGGCAAAAAATCTGATCCAGGAAATTATAGACCTGTAAGCTTAACATCAGTTGTATGCAAACTATTTGAGGGGTTACTAAGAGATACTATACATGACTTCATAGTAGAAAATAATCTTATTTCTCAGCATCAACATGGGTTTACTAAAGACAGGTCCTGTTTGACTAACATGCTCAGCTTTTATGAGGTAGTGAATGCTAATATGGATATTGGGAATGCTGTAGATGTGATATACTTGGACTTTGCAAAGGCCTTCGACACTGTTCCCCACAAAAGTCTGGTGCAAAAAGTTGAGGATGCAAGGACTGGGGAAGAGTCTGTGTGCTTGGATAGGGAACTGGCTAATGGACAGAAAACAAAGAGTTGTGGTCAATGGATCGTACTCAAAATGGGAGACTGTTAGCAGTGGGGTCCCACAGGGGTCTGTTCTGGGTCCAGTGCTCTTCAATTTATTTATTAATGACCTAGTAGATGCAGTAGTGAGCAATGCTGCTATTTTTGCAGATGATACAAAATTGTGCAGAATCATCAACTCTCAGGAAGATAGTGTCATATTGCAACAGGATCTGGATAGGATGGCTATATGGGCACATACATGGCAGATGAAATTCAATGTTGACAAATGTAAGGTCATGCATTTTGGACGTACTAATGGTCTAGCACCATACAAAATAAATGGGATACAGTTGGGGACATCAAACTTGGAGAAGGACTTAGGAGTACTCATCGACAACAAGTTAAATAATCGTACTCAATGCCAAGCAGCTGTAGCTAAAGCTAACAAAATTTTGGGATGCATTAAAAGGGAAATAAAAACTCGAGATGCTAGCATAATATTGCCCCTGTTTAACTCTCTAGTAAGGCCACATCTGGAATATGGAATTCAGTTCTGGGCACCACATTACAAAAAAGATATTGCAGTTTTAGAGCAGGTGCAGAGACGAGCTACAAAATTGATACGTGGGATGGAAGGTCTCACTTATCAAGAAAGGTTAGATAAACTGGGTTTATTTAGTCTAGAGAAAAGACGCCTTAGAGGGGATCTAATTAACATGTATAAATACATCAGAGGGCAATATAATAGCTTGGCGGATGAGCTTTTTGTCCCTAGGCCTTCTCAAAGGACTAGAGGACATGATCTGCGCATGGAGGAAAAACGTTTTAGCCATTTATTTAGGAAAGGGTTCTTTACAGTTAGAGTGATTAAGATGTGGAATGCATTGCCACAGGAAGTCGTTATGGCAAACTCTATACCTGCATTTAAAGGGGGCTTAGATGCTTTCCTTGCGTTGAAAGACATCCATGGCTACAATTACTAGGTAATGCCTAATGATGTTGATCCAGGGATTTTATCTGATTGCCATCTGGAGTCGGGAAGGAATTTTTCCCTTTAGGGGCTAATTGGACCATGCCTTTTAAGGGTTTTTTCGCCTTCCTCTGGATCAACAGGGATATGTGAGGGAGCAGGCTGGTGTTGTACTTTATACTGGTTGAACTCGATGGACGTATGTCTTTTTTCAACCAAAATAACTATGTAACTATGTAACTATGTAACTATGGTACTGTACGTGGCTGGAGGAGGAGATGACATCAGTGAGGACGAGGAACGGGAGATGGCTACCTCTACCAACCCTGTAAAAATTGGGTCTTTCAAGCTGTCCTGCCTGCTGAAGGACGCCCGTATAAAAGACTAAAGGAGAAGGATGTGTACTGGGTGGCCACGCTACTAGACCTTCGATATAAGCACCAAGTGGCGGAAAAGTTACCAACCTACCAGAAGTCAGAAAGGATGCAGCATTTGCAAAACAGTCTGTGAACTATGCTGTACAATGCATTTAAGGGTGATGTCATAGCAGGCTGGGAATATAGCAGGGAAAGAGGTTTTACAGTAAACCTCCTCCCATGGCCACGCTGGCAAAGACAGTTGTGCTGGTAACGTCTGACATGCAAAGTTTTTTTTAGTCCAACACATCGCCACAACCGTTCAAGATCCACCATCACAAAACACCTTGACTGACAGGTAGCATACTACCTTTCATTAACTGCTGATATCAACACTCTGAGGAGCAATGATCCCATGGACTACTTGGTGTGCAGGCTTGACCTGTGGCCAGAGCTGTCACAATTTGCCATTGAACTTTTGGCTTTCCCTGCCTCAAGTGCCCTGTCAGAAAGTACCTTCAGCGCAGCAGGAGGATTGTCACTGACAAGAGAAGTCACCTAGGCCACCAAAGTGTTGATTACCTGACCTTTATTAAGATAAATGAGGTATGGATCTTGGAGGGTTACTGCATGCTGGAAGATGTGTGACTCAGTAGGCACACAGCTGTCTTCCTCTCTGCGTGCTGCATTACTCCCCACACAACTGTCCTTCTCTGCACGCTGCATGATTCCCCACACAGCTGTCCCTTTCCGCCACCACCAACTAGGGTCCAAAACGTAATGTTTTTCAATATTTTATACAGGTAAATCCTAAATTTTTCGGGCCACTGCTACAACAACTGCAACAAAACCTAATTTTTCAGGCATGTACATGCAACATTTTTCTGGCCTCTAAAGCTACACAAAAAAGCATGTACAGTGCTGCCCATAATTATTCATACTCCTTGCAAATTTTGAGTTAAAAAAGTTACTTTTATTTAACCAGCAAGTCATTTTTTGACTGGAAATGACATAGGTGTCTCCAAAAAGATAATACGACAGTGTACAAGAGACATTATTGTGGGGAAAAAAAACACTTTTCTCAGCGTTTATTTATATTTGAGCAAAAAGTGTCCTGTCCAAAATTATTCATACCCTTCACAAATTCTGGAAGAATCCAAAGTTGTAAGCCATTCCAAATAGTCCAAGCTGTTTTAAAGCATCCTAACTACCCTGATTAATTGGGAACAGTTATTTTAATAAACTCAACAGGTGAAAAACACCAGCTCTCTGCAGTCATGGCCAAGACAAAGGAGCTCAGTGAGGACCCACGGCTGTGCATTGTGGCTGCTCATAAGCTAGAAAAGGGCTACAAGGCCATTTCTAAATGTTTTCAAGTTCCAGTGACTACAGTGCAAAGTATTATTTAAAAATACAAGATGTTCCACATTGTGGAAAATCTCTGGGGACGTGGTCAGAAGCCAAAAGTGACACTTGTGCTGGCTAGGATAGTGAGAAAGGTGAAAAAAAAATCTAAGGATCACCACCAAGGCCATCCGGGTGAATCTGGGCTCTGCTGGTGGCATTGTCTCAAGGCAGACAATCCAACAGACACTGCACACTACTGTGTTACACAGATGCAGACCAAGGAGGACACCACTTCTCCAGATAAGGCACACAAAAGCTTGCTTGGCCTTTGCAAATGCTCATCTGGACAAAACAGAGGACTTCTGGTCTTCTGTGTTATGGTCATATAAAACAAAAATTGAATTGTTTGGTCACAATGATGTTTCCTTCATTTGGCATAAAAAATGAGAAGCCTTCAACCCAAAGAACACCATCCCCACTGTCAACATGGTGGTGGTAACCTAATGCTTTCAGGGTGTTTTTCAGCCAATGGATCTAATCACAGTAAACGGCACCATAAAAAAAGAGCAATGCATGAGGATTCTAAATGAATCAGGCAGTCTGCAGAGAAACTTGGCCTTGGGCATCAGTGGACATTTCAGCATGACAATGACCCAAAACAAAACAAAAGTGGTGAAGGAACGGTGGTTTGGAGAGGCCCAGCCAGAGTCTTGACTTGATAATCTGTGGAGGGAGCTAAAGATCAGGGTGATGTCAAGAAGACCCTCCAACCTGAAAGATTTGGAGCTCATTGCTAAAGATGAATGGGCAAAAATACATGTGGAGACATGAAAAAAGCTGGTCTGCAATTACGGAAAGCGTTTGATTACTGTAATGGCCAATAAAGGCATTTCTATTGAGTATTGGGAAGAGTATGAATTATTTTGGACTGGACACTTTTTACTCAAATTTAAACAAAAGCTGAGAAATTTCTTTTTTTTCCACAATAACGCCTCTTGTACATTGTCTAATTATCTTTTGGGAAAAACAAAAGTTTGCTTTCTTAAAACAGAAAGAATTTGCGATAATTCAGGTTGGAATGAGCATGAGATGTCTGTCTCCCAGTGCATCACTGCTGAATATATGCAAAATAACCATTGTACCCTTAGAAGATAAACACACCTCCAGAACCGCTGGAATGCAATGATGTGTCAGCTTGTTAATTTGTACAGAGCCATAATAATCCAACATGCATACAGATTGTTTCGGATTGTTTGATCCTCATCAGTGCATGGCAGTGGCGACGCCAGGGGGGTGCTTGGGGGTGCTCAAGCACCCCCTAAATTTGTCCAAGCACCCCCAAAGCACCCCCTGGCGTAAACTGACTTCAGGCGTCTAAGAGACGCCGAGTCAGTTCACAGCAGCAGCCCGGAGCAGCAGGCAGGGCTACGGTAAGATGGCCGCCCGAAGCCCTGCTCTGCAGACTTGGAGTCTGCAGTGCAGGGCTTCGGGCGGCCATTTTCCCGTAGCCCTGCTCGCCGGATGCAGGCTGCTGCAGGAAGGAAGAGGATCGTGGGAGCTGAGCTGCGCGCCACAAGGAGGTCGGAAGAGGAGGAGGTCGGAACAGGAGGTCTTCTGACTAGGTGAGTAAATTGTTTTTTCTTTTCTTTTTCAGGTGGTGCTGCTGATTGGGGTCAGATCTGATAAGGATTGTGCATATTGGGGTCAGATCTGATAAGGATTGTGCATATTGGGGTTAGATCTGATAACGGTTGTGCATATTGGGGTCATATCTGATAACGGTTGTGCATATTGGGGTCATATCTGATAACGGTTGTGCATATTGGGGTCATATCTGATAACGGTTGTGCATATTGGGGTCATATCTGATAACGATTGTGCATATTGGGGTCATATCTGATAACGATTGTGCATATTGGGGTCATATCTGATAACGATTGTGCATATTGGGGTCATATCTGATAACGATTGTGCATATTGGGGTCATATCTGATAACGATTGTGCATATTGGGGTCATATCTGATAACGATTGTGCACATTGGGGTCATATCTGATAACGATTGTGCATATTGGGGTCATTGAACGTGTTTTTTGTTCAAATCTGCTCACATTACGTGTATTTTCTTGAGAAAAACTGCACAATTATGTGAATTTTTGGGGGAAAGGGTCACCAAAACTTGGGCCCTCTGTCTTTGCGTTGCACTTTTAAAGGGAACCCGAGGTGAGAATAATATTGAGGCTGCCATATTTATCTCCTTTTAAGTAATACCAGCTACCTAGCTGCCGTGTTGGTCCTCTGCCTCTAATTCTTTCAACCATAGACCCTGAACAAGCATGCAGCAGGTCAGGGGTTTATGACAATATTGTCAGAACTGACAAGATTAGCTGCATGCTTGTTTCTGGTGTAATTCAGTTCACTACTGCAGCCAATAGATCAGCAGGGCTGCCAGGCAACCATAATTGTTTAAAAGGAAATAAATATGGCAGCGACCATATCACTCTCACCCTGGGTCCACGTTAAATTACAGTTAGCCCCGCCCTCATCCGGTCATGACCACGCCCATGCCGCAGGTCGTAGCCACACCCATTTTTTGCCATGGTGCGCTACGCGTGCCGCAGGTCGTCAGCTCCCCCGGAAATTGGTCCAGCACCTGCATAGCACCCCCTAAAAAAAATTCCTGGAGCCGCCACTGGTGCATGGCATGGATTAATTTGGCTCTATGCAGTAGGACTTGTAACACCAAGAGGTACAGACTAACCAGCAAGCTCATGGTGACCCAGAACTCATTGGAGTGTGTAAGGGACTACAATGGTCCTAAAAGCCCCCTTACTAAGATGTTAAGTAAAACAAAAGTTTGCTTTCTTAAAACAGAAAGAATTTGCGATAATTCAGGTTGGAGTGAGCATGAGATGTCTCCCAGTGAATCACTGCTGAATATATGCAAATTAACCATTGTACCCTTAGAAGCTAAACACACCTCCAGAACCGCTGGAATGCAATGATGTGTCAGCTTGTTAATTTGTACAGAGCCATAATAATCCAACATGCATACAGACTGTTTCGGATTGTTTGATCCTCATCAGAAACAGACTAACCAGCTAGCTCATGGTGACCCAGAACTCATTGGAGTGTGTAAGGGACTACAATGGTCCTAAAACAATGGTTAATTTGCATATATTCAGCAGTGATGCACTGGGAGACATCTCAAGCTCACTCCAACCTGAATTATCGCAAATTCTTTCTGTTTTAAGAAAGCAAACTTTTGTTTTTCTTAACATCTTAGTAAGGGGGCTTTTACGACCAGTGTAGTCCCTTACACACTACAATGAGTTCTGGGTCACCATGAGCTTGCTGGTTAGTCTGTATCTTTTAGGAGACACCTATATCATTTCTCGTCAAAAAATTACTTGCTGGTTAAATAAAAGTAACTTTAAGTCAAAATTTGCCATGGGTATGAATAATTATGGGCAGCACTGAACATGTCAATTTCCCTTCGTGAGCGTACCTTGTCGTGGTGAAGGGGCTTGCATATCTCAATGAAGCAATGACCTATATTTGTGTGTTGGCCCACCCAAGATGATCAGGTCGTTGATTCATTTGTGGACAGATTAAATACGATCTGCTGGATAAGTTTTGCAAAAAAAATTTTTTTTATGGTTGACTCAAGTGATGATCAATAAAGCCTACTAGGCCAACACTGGGCCCACACTTCAGAGTTAAGTTTTTTTTGGTCACTTTCCTGTCATTGACCATAAAGGCTGGAAAACTACCATCGCCTGCACTTCCACGGACATGCGCACAAGCAAGAGATTAAAACGCAACACTGTGTCAACTACGTAATTTTTTGAGGGACCTTTGCCATGGATCCCCCTCCAGCATGCCACTCTCCAGTTGTTAGGCCCCTTGAAACAACTTTTCCATCTCTTTTGTGGTCAGAAACAGTCCTTATAGATTTTAGAATTTGCCTGCCCATTAAAATCTACGGCGGTTCGGGAACGTTTGTGCAAAATTTGCATTGGTGAACCGAAAATTTGATGTTCGCGACATCACTATTGATAGGGTCAGTGAGAAAGAATGTGAGTGAAAGGTGTGCAAATAGGCAACCTTAAACTAAGGAAGAGTTTTTGCCTTAAGGAACCTGAAGAGGAACCAGTGATAGTGTACTCCCTGACAAAGATGAAGGATGCCCTTCAGGCACAAATCAGATTATGTTGGATATTATTTCTATATCAAATATTGCCATATGTTGAATCCTGAGAAATCAGAGCAAGTTTCTTTCCTAAAAGAAACTGGTGTATAATCTGAGATCAAACATTGGAATGGCATTTAACGCCTGCAAATAGTAGCATTTCCTGTGTGGACCCTTTACAGATGCCTGGAGGCAAGCTGATCAAAGAATATTCTTCTTTAAAGTGAACCTCCGGACTAAAAATCTACTCAGCAGAACTGAAAAGGCTTGGAGTTTCACAGCATCAGAGCTTTGTTTTTCTTGCCAAAGCGTCGTTTTTAGCTGCATTTTTAGCTAAGCTCAACCCATCAAAGAAAACTGCCCGGGCTTTTTTTCCCTGATGCTGTGCAAAGCATGATGGGATTTCCTATGTTGTTATTCACGTTGCCTAGCAACTGGGAGGGGTGATCAGCACACAGGACAGTTGGAACTGTGCCTCATGCTCCCTGTCACCTTCTTTCAACCAAAAAGATGGCTGCCCTCATGAAATCACAAACCTTTGCCTGTTCTTTTAAAACAGGGTGAGTAAGAGGTTATATTACCTAGCTATTTTAATTAGCATAACGAATGTAACTTAATGACAGTATGTTTGTTTGGGCTGAAGTTCTTCTTTAATAAAAGAACAGTTGACATGGACCTATCTTCCAGGAAATACAGGATGAGAAGAACAGACAGCAGGAACTCCTAACCGCCATTTGCTGATGCCTATGGCAATCAATTAAGAATTCTATTCATACTGCATGGCTTCCAGGGTTGAGAACATGAGTGTCTGATGTACAGGTCAGAAGGTTATCTTTCGAAACCCCCAACTCTTGTGTTATGAGAAAGCTCCTTGTTTCATCCTGCCACCAACTTTGTAGGACTTCATAGGTGAGGTCATAGTGCCACCTAGAGTTTCAAGATAGAAGTTAGCAGATATAACTGGGGAGAAGACTAAATCCCAGGGGGGCAGAATGACACCTGAACTACAGGATATAATATACTACCACTATTTTTTTTAGCAGAACAGCCTTCAAATGGTTAAAACACAGGACTGACTTCTTCAATAGAATGCTCCCTGCAGTGAGATCACTGGTGATAACAAACTAGTGATAACATTATCTTGTGTTTACTTAACTATAGCAGAGGAATGTAAACATTCCCTCACTGTGTGCAGAAATTTTTACTAATGTGTCCTGAACTGAAACACTGCTCTGAAATCCTTATTGGGTACATTACAATATAAATACACCAGTTATAAATAAAATGCAATGGCAGCTTTCAGAGCAAATAAAACTATACTTTGAGAAGTTGTAATTTCTAAATGAACAATACTACTGATGCACAAAAGCAAGTATGATAACTGTATGGGTAATAAAAAGTAGGAAAACACATTTTTATTGAATATCATGTCAGAGTTTAATACCGATTTAAGCCAAAATTTGCGAGCAACACTGCTTCAGTTCAAACATAAACCAAGATTAGTCAGCTCCAGGTCCATAGATACAGAAGCAGTCCCAAAGTAAAAATCAAAGCTAATTTCACTGTGAGGTCCCTACACTAATGGTGGACACTATTATGTTCTGCAAAAGCAATGAGACAGGGGATCATATGTTAAAACATTACCCACCTTGGTGCACCTTGGATGGTAAAAGCTTTATCGGCATGCTGTTCTCCTAATTTGGTCATAACTTCAAACAATCTGTGACAAAGCTGCCAGTAAGGAGAAAGAACAGACATTTTAGTAATGATCCGCATATCAGTAGTGATAGTTACAGCTGGTAAGCAGAATGTTTAATTTAAATAGCAATTTTACCACCCTGTTATTCTGCTGCAGTATTTATAAAACCATTACCATGAGTTAAAAATGAATATTCTTCTAATTAGCAATATTTATGGCTCATATTGAAATTTCTAACAAATATTTTTATGTTTATTGCATATTAAAAACAGAATGTTATTTTTCAATTCATTTGTAACATATTAACCACTTGACACCTGAGGCATTTTTCCTCTTGTGGACCAGAGCAATTTTCACCTGTCAGCGCTCCTCCCTTTCTTTTACCAATAACTTAATCACTACTAATCACAGCGTAATGATCTATATCTTGTTTTTCTTGCCACCAATTAGGCTTTCTTTGGGTGTACAGTATGCCAAGAATTATTTTATCCTAAATGCATTTTAACATGAATAATAAGAAAAAAAAATTATAAAATGCATTATTTTTCCATTTTTGACCATTATAGTGTTAAAATAAAACATTCTACTGTGGATAAAAGCCACACATTTTATGTGCCCTTTTGTCCCGGTTATTGCAACGTTCAAAAAATTTCCCTAGTACAATGTATGGCGCCAATATTTCATTTGGAAATAAAGGTGCATTTTTTCAATTTTGCGTCCATCACTAATTACAAGCCCATAAATTAAAAATTAATAGTAATATACTGCCTTGACATAAATTTTTTAAAAGTTCAGTCCCTAAGGTAACTACTTATATATTTTTTTTTTTGATGAAATTTTTTTTCCCCCTTTTATAAATAAAAAAAAAAGTTTGGGTATTATGGGAGGGTGTGGGAGGGAAATAGTTAATTATATCAGTCAGTGTGGGGATTTTTATTAAATAAAATGCAATTTTGGTGCAATATACTATTTGGCCACAAGATGTCCTCAGTCGTCATTTCCGATTCACGTACGTAAGCACGTGAATCGGAAGTAATCCGTGGCTGTGTAACACAGGAAGATACAATGAATGCCTGCGTCTCGTAGACGCTGGTATTCATTGAATCGGGGACTTAGATTTATGAATGGGACCTGCGGTCCCATTCATTAACTTCCCCTCTAAGCGGCGGTAACGGCGGTGCGCGCGCACGCGCGAACGGGAGCGAGCGGCGGCTGCATGCCGCTGCAGACTTGTTTTCACGGCCCTGCTGCATCCTGTCTTTTTTAAAGGGCCGTGAATATACTGCACGGCATGCAGCAAGTAGTTAAGGGAGATATAGGGGTGTCTTGACACCCTGCAGAAAAGGCACAGGAAACAAAAGCGGGAGCCCAGTAGTGCAATATGTCAGATATCAATGTTGTGAAAAGAAGAAAATAAAATCACTACTCACAAGGGAGGGTTGCATGGGGCAACCGACCACAGGAAGCAGGTGGTCCAAAATGGACCTCAATGTGGTCACTCTCTTGAAGGAAAAAGGAGACAGGTGTCTACCCTGGTAGGCACCATGGGTGTTCTGTCACCACCCCTAGCACAAAATGTGTACGGGGGTATACACTATGCACATAGGGGGAAAGAGGAGCCCAGGTTGGATAAAAACGTCTAAAAACAGTTTAAAAGCGAAAAAGTAATGAGGTATCTTACCTCAAATGACAAAATCCTTGTAAACTTACAAAAGATTTTTATTTAGCAAAGGCAACGCTTTTCGCGGGTCTGAGCCCACTTCCTCAGGCCAATACAAGTGCCTATAACAGTACAGAGAACTCCTCAGTATAAAACAAAAAATACATGCTTATATATTGCAATCACAGAAATATATAAATAAATAATCAAATAATTAACCAATCAATCGATCAATTTTACGAACTGCATCAAAACACCTTATTTTTACATGTATAAATGCCTAGAGTAACTACAAAGGTATAATTTCTCTACTAGGATAAATTATAGAAACAAGACAATCACCTTTTATAGTTTAGCTCATCTAGGTATAGTATTGGGAATTTTATCAAATTCCAGTTTTGCATTTATTTAGGTATATTTGCATATATGCTCATATGTATTTTCTCTTGCGTGCCTTTGTATACCATTATAGGAGATTTGCCCTGATCATAATAAATAGGAGGGGGACTGTATAGAATAATAATAGATAGGAGAGGGACTGTATAAAATTATAAATATTAAAATATAAAAAGCTGAGGAATAAATGAAAACCCGCTATCTAATCAATATAAAAGATGACAATAATTAAATCAGTCAGCTTTGGAAAGCTGCTATTTTCCCTGCAAACGATACCTTTACTTCTCAAGCACAGAGACATCAAAACAGTAGAAAGAGCCTTTAATAAATTTCTCTGGAGAGGCCGCAAGGTCAGAATAGCATATACTAAACTACAATTACCCAAAGACCAAGGGGGCCTAAATCTTCCCAACATACGTGCATATAACCTGGCATGCTTATCTAGGCACATTAGAGATTGGGAATGTAAAACAAGTTTATATTCCAACTTTGACCTCGAAAGATCATTCATGGAACCCTGGGCCCCAATGACAGTACTACACACTTCATACAAACACCTCCCGTTGAGGCTCAAACATAGCAGAATGGTCAGAGATACGTGGGCAACCTGGAAGCAACCAACCAAAATTTCAAAATATATGCCCCTTTGGGGGCATCCGGGCTTCCCACCCAGCATATTACACAAAGGTTTTCTTGAGTGGGAAAATAAAGGCATCTCCAAACTAGGCAACCTTTGGTACTTTAAAAAAAGCAGATGGTATACCTTTTTAGAATTAAGAGCAATGTATGGGATCCCTAAGACGCACTTTCTATATTATGCACAATTAAAGTCCTATCTTGTAAAACGTGTGGATGACATGGCTGGAGTAATGAATCTAAACGATTTCGACCATTTCCTGAACCCCCAAAGACCAAAAATATCTCTATCAGAAATACAGCAAAAAATAGCTACCAGAAATACAGAGGGCAAAGCACATGCCAATTTCTCTTCATGGCTCAAAGATCTACCAGTAGAAAACCTAAGCATAAGTATTCTAGAAGGCAACAAATTCTTTCGTTCTTTAATTATAGATGAAGCTTGGCGAGAATCTCATTTCAAAATGATACACAGAGCCAAGTATGCCTTTAATATTAAATATAAGAAGAAACCCCCTCATTACCAGCCACATTGTCCCAAGTGCTCCCTACCAAATGCCTCTATGTGTCATTGTCTATGGGATTGTTCACCCATTAAAGTCTTCTGGAACAAGGTCCAAAAGTACATCTTCTCCATCTGAAGGTATGAGGTTAACTTGAACCCACAGCTGTGCTTATTTAATCATAACACACAACCTGATCCCTCACAGAGGAGGCAAAATCAGGATGCTAGTCAAATTCCACACTTGGCCCATATGGTCTTAATAGCATCCCGTAAAGTAATATATAATAAATGGATTTATCCAAGTTTACCCTCGGTGTGGGATGTTAAGCAAGAGCTTTTACACATATTCCATCTAGATCACATTGAAACTTTAATGCACAAAGAGAAGCTTGTCTCACGCTTCTTTAACCACTTGAGGACCCACCCTTTACCCCCCCTTAAGGACCAGCGCTGTTTTAGCTGATCTGGGCTGGGTGGGCTGTGCAGCCCCCAGCACAGATCAGGGTGCTGGCAGAGCGACCAGATCGCCCCCCTTTTTTCCCCACTAGGGGGATGATGTGCTGGGGGGGGTCTGATCGCTCCTGCCTGATGGGTGTTGCGGGGGGGGGCACCTCAAAGCCCCCCTCCGCTGCGGAATTCCTCCCCTCCCTCTCCTACCTGTCCCCCCCCCCCCCCCCCCCGGTGATCCGCGCTGCACAGGACGCTATCCGTCCTGTGCAGCCAGTGACAGGCTGTCCCCTGTCACATGGCGGCGATCCCCGGCCGCTGATTGGCCGGGGATCGCCGATCTGCCTTACGGCGCTGCTGCGCAGCAGCGCCGTACAATGTAAACAAAGCGGATTATTTCCGCTTGTGTTTACATTTAGCCTGCGAGCCGCGATCGGCGGCCCGCAGGCTATTCACGGAGCCCCCCGCCGTGCATTGACAGGAAGCAGCCGCTCGCGCGAGCGGCTGCTTCCTGATTAATTAGCCTGCAGCCGGCGACGCAGAACTGCGTCGCTGGTCCTGCAGCTGCCACTTTGCCGACGTGCGGTATGAGTGCGCGGTCGGCAAGTGGTTAAGATCTGGAAGAGCTTTATCATACACTCTTTTAAGAGACCGGAGATTCTAGAAATTATGAAGTCATACCAATATACAGCATGGTACGCAAAGAAAGATCTACTGGGGGAACTGGGCCAATTAAAAGTATAGCTATAATACTAAAGCCTCATGCTATCAATACGGTCAAACAAGAAATCTTATAAACACGTGATAAGATTACCATTTAAAGACTAGGACGGTGACAGGGGGGAGGGAGAGGGAGGGTTTTGAAGGTTTGGGGGAGTTAGTTCTCCTTATAGGAGTTCAAGGACTACCGGATTATCTGTGGCTCTCTGAGCAAGGTTAATGCCTGCTAAATAATACTTTTGGACTCCAAAGGAGGATTGTTAAACTGAAAATCAATAACATTTGTTCAAAAAAAAAAAAATAATAATATAAAAGATAAGTGAGCACATAAATAAATGAATACATATAGAAATATAATTATACAGAATAGCACCAATCTTAATAGACTTGGCCAGTATGGAGAAAATGACATATAGCAGGCAGCGCTGGGGCTATGGCTCAGCGCTGACCTGCATGCTAAAATCCAGCTGGTCATTAAAGGGTAAAAGCATGATAGTGCATAGTGCATAAGGGATACAAGCATACATACATCCATCACATGTGACAGCAGGGGGAGCGCTGAGGCACGGGATAGCACAAAAGCAAACTGAAGAACTCACCAAAAGACAAATACCAATCGGTGTGGGGAGCCTCTATAGAGGGCACTGTAGAGCTCCAATTTATAAACAGTAATGTGGTATCGGCGGCCGCAGATCTGCGCGCTCGCCGTGGGTTGAGAAGGGGTGGCCAGTGTGTAATGACATCACCGCGCATGGCGGCGTTAACCGGAAGTACTGTCGGTGCCATCTTGGAATAGGGCGGTAGGTAAGGAGGCACTGGCTGTCTGCCTGGCTACCAATGACCCTAGATGTAACGGCACTCTACACCAACATCCGACATGATATTGGCCTCCAATCCTTAAGACATTTTTTATACTCCGACACCACCATGCCCCCCCCCCCCCCCCCCAAAAAAAAATTTCTCCTGCATGCCACTCAATTTATACTTACACACAATATTTTTTCCTTTCAGGATACGATATATTTACAAACCAGAGGCACAGCGATGGGGGCAAATCTAGCACCATCTTATGCAAACCTAACCATTGGCCTTCTTGAGAAACTGTTGCTAAGTCAAACCCCCTACCAAAACAGCGTAATTAGACATTGGAGGTATATAGATGATATTATATTGATTTGGGATGGAGATTCTGATGAGATAGATCAATTTGTCAATTTCATAAATAGTAACGATTGGGGACTTTCCTTTACCATGAACACTCACCCACACACTATAGACTTTTTAGACATAACACTTTACATTGAAGAAAATACTATCAAATCTAAAACTTTTTTTAAAAAAAGTTGATGCTAACTCGTATGTACATTATAATAGTGCGCATCACAAACCATGGAAAACAAATGTTCCTTTTGGACAGTTCAGACGAATACAAAAAAATTGTACAGACTCATCAGTATTTGGCATTCAGGCTGACACGTTGGAGAATAAATGTATTGAATGGTCTTTCCTGAAACCACTCATAAAATCAGCTAAACAACGAGCGAGGACTCAAAAATCCTTATTGACCCCACGAACCAAAGAAGATAACACTACTGACACTCAACCCACCTTTATCACACGTTTCTGCTCGAACCATAATAAGATAAGATCAGTCATTAACAGACATTGGTCAACCCTGTTGAAAGACCCTTACCTTTGCCCCAAACTTGATCAAAGGCCAAAATTGGTCTTTAGAAGAGCTAAAACTCTGAAAAACATCATAGTCCCCAGTAGACCCAGAACTCTTGCCCCCAAAAGATCTATTTCCAGTACTCTTCCCAGTATACAGAGATGCCACTCATCAAAATGCTTAGCCTGTGAATATCTACGCCCTGGAATCCTTTGATTTACATGCACTGTCACCCAGAATATTTCAACATCAACCATCCTTTCAACTGTAGTACCACATATGTTATCTATCTTATAACATGTCCATGCAACAAACAATATGTTGGCGGCACCAGCCAACAATTTAGAGCTCAATTAGGACAACATAGGAGGCACATTCAAAGAGCATTATCCAAACATAGCCTTTCAAGACACTTCTCGGATCTTGATAACTCAGGCCCAAAACTCCTCACCTGTATGCCAATTGAAACATATATCCAACAACCTTCCCCAAACTGAGCGCATAACCAGACTCCGAGCCAGGGAGATGTTCTGGATTTTTAAACTTAGAACCTTCAAACCAGAAGGACTCACGAGAAGTGATAACCAACACGGGGGCACCCCAGGGCTGCGTCTTGTCCCCGCTGCTCTTCTCCCTCTACACTAATGATTGTAGATCCATGGTAGACTCTGTCAAAGTCATCAAATTTGCGGACGACACCACCATTGTTGGCCTTGTAACTAAGGACAACATCCAGGAGTACCAGCAGCAGGTAGAAAGACTATGCCACTGGTGCAAGGAGAACAGCCTGGTGCTCAACACGGCCAAAACCGTCGAACTTATAATTGACTTTAGGAAGTCGGCTCCTACCCCTCCTCCCATCTACATCGATGGCACCGTGGTGGCCAGTGTGCCCTGCGCTCGCCTGCTGGGCACCACTATCTCCAACGATCTCAGTTGGAGGGTCAACATCACGACAACCCAAAGGAAAGCCCAGCAGAGACTCTTCTTCCTCCGCCAACTGCGGAAGTTCGGCATGGCGCAGGAGATCCTAACATGCTTTTACACTGCCACCATTGAATCGATCCTCTGCTCCGCCATCTTGGTCTGGTATGTGGGTGCCACCGCCAGCGACAGGCACAAATTACAGAAGATCATTAAGTCAGCGGAGAGGGTGATCGAGAGACCTCTGCCTCCACTTGACCACCTGTACAGCACAAGACTGAGAGCCAGGGCACTGAGGATCGCAAGCGACCCCTCTCACCCAGGCCACTGTTTTTTCACCCCACTTCCACTGGGTCGGAGGCTTCAAGCCATCCCCACCAAGACCACCAGACACAAGAACTCGTTCTTCCCGATGGCCGTTAGCCTCCTGAACTCCCTTAATATTCTACCACCCTCTATCAGCTCCCTACCACCTGCATAGGAGCAGTAGACTTCAGTAGGGTGTGTTTTCGTAAGATGAATACTGAGCTATATGTACATCTAATGCTGACTGTAGATTTGTGTATGTCTATATTTGAGTTTCTTTTCTGTATTTCTTTCTATGTACCGCTCCATTGTGCCAAACCCAATTCCGGGCTTGACCCAGTCATGCTTGGCGAAATAAAATTATTCTGATTCTGATTCTTAATGAATGCCTTGAGCATAACTATTAATCTCATCCCACTACTACTAATATAGATACCCTCGGGGGGCGTGGCCTGCCGGCGATGTGAGTACACGCATCTCACAAAGCTCCCGCTTTGATCCGGCTAAATTGATCCTGTACGGCGGCAATCTGAACTCGTTTTGGCACCCACCGAGGTGTGTGGTAAGGAGGAAGACTTTCTGATCCTGGTGGAGGCACTCCGGATCCCCGCAGACAGCCATGCCGAAAGCGGAGGGTAAGGAGGAGAAGGCCCAAGCAGAGGCGGCAAAGAAGCAAGATGGCGCCGCTGACTCCCGGCAGACGCGCTCGCAAGCATGGGCCGCAGCCGGAGGAAGTAGCAGCCCGCCTGGAGAAGTATGCCCATAAAGACAACAAAACGGTGAGGGGGAATGAGCTCTCGGACACCGAGCACCAGAGGGCAGACTGGGGAATAGTGGAAGGGGACCGGGCAAAGCGGGAAGAACCAAATCCAAGCACTGCGGAGGTGGTGTCGGAAACTGCTTCTGAAGCAGAAGTACCTGCCGCAGTGGAAGATAGCATGCTCGCCGAGGCCCCAAATGAATCCGGGGATAAGAAAGAGCCCTCTCTCAGTGAGATTCTGTCGGCTGTTCAAACTTGCAATGCAGCCATTATCTCCCTTTCACAGCAAACAGGAGGAATAAAAGAGGAGTTGGGGCTTTTAAGGCAAGACATGTCGAAGGTCAGAGAGAGAACCACTGCCCTAGAAAAACGTGTCAGTGATATTGAAGACACCATTGCCCCAGCAGTAAGAGATCTGCAAAGAGTCATCAAACATGCTATAGCCAATACGGACAAGTCAGACGACATGGAAAAAACAGACTTAGCAGAAACAATGTCCGCATAGTAGTTCTTCCAGAGAAGGTAGAAAAATTGAATCCTACTGAATTTATTGAAAACTGGCTGTTAGAGGTGTTCGGAGCAGAGTCGTTTTCTAAGCTATATGCTATCGAAAGGGCACATCGAGTCCCCTCACGCCCTCCTAAGCCAGGCGCGGCTCCCAGACCGATACTGGCTAAATTACTCCACTATCAAGATCGAAAAGCGATTTTAAAACAGGCAAGATTGAAAGGCAACATACAGTATGGGGATCATAAGGTATCATTCTACCCTGATTTTTCTGCGGAGGTTCAAAAACAGAGAGCAAAGTTTTATGATGTGAAAAAGCGTCTACAGAAATTAAATCTTCAATACGCTATGCTTTATCCCTCTAAGCTCAAAGTTATTGCTCTAAATGAGGCTCACTTCTTTTTATCTCCCAAAGTAGCTATGCAATGGCTTGATGAGAATGAGCAACACCTCAAACAAAAGTTACCTGCTGAAAATGACTAATCTATTATGATTTATATCTGTTAAGTATGCCGCAGGTCTAAGCTTCTTTATAAAAGTTTCATCTTCCATCAAGATATCCCGCAGAACACACTTGAGGTTCTATGCATCTAATCCTTCTGTCACCTTTACATCCGGAGGAATATATAGAGGTGCATGTTTACTTAAAGGAACAGTTTCTCCTGACTAAACTTTTATTCGTTACCCGTTTAATCTGTTTTATGCCGTGAGTACAGGATCACCATATATCTTTTTGAGTTATTCGCTTCAGGAAGAAGAGTGGGAGCAGTGACGTTAACTCTCTCTGGTCCCACACGTTACCTTGCACTGGGTTATTATATTTAGTGCAAGGGACAAATGTTAAGTGAAAACTATACTCCATCCCCTCATAATGGCAGAAATGCTAGTAAGATCGCACGGCGGAAAAAGTTTCATTATCTACTGGAACTTTCTATAATGACTGTCGTGCTCTGTCTGAAAGGGGGGAGATATCATATTGTGTTCTGGTTTTGTTCTATGTTACGGTATATACCTTTTTTTCATGTATGCAGCGACGGATACCTAGTTCAAATGCGGTGGGACAGCCTATCATTCCCATTTGTGATACATTAATCTGGGTAAATGGCTGATTTTTCTATTATAAGCTGGAATGTAAGAGGTTTGGCTGATCATGATAAAAGGCACTCAGTGTTATCCTTTCTACAAAAACAAGGCCCTGCAGTTTTCTGTTTACAGGAGACTCATCTAACCAAACAGACCCTGTCGTGGCTTTCCAAAAAATGGATTTCCACAGCTTTCCACTCAACTCATACCTCATATTCTAGGGATGTATCCATACTTATCCATGCAAAGCTTCAATTTCAGCTGATTCATTCACATGTAGATGCTGAAGGTAGATTCGCTATAGTTCATGGGTATTTTAACTCATTGGAATATATTGTAGTGGCTATTTATGTTCCACCCCCTTTCTCACCTTCCAGTTTGCAACCTATTATAGAATTATTGCAAGAAAAGATGCATATCCCCATGCTGTGGATTGGAGATTATAACATGTATTTAAATCAGCAACTAGATAGATTTCGGTCCAAAGCATCAGCCATCCTCTTTAGCAAAGTTGTTAGAGGAGTTGGCATTATTTGATATTTGGCGTGCAACACATCCTAAAGAATACGTATACTCCTGCTTTAATAGAACTCACATGTCTCTCTCTAGGATAGATCTGGCAATTGGAAATCAGGCGCTCTTACCTCTATTGAGTTCGGTAGAATATCTAGTACAGACTCTTTCAGATCACTCTCCCATTAAAGTTACTTTGATCCCTTGAGGCCACAAAAACATAGAATGCCATGGAAATTGAATCCATTCTGGCTCAATCTTGTGAATACTCACTCACAAATCCTGCAAGAAATCAAAATGTTCTTTGAATATAATAATGACACATGTGCATATGGAACCTTATGGGAGGCTTTTAAAGCATTTTTGAGGGGAATTTTTATAAGGGAAATTAACAGGATCAGGTCCGCAACCAGGGAGAGACATGTGATTCTGACCAAAAAGGTAATGGATTCAGAAGCTGCCTTTGTCTCGGATCCTACTGAGACAAATAGAGCTACATGGGTCCAAGCTCAGGAATTTTTAAATGACTACTTATTGGATAAGGCTAAACATAAAAGGTTCTTTCTTAAGCAAACATTCTTTGAGCAAGGGAATCAAACGGGTCATTTGCTCTCGGTTATTACTAAAGCACAATCCCCCTTGGGTCATATTGCTGCATTAATGACTCCAGGGGGTGATATTGTTTCGGATAATGCGGACATAGCTAAAGAGCTGCACCGCTTCTATGTAGATCGATATACATCTAGAATAGATTACACTGAGGACGAACTAACATCATATCTGGAGAAGATATGTTTACTTAGACTGTCTGAAGAGGACGGAGCCATGTTGGACGCTCCCATTATGTTGGAGAAGCTGGAAATGGCAGTGGCGCCATTCCCAGGCAATAAGGCCCCAGGTTGCGACGGCCTTCCGATCGAGCTCTATAAGCGTTATTCTGACTCCCTTCTTCCTCGCTTACTAGAGGTTTTCAATGAGGCGTTTGAAATTGGCACTCTCCCTAAGTCCATGGCAGAAGCGGCTATTATACTTCTCCCAAAACCAGGGAAAGATTCACTAAAAGCAGATTCCTACAGGCCTATATCTCTCTTGAATGCTGACATAAAGATACTGTCGAAGGTCTTGGCGAATAGACTGGCTAAGGTAATCACATCTATAATTAAGCCTGATCAATCAGGATTTATCCCTGCAAAATCCACAGCAATTAATATTAGACGTACCTTTATAAATATGCAATTGCAGGCCGATAATAAAGGGGAGAGGGCTATATTGTCTTTGGATATCGCCAAGGCCTTCGACAGTGTGGAGTGGCAATATTTAATTAAGGTGTTGGAAGTGATGCGGTTTGACCCATCCTTTTGCAGATGGATTAAGCTTCTTTATAATGCACCTGTAGCACGTCTCCGGGTGAATGGCACACAATCTTCGATTTTTGGTTTAGGCAGGGGCACAAGGCAGGGGTGCCCCCTATCTCCTTTGCTGTTCGCAGTAGCCATAGAACCTCTTGCTGAGCTGATAAGATCTAACGGGTTGATTAAGGGGTTTAGGTATGGGGATATTGAGTAAAAAGTTGCCTTATACGCCGACGTCACGCTCCTGTTCTTGCAAGATACCACCAACTTGTTAGAAAATGTAATGCATACTCTGTTATCATTTGGAAAATATTCCGGCCTTATTGTCAATTGGGACAAGTCATCACTACTTGCAAACGAGATAAACAGAGGAACACCAAGAACCCCAATAGTGTAGTATGTATTGACAAAGGGGGTAATGACAAAGGGGCTAATCTCCCCACCTGCCTTTACAGTGGTTGCCTATTGGTGACCCATGTTTGTGAGTATAACAACTATTAAGTTGTTATACTCACAAACATGGGTCACCAATAGGCAACCACTGTAAAGGCAGGTGGGGAGATTATCCTGACCCCACTCAGGAATAAGAAGTCGCTCTCTGTAGATAGTAGAAAGGGTCGCAACCCTCCACCAAGGGTGGATACATTATTATATAAGAGAGAAGAGAGGCGCCAAAAGGATAAAAGGGGTTTTAAAGGTGCTTAAAAGCCAAAACTTGGTAATTAGAGGAGGCAGTGGTGGACTTACCCCCTCCAAGCAGACACAACACGACTGTACATTCAGTCTATTTATTAACGAACTCCAGATAAAACAAAGCAACGTGTTTCACGGGTCAGCGCCCGCTTCCTCAGGCAATAGAAAAAGGAGTTACAGCATCTAGCAAAACAGACACTCAGCGCCTCTGCCTCAGAGGCGCGTGTCATTTGTTTTGCTAGATGCTCTTTGCGCTCTTTGCATTTACAATCATCTCCTGTCTTTAACTTCTTTAGTCATTATAATGGACGTAGTGGCTTTATTTCAACCTGCTACTCTTTGATGCTTGGGCTATTTTTCAGGAAGTTCCCACCTAGCTGTTATGAGAAATGGAAGCACGATTTCGGTGATTTGTCAACGGAAGATTGGACTGAGATCCTCCAGAACGTCCCCATGGTCTCTACACATGCCTCTCAGAAACTATCAGTACTCAATATCATTCATAGAAACTTATTAACCCCTAAACGTCTCTTCTCTATGAAATATAGACAGTACCCAATTTGTTCCAGGTGCAGTAGAGACCATGGAGACTTAATACACATGCTCTGGCGTTGTCCTAAATTATATAGATATTGGGGGGAAGTGCTGGATCTTATTGATGCAGTTTCTAAACAACGCTGTAAAAGGTCTGTTCTAGCCTGTATTTTGGGCCTATCCTCTGAGCCAAAATTACAGGAGCACACCCAAATTATGGTACATCGCTTGTTATTTCAAGCCAGGAAATTGATCTTAATAAAATGGAAGGACTCAAGTCCTTCAACGGTTGATATGTGGATTAAACAGGTGAATGCTTATTTAAAAATGGAGAAGCTTATATACGCTCACAGAAATGCAGCACACAAATTTGATAAGATTTGGTTAGGCTGGTTAGAAACTCCTGTTTGCCAGATTTTTCCCTAATTCAAGGTTATTTGGTGGCCTTATGTAATGCAAAGTTTGGTTGTTAGATTAGTGACATTCAGGGATGGGAACGAGCAGCCTCTCGCACAATGCTTTTCTCCTTCTGGATAATATGGTATTGAGACTAGGTTTTGAAGGTAGGGAGGGTGGGCTGACCCCACGGCTGAATGATGGTTTATCTATGATATACTTTCTATGTATAAGGTGTCTTTTTGCTGCATTCATTGATATGTTGTTTTAAAACAGTATTTGTATCTGATTCTTCATGTTTAATAAAGGCTGATTAAAAAAAAAATATAGATACCCTCATAAATTTGGCTTCACTCCTTTAGTTCCACCATCACGCACTTTAAATTTCCCCGTCCCCTTTAAGAATATCACATATCTTCCCTTTCCCCTTCCTTCCCCACTCCTAACCCTCCACCTTCACGATCACCCCTTTGATTCCCCTACGTGGTGTCGACATATCACTCTCCCCAATCTGCCACATTCCTAGTTTGCACCCACCAGTGCGTTTACAGTACTTTCAACATAACGCTGTCAATATTTACTCCAGCTAATATCATAACATTTAAACATATAAAATATTAGATATACCTCCGCCACACACACTCAGTTACTAATTGCAGCACTTCCCCACCATATATCTATGGCCACTAGTACAATCCTCATATTTAATTTAATATATATTTATATCCACCAATTTCAATAAAGTACTATCTATAATTAGCACATATAAATGTTCAAATCATATTGAGACTGTTCATATTGCCAATAACAATGCTTTATTTATCTATGCGCTTTATCCACTATGAATAATTTGCTTTCTAACCAACAGCATTTATTTGATAAATTCCTGCTGCTATATAGTGGCAAAAGGACAGTAGAATTAGAAAAAAACAGCCTTTTATTCGTATGAATAGAAGCACTGGCAAACAGCCAGTGCCTCTCTACCTAGCGCCCTATTCCAAGATGGCGCCGACAGTACTTCCGGTTGACGCTGACATGTGCGGTGACGTCATTACACACTGGCCACCCCCATGTCAAAACACGGTGAGCGTGCAGATCTGCGGCCGCCGATACCACATTACTGTTTATAAATTGGAGCTCTACAGTGCCCTCTATAGAGGCTCCCCACGCCGATTGGTATTTGTCTTTTGGTGAGTTCTTCAGTTTGCTTTTGTGCTATCCCGTGCCTCAGCGCTCCCCCTGCTGTCACATGTGATGGATGTATGTATGCTTGTCTGCCTTATGCACTATGCACTATCATGCTTTTACCCTTTACTGACCAGCTGGATTTTAGCATGCAGGTCAGCGCTGAGCCATAGCCCCAGCGCTGCCTGCTATATGTCATTTTCTCCATACTGGCCAAGTCTACAAAGGCACGCGAGAGAAAATACATATGAGCATATATGCAAATATACCTAAAAAAATGCAAAATTGGAATTTAATAAAATTCCCAATACTATACCTAGATGAGCTAAACTACAAACGGTGATTGTCTGCTTCTATAATTTATCCTAGTAGAGAAATTATACCCTTATAGTTACTCTAGGCATTTAGATATGTAAAAATGAGGTGTTTAATGCAGTTCGTAAAATTGATTGATTGATTGATTGGTTAATTATTTGATTATTTATTTCTGTGATTGCAATATATAAGCATTTATTTTTTGTTTTATACTGAGGAGTTCTCTGTACTGTTATAGGCACTTGTATTGGCCTGAGGAAGCGGGCTCAGACCCGCAAACTGCTTTGCCTGTGCTAAATAAAAATCTTTTGTAAGTTTACAAGGATTTTGTCATTTGAGGTAAGATACTTTTTCGCTTTTAAACTGTTTTTAGAAGTTTTTATCCAACCTGGGTGCCTCTTTCCCCCTATGTGCATAGTGTAACATATTAAAGTTAGGTGCACACAGATATCCTATAATGCACCAGGTTAGCCCTTCACAACAACCACCACCACTAATCAAAAGTCCTTTTGAAAGGCTTTGTCAGAAGAAACAGCATTCAGTTAAGCACGACTTACTTTTTCAATAGAAAGCTCCCTGCAATGAGATCTGAATCCGAAGAGGTGATAACATTATCTTGTGTTTACTTAATTGTAGCAAGAGAGGAATGTAAACATTCCCTGGCAGTGATGAAACTCTCAAAGCCTCATCTACACCGTACAATTTTCCGTCACATCGGATCTATTAGACGGATCTATTATAATTTCCAACTGGTCCAATCAGATTGCGTTAGATTTTGCCAGGGCTGTGGAGTCGGAGTCGTGCAATTTTGGGTGCCTGGAGTCGGAGTCGGGAAAAAATGCACCGACTCCGACTCCTAATGAATTTGTAACTGTAATTAAAATAGAAAATATGATAAAATGTTCTATTTCTCAGATAATAGTCATTAAAAATAATGTATATATACAGTATATATACAGTAATAGCTATGCTTAGTCCACAAAAATGAAATAAACCAATCAAAATTAGTTACTTGTGCTGCTTCAATAAAGCAGTCCTCGTATTTTTAAGGTCAGATATGCATATCTGATTGTGACTGTATATGATGTGTACACAGGAATCTCTTATATATACTAAATAACATCTATGCTGTAAGAATAAAGCCTGATGTGTAGCTGTGTCACTAATAGAGATGGTCAACGAGATGGAAATAATTCTGCATTGATGATGATTTATGCAAATGTATGCACTCTCTTTCCTGATGAAATCAAATAATGTGATATGTTATTAAAATTTGGTTTGGTGTCTACAAATTAAAGGGTAACTGAGACAGATGAAAAGTAAAGTTTTATACATACCTGGGGCTTCCTCCAGCCCCCTTCAGGCTAATCAGTCCCTCGCTGTCCTCCACCACCCGGATCTTCTGCTATGAGTCCTGGTAATTCAGCCAGTCAGCGCTATCCGGCCGCATGCCGCTCCCACAGCCAGGAACATTCTGCACCTGCGCAATAGTGCTGCACAGGTGTAGTATGCTCCTGGCGGCGGAGTGTGTGCATGCGCACTACGCCTGACTGGCTCAAGTACCTGGACTCATAGCAGAAGATCCAGGTGGTGGAGGAGGACAACGAGGGACTGATTATCCTGAAGGCGGCTGGAGGAAGCCCCAGGTATGTATAAAACTTTAATTTCATCTGTCTCAGGTTTACTTTGTTACACAGTAGTACTATACTCTACATATGCACTCCCCACAGAGCTGCAGGGAATCCACTGAGAATGCTGTACACATTGAACACAGAGGTGTTGTCTGTTTACAATCTCCTCATTCCCCTGCAGAGTACCTGCACATCATTCTTACATGTACCCACAGTTACATTGCCTAGGGCCTGATAGATGTTCTTTGTTCCGGTTTGTACCTTTTACAAGTACTCTTACCAAGGAATAGTTTTAGTCTAAAGGGAATAAATATAGTAGTCTACATATCCTTCTCACTTCAGTTGTCTTGTAAAATTCCTAAGCGTTGGCAGTTAAGAGACGAATTTCATGTTACATACTTTTAATCAACAAAATTGTAATATGCAAATTAGAGGAGTCGGAGTCGTGGAGTCGGAGTCGGTGGAATCCTAAACTGAGGAGTCGGAGTCGGAGTCGGTGGATTTTTGGACCGACTCCATAGCCCTGGATTTTGCAATAGATTTTGGGTACTTATCAAAGCAAAATCTATCGCAAAATTGATCTGAAACAATTTGGACATCTACACATGAGGCAATTTCTTATTAGATCTATCTAACAGATCCATCTATCTGATGTAAAATTGTACCATGTAGATGAGGCTTAAAGCGGACCCAAACCACTCCTTCAAGCCTATGAGCATTTCAGTGCATACTTTTCGCCCTTCTCTTTTCATAACTAAGGTTATACAGGTGGCAGACATTAGCAATTCCTCCTTTGCCGGACACCACCTACTCCACCAGTTTGCCGGATTCTGTCCCGGCAATATGAAAGGAAGGGAGGGGTTGCTCTAATAAATGTAAATGATTTTATATTTGTTATCATGCAGCTGAAAAAAGGCTGCTATTTATTATTAGAATTTAGAAAACAGATTTTATTTCTGAAATCTTGTATTTTTAATTTGGGTCCACTTTAATATGTGCAGATCAGACACAGCTCAGAAAAATTCACTGGGTACATTACAATATATAAATACTGTAGCTATGAATAAAATGCAATGGCAGGTTTCAGAGCAAATAAACTGTACTTTGGGGACTTGTAATTTGTAAATGAATAGTAATATTTGTGCACAAAAGCAAATATGATAACTTTATGGGTTATAAAAAGTAGGAAAACACAATTTAATTGAATATGTCAGAGTTTAATATTGCTTTAATATTTGGTTGCACACCCCTTGGAAAAAATAACTGAAATCAGTCGCTTCCTATAACCATTAATAATCTTCTCACACCTCTCACTCGGAACTTTGAACCACTCTTCCTTTGCTACCTGCTCCAGGTCTGTCTTATTGGAAGGGTGCGTTTTTACAACAGGAATTTTAACCAGTTCTGGATCCATGGTATGTATATACACTCCCCCATAGAATTGAAGTGTGGATCAGGGGCGTATATATACGTACCACTTTGTTTTCCTCCAGTGCGGGTAATTGTGCACGTGCACACCCGCACACGAGTGGCCATCTCGTCGGCCAGTGGTTGGTGAACGGGAACTGTGGTCCCGAAAGCCAAATAGTACCCCTCAGTAAAGGATGATCGCTGCCGAACGCAACGGCAGTAATCATCCATTAAAAAAAAAGATACCAAAAAAATTGTTTAGAGATCACGAACTCGCATGCGCGCGCAAGCGTGACCATACCATCAGCCAGCTGCTGGTGAATGGGAACTCTGTTCCCTAAAGCCAGTTAAGTGCCCCCCAGTAAAGGATGATCACTGCCAAAGGCAATGGCAGTGATCATCCATAAAGAATAAATACATTTACTGCCGCGCAATCGTGAATGCGCACGCACGCATGGACACCCGCCGGGCTCTGATTGGTGAGAGGGAACTATGTTCCCTTCAGCCAATCAGAGTGCCCAAAATAGTAAATGATTTCTGCCAAAGCCAATGGTAGTGATCATTCATGAAAAGTGAATTTATTTCCAAATAATATATTGTCGCCATACATTGTACTAGGAACAAAATTTTAATGTTGGGATAACCAGGACAAATTAGCAAATAAAATGTGTGGGTTTTACCTTCGGTAGCATTGTTTATTTTAAAACTATCTGGTGCCTAGTGGTCCCCTATATGTTTCCCAGGTCCCTAGTGGTACCCTATACCTTCTCCTAGTGGCCCCACATACATTTCCCTGGTTCCTGGTGTTCTAATATACCCTCATGCGCGTCGCTAGGGGGTAAGATAGGGGGCACTGGCCCGGTATCTTGTCGGGAGTGCCCGGGGTATGGTGGTCCTGTTTGCCCGCTGGCGGTGCCCCGGATGTTCGGAGCCAGCAGCGTCCCCGCTGTACTGTAGCTGCGGCATGAAGAGGGTGGATGCTTTTCAGACCTGCCTGGGTCACATGGGGCCGGGCAGCCAATGGGGGAGGAATGCCTCTGCTGTCATGTGAGGCTCCTTGTCAGTGTGCATCTCCGTAGCTGGAGCTTAGATGCTACTGCCCGGCTGTCATGTCATCTCCCCCCTGCCATGATAGTGGACTCTGAGAGACCTGGCAGAGGGGGAGAATGTGAAGTGCAGCAGCCCGCCCCCCTGCTCGAGACAGTTACACAAAGCCCGGGAAGCAAAGAACTGAGAGAGAGAGAAGCATGTGCCCCAGGAGATAGGCAGAATGTGAATACTGTCCTGTGTGAGTCCCGTGCGGAAGGTGGGAAAGCTGGTAAAGTAGCAGCAGTCATCCTTGTGCTTTTACTTTCTCCTCTTCCCTTACAACTTTTGCTCTCTCTTCCCTCTTTGTTCTCCCCCTCCATCTTATGCCCCCTCCTATCTAGTTTCCTTCCCCCCACATTTTGTGCCCCCCCCACTATGTATTGCTACCACCCTCCATCTTGCCCCCCCCCTCTATGTATTGCTACCACCCTCCATCTTGTCCCGCCCCTCTGTTTTCCTACCTCCCACCCCCCACCTTGCACTCTCTCTTCCTCTCTTTCCTCACTTATCTTTCACCCTCCAGAGTCCAGGGGCTACAGTCCTCCAGCCCCCCCCCCCCCCCAGCAAAAATCCCCACAAGTAGTTTACAATACCCATAAAAAAATTACAGGAGGCCACATTTCCTTCCCTCCCCATTTAGGCAGCATGGGTGTAACAATAGCCCCCCGACATTTTGAAAGGGCCCAGGTTCTTCATGAACACCATGCAGAGCAGCAGCGGAGCGCTATACATTACCTGCTTCTGGCTGCAGGACAGGTCCTCTTCTCTCCTCTTTAGTGTTACTCATTGCCACGCTATGCAGCCAATCACCATGGGGCTTTTGATGCATGTTATCATGTGCCCCACGGTGATTGGCTGCATGCTGCGGTGATGAGCTACACTGAGGAGGAATTAACAGGCCCTGTCCCCCCCCCCCCCCCCCCCAGCAAAAATCCCCACAAGTAGTTTACAATGCCCAGAAAAAAATTACAGGAGGCCACATTTCCTTCCCTCCCCATTTAGGCAGCATGGGTGTAACAATAGCCCCCCGACATTTTGAAAGGGCCCAGGTTCTTCATGAACACCATGCAGAGCAGCAGCGGAGCGCTATACATTACCTGCTTCTGGCTGCAGGACAGGTCCTCTTCTCTCCTCTTTAGTGTTACTCATTGCCACGCTATGCAGCCAATCACCATGGGGCTTTTGATGCATGTTATCATGTGCCCCACGGTGATTGGCTGCATGCTGCGGTGATGAGCTACACTGAGGAGGAATTAACAGGCCCTGTCCCCCCCCCCCCCCCCAGCAAAAATCCCCACAAGTAGTTTACAATGCCCAGAAAAAAATTACAGGAGGCCACATTTCCTTCCCTCCCCATTTAGGCAGCATGGGTGTAACAATAGCCCCCCGACATTTTGAAAGGGCCCAGGTTCTTCATGAACACCATGCAGAGCAGCAGCGGAGCGCTATACATTACCTGCTTCTGGCTGCAGGACAGGTCCTCTTCTCTCCTCTTTAGTGTTACTCATTGCCACGCTATGCAGCCAATCACCAATGCAGCCAATGGGGCTTTTGATGCATGTTATCATGTGCCCCACGGTGATTGGCTGCATGCTGCGGTGATAAGCTACACTGAGGAGGAATTAACAGGCCCTGTCCTGCAGCCAGGAGCAGGTAATGAAAAGTGCTCCACTGCTGCTCTGCATGGTAACCGTGGAGAACCTGGGCGCTCCCGCAATAGCGGGGACTATTGTTAAACCCATGCTGTCATCTCACTCCTTTCTGCTTCTCTCCTCCCCCCCCCCCCTTTCTAGTCATGGTCTAATATCCTACCATATTATTATTATGTATTTATATAGCACTGACATCTTCTGCAGCACAATACAGAGTACATAGTTATGTCACTGACTGTCCTCAGAGGAGCTCACAATCTAATCCCTACCATAGTCATAATCTAATGTCCTACCATATTATTATTATGCATTTATATAGCACTGATATCTTCTGCAGCACTTTACATAGTACATAGTTATGTCACTGACTGTCCTCAGAGGAGTTCACAATCTAATCCCTACCATAGTCATAGTCTAATGTCCTACCATATTATTATTATGGATTTATATAGCACTGACATCTTCTGCAGCACTTTACAGAGTACATAGTTATGTCACTGATTGTCCTCAGAGGAGTTCACAATCTAATCCCTACCATAGTCATAGTCTAATGTCCTACCATATTATTATTATGGATTTATATAGCACTGACATCTTCTGCAGCACTTTACAGAGTACATAGTTATGTCACTGACTGTCCTCAGAGGAGTTCACAATCTAATCCTACCATAGTCATAGTCTAATGTCCTACCATATTATTATTATGCATTTATATAGCACTGATATCTTCTGCAGCACTTTACAGAGTACATAGTTATGTCACTGACTGTCCTCAGAGGAGTTCACAATCTAATCCCTACCATAGTCATAGTCTAATGTCCTACCATATTATTATTTTTATTATTATCATTATGTATTTATATAGCACTGACATCTTCTGCTGCACTTTAAAGAGTACATAGCCATGTCACTGACTGTTCTCAGAGGAGCTCAAAATCTAATCCTACCATAGTCATAGTCTAATGTCCTACCATATTATTATTAGTAGTAGTATGTATTTATATAGCACTGACATCTTCTGCTGCACTTTATAGAGTACATAGCCATGTCACTGACTGTCCTCAGAGGAGCTCACACTCTAATCCTACCATAGTCATAGTCTAATGCCCTACCATATTATTATTATTTATATAGCACAGATTATCTTCTGCAGCACTTTAGAGTACATAGTCATGTCACTGTCTTGAAAGTGTACCAGTGCTAGTATAAAAAAAATGTTTCATACATAACTGGGGCTTCCTCCAGCCCCATACTCATGGATCGCTCCCATGCCACCGTCCTCAGTCTTCCTGCAGCTCTGATACCAGGTCCCGTCACTTCCGTCAGTCGGAGCCAGTCTGACGTAAGAAGTGCGCTCCTTGCATATATCTCCAGTGGTTGTTGGAGAGATACACAAAGAGCGGACTTCTCCTGCGTAGCTGGCCACAAATGACAGAAGTGACGGGGCCTGGTTCTCGAAACTGCAGGCAGCGGAGGATGGCGGCGTGGGAGCGATCCGTGAGAATGGGGCTGGAGGAAGCCCCAGGTATGTATGAAACGTTTTCTTTATACCAACTCTGGTTTCCTTTAATCAATTTAATCATCGTTATCTTGTGATCAGTAACTTTAACCAGAGACTTGATTTTATCCCCTTTCCCATAATTCTAAATGCTAATGATGCCTAAACGCAGTACAATAAAAATGTTTGATTTTCCTGTTTATTCACTCAAAACGATCAAATCGAATGAAAGTCAAAAATAATTATTTTTTTTGTTGATCGAGAAAAACAAACGATGTTTCCGTTTTTTTTAAATAAAAATCTGAAAAATCTTTATATTCAATTATATATTATAACAAAATCTAATCGAAAAAAAGTGAAAAAATTGTACCATGTATGGGCACCATTACTCTTTTTTTTTTTTTTTAATGCTTAACCCTGATCTATCAGCATCCATAACTTCCCCCCTTTCTCATGTCCAATAACTCTATCCTAACCCTGCTGTTGTTAGGGGGTTGCTGGTGATAGTGGGCCTTGGGTGGTAAAATTTACAAATCCTACCCTACTGCTGGTGGTAAATTGTGGATCCCCGCACAGCATGCCAGCCAGCCCTGAGCCCAGCATCCCCACAGCATAACTGCCAGTCAGGCTAGTACAGTGCCACCGGCAGCCAGGCCTCAGCATCAATGCCAGCCATGCCAGCACAGCATCACCAGCAGCCAAGCCAGCATAGTATCATCGCCAGCCAGCAAATCATCATGCCAGGCAGCTCAGCATCATAGCATCACTGCAAACCCAGCACAGCATAACTGTCAACCAGGCACAGTGCCCAGGCCAGCCGAGGATAAGGCAAAAACGGTGAGGGAATGCTATGTATTTATGATATTTAATTTACACCACTGCTAGGTTCGTGTACATTTTACCCCAGCCATGACAACGCCCACTTTCCCTCTGCATGGCCACTCCCATTTTTTTGCCGCCATTCGCTCTCCCTTGGTGCCCAGGGATCTCTCAGGATCCTAGCAACGCCCCTGTATACCCTGTATGTATCTCTGGTGCCTAGTGGCCTCCTACATTTTACCTTGGTGCAGAGTGACCCTATCTTGGTTCCTCCTATCACACAACTTACCGTACATTTAAGCGAGCTCCTACAGAAATTAAAAAAAAAAACCTACAAGAAATTACTATCAGAGTGTGGAACATGGTGGGCTCCCTTGTGGGTTCCAGGTAAGGGGGACATATATGTGCTCATCTTGTAACCAATGCATGTAAATTAGTCGAACATTGTGAGTATAATTACCCCATATCATAGTTATTTGTCTCTTAACCTGCCCATGTGGAATGTTCTACATGAGCAAGACTCGCCGTTGGTTATCTAGATGCATCAGGAGCATGTTTAAGTTATTGAGGAAAATGATCACAAGTCCCTCTTTGCCTGACACTTCTGGCCAGCTCATGGTGGTAACCTCAGAGGCAATTCTTTTTGTGCTTTGGATTATGTGATTGGGATTGGGAGCTTTTGCAGTGTGAGGCTTCCTGGATATACAGGACTCAAGTTTATATCTATCCTGGTCTGAATGACAGGATAGATTTTGCATGCTTTCTTTAAGGTGGCCACACACCACATACAATAAAATGATCTGTTTTTACAGCAATTCGAAGAAAATGATCAGTGCTGAAAAATGTTAAGCTTTTTTTTCTATTTCGAGATTCAAAATCTGATCGAATTTCCATTTTGTTTTTGTTTGTTTGTTTGTTTTTTGCTGTAAGTTGATGGGGAGTGGTGGATTTTTATGATCAATTTTTATGAAAATGTAATGGTGTAGGGTAGATTGTGCATTTTTTAATGTATAGACCCAAGCTATTTTTCAGAGTAATCAGTATTGTTTTTTTCCATATTTGTGGAAAAATGTATACTGGTCAGATTTTTTAAATGTTACAATCAATCAGAAAAAAAAAAAAAAGATTGTAATTCTTGAATTGAAATTTAAAAAAATGTATGGTGTTTGGCCACCCAAAAGTTCATAACTTCAGCGATCATTTGTTTTTGTTCCATATGAATTACCAACAAGGATTATTGCCTAACCAATCCACCAGGATGGATCAGTCTACATGGATGATAATCGCTGTCGGGACACTTTATTCAGTAATGATTCTCTGCCGATCCATCATTCCTTATTTGTTTTGGAGCGATGGCGATTGATCGTGCGTGCAGAGCTTTAAAAAAGTATTCTGTTCTATCTACAAGTGTTCAATATATACAGTTCCCACACAGGAACATACTCTTAGGGTCATGCTAGTATTGTCACAGCCATCATCTTTTTTCCAGTGTACTGCTAGATGTGACATAGGACTTCACCAGCATGTTCTGCCGGTTAGGTGCCCTTCTGGCAGCCTAATATTCTTGCCAAGTCAGGGTCAAGAGTAAGGATCCTCATATGTCACTCAAGTGTATCTCTGAGCTGTCTCCAAAGGGTCCCATATTTAGTGATGAAACTCACGAGAGGCTCCACCGTTCTCTTTTTGGTTGGTTTAAGTGCCAAAAGCTCCTGTTTGTTGCTGCTTCTCAATCAAAACTATTTTTAATGGCATCTCTAGGGCAAGCTCTGCCTGAGAAACTCTAACTTAGGGCAGTAGTGGATGATTGGTGTCAGGACACCTTCTGGGAAAAAGGCACAGGAAACAAAAAACACGGGAGCCCAATAGTGTAATATGTTTAGTCAAAATTGTCAATGTAGAAGATAAGAATCTACTCACAAGAGTGGGTTGCAAGGGGGCAACCGACAACAGGAAGCAGGTGGAGACAATTAACCCGACTCCACTCGGGGAGGTCACTAAGGACCTGGATGCGGTCGCTCTCCTTGGAAAAAAGAAGGGAGGCAGATGTCCACCGTGGTGTAAACCACATATGCTCTGCCTCCACCCCTCACACGGGTATCGTATGGGGGTTAAGGATGCACTAAATGGTTTAAAGGTAATTTGCCAGGAAACTGCAAAAAAGGACATGCAGAAAAGCAGGAACAATCAGCAACAACAAAGCAGAGTTAATGCTGCTACTTCCTGCCAGCGCTGATCGCCCACTTTCTGTTTAGGGGAGGGGGTACCACCTGTGTGGGCATGTAGTTTTACATGCCCACTAAGTATAGGAAGAGAAATCTGGCTTTCTATGCGGCCAGATGCGCCGCAAACCACCGCTGAAAAAATGTCCCGCATAGCGGGACATACGACAGGTACGGGAATTTCGCAATGTCCCGCTATGCGTGACATACGAGTGGAAAGGGTTAAGTTAGCAGAAATCAACGACGTTCTAAATGCAACAAAAATAGTTCCTTCACTCAAATACTGTATATACTTGAGTATTATTATTATTATTTATATAGCGCCGACATATTACGTAGCACTGTACAGTATATATATATATATATATATATATATGTATTGTCTTGTCACTAACTGTCCCTCAAAGGCGCTCACAATCTAATCCCTACCATTGCCATATGTCTATATTATGTAGAGTAAGTACTGTAGTCTAGGGCCAATTTTAGGGGGAGCCAATTAACTTATCCGTATATTTTTTTGGTATGTGGGAGGAAACCAGAGTGCCCGGAGGAAACCCACGCAGACACGGAGAGAACATATAAACTCTTTGCAGATAGTGCCCTGGCTGGGATTCGAACCAGTGACCCAGCGCTGCAAGGCGAGAGCGCTAACCACTACGCCACCGTGCTGCCCAGTATAAGACTAGACATTTAGGTCTGACTCACTAAATACAGTAAAAGTATAGGGGTCGAATTATACACGAGTCACAGGCAACACCGAGCACACTGAGTAGTGTGTGTACTATTAATGACATTCCCACTTGCAACAATTTACCAGGTGGTAAGTGACACTTTTTTGCTAAAGAAATTGCCAGGAAAGCAAGGTCTGTAAGTCCTGGCTACAACCAGGGCCGGCCTTAGGTTTCACGGCGCCCTGAGCGAAACCTGTTTTTTGTACCCCCCCCCCCTTCATTCTTTTCGCACACGCGCATGCGCACACACACAGGCCCATATGCAATCCACCTTTTTTCCTGAGTTACCTCATAGGACACTGGTTTCCAACCATTTTGAAGTCATGACACATCACGCCAAATGCTCAGATCTCTGTAACACATCACATATGTATAATACAAAAATACTATAAATAACCACAAAATGGATGGAAATAGTGCAATATCCTGAATAAACTTAAAAATGAAGGCTAGAACCAGAATCAGTGGGACAGTTAGCGCACCCCCCCCCTCCCCCCATTTGGAATGATAGCACAGTACCAACAATTTTCACCACCCGTTATAGGCGATGTGCCCGCCCCCGCCCCCCCCAATAAAAAAAAATTCCCTCAGAATCAGTATATGTAGGTAGCCAGGTATAGGTGCCCCTTGTATAGGAAGTCAGTTGTAGGTCTCCTCCATAGGTAGCCAGGCTTAGTTGCCTCCAGTATAGGTAGCCAGGAGTAGGTGCCCTCCCTCAGTATAGGTAGCCAGCTATAGGTGCCCCCAGTACAGGAAGCCAGGTGTAGGTGCCCTCAGTATAATTAGCCAGCTATAGGTGCCCCCAGTACAGGAAGCCAGGTGTAGGTGCCCTCAGTATAGGTAGCCAGCTATAGGTGCCCCCTTGGAAGCCAGCGCCCTGAGCGACCGCTCCGGTCGCACAGGTCAAAGGCCGGCTATGGCTACAACAATCAACAAGGATAGAGGAAGTGTGGGGGGGGGGGGGGCTGGGCTGCGGGAATAGGAGTGAATAACTGCTAAACTTGGGAGCCTGGAGGAGTTATTGGCTGCACTTAAAGGATGGGAGGGGTTAATGGCTGCCCCTCCTGGGCCCCAAGTCTTTCTGATCTCCAAGTGCAGCCATTTAAGAGGACCTAAACTTATGCAGAGGAAAGAAGGAAAACAGAAAAACTAACCTTGTTTGCATTTAGAGATAATAGGGTGTCTAATGTTTCCTTACCTACTAGTAATAAGTCTCTGTGATTTGAGCTGGCACCTCTGTCTGATCTGTGCCACAGTGTTGCCTTTCAGAGAGGCATATGTAAACACAGGAGGTTTAACCCCGTATGTGCTTCCAGCAAACCAAGTAACAGTTCTGCACCATCTCTGAGAAGATCTGTAAACAGTAACAAAAATGTTTTTCTGTAAAGGATATTATACTGTTGCTTCTCTTTTAGAGCAGAGAGGAAGTCCTGGGTTTAGGTCTGCTTTAACTTTGCTGGGTAGACTTATACTTGAGTAAATAAAAAAAATGTAGCTTAAGAAGGTCAAATATTGTAGTCGACTTATACACAAGGTTGACTTATATTCGACTATATATGGGTATGTGTGAACAGCATTAAGGCCGACTCGCAACAGGATGAACTCCACAACCACCCTGACAAAAAAAAGTCACCCAGGCAGACGCAATGCATAAGCCCTATCTCTTGGGACAGCTTGTTTGACCGTGAAACATTGGTGGTGCCATGACCTTGGTTTGACAGATTGGGTGACTCAGCGAGAAGGCTCTAATTAATGGATTACCAGTAGAAGCCAATATTGTGTTTCCCCTAAAATAAGACACTGTCTTATATTATTTTTTTCTTCAAAAAAGCTAGGGCTTTTTTGGGGGGAGGTCTTCTATTTTGTGGGGGTAGCCAGATCCTTCTAGTATATAGCGGACCCATACTGGTCTATAGCCAGAAACCCCTAGTGTATACCCAACCCCCTCAAAGACATAGCCAGAACCCCCTAGTATATAGCCAGTGTAAATACACATATTTCCCCCCTCTCCCCCTCCCTCCACTGCTGCTGTCGCCAATTTACCTCCCCCGCTGCTGGCCCCATCCTCCAGAAAGTCAGACTTTTCTAAAAATAGAACGGGCCACTGAATGGGCAGAGCCGAGATTCACACCCTGGTCTCCTGTGTCAGAGGCAGAGCCCTTAACCATTCCACTATCCAGCCACCTTTAGGTCACACCAACCCCTCCTAAATTTTTTACACGCACACTGATTGGTTATGTGACACGCCCCCCTCAAGCCCACAGCCGGATTGGCCCACACTATACTGCAGTCCCCACCATCCAAAATTAACATAATTGGATAATTACACTTGCTACTAGTATATAACAGAAGGTGTGCACAGACACCAGCACAGAGGCGCCTAGATTTGCCATGCGACTATACTGGTATGTGAAACCTTGCAATTTTTGTATCTTTATCACTACCATGCTCCCTTCCTGCCTTACCATACACTTATGTGTTATTCTAACCTACTCCTTCCCATTACAAACAAGTTAGCCCATCCGCACTGATTTTATACTCCCCCTGTTGTGTTTTTTTCCCTCCTGTCGTTTGCCAACCATCTAATTGTCCCAGTAACTTTAGTACAATACTTATAACACACCAATTATAAGATATTACCTGTTTTACCTGCAATACCAGTTACGGATTCCCCTATCCATTTGTTTCACTTATATTCCACTCTTAGTACCCAGGGATAATTTCCAAGGTTTTTGCAAAAAATAAAATATGTCGTTGTTACAGTGGCTTGCAAAAGTATTCGGCCCCCTTGAAGTTTTCTAAATTTTGTCATATTACTGCCACAAACATGAATTAATTTTATTGGAATTCCACATGAAAGACCAATACAAAATGGTGTACACGTGAAAAGTGGAACGAAAATCATACATGATTCCAAACATTTTTTACAAATAAATAACTGCAAAGTGGGATGTGCGTAATTATTCAGCCCCCTGAGTCAATACTTTGTAGAACCACCTTTTGCTGCAATTACAGCTGCCAGTCTTTTAGGGTATGTCTCTACCAGCTTTACACATCTAGAGACTGAAATCCATGTCCATTCTTCTTTGCAAAAGAGCTCCAGCTCAGTCAGATTAGATGGACAGCGTTTGTGAACAGCAGTTTTTAGATCTTGCCACAGATTCTCGATTGGATTTAGATCTGGACTTTGACTGGGCCATTCTAACACATGGATATGTTTTGTTTTAAACCATTCTATTGTTGCCCTGGCTTTATATTTAGGGTCGTTGTAGTGCTGGAAGGTGAACCTCCGCCTCAGTCTTAAGCATTTTGCAGACTCCAAGAGGTTTTCTTCCAAGATTGTCCTGTATTTGGCTCCATCCATCTTCCCGTAAACTCTGACCAGCTTCCCTGTCCCTGCTGAAGAGATGAACCCCCAGAGCATGATGCTGCCACCACCATATTTGACAGTGGGGATGGTGTGTTCAGAGTGATGTGCAGTGGTACTTTTCCGCCACACATAGCGTTTTGCATTTTGGCCAAAAAGTTCCATTTTGGTCTCATCTGACCAGAGCACCTTCTTCCACATGTTTGCTGTGTCCCCCACATGGCTTGTGGCAAACTGCAAACGGGACTTCTTATGCTTTTCTGTTAACAATGGCTTTCGTCTTGCCACTCTTCTATAAAGGCCAACATTGTGCAGTGCACGACTAATAGTTTTCGTATGGACAGATTCCCCCACCTGAGCTGTAGATCTCTGCAGCTCCTCCAGAGTCACCATGGGCCTCTTGACTGCATTTCTGATCAGCACTCTCCTTGTTCGGCCTGTGAGTTTAGGTGGATGGCCTTGTCTTGGTAGGTTTACAGTTGTGCTATAATCCTTCCATTTCTGAATGATCGCTTAAACAGTGCTCCGTGGGATGTTCAAGGCTTTGGAAATCTTTTTGCAGCCTAAGCCTGCTTTAAATTTCTCAATAACGTTATCCCTGACCTGTCTGGTGTGTTCTTTGGACTTCATGGTGTTGTTGCTCCAAATATTCTCTTAGACAACCTCTGAGGCCATCACAGAGCAGCTGTATTTGTACTGACATTAGATTACACACAGGTGCACTCTATTTAGTCATTAGCACTCATCAGGAAATGTCTATGGGCAACTGACTGAACTCAGACCAAAGGGGGCTGAATAATTACACACACCACACTTTACAGTTATTTATTTGTAAAAAAAATGTTTGGAATCATGTATGATTTTCGTTCCACTTCTCATGTGTACACCACTTTGTATTGGTCTTTCATGCGGAATTCCAATAAAATTGATTCATGTTTGTGGCAGTAATGTGACAAAATGTGGAAAACTTCAAGGAAGCCGAATACTTTTGCAAGCCACTGTATTTACATTATCTACAAAAATATAAACAATAGTCTGATGGCACTTTTTATGTCTCTGATTGTACAGTTATATACTCCTCCTGTTGTTATTGAGGAGGCAGGATTATACCTGCGAAATACATTGCATTGTATACTGGAGTATGTGAATAAATTTGTATGTGTTTGAAAATCGACAGTTTTATGTCTGCTTCAGGTCCACCACTGCTTCCCTAGAAATGTTAAAGTTTTTAACAATTTTTATCCTGTTGACGCCTTATCTGCGATGTGCCAATGCAAGATCATGTGTACACACACACAATCATGCATACACACTCACAATTGTGCACAGCAGTGGCAATCCTGCACAGCGGCTGCAATCATGCACAGTGGTGGAGATCACTCACAGTAGTGACAGGGTAGAGGTCAGGAAAGAGGATGCAAGTCTCACGTCTAGTTGCCATACGTGGAGAATGATCACTGTTACTGGCTGTAACAGTGATCAAGAAAAAAAAAAAAAAAGGGCACTGATTGGCTCAGGGAACACATGCTGCTGGAGCCACCGGGAATGCATGGAGCATGCATGCACGCGCACAGGACCCACGGAAGCACATGCACGCTATTGTGCTTGCAGTGCATTGCAATCAGAGGACGAATATGTATGCCTCTGGAACTTTAGATGAAGTCTCACAGAGCGTATATTGTTTTCTGTGCAGTACCTGGTTAAAATCATGGCACAAACGTGAATGCAAAAGTGAATGAACAGACACAACATACAATTTCTGAGTAGTGGTGCTCGTAATGGGTCAATTGCAAATACACAAAATTTCTCATGATTTTTTTGCAATTACACATTGCTTAATTGGGATTACATTACGTTACGAACAGCATACTACATTTGGGATTCGTAATTACGCAATTATGTGTAATTCACATTCAATACGTACAAATATTTGCATATATTCACCAGTGTACTGCACATGCGCAGCTATTAGTTAGATATTCAATGTGTAAAATGCGTTCATATGCGAAAAAAAATTGCATTCATCAGCCAGTATACTTCATATGAGTGACTATTATTTAAAGGACAACTATCGATAAACAAGTTTTTTTAAAATAATCTGTATTAGATTTCACATTACCACTAGTACCAGGGGCACTGTATTTATTACCCCTGTTCTCTTGGTCTGCTTTAAAATCTTCTTTCACACTACAGCTCACAAATACTTCCCTGTGTTCTCCTCACAATAAGCATGAAGGCTAAGGAGGAAGGCTGATCTGATCAGATGAGGTAACAGATGTGCTGGAATATTGCTGTAATATTACTAGCAGTCAGGGAGATACACAGTATATAATAATAATTATATTTGGATAGCTCTTTTCACTTGTCGGACTGAAAGTGTTTGTGAGGCAGCCACAAGAGCGCACGCATTAGGCAGTAGCAGTGTTAGGGAGTCTTGCTCAAGAAACTCCTTACTGAATAGGTGCTGGCTTACTGAACAGGAAGAGCAGAGTTTTGAACCCTAGTCTCCTGTGTCAGAGGCAGAGCACTTAAAGGGAGTCTGAAGCCTTTTTTAAAATAAAAAACAGATACTGTATTTTTTGGACTATAAGGCTCACTTTTTCTCGCGTACGTTAAAAAAAGGCGCCGGGAAAAAAGGGCGCACGGTTTTAAACGATAAGCATGAATAACGTTTAAAAAACAATTGTGCTATATTTTGTTTAAAAATAATGTTTTATAAAGTTATAAATCATTAAATAATGTGTATGAAATCGGCAATTGTAAAAACGTTAATCTTCCCTGTTTAAAAAGTGAAATTTATAATAACGTTTTATAAAACATGAATAAGAATGTTACTAAAGCTATACCTAACCCTACTCTCACACAGAACCCTCCCTGTACCTATCCCTAACCCCTAGACCCCCTGGTGGTGCCTAAACCTAAGACTCCCTGGTGGTGCCTAAACCTAAGACCCCCTGGTGGTGCCTAAACCTAAGACCCCCCCCCCTGGTAGTGCCTAAACCTAAGACCCCCCTGGTGGTGCCTAAACCTAAGACCCCCCTGGTGGTGCCTAAACCTAAGACCCCCCTGATGGTGCCTAAACCTAAGACCCTCCTGGTGGTGCCTAAACCTAAGACCCCCTGTGATAAGCATTAATAACGTTTTAAAAAATATTGTGCGGTTTTTCGTTTAAAAATAATGTTTTAAAAAAGAAAAATTTTACAATTTTTAGTCTAAAAATAATGTTTTAAAAAATATTGTACTGTTTTTCGTTTAAAAATAATGTGTAAAAAAGTATAAATCATTAAATAATGTGTAGTAATGAGCAGTTATAAAACATTAAAAGTCTCCGGGCGCCGTTTTTAAAACGTTATTTTTCTCCGGCCCCCTTTTTTCCTGTTGGGCGCCCATTAAACAATATTTATTATGGGAGTGAATGGCGGCGCCCTTTTTGTCCACCTGCCTCATGCGCCCAAATTTCCTCCTTCCCTTTTTCTCCCCAAAAAGTGGGGGAAAAAAGTCACTGCATCTTATAGTCTAAATGCAGGGAGTTCCCGACTTGTGAACGCCTGCTAATACAACCCTTAAACCGGCCGCAATGGTGATGACTCCCTGTACTGTGCCCATGCAGATGAGGACACAGGGGGACACAAAGGGGCATAGAGGAGGACACAAGCGGACGCATGGGGGACACAGGAGGACACATGGGGACAGAGGAGGAAACAGGGAGATACAAGAGGTACAAGTGGGCATTAGGTACAAAAGGGGCATAATCCACAAGATGCTGCTTTACCATGGATGCACCAGGTTTAGTATATATATTTTTCCCCAGTTTTTGTCCTCTAAACCTAGGTGCGTCTTATGGTCAGGAGCATCTTATAGTCCTAAAAATACGGTACTTACCTAAGGAGAGAGAAGGCTCTGCATTCTAATGAGCCTTCCCTATCCGCATTCCCTTGCAGATTCCCCCGTTGGTTGCGGACTGCCAATTTGGTCGTGCACTGCTCTCATTCGGGGTGGGTGGAGACTTCGGCAGCCTTCGGAAGCACTTGGGCTTTTAAAGACGGGCCACACGGTACTGCACACGGGCAAGCGTCCTCTCTGGAGCACTCGTGTATGCATAGTACAGAGCCGCCAGTCTTTGGAAGACCAAGGGTTTCCGAAAACTGCTGAAGTCTCCTGCGGCAGGAGATTCAAACTGTGGAGCTTGCGGATGAACGAGGACACTGGGAGGAGCACGGGAAGGCTCATTAAGACCCAGAGCCTTCCCTCTCCTTAGGTAAGTATCTGTTTGTTTTATTTTAAAAAAAGGCTTTAGATTCACTTTAACCAGTACACTATCCAGCCATACATACACCACTCCTGACTGGCTGAGTGCTTGTGATGTTACACTTCTGGCTGAAGTCTGCATGCAGCTTGTCACAAACTCTGGCTTCTACATGCTGGGAGGGGGAGGAACCTTGATAAAGATATATTGCTAATGCCTCTCTGAACTGTCAGATAAGTAAAGTCAACACACATTTCTGCTAATTTCACCTAGGTATTACTAGACTGTACACTGAGGAGTTAATAGCAACTTTTAATGTGCGTCACTGCATTGATTGTTTGGAAGCTGTTTTTATGTAATAAAGCAAAAGTCAAAACATTAAGGCCTGGAACCCACTATCAGTGCTTTTCGAAGCCTTTTGTAGTGCTTGTGATTTGAATAGCTCTTGCTAATGTAATGCTATTTGTGTGATCCCATTTGAGGGATGTGATTTTTAAAATATCTCCCATAGCCTTACATTAGCAAGAGCTGATTTTTTAAAATATCCCCCATAGCCTTACATTAGCAAGAGCTTTTCAAATCACAAGCGCTTAGAAAAGCTCTGCTAGCAGGTCCAAGCCCTAACGTTTTAGAAATGTTACAGTGGGATGCGAAATAATGATTTTCCGGTATACATCATTGGTTGTTACGATAAAAAATATCAGTTAAATATATCATATAGGAGACACAAGCAGTGATATCTGAGAATTGAAAATTAAGTTTATTGGATTTACAGAAAGTGCACAATAATTGTTTAAATACAATTAGGCAGGTGCATAAATTGGGACACTGTCGTCATTTTATTGATTCCAAAACCTTTAGAACTAATTATTGGAACTCAAATTGGCCTAGTAAGCTCAGTGACCTCTGACCTACATACACAGGTGAATCCAATTATGAGAGAGTATTTAAGGGGGTCATTTGTAAGTTTCCCTCCTCTTAATTTTCTCTGAAGAGTAGCAACACGGGGGTCTCAAAACAACTCTCAAATGACCTGAAGACAAAGATTTTTCACCATCATGGTTTAGGGGAAGAATACAGAAAGCTGTCTCAGAGATTTCAGCTGTTTGTTTCCACAGTTAAGAACATATTGAGGAAATGGAAGACCACAGGCTCAGTTCAAGTTAAGGCTTGAAGTGGCAGACCAAGAAAAATCTTGGATAGACAGACCGGGGCTGGATCTTTCAACAAGACAATGACCCTAAACACTGCTCAAAATCCACTAAGGCATTCATGCAGAAGAACAACTGTTATGTAGAAAGGAACAGAGGCGCCAACAGGATAAAATCAAACCGGTAAAAAGTTTAAAAATGCTTAGGAAGCCGCGGTGTGCTTACCTCCTGTAAGCAGACACTAAAAACTGTATATTTAAATAAAAAAACATTTATTGCTATACTCCACGGGGGTTGCAATTCATTTCACAGGCGTAGTCCTGCTTAATCAGGCAATACATTATAGGAGCACACAACTGGAGACAAAAGCAGAGAATGGTGTACATCAGAACCGAATACAGAACAATACGTCATATATAAGAGCATCTGTTCATATTGTGCGTTAATCTTCAATGATAGTAAAAACGGGATTCTCCAAAGAAGGATTTGATCTAATAAGGGGGTTATCATTGGTGAGTGAGCGGGGGGGGTTTAGAAAGGAGTCTTGGGGGGGGGGCACGCAAGCATGGGGGGGAGGAAAACAGGGGGGAGGGTGGGTGGGTGGTTGTTTGTATCATAGGTGAAAGGGAAAGCAAAGGGAAGGGGATGGTATAAGGTGACTCCCAGGGGAGTTGATGCAGTTACTGATTGCGTCATAGGTGTAAGGGAAAGTTAAGGGAATGGTCCACAGGTAAATCTCAGGGGAGTTGCTGCAGTAATCGTGTGGAGGCCCAGAAAAATGGAGGCCAGAAGTTTTTTTAAACCCAGCATTATCGCATAAGGCGGTGGGGCAATTGTTGTCTAAGAGTTGGTAGAGGTAAAGGTGTGGTATGGTAGATAGAGGTGTGGTATTGTGCAGGGGATCAAAAAGAGACAAATACAAAACAACTTACCAGTATATGGTCCGGGTAACACCTGGCGCCTCAGTACCGAGATGCACCCGAACCACCACCATTAAATAGTATTGTAGCCACGCTCCTTGACCAATCAGGGAGTGAGCTGCTGTTTCCCGCCGGAGCGGGATACGACCATTAGGTTGCGTCATCACATGTGTGCTGTTGTCTAGGTGCGACTTTAACGTGGCACCTATGACTGTAGTTAAGGGCAGAAGCGTGCGACTCTTACGTTGCACTGTGGGCAGGGGAGGAAAGAACATCTGGGTGTTGGCGGGGTTTGTTGCCTTGACGTCACACGCCTGTATTATGCGTGCGTCAAGAGTTCCGTCAGCCATCTTAGGTGTTGGAAAAGTTAAGGGCAGGGAGCGTGAACCTCTTTTGGGCTGTATAGGGAAATAAATATACATTAATATAGATTAACATAAACGAACTAAAGATTACACCTCGCAAGGTTTTGTTCCTCCATAATGTATAGCCCTTGCATGCATTTCAAAATATGGTATAAAACGGGTAATTAACTGTATGGCTTATTAATCAAGCTTTGTTAGTATAGTGTATTATTGTGGCTAGCTTCTGTATGCTGCTGCAATCTAGCGGACAGCCATAGTATTGTCATTAGTAAATATATTGGGAATTGTAATGGTATGGACTAGATTTAAGGATGATCTGTCGGCAGGGTGTGCAAAACCGTTATGTTGCCCATGATACATTGGTAGTAGACATTTGGAGTAAGCAATACCACATATAAAGTAAAATATTGTACAGTAAAGTGCAAAGTAGAATATAGGCAAAATGCAACAAAAAGGTATGAATGGGCATGCAATAAAAATGATTATGCAATTTTAAAAAATGACAAAATAAAATGAACAAACCAATATACACCCATAAAACTTAATATAATAAATACATGATCAGATCGACATCAATTGAAATTGGTAGGATGATGGTATGAACATATGTAGTATAAATTATCAAAATAAAAAGGGCTAATAAGCATAAAAATAATAGGATAATAATAATAACAGTTAGGAGGAAACAATAAAAGAGAATAATAACAAGAACAATAAAAAGACAAGATATGATAAAAGAGGTGACTGGGTAAAATAAACTTATGGTACAATTGGATCAATACATTTTCTCAAGTTGTTCGTTGAGCCCCTCTGGTACTAGGGTTCTCAACATTTGTATCCAGAACATTTCTCTCGATTTTAAGCGTTCAAAAGCATCCGATTGGTGTTGGTGTATGGTCTCTATGAGAGTGAGGTGGAACAGGCTGGGGTCGCTATTGTGGTGAGTGCTGAAGTGTCTCAATACGCTGTGCAGGGGACATTTTTTGTATATGTTTCTTTTATGTTGACCGATCCTACTCCGTGATGGTTGAGTAGTGAGTCCCAGGTACTGGAGATGGCAAGGGCAAGAGATGACGTAGATGACATACCTAGAGGTACAAGTTAGATGGTCTTTAATCTGGTATTGTGTTTTAGTGACATTGGAGGAGAACATGGTGGAGGTCTGGATGAAGGGGCAGGCTAGGCATCTGGTATTATTGCACGGGGAGCATCCAGGTGTGGACTGTTTTTGTGGGTATCTATGCTCCGTGGGTTGACTTAACCTCCCTGGCGGTTTATTTATTTTGCCAGGGAGGCTGCAATGTGGTTTTTTTTTAATAAAAAAAATAAATATTTTATGCAGCCAACTGAAAGTTGGCTGCATGAAAGCCCACTAGAGGGCGCTCCTGATCCGTACTTTCGATCGCCTCCGGCAATCGAAAGTAACAAGATAGGCCGCAATGAGCGGCCTATCTTGTTTCACTTTCCTCGTCGCCATGGCGACGAGCGGAGTGACGTCATGGACGTCAGTCGACGTCCTGACGTCAGAGCCGCCCGATCCAGCCCCTAGCGCCGGCCGGAACTGTTTGTTCCGGCTGCGCTGGGCTCGGGCGGCTGGGGGGACCCTCTTTCGCCGCTGCACGCGGCGGAGCGCCGCGGAGCGGCGGCGATCGGGCAGCACACGCGGCTGGCAAAGTGCCAGCTGCGTGTGCTGCTTTTTTCAGAACCGAAATCGGCCCAGCAGGGCCTGAGCGGCGACCTCCGGCGGCATACCCCGAGCTCAGCTCGGGATTACCGCCAAGGAGGTTAAGCGGCTGGGTGCTAAGATGTTGCGTAGGTTAGGGGCTCTCCTAAATGTGATTGCTGGTGTCGGAAGTAGTGATGGTCGAAGGTATGGGTCCTGTAACAGGACCTCCCATCTACTTTTCAAGATGGATCGGATTTGGGGGTGTTGGGAATTAAATAGCGTGGGGTTAATGGTCTTAGGTGCCGGATTGCGAGGTTTTGTAGCTTTTGCCCTAAATTTGGCACCTTTTATGAGTTTTTTGGGATATTTTTAGGCCAGAAATGTATTGGTATGGATCTCGGATTGTGCATTGTAGTCTATGGAGTCTGTGCAGTTTCTATGGATTCTCTTGAACTGGCTGTATAGGGTATTAACGGTCCAGGGGTGGTAGTGCAAACTGTCGACGTGTATATAGTTATTTGCATCAACCGGTCTGAAATAAGTCTTGGTTTAATGAGGTTGGATTCTGTAAATAATGTTAAGTCGAGGAATTCTATGGAAGTGGAATTGTGATTTAATGTAAAATGAAGGCCTGCTGCATTTGAATTAAGGTAGTCTATAAACGAAGGGATGAGATTGGCATCACCTTTCCAGATAAATATAAGATCATCATCTTATATTTATCTGGAAAGGTGACACCAATCTCATCCCTTCGTTTATAGACTACCTTAATTCAAATGCAGCAGGCCTTCATTTCACATTTCATCACAATTTCACTTCCATAGAAACTCATAAAAGATGCCAAATTTAGGGCAAAAGCTACAAAACCTCACAATTCGGCACCTAATAATATTAAAGGACAACCGAGGTGACATGTGACATGATGAGATAGACATGTGTATGTACAGTGCCTAGCACACAAATGACTAGGCTGTGTTCCTTATTTTCTTTCTCTGCCTGAAAGAGTTAAACATAAGGTATGCAAGTGACAGTTTCTGTCAGGGTCAGGACCGGGTCAGACTATAGCATAACGCTCACTGATAAGTAATTACAGCCATAAAACACTTTCCTGTCAGTAAAAGGCTTCTGAGAGCAGAAAAGAGATAAAAAAGGTCAATAATTCATAGATTTAAACTCTGGCATACTTCAATGAAGTGATCATTGAGCAGAGACAATGAAGCAGTAAAAACTTAAAAACTAGATTTATATATAGAATAAAACTGTGGGATATTTTAAAAAGTCAGTTTTAGGAGAAGGTGGATAGATACAATTGTTTATTTTTACTTCGGATGTCCTTTAACCCCATCGCTAACAACTACCCTCGCTTGATTATGCGGTTTAATGCCCAACACCCCCAAATCCGATCCATCTTGAAAACTAGATGGGATGTCCTGTTACAGGACCCATACCTTCGACCATCACTACCTCCGACACCAGCAATCACATTTAGGAAAGCCCCTAACTTATGCAAAATCTTAGCACCCAGCCGCTTAAGTCAACCCACGGAGCATAGATACCAACAAAAACAGATGCCTAGCCTGTCCCCTTCATCCAGACCTCCACCATGATCTCCTCCAATGTCACCAAAATACAATACCAGATTAAAGACCATCTAACTTGTACCTCTAGGTATGTAATCTACGTCATCTCTTGCCCTTGCCATCTCCAGTACCTGGGACTCACTACTCAACCAGCACAGAGTAGGATCGGACAACATAAAAGAAACATATACAAAAAAATTTCCCCTGCACAGCGTATTGAGACACTTCAGTTCTCACCACAATAGCGACCCCAGCCTGTTCCACATCACTCTCATAGAGACCATACACCAACACCAATCGGATGCTTTTGAATGCCTAAAATTGAGAGAAATGTTTTGGATACAAATGTTGAGAACCCTAGTACCAGAGGGGCTCAACGAACAACTTGAGAAAATGTATTGATCCAATTGTACCATAAGTTTATTTTACCCAGTGGCCTCTTTTATCATATCTTCTCTTTTTATTGTTCTTCTTGTTATTATTCTCTTTTATTGTTTCCTCCTAACTATTATTATTATTATAATCCTATTATTTTTATGATTACTAGCCCTTTTTATTCTGATAATTTATACTACATATGTTCATACCATCATCCTACCAATTTCAATTGATGTCGATCTGATCATGTATTTATTATATTGAGTTTTATGGATGTATATTGTTTTATTCATTTTATTTTGTCATTTTTTAAATTGCATAATAATTTTTATTGCATGCCCATTCATACCTTTTTGTTGCATTTTGCCTGGGCCCAGACCTCAGACAGCTTCAGTACCTGCCAACCCAAGCCAGACTACCTCAAAAAGACATCACATAAATCACTCCTTAAACCAAAATGTGAATCCAAGGAGATGGCAACAGAGGTGTAAACCTCCCACCAGAAGACCAGAGAACATTGACATGGCAGAACTAAGTGAAATGCTCCTCATTGCACACAATAAACTGAGGGCCGGACTATGGAAAACTGACTGCCCTATAAATTGCTTATTACAAGGTAAACAAATAAAACATGAAACCCCTCATAATTAGCAGCTGGAATGTTCAAGGTCTGAATGCTTCAGCATTTGGAACCAAAATAAATGACCCAGATTTTGAAGAAAAACTAAGAAAGGTGGACATACAGATCAGTACCCATCGGTTATCGGGAATTCTCTGTGGCAGCCCAGAAACACAAACATATCAAGCATGGTCGCTGCTCAGGAGGGATTAAAATCTGGTATAAGGAGGAGCTACAGGAATACATCAAACCAGTCAAGAGAGAGAACAGCCACATCTGGTTAAAGTTAAGCAGCTCCATCATCTCCTCTCAGATCGACATTTACCTCTGTGCAACATACCGTATTTTTCGGACTATAAGACGCACTTTTTATCCCCCTAAAGTGGGGGAGAAAAGTCTGTGCGTCTTATAGTCCGAATGTACGGTTAGAAGTCCCCGACAAGCAGGTGCAGGGTGTACCAGCAGCTCTCACCTATCCAGCTGCGGGCTCCGAGTACTGCATCCTGCTTCCATGTGCACTCTGGCTCTCCTCCTACAGCTCATCAGCGGCTCTGACCCTTCAAGGGCTCCGGCTCCATGCCGCTAACGTTTTGCCTTCACCGTCGCTGACCAGGTAACATTGCAGCTGAGTCACGTGGGCCATCAGCTGGGGCTGCCCACGTGACTTCAGGTCCTGGAATGGCCTGGCTCCTGCGTCCTATCTTCACTACTGCTGCTGCCCGGACCCAGGATGCTGAGCTGCCCATGTGTGACTCCAGCTCCTGCTGTTCAATGCCGCCCACCACCGATGCTGACATCACCGCCGCTGACTGGATGTTTTCACCGCCACTGAATGGATGTTTACACCGCCGCTGACCGGATGTTGATTTCACCGCCGCTGACCAGATGTTGATTTCACCGCCTCCGACCAGATGTTGATTTCACCGCCGCTGCCCGGACCCAGGAACATCGGCAGCTGAGCTGCCTCTCAGGACACCACCAATAATGCTTTCACCGCCGCAGCCCGGACACAAGAACATCGGCAGCTGAGCTTCCTCTCAGGACACCACCAATAATGCTTTCACCGCCACCGCCCAGACCGAGGAACATCGCAGCTCAGTCACATGTGCCATCAGCTTGAGCTGCCCACGTGACTCCAGCTCATGCAGCAGCCTGGCTCCTGTGTCCCATCTCTTGCACCGATGTTCCTGCTTCACAGCATGACCCTGCCACTCTACAGAGGACTCAGGATGCCATCCCTATTTGCAATAGCCCAGTACCTTCAACCTCTCCCCTAGGATCAGAAAGTATGAGAAATGCATGTGTAGCTTAGTGTAGGCAGTGGGGGTATTGTAGCTTAGTGTAGGCAGTGGGAGTATTGGAGCTTAGTGTAGGCAGTGGGGGTATTGGAGCTTAGTGTAGGCAGTGGGGGTGTTGGAGCTTAGTGTAGGCAGTGGTGGTATTGTAGCTTAGTGTAGGTAGTGGGGGTATTGGAGCTCAGTGAGGGCAATGGTTGTATTGGAGCTTAGTTTAGCCAGTGGGGGTATTGTAGCTTTGTGTAGGCAGTGGGGGTATTGTAGCTTAGTGTAGGCAGTGGAGGTATTGTAGCTTAGTGTAGGCAGTGGGGGTATTGGAGTTCAGTGTAGGCAGGGGGGGTATTGGAGCTCAGTGTAGGCAATGGGTGTATTGGAGCTTAGTGTAGCCAGTGGGGGTATCGTAGCTTAGTGTAGGCAGTGGGGGTATTGGCGTTCAGTGTAGGCAGTGGGGATATTGGAGCTCAGTGTAGGCAATGGGTGTATTGGAGCTTAGTGTAGGCAATGGGTGTACTGGAGCTTAGTGTAGGCAGTGGCGGCATTTGTAGCTTAGTGTAGGCAGTAGGGGCATGTGCAGCTTAGTGTAGGCAGTAGGGGCATTGTAACAGTGTAAGTTTTGGGGGTAGCAGGGGTTAGTGTAGTTAGTGGAGCAGAGGTTAGTGTAGCTTTGCAGTGTAGATTAGAAAGAGACAGTTTGGGGGGAAAGGTGCATAAGATGCCCCTGCACTATAAATGCACCAGGCTTAGTATTTTTTTTTTTCCCCCTGATTTTTGCCTTCTAAACCTGGTGCGTCTTATAGTCCGGAGCGTCTTATAGTCCGAAAAATACGGTATATTGCACCAGCAGAATCACCATATTTTAACCCAGAGAGCTACCAAGTCCTACAAAGGGAGGCTGCCCACTTCCAAACCTTGGGGAAAATACTTATCTACGGTGACCTAAATGCCAGAACTGGAACAGAAAAAGACTACCTCACCTCAGATGGCAATTTCCATATATTTGGACTTGAGACCCAGTACCCTGAAACCATACTGAGAGAAAGAAACAGCTATGACAGCACAGTCAATAAGTATGGAAACCAACTGCTAAACCTCTGCAGAGGTCTCGGACTTCACATCCTTAATGGCCGAACCAAGGGGGACTCTCTAGGGAGATACACACTAAACTCCCATGTAGGTAGTAGTGTGGTGGACTATGCCATCAGTGACATGGCTCCTGCAACCATCCGTGCCTTCATAGTTACCCCACAATCACATCTGTCAGATCATAACCAAATCCTACTATACAACAATTCCTCAAGCAAACCTTCTGTACAACAACATCATGTTGGCCTGTATAACCTGCCACCCACCTTCAAATGGTCCAGAGAATCAACAACAAAGTATAAGGAGGCCCTCAACAGACCAGAGGTAATGCAGCTGCTTCTAGACCATCAAACTTATTCCTATAACCCTAACCAACTAGGGGTGCAACAAGCAGCAAAGGACCTTAACCAAATATTACACACCATTGCAAAAATGGCTGAAATAAGAAGGACCACCCAAAAGAGACCATCAAAGAAAAACACAAATAAATGGTTTGACGGTGATTGCAGGTCATTAAGAAACAACTTACGTGCAATATCAACAAAAAAGACAGGTATCCAAATAACTTAGAATTGAGGGCAGCACATGATACCATCTAACGCCAATATAAAGTGACCCTTAAAAAGAAAAAACAAAACCACATCAAAAGTCGACTCCAACGGCTTGAAGAATCTTTGCAAGACAACTCCTTTTGGGAGACCTGGAAACAAATTGGCAAAAAACCCAAACAAAATAACCAACACATCCAAAATGGCCAAGCCTGGCTACAATACTTCAAAGACCTATACAGAGATATTCCTATAAACAAACTCAGCCCAGAACAAGCACAAATAATCAACAAATTAAAGAATATGGAGGAGAAGGTGAAAGTTTTTCAAAACCCACTCGATACACCTTTCACATTGGAGGAAATAAAAGAGAACATAAAACTCATGCAAGGCAAAAAAGCTTGTGGCACAGACGGAATCCGATCAGAAATGATCATATCTGGCTCCCCAGAAATCCATGCAGCAATATGGAAACTATTCAATCTGGCCCTGTACTCTGGTCACTTTCCTGAAGTCTGGAATGAAGGACTCATAACTCCTATTTACAAGAGTGGAGATTGCTATGACCCAACCAACTACAGAGGCATCTGTGTGAGCAGCACACTGGGAAAACTGTTCAACAGCATCCTAAATAAGAGAATCCTCACCTTTCTCACCCAGCACAATGTTCTCAGTAAAAGTCAAGCAGGATTTGTACCGAACCATCACACCACCGACCACATCTACACCCTGCACACCCTTATCAAGCACCATGTACACAGACGAAGGAAGGGAACATATTTGCCTGCTTTGTGGACTTTAAAAAGGCTTTTGACTCAGTGTGGCACCCAGGTTTGTTCCTGAGACTCCAAAAGAGAGGAATAGGAGGGAAAACATACAATGTCATCAAGAGCTCATACACTGGGAACAAGAGCAGTGTGAAAGTGAATGGGAAAAGAACACCTTTCTTCCCCCAGAGCCGGGGGGTAAGACAGGGCTGCAGCCTGAGTCCAACACTTTTCAACATATATATCAATAAATTGACCTCTGTCCTAGAGGCCTCACCAGCACCAGGACTCGCACTACATGACACAACAGTGAATTTCTTACTGTATGCAGATGACCTCCTATTGCTGTCGCCAACTGAGGAAGGTCTACAAGACAGCCTGAAAATCCGGGAGAAATTTAGCACAATTTGGGCACTCCCCATTAATCTAAAGAAAATCAAAACCATGGTGTTCCAGAGGAAAAACAGGTAATCCCAGAGCCCATCCTTTATACTCAATGACTGTGAAATCAGCAGAACTGATGAATATACCTCCCTCGGTCTGGAAATCAACCAATCAGGAAGCCTTAAGTCAGCCATGGAGGCCCTAAAAGCCAAAGCATGCCGAACGTTCTATGCCATCAGGAAAGAACTGTACCACCTCAAACCACCAGTAAAGGTCTGGATGAAAGTATTTGACAGTGTCATCACCCCAATCCTACTGTATGGTAGTGAAGTATGGGGCCCCACCATCTACCCAGACCAATCAAAATGGGAATCCAGCCCAACAGAAATATTCCACCTGGAGTTCTGCAAACACCTTCTCCATGTCCATCGGAGTACCTCAAATAATGCCTGCCGAGCTGAGCTAGGTAGATTCCCATTACTGCTTGAGATACAGAAGAGAGTGTTGTCCTTCTGGGCCCACCTACAGAACAGCAGCCCTGACTCACCCCACTACAAAGCCATGCTGCACAATGAAGACCAAGAAAAGCCATGTGCACTGAAAGTAGTGGTCAGCTCTATACTCCCTCCAACCCCCGATCCACAGGTCATAACGAGAGTCCAGATAAAACACACCACAGCCAAGAGCAAATAGCACTATGTGGAAAAATGGAGGAGTGAAATAAAACAGTCACAAAAGCTAGCCATATACCAATCAATACAAAGAGAATTTAAAATGGCCCCATACCTGGAAAAGCTCCAAAACTCCCAAGAGAGGAAAATCCTGAGTGTCTACAGATTGAGTGCTCACAACCTCGAAATAGAGTCTGGGAGACACAGACAGACGTACAAACCCAGGGAGGAGAGACTATGCCAACACTGTGAGCAGAAAACCCTTGAGGATGAAAGCCACTTCCTGCTGCACTGCCCCAAATATACTGCAACTAGGGACACTTACTTTAAGAAATTGTTGGAACTATTCCCAGACTTTCTTACATTACAAGCAGTAGGGTATTGTACCGTGTTAGCCATCAGTAAAAGCAAGAAGTTTTAAATCAGGATGATACCATTTATTGGCTAACTACAAATGATTAAGAATAAACAAGCTTTCGGCCTTGCAGCCTTCGTCAGGTTTACATCCTGTTAGTTTGCAAGCTGGTGGTACAGACAGCTTATATACATGCAACATCAAAAGGGAAAACAGATATTTTTTTCAAGCATAAATACATCATTAAGATGCCTTAATACAAACAGACCATCTAAATGGGGTAAGATAAGGATCCTTGTTTACTTTATTGCTCACAGACCTGGTATTAGGATTGACCCAGAGGTATCGTAAATTCTTAGTTCACAAGTTCAGCTAGGGTGGCTGAGACAGTTCATATATCATCAATCTCATACCAATATAGAAAGTTGTTGTCCTTATTCAGACCCTTCTGCACAGCTTTGAAACAATTTATAAATTTTGTTTCTGCTATTAATCGGTCATTTGACGTTTTGAAGCCGCCCTTCAGGGCAGTGACACGAAGATCATCTATGCTGTGTCCGTTGGACCGAAAGTGTGTAGCAACTGGGAGTCCAGATTTAGTATCATTAATAGTGTGCCTGTGTCCATTCATACGTTTGCGCAGAGTTTGTCCAGTTTCTCCAACGTACATAACATTGGGGCATTTAGCACACATGATCAGATATACCAGATTGGTGGACCCACAAGAAAATTTACCTTGTATTCTGTACTCCTGTTGTGAACCTGGTATCGTTACCCTGTCAGTGGAGTAAATGTGTCTGCAGGTCCCACATATTTTTTGTCGGCAGGGTAATGTTTCGTTTTGTTGAGGCCTATTCAAAGAGCTCCTGACAATCATCTGTTTTAGATTGTGTGGTTGCCGATATGACAAGAGTGGAGGTTTAGGGAATATCGTTCTCAGTCTGTGATCCTTGTGTAAAATGGGATGAAGTTCCTTAGCAATCCTCCTTAAGATTTCCAGGTGTGGGTTGTAGGTGACAACCAAAGGGACACGTTCCTCTTTCTGGTTTTGCTTATATTTCAGGAGTTCAGTCCTGGGGATGTTGCTGGCTTTCCTGATTTGGGCCTCAGCCATGGGAGGACTGTAACCTTGTTTAATGAAAGTGTTCTTAAGGTGATCCAGGTGCTTGTCTCTGTCCATCCTGTCAGAACAAATCCGGTTGTACCTTATAGCTTGGCTGTAAATTATAGAGTTCTTAATGTGCTTGGGATGAAAACTGTCATATCTTAGGTATGTGGGACGGTCTGTAGGTTTGCGATACACAGAGGTTTGTATGTTGTTACCCCTGATGTATATGGTGGTGTCCAGAAAGTTAATCTCTGTGTGAGAGTAGGTAAGTTTCAATTTGATTGTAGGATGGAAGGCATTGAAGTTCCTGTGGAACTGGAGAAGATCATCCTCACTTGCGGACCAGATGATTAAAATATCATCAATGAAGCGGAAGTAGGCCAAGGGTTTTATGCCACATGCATTGAGGTATTCCTCTTCGATTTTCCCCATGATGATGGTATTGCGGCCTGCCGTAAATATCTTCAGGGTCAGGGCATACCTGTAAAGCCTATTACTGGACTGATCAAATTCATTCTCACTCATAATTATTTCACTTTTGGACAGGACCTCTATTTACAGCAGATGGGCGTGGCAATGGGTTCGCGATTCGCTCCACAGTATGCAAATCTATTCATGGCCAAAATCGAAGAGGAATACCTCAATGCATGTGGCATAAAACCCTTGGCCTACTTCCGCGTCATTGATGATATTTTAATCATCTGGTCCGCAAGTGAGGATGATCTTCTCCAGTTCCACAGGAACTTCAATGCCTTCCATCCTACAGTCAAATTGAAACTTACCTACTCTCACACAGAGATTAACTTTCTGGACACCACCATATACATCAGGGGTAACAACATACAAACCTCTGTGTATCGCAAACCTACAGACCGTCCCACATACCTAAGATATGACAGTTTTCATCCCAAGCACATTAAGAACTCTATAATTTACAGCCAAGCTATAAGGTACAACCGGATTTGTTCTGACAGGATGGACAGAGACAAGCACCTGGATCACCTTAAGAACACTTTCATTAAACAAGGTTACAGTCCTCCCATGGCTGAGGCCCAAATCAGGAAAGCCAGCAACATCCCCAGGACTGAACTCCTGAAATATAAGCAAAACCAGAAAGAGGAACGTGTCCCTTTGGTTGTCACCTACAACCCACACCTGGAAATCTTAAGGAGGATTGCTAAGGCACTTCATCCCATTTTACACAAGGATCACAGACTGAGAACGATATTCCCTAAACCTCCACTCTTGTCATATCGGCAACCACACAATCTAAAACAGATGATTGTCAGGAGCTCTTTGAATAGGCCTCAACAAAACGGAACATTACCCTGCCGACAAAAAATATGTGGGACCTGCAGACACATTTACTCCACTGACAGGGTAACGATACCAGGTTCACAACAGGAGTACAGAATACAAGGTAAATTTTCTTGTGGGTCCACCAATCTGGTATATCTGATCATGTGTGCTAAATGCCCCAATGTTATGTACGTTGGAGAAACTGGACAAACTCTGCGCAAACGTATGAATGGACACAGGCACACTATTAATGATACCAAATCTGGACTCCCAGTTGCTACACACTTTCGGTCCAACGGACACAGCATGGATGATCTTCGTGTCACTGCCCTGAAGGGCGGCTTCAAAACGTCAAATGACCGATTAATAGCAGAAACAAAATTTATAAATTGTTTCAAAGCTGTGCAGAAGGGTCTGAATAAGGACAACAACTTTCTATATTGGTATGAGATTGATGATATATGAACTGTCTCAGCCACCCTAGCTGAACTTGTGAACTAAGAATTTACGATACCTCTGGGTCAATCCTAATACCAGGTCTGTGAGCAATAAAGTAAACAAGGATCCTTATCTTACCCCATTTAGATGGTCTGTTTGTATTAAGGCATCTTAATGATGTATTTATGCTTGAAAAAAATATCTGTTTTCCCTTTTGATGTTGCATGTATATAAGCTGTCTGTACCACCAGCTTGCAAACTAACAGGATGTAAACCTGACGAAGGCTGCAAGGCCGAAAGCTTGTTTATTCTTATTCATTTGTAGTTAGCCAATAAATGGTATCATCCTGATTTAAAACTTCTTGCTTTTACTGATGGCTAACACGGTACAATACCCTACTGCTACTACTATGCTTGAAGATACCGCAATGTACCGCACTTTCCTGGAACTAAAGAAAGACCTGAAGAAACTTGCACAACTGGACAGCGACATCTTTTTCTTGACTACATGCAAAAAGGAAAAACTTATACCTCAAGGACTAAGGATACAGAATCCCACCCTGCATACATACAATAGCAGGTTTGCAGAAGAAATCTGCAGGAGGAGCTCGGAGAGAATACGGAATAACCTTTTAAGAGTCTGCTATAACCGTAAGAGGATTACAAAGGATGAGATACAGAGCCTGAAACTGTCTCTGAATGATGACCACACTGGATATACATGGGATCAACTACAGACCTTCTATGTGAAACTACAGAGATTCCTAATTAACAACAAAAAGAAAAAACTTCAAAGACTTAGAATTAAGAGTGGACGCCTGGATGCACAAGCAGCAGAAAAAGAGCAACCCACAGGTGTAATGAATCTTTCCTCTTATCAGGCTACTGAAGCTGAAATGTCAGTACTCTCCAAAGGCCTGTCATTCTGCCCTGTGAGACCCATAGACAGGATTGCACTCTGTGGAGATATGGAGGAATTTTTCAGAAAGCTGCGACTCAAGGAACACTACCATGATAAGGAAGCCTGTGATACAATGGATAATGGACCAAAACGCACCAGATCTAAAAAGAAAAAAAAGAAAAAAAGATGGACCCCCAAAGAAGGAAAAAACCCGGCCCTGGATAAATACATAAACAAATTCAGACGCAGAATCTCTGACAGGATCCTGAGTAAAAGAAAGACACTGGCCCAGAACGTAACACCACAGGAGCGACAGGCCATCAGATCTCTTAAGGAGAATAAGGACATTATTATTAAACCAGCGGATAAAGGTGGTGCCATAGTCATAATGAACACCAGTGACTACATCCAGGAGACACAAAGACAATTATCCAATACCGCTCACTATGCCAAATTACAGGGGGACCCCACAAAAGGCTACAGGATGGCACTTAATAGGATGGTTAACATATTGCCTGCAAACATCAGACTACATGTAAGGACCCTTATCCCTGAAGAGCCTAGAACAGCCTGCTTTTACATGCTTCCCAAGATCCACAAAGAGGGAAACCCAGGCAGGCCCATAATCTCAGGGAGCGGAACTCTTACAGAGAACATCTCAGGGTGGCTGGAAAACATCTTGAAACCTCTTGTCTGTAAAAGACCCAGCTACTTACAGGATACCACCCACCTCCTGAACAAACTGTCAGCCATCGGCCCAGTACCTGAGGGAACCATACTGGCCACGATGGACGTGGAGTCCCTGTACACGAACATTCCCCATGATGATGGTATTGCGGCCTGCCGTAAATATCTTCAGGGTCAGGGCATACCTGTAAAGCCTATTACTGGACTGATCAAATTCATTCTCACTCATAATTATTTCACTTTTGGACAGGACCTCTATTTACAGCAGATGGGCGTGGCAATGGGTTCGCGATTCGCTCCACAGTATGCAAATCTATTCATGGCCAAAATCGAAGAGGAATACCTCAATGCATGTGGCATAAAACCCTTGGCCTACTTCCGCTTCATTGATGATATTTTAATCATCTGGTCCGCAAGTGAGGATGATCTTCTCCAGTTCCACAGGAACTTCAATGCCTTCCATCCTACAATCAAATTGAAACTTACCTACTCTCACACAGAGATTAACTTTCTGGACACCACCATATACATCAGGGGTAACAACATACAAACCTCTGTGTATCGCAAACCTACAGACCGTCCCACATACCTAAGATATGACAGTTTTCATCCCAAGCACATTAAGAACTCTATAATTTACAGCCAAGCTATAAGGTACAACCGGATTTGTTCTGACAGGATGGACAGAGACAAGCACCTGGATCACCTTAAGAACACTTTCATTAAACAAGGTTACAGTCCTCCCATGGCTGAGGCCCAAATCAGGAAAGCCAGCAACATCCCCAGGACTGAACTCCTGAAATATAAGCAAAACCAGAAAGAGGAACGTGTCCCTTTGGTTGTCACCTACAACCCACACCTGGAAATCTTAAGGAGGATTGCTAAGGAACTTCATCCCATTTTACACAAGGATCACAGACTGAGAACGATATTCCCTAAACCTCCACTCTTGTCATATCGGCAACCACACAATCTAAAACAGATGATTGTCAGGAGCTCTTTGAATAGGCCTCAACAAAACGGAACATTACCCTGCCGACAAAAAATATGTGGGACCTGCAGACACATTTACTCCACTGACAGGGTAACGATACCAGGTTCACAACAGGAGTACAGAATACAAGGTAAATTTTCTTGTGGGTCCACCAATCTGGTATATCTGATCATGTGTGCTAAATGCCCCAATGTTATGTACGTTGGAGAAACTGGACAAACTCTGCGCAAACGTATGAATGGACACAGGCACACTATTAATGATACCAAATCTGGACTCCCAGTTGCTACACACTTTCGGTCCAACGGACACAGCATGGATGATCTTCGTGTCACTGCCCTGAAGGGCGGCTTCAAAACGTCAAATGACCGATTAATAGCAGAAACAAAATTTATAAATTGTTTCAAAGCTGTGCAGAAGGGTCTGAATAAGGACAACAACTTTCTATATTGGTATGAGATTGATGATATATGAACTGTCTCAGCCACCCTAGCTGAACTTGTGAACTAAGAATTTACGATACCTCTGGGTCAATCCTAATACCAGGTCTGTGAGCAATAAAGTAAACAAGGATCCTTATCTTACCCCATTTAGATGGTCTGTTTGTATTAAGGCATCTTAATGATGTATTTATGCTTGAAAAAAATATCTGTTTTCCCTTTTGATGTTGCATGTATATAAGCTGTCTGTACCACCAGCTTGCAAACTAACAGGATGTAAACCTGACGAAGGCTGCAAGGCCGAAAGCTTGTTTATTCTTATTCATTTGTAGTTAGCCAATAAATGGTATCATCCTGATTTAAAACTTCTTGCTTTTACTGATGGCTAACACGGTACAATACCCTACTGCTACTACTATGCTTGAAGATACCGCAATGTACCGCACTTTCCTGGAACTAAAGAAAGACCTGAAGAAACTTGCACAACTGGACAGCGACATCTTTTTCTTGACTACATGCAAAAAGGAAAAACTTATACCTCAAGGACTAAGGATACAGAATCCCACCCTGCATACATACAATAGCAGGTTTGCAGAAGAAATCTGCAGGAGGAGCTCGGAGAGAATACGGAATAACCTTTTAAGAGTCTGCTATAACCGTAAGAGGATTACAAAGGATGAGATACAGAGCCTGAAACTGTCTCTGAATGATGACCACACTGGATATACATGGGATCAACTACAGACCTTCTATGTGAAACTACAGAGATTCCTAATTAACAACAAAAAGAAAAAACTTCAAAGACTTAGAATTAAGAGTGGACGCCTGGATGCACAAGCAGCAGAAAAAGAGCAACCCACAGGTGTAATGAATCTTTCCTCTTATCAGGCTACTGAAGCTGAAATGTCAGTACTCTCCAAAGGCCTGTCATTCTGCCCTGTGAGACCCATAGACAGGATTGCACTCTGTGGAGATATGGAGGAATTTTTCAGAAAGCTGCGACTCAAGGAACACTACCATGATAAGGAAGCCTGTGATACAATGGATAATGGACCAAAACGCACCAGATCTAAAAAGAAAAAAAAGAAAAAAAGATGGACCCCCAAAGAAGGAAAAAACCCGGCCCTGGATAAATACATAAACAAATTCAGACGCAGAATCTCTGACAGGATCCTGAGTAAAAGAAAGACACTGGCCCAGAACATAACACCACAGGAGCGACAGGCCATCAGATCTCTTAAGGAGAATAAGGACATTATTATTAAACCAGCGGATAAAGGTGGTGCCATAGTCATAATGAACACCAGTGACTACATCCAGGAGACACAAAGACAATTATCCAATACCGCTCACTATGCCAAATTACAGGGGGACCCCACAAAAGGCTACAGGATGGCACTTAATAGGATGGTTAACATATTGCCTGCAAACATCAGACTACATGTAAGGACCCTTATCCCTGAAGAGCCTAGAACAGCCTGCTTTTACATGCTTCCCAAGATCCACAAAGAGGGAAACCCAGGCAGGCCCATAATCTCAGGGAGCGGAACTCTTACAGAGAACATCTCAGGGTGGCTGGAAAACATCTTGAAACCTCTTGTCTGTAAAAGACCCAGCTACTTACAGGATACCACCCACCTCCTGAACAAACTGTCAGCCATCGGCCCAGTACCTGAGGGAACCATACTGGCCACGATGGACGTGGAGTCCCTGTACACGAACATTCCCCATGATGATGGTATTGCGGCCTGCCGTAAATATCTTCAGGGTCAGGGCATACCTGTAAAGCCTATTACTGGACTGATCAAATTCATTCTCACTCATAATTATTTCACTTTTGGACAGGACCTCTATTTACAGCAGATGGGCGTGGCAATGGGTTCGCGATTCGCTCCACAGTATGCAAATCTATTCATGGCCAAAATCGAAGAGGAATACCTCAATGCATGTGGCATAAAACCCTTGGCCTACTTCCGCTTCATTGATGATATTTTAATCATCTGGTCCGCAAGTGAGGATGATCTTCTCCAGTTCCACAGGAACTTCAATGCCTTCCATCCTACAATCAAATTGAAACTTACCTACTCTCACACAGAGATTAACTTTCTGGACACCACCATATACATCAGGGGTAACAACATACAAACCTCTGTGTATCGCAAACCTACAGACCGTCCCACATACCTAAGATATGACAGTTTTCATCCCAAGCACATTAAGAACTCTATAATTTACAGCCAAGCTATAAGGTACAACCGGATTTGTTCTGACAGGATGGACAGAGACAAGCACCTGGATCACCTTAAGAACACTTTCATTAAACAAGGTTACAGTCCTCCCATGGCTGAGGCCCAAATCAGGAAAGCCAGCAACATCCCCAGGACTGAACTCCTGAAATATAAGCAAAACCAGAAAGAGGAACGTGTCCCTTTGGTTGTCACCTACAACCCACACCTGGAAATCTTAAGGAGGATTGCTAAGGAACTTCATCCCATTTTACACAAGGATCACAGACTGAGAACGATATTCCCTAAACCTCCACTCTTGTCATATCGGCAACCACACAATCTAAAACAGATGATTGTCAGGAGCTCTTTGAATAGGCCTCAACAAAACGGAACATTACCCTGCCGACAAAAAATATGTGGGACCTGCAGACACATTTACTCCACTGACAGGGTAACGATACCAGGTTCACAACAGGAGTACAGAATACAAGGTAAATTTTCTTGTGGGTCCACCAATCTGGTATATCTGATCATGTGTGCTAAATGCCCCAATGTTATGTACGTTGGAGAAACTGGACAAACTCTGCGCAAACGTATGAATGGACACAGGCACACTATTAATGATACCAAATCTGGACTCCCAGTTGCTACACACTTTCGGTCCAACGGACACAGCATGGATGATCTTCGTGTCACTGCCCTGAAGGGCGGCTTCAAAACGTCAAATGACCGATTAATAGCAGAAACAAAATTTATAAATTGTTTCAAAGCTGTGCAGAAGGGTCTGAATAAGGACAACAACTTTCTATATTGGTATGAGATTGATGATATATGAACTGTCTCAGCCACCCTAGCTGAACTTGTGAACTAAGAATTTACGATACCTCTGGGTCAATCCTAATACCAGGTCTGTGAGCAATAAAGTAAACAAGGATCCTTATCTTACCCCATTTAGATGGTCTGTTTGTATTAAGGCATCTTAATGATGTATTTATGCTTGAAAAAAATATCTGTTTTCCCTTTTGATGTTGCATGTATATAAGCTGTCTGTACCACCAGCTTGCAAACTAACAGGATGTAAACCTGACGAAGGCTGCAAGGCCGAAAGCTTGTTTATTCTTATTCATTTGTAGTTAGCCAATAAATGGTATCATCCTGATTTAAAACTTCTTGCTTTTACATTACAAGATGAGAGAAAAACATATATCCTACTGGGAGAAGAGGAATCCACAGTGACAATCGCTGCACACTATGTCACAGCATGCCACAGACTGAGAGGAGCATAACGGAACTGTAAACCTAAAAAATGTCCACAGACTGCTCAGCCATTGTCCCCCTACCCCACCCCCTTTCATGTCCCCCTTTTTCTCCTTTCTTTGGCAGTACCTGTATGAATCATGGTCATGCCAATAAAGCTATCTTTGATTTGATTTGATCTATATTCTACTTTGCACTTTACTGTACAATGTTTTACTTTATACGTGGTATTGCTTACTCCAAATGTGTACTACCCATGTATCATGGACAACATAATGGTTTTACACACCCTGCCGACAGATCAGCCTTAAATCTAGTCCATACCATTACAATTACCAATATAATTACTATGACAGTACTATGGCTGTCCGCTAGATGGCAGCAGCATACAGAAACTAGCCACAATAATACACTATACTACGGTAACAAAGCGTGATTTCCCATACAGTTAATTACCCGTTTTATACCATATTTTGAAATACATGCAAGGGCTATACATTATGGAGGAACAACACCTTGCGAGGTGTTCTCTTTAGTTCGTTTATGTTAATCTATATTAAATGTATATTTATTTCCCTTATACAGCCCAAAAGAGGTTCACACTCCCTGCCCTTAACTTTTCCAACACCCAAGATGGCTGACGGAACTCTTGACGCACGCGTAATACAGGCGCGTGACGTCAAGGCAACAACACTCATCAACACCCGGATGTTCCCTCCTCCCCTGCCCACAGTGCGACGTAAGAGTCACACGCTTCTGCCCTTAACTACAGTCATAGGTGCCACGTTAAAGTTGCACCTAGACAACAGTACACATGATGACGCGACCTAATGGTCGTATCCCGCGCCATTTGGGAAAACAGCAGCTCGTCCAGCTCCCTGATTGGTCAGGGGGTGTGGCTACAATACTATTTAAACAGTGGTTCTTGTACACCTCGGTAATGAGGCGCCAGGTGTTACCTGGACCGTATACTGGTAAGTTGTTCGTTTATATTTGTCTCTTTTTGATCCCCTGCACAATACCAAACCTCTATCTACCATACCACACCTTTACTTCTACCAACTCTTAGACAACAATTGCCCCACCGCCTTATGCGATAACGCTGGGTTGAAAAAACTTCTGGCCTCCATTTTTCTGTGCCCCCACACGATTACTGCAGCAACTCCCCTGAGATTTACCTGTGGACCATTCCCTTAACTTTCCCTTACAACTATGACGCAATCAGCAACTGCATCAACTCTGTGGGAGTCACCTTATACCATCCCCTTTGCTTTCCCTTTCCCCTATGATACAAACAACCACCCACCCTCCCCCCTGTTTTCCTCCCCCCATGCTTGCGTGCCCCCCCCCCCCCCCCCACAAAGACTCCTCTCCCCCCCTCCCCGCTCACTCACCAATGATAACCCCATTATTAGATCAAATCCTTCCTTGGAGAATCCCGTTTTTACTATTGAAAATTAACGCACAATATGAATAGATGCACTTATATGACGTATTGTTCTGTATTCGGTTCTTACATAGTTACATAGTTATTTTGGTTGAAAAAAGACATACGTCCATCGAGTTCAACAAGTATAAAGTACAACACCAGCCTGCTCCCTCACATATCCCTGTTGATCCAGAGGAAGGCGAAAAAACCCTTACAAGGCATGGTCCAATTAGCCCCTAAAGGGAAAAATTCCTTCCCGACTCCAGATGGCAATCAGATAAAATCCCTGGATCAACATCATTAGGCATTACCTAGTAATTGTAGCCATGGATGTCTTTCAACGCAAGGAAAGCATCTAAGCCCCCTTTAAATTCTGATGTTTCTGATGTACACCATTCTCTGCCTTTGTCTCCAGTTGTGTTCTCCTATAATTTATTGTCTGATGAAGCAGGTCTGCGCCTGTGAAACACGTTGCAACCCCCTTGGAGTATACCAATAAATGTTTTTTTTAATTGAACAGTCAGTTTTTTTAATTGAATAGACAGTTTCTAGTGTCTGCTTACAGAAGGTAAGTCCACCGCTGCCTCCTAAGCATTTTTTTTTTTAAAACGTGTTTTTTATTGAGTTTCAAAAAACATATTAATCCACAATAGGTTAACATACTACAATATGTTTATTGATAGTGCTGCAAGCACCAGCATAACTAACGTGGCAAAGATTCCCCTCCCTACCCACCCTTTTGCTCCCTTCCCTCCTCCCTCCAGAAACCCCATCCCACCCTCCCAACCACTCTCTGATCATTCTAGCATTAGTCCATGAGTCTGTTTAACTCCTTCTGTCTATTGAATTCAATAGTTTCATATGCTCATTCATAGGTCAAACGCCAGAGTCCAGACGACCGAAAGTGTCTGAGATATGTGCCTTTAACCTCCCTGGCGGCAAGCCCGTGCTGAGCACGGGCTATGACGCGCAGGAGGATTTCTCAGGCCCTACTGAGCCGATTTGCATATTTTTTTTTTGCAACACGCAGCTAGCACTTTGCTAGCTGCGTGTGCACTCCGATCACCACCGATCCGCGCTGATTAGCCGCCGCCGCTCCGCCCCCCCCCCCCCCCCCGACCCCGTGCGCTGCCTGGCCAATCAGTGCCAGGCAGCGCTGAGGGGTAGATCGGGATTTCCAATGACATCACAATGTCGATGACGTCATGCCGCCCGTCGCCATGGCAGCTGGGGAAGCCCTCCAGGAAATCCCGTTCTTTGAACGGGATTTCCTGATCGGAGATCGCCGGAGGTGATCGAAGAGGGCGGGGGGATGCCGCTGCACAGCGGCTATCATGTAGCGAGCCCTGGGCTCGCTACATGATTTAAAAAAAAAAAAATTCAAACATCTCTGCTGCCCCCTGGTGGTTTTTAATAGACCGCCATGTGGGTTAAGTCCCATGTGGTATATTTGAAGGGCGTCACTATAATGCGCAGATCTGTATTGGAGAAAGAGTCCAGCATAAAAGGTTTCCATTTCTTGAAACATTTCTTGGTGCCTTTTTCTTTGTGGATGCTAGCGTTCAGTTTTTACAGTGACATTAAATGTCTTAGCTCCTCTTGTAGGTCCCAGATATTTGGGCAGGTGGGGTAAATCCATCTATTATATATTACTTTTCTTGCTGCTATAAATATATCATGCAGTAATGTAGAAAGCCTTGCTGTATCATTCCCTTTAGTAAAAGAGTTAAATAGCAGGATCATAGGATCTTTTGATAACTTGGTTTTGCCTATTCGGTTAGCATATCCAAGAACCTCATCCCAGTAATTTTGGATCATTGGACAGGAGCTGTTAAACTAAGTCAAGCTGTTCCATATACAGTGGAACATATCAGCTTGACTTAGTTTACACTTCGGGCAGTAATCTATATAGCCTGGTCTAGGTGACTGATACCTGATATTAAATGCGTATTTAGCATGGAAGATCATTAGTAAATGTGATTCTCTCCATTTCTCACTGACAATTGCCTGTCTGATACAGTTGATACAGTACATCTAATATTCTCTGCTCTAAATCCTGAATCGTGAAAAATGTATTCCATTTTGACATGTTTCTGATAGCGAGCGTTTGTGCCCCCAGACTAGCTAATTCTTTTTATTTATGTCTGACAATTATTTTTTTCCTCCCTCTGGTCTCACAAACCTGTCAAAAGGGTGAATACAAGCTATGGTGGATATATTCCTCAGTTGAGCCTTCACAAAAGATTTAACCTGACCATATGCCAGAAAGTCTGACTTTGGGAGGTCATACAGCCGAGTCACTTCTGTGAATGAGAACCATTTATGTGTTCTTAGGTTTAATAAATTACCCAATTTAGTGATACCCCTGTCTGTCCATCTGATGCAATTTGGCTGCAGCAGCCCTGGCTGAAAGCCTGGGTTACCCTCAAAGGGGGTGTATTTAGAGATTTTCCATGGGAGGTCAAAGATCTTTCTTACTTCCCGCCCAGGCTATGAGGGTGTCTCTGTAGATACAATTATATTTCAGGCGTAAGGGTAATACTGCCCAATTGGAATGCAAAATACCCATTAGATCCAGTAGTTCGGCTATATGTCTCTCCAGAATGGTACTGTAAAACTCTTCTGTACCCCTTATCCAGTCCCTGACATGTCTGAATATGCACGCTAAATTGTATCTCCTTACATTTGACAGGCCCAGGGCCTCCCATCTCCTTTGGGAGTTGCAGTCTGCTGAGTTTAATGCGAGCTCGTTTGTTATTCCAGATAAATTTACTAAATGCTTTGTTTAATGCTGTTATGTCTGTATGCTTCCATAGCAGCGGTAACACTTGCATTGGGTATGGGAGTCTACCAAAACTGATCATTTTGATTAATGCAGCTCTTCCCGCTATTCCCAAGGGAATATTGTCCCAGCTCTGTAATTGTGCAATGACTGATCTGACCAGTGGTGAAATATTATGCAAATAGAGGGAACTAGAGTCCCTTCCTATGTCAATTCCCAAATATCTCACCTTTTCTATTGCTATTTTTAGTCCTAATCCCTCGAATTCCCTCGAGTCAGCGAATTTGGATAAAGGTAAGATCTCGCTCTTGTTGGTATTGATTTTGAACCCTGAATGCTGTCCCACTTCCTTTATAATGTTTAAGGCTCTAGGTAAATCCGTACTTGGTTGTGCCGTGAATAAAAGTAGATCATCCGCAAATAAAGTTTGCACCAACTTCATCTGGCCTATTTGAATACCCCCAATTTACTTATGCAGCAGCCTCGCCAATGGCTCTAGAGCAGGGGTGCCCAATAGGTCGATCGCGATCTACCGGTAGATCGCGACCGCCTATTTGGTAGATCGCGGCCACTTGGCCGCATCCCGTCACATTTTGCGGCTGGCAGCTGTCCCATCGATTTCTGCTGCCAGCCGCTGGCCAATAGGAAGCAGGGAAGGAGAGAGGAGGCGCGGCTGAAGAGGCCATGACGCGACGTCATGGCTGGGGGCGGCGCCGGGCACGCACGCACGCACGCATGCCTTGCCTTCCTGATTCAATCGTGCTGCCCGCCGGAGCGCTCCGAGTGCGAGAGGGGAGACCAGACATCGCCGCTGGAGGGAGGTAAGTGATTGAGCACCCATCCCCACCCACCTATGCTACAGGGACCCATCCCCACCCACCTATGCTACAGGGACCCATCCCCACCCACCTATGCTACAGGGACCCATCCCCACCCACCTATGCTACAGGGACCCATCCCCACCCACCTATGCTACAGGGACCCATCCCCACCCACCTATGCTACAGGGACCCATCCCCACCCACCTATGCTACAGGGACCCATCCCCACCCACCTATGCTACAGGCACCCATCCCCACCCACCTATGCTACAGGGACCCATCCCCACCCACCTATGCTACAGGGACCCATCCCCACCCACCTATGCTACAGGGACCCATCCCCACCCACCTATGCTACAGGCACCCATCCCCACCCACCTATGCTACAGGGACCCATCCCCACCCACCTATGCTACAGGGACCCATCCCCACCCACCTATGCTAATGGCACCCATCCCCACCTACCTATGCTAATGGCACCCATCCCCACCTACCTATGCTAATGGCACCCATCCCCACCTACCTATGCTAATGGCACCCATCCCCACCTACCTATGCTAGAGGCACCCATCCCCACCTACCTATGCTAGAGGCACCCATCCCCACCTACCTATGCTAGAGGCACCCATCCCCACCTACCTTTGCTAGAGGCACCCATCCCCACCTACCTATGCTAGAGGCACCCATCCCCACCTACCTATGCTAAAGGGACCCATCCCCACCTACCTATGCTAAAGGGACCCATCCCCACCTACCTATGCTAAAGGGACCCATCCCCACCTACCTATGCTAAAGGGACCCATCCCGACCTACCTATGCTAAAGGGACCCATCCCCACCTACCTATGCTAAAGGGACCCATCCCCACCCACCTATGCTAAAGGGACCCATCCCCACCCACCTATGCTACAGGGACCCATCCCCACCCACCTATGCTACAGGGACCCATCCCCACCCACCTATGCTACAGGGACCCATCCCCACCCACCTATGCTACAGGGACCCATCCCCACCCACCTATGCTACAGGGACCCATCCCCACCCACCTATGCTACAGGGACCCACCCCACCCACCTATGCTACAGGGACCCATCCCCACCCACCTATGCTACAGGCACCCATCCCCACCCACCTATGCTACAGGGACCCATCCCCACCCACCTATGCTACAGGGACCCATCCCCACCCACCTATGCTACAGGGACCCATCCCCACCCACCTATGCTACAGGGACCCATCCCCACCCACCTATGCTACAGGCACCCATCCCCACCCACCTATGCTACAGGGACCCATCCCCACCCACCTATGCTACAGGGACCCATCCCCACCCACCTATGCTAATGGCACCCATCCCCACCTACCTATGCTAATGGCACCCATCCCCACCTACCTATGCTAATGGCACCCATCCCCACCTACCTATGCTAATGGCACCCATCCCCACCTACCTATGCTAGAGGCACCCATCCCCACCTACCTATGCTAGAGGCACCCATCCCCACCTACCTATGCTAGAGGCACCCATCCCCACCTACCTTTGCTAGAGGCACCCATCCCCACCTACCTATGCTAGAGGCACCCATCCCCACCTACCTATGCTAAAGGGACCCATCCCCACCTACCTATGCTAAAGGGACCCATCCCCACCTACCTATGCTAAAGGGACCCATCCCGACCTACCTATGCTAAAGGGACCCATCCCCACCTACCTATGCTAAAGGGACCCATCCCCACCTACCTATGCTAAAGGGACCCATCCCCACCCACCTATGCTACAGGGACCCATCCCCACCCACCTATGCTACAGGGACCCATCCCCACCCACCTATGCTACAGGGACCCATCCCCACCCACCTATGCTACAGGGACCCATCCCCACCCACCTATGCTACAGGGACCCATCCCCACCCACCTATGCTACAGGGACCCATCCCCACCCACCTATGCTACAGGCACCCATCCCCACCCACCTATGCTACAGGGACCCATCCCCACCCACCTATGCTACAGGCACCCATCCCCACCCACCTATGCTACAGGGACCCATCCCCACCCACCTATGCTACAGGGACCCATCCCCACCCACCTATGCTAATGGCACCCATCCCCACCTACCTATGCTAATGGCACCCATCCCCACCTACCTATGCTAATGGCACCCATCCCCACCTACCTATGCTAATGGCACCCATCCCCACCTACCTATGCTAGAGGCACCCATCCCCACCTACCTATGCTAGAGGCACCCATCCCCACCTACCTATGCTAGAGGCACCCATCCCCACCTACCTTTGCTAGAGGCACCCATCCCCACCTACCTATGCTAGAGGCACCCATCCCCACCTACCTATGCTAAAGGGACCCATCCCCACCTACCTATGCTAAAGGGACCCATCCCCACCTACCTATGCTAAAGGGACCCATCCCCACCTACCTATGCTAAAGGGACCCATCCCGACCTACCTATGCTAAAGGGACCCATCCCGACCTACCTATGCTAAAGGGACCCATCCCCACCTACCTATGCTAAAGGGACCCATCCCCACCCACCTATGCTAAAGGGACCCATCCCCACCCACCTATTCTACAGGGACCCATCCCCACCCACCTATGCTACAGGGACCCATCCCCACCCACCTATGCTACAGGGACCCATCCCCACCCACCTATGCTACAGGGACCCATCCCCACCCACCTATGCTACAGGGACCCATCCCCACCCACCTATGCTACAGGGACCCACCCCACCCACCTATGCTACAGGGACCCATCCCCACCCACCTATGCTACAGGCACCCATCCCCACCCACCTATGCTACAGGGACCCATCCCCACCCACCTATGCTACAGGGACCCATCCCCACCCACCTATGCTACAGGGACCCATCCCCACCCACCTATGCTACAGGGACCCATCCCCACCCACCTATGCTACAGGCACCCATCCCCACCCACCTATGCTACAGGGACCCATCCCCACCCACCTATGCTACAGGGACCCATCCCCACCCACCTATGCTAATGGCACCCATCCCCACCTACCTATGCTAATGGCACCCATCCCCACCTACCTATGCTAATGGCACCCATCCCCACCTACCTATGCTAATGGCACCCATCCCCACCTACCTATGCTAGAGGCACCCATCCCCACCTACCTATGCTAGAGGCACCCATCCCCACCTACCTATGCTAGAGGCACCCATCCCCACCTACCTTTGCTAGAGGCACCCATCCCCACCTACCTATGCTAGAGGCACCCATCCCCACCTACCTATGCTAAAGGGACCCATCCCCACCTACCTATGCTAAAGGGACCCATCCCCACCTACCTATGCTAAAGGGACCCATCCCGACCTACCTATGCTAAAGGGACCCATCCCCACCTACCTATGCTAAAGGGACCCATCCCCACCTACCTATGCTAAAGGGACCCATCCCCACCCACCTATGCTACAGGGACCCATCCCCACCCACCTATGCTACAGGGACCCATCCCCACCCACCTATGCTACAGGGACCCATCCCCACCCACCTATGCTACAGGGACCCATCCCCACCCACCTATGCTACAGGGACCCATCCCCACCCACCTATGCTACAGGGACCCATCCCCACCCACCTATGCTACAGGCACCCATCCCCACCCACCTATGCTACAGGGACCCATCCCCACCCACCTATGCTACAGGGACCCATCCCCACCCACCTATGCTAATGGCACCCATCCCCACCTACCTATGCTAATGGCACCCATCCCCACCTACCTATGCTAATGGCACCCATCCCCACCTACCTATGCTAATGGCACCCATCCCCACCTACCTATGCTAGAGGCACCCATCCCCACCTACCTATGCTAGAGGCACCCATTCCACCTACCTATGCTAGAGGCACCCATCCCCACCTACCTTTGCTAGAGGCACCCATCCCCACCTACCTATGCTAGAGGCACCCATCCCCACCTACCTATGCTAAAGGGACCCATCCCCACCTACCTATGCTAAAGGGACCCATCCCCACCTACCTATGCTAAAGGGACCCATCCCGACCTACCTATGCTAAAGGGACCCATCCCCACCTACCTATGCTAAAGGGACCCATCCCCACCTACCTATGCTAAAGGGACCCATCCCCACCTACCTATGCTAAAGGGACCCATCCCCACCTACCTATGCTAAAGGGACCCATCCCCACCTACCTATGCTAATGGGACCCATCCCCACCTACCTATGCTAAAGGCATCTGTGCCCAGTGAAGGGACCTGTACCCAGCTACCTTTGCTGAAGGGACCTATACTTTGCTACCTATACTGGAGGCACTTGTACCTGGGGGCTGTTCAACCGGGGGGGGGGGGGGGGGGGGATCTGTAACACTTTAAATTTTGGTAGATCTCCTGGACTTGGCAAATTTTAAAGTAGCTCGCGAGCCAAAAAAGTGTGGGCACCCCTGCTCTAGAGCAATATTAAACAGGAGAGGAGACAGAGGGCATCCCTGCCTCGTCCCCCTTTGTAGCTTTACCAAGTGGGAAAGAAAGCCAGAAGTATAAATGCGGGCCTTTGGTTCCCTATATAAGAGAGAAAACATATTTAGAAAAGCCCCCTGAAAGCCCATTTTCCTTAGTACTTTGGTAGTCCATGTCCAATTTACAGCGTCAAATGCCTTTTCGGCATGCATCGAAGGTTATTATGGCATTGGACTTACCATTTGCGAATAGGATTTCGTATGTTCCAGGGCTATCAAAACCTTTCTAATATTATTTACTGCCGCTCTCCCTTTTATGAAACCCACCTGTTCTTTGTCTATCAGTTTGGGCATTAAACAAGCAAGTCTATCAGCCATTATTTTGGTCATTATTTTAATGTCCTGATTGATCAGGGACACTGGCCTATAAGAGCCTGGTTCTTGTTGATCTTTCCCTTGTTTCAATAACAGCTTGATATATGCTTCCTTTCCTGAATCAAGTAGTTTCTCTCCTTTCAGCGTTCTATGAAATACTGCCATTAGTATCGGAGCCACTTCATTTTGTAGGATTTTGTAATATTCCCCTGGCAGACCATCCGGGCCCGGAGCCTTATGATTGGCCAGGGCCCGGATGGTTTGCTGGACCTCTTTCTCTGAAATAGGTGAATTTAGTTCATCTAGTTCCTCCTGGGACAGCTTGGGAAGTTTGATTTTCCCTAATTAGGTGTCCATCCCTGGCCTATCCTCCCCTGGCGGGGCAGCATACAGGTCTCTGTAAAAGTGTGTGAAGACTTGGTTTATGTCTTTGGGATGGTGTACTATTCTTCCATCTACAGTTCTGAGAGCATGGTTTGCAGTAGGCAAGAACTGCCCTTTAGCCATTAAAGCTAGTAGGCGGCCTGCTTTGCTCCCATGTTTATAGTATTTCAAGTCACGATAGGGCGTGAGAAGCGATTCCCTTTCTTTAAACCAATAGTCAGATTCAGCCTTTGCTTTTTGCCAGAGAATTTTAGTGTCATTAGTCGGGTTATTTCTATATTTTCTATATGCCTGCCTCATCTTTTCTACTGCTTCCATGTAGTGCTGATTCATGTTTCTTTTTGGTGGCTGTATATGCCATGATTCTTCCTCGCAGTATTGCATTAGATGTGTCCCAAAGGAGATGGGAGTCCCTATTGTGTTCTGCATTATCCCCTCTGAACTCGAGCCATCAGCCTTTTAACAGAGCATGGAAATCCTCATCCCCATAAAGGTGGGATGGCAATCTCCATATTATGTCATTTCCTCTGAATTTTCTCATGCAGCTCCACAGACACCGGCGCATGATCCGAGATAACTATATCTGCAATTTCCGCCGCGACTAATCGATTGGTCATCTGTTCGTTTGCAAAAATGAAATCTAGACGCGATAGAGATCCATGTGTTGCTGAGTAGAATGAAAATTCCCGGTCGTATGGGTGAAGGTAGCACCAGGTGTCTATCAGCTGCAGAGTTGTACAGAAGCATGTCAAGTTTGTACTTTTGGCTCTGTCTTGCCGGGAAGTATTCCCTGGACCACCCGATCGATCTTCACCTGGCTGCATGACATCATTCCAGTCCCCTCCCACTACTAGTGGTTGTGTGGAGTATTTTTTGCCACTGGAGATTTTCTAAGAAATTATTATCTGTGTTTGGCCCATATGCATTATGCAATATCAGCGATTCTCCTGCAAGATGTATGCGAACGCCCAGCCATCTGCCAGCTTCGTCACACTGGAGTAGTTCTGCTTTTGCCCGTAGCGATTTACTGATTAGTGTGATAACTCCCGCCTTTCTGTCTACTGCTGGTGAGCCAAAACATGATGCCACCCAACCTTTCTGCAAACATTTAAATTCCTCTGCTCTCCGCTGTCTCCTGTAACATGGCAATATCCGACTTTAATTTTTTTAAATGGCGTAAGACCCGGGATCGCTCATTTGGTGATTGTAAGCCTTTTACGTTCCATGTTACAATTTTAAAAGTCATGTTACTCCTTTTGCTTGGTTTAGTGGCAGATGGCTGAGCCCTTTGATGGCACATGAAACTTGTTCTAACATACAGATAGATATGTGTATAGAGATAAATATCACAACAAATAATTGTAGGCTATACAACTCCCGATCAGAGTGTGGTCCCTCCCCCCCCATCCCTTGGCTAGGCCATGTAATGGGCAGGATCAAACTATCCAAAATCGTAAGGATGATCCATAATAGCCCCATGGTCCAGTCTCTTACCCACTCGGACTTCACTTCTTCCCCACATGAATCAGATTCCACCTCCATCTATCTCCAAGCGAAAATCTCCATTTGGCCTATGCACGTCCATGTTATTAACGTTCTTAAAAATAAGGCAGCAGGGATCCTTCCAATGTATGAAAGTTCCATTTTGGAATGGTCATTCGTGACTGTTTCACCTCACCTCAGAAGTCTGGGTCTCGTGGACTAGCTGGGGGGGCTTTCCCGTCGTTGAGGGCTACCATCAATGCCCGATCGTTGGAGAAATCTCTCAGCGTCCTCCGTGCGTTTGTAGATAAAAATGTCTCCATTTTTGCAAGTTATGCGCAGCGTGGCCGGGTATAGGAGAGCAAATCTGATGTTTTTCGTCACCAGCTCTAAGCACACGTGGTTGAAGGCTTGGCGTCTTTTCGTAACCGCCAGTGAGTAGTCGTTGAACAGCATTATTCCCTGTTCTTCATGCATCAGTGCTTCTTTGCGGGCTTTAAACGCCATGAGCAGCTTCTGTTTGTCTTTATAGTCTAAATAGCGCACCATAACCATGCGCGGTGGCCGTTTGTCCCCCTCTTTCCGTGCGGGGCCTACTCGATGCGCTCTTTCCGCTTTACATGGGCCCACTACACGTAGATTGTTACGGCGCGATCTGTTTTCGAGATCTTCCAGTCGGTCATAGAATGCTGCGTCATGTCTGCGTGTTTCATCTAGCTGCCTATTCGTATCTTCTAGATCAGCTTCTGCCCGCTGTATACGTTTTTCAGCCTCTTTCAATCTGCTGCTGCGCTCCTGTAGTTGCTTATTTATATACCCCATAGATTTTCTTACTGCCCCCTCCACTATAGCTTGTAAATCTGGCGCGATCTGTTTGGCAACCTCTCTGGCCAGGGCTGTAAGGTCTGTGCCCCTCATATCTCTGAAGCTCTCCTCTTCCACACTGTCCGTCTCCCATGTGCGGTGTGACGGATTGCGGAGAAAACGCCGCGCCTTCTGACAGTGAGGTGGCGGTGTCCGCGCACAAAGTGGCGGTTTCCCCCGCAGCAGCATGCGTCTAGTTTGGCTGGACCCAGTGGTGCACACAGATGGAGAGCTACACGCGCGCGCCGCAAGACAGGCTCTTTCTACCAATAGGAGAAGGGTCAGCTGATCGAGGTGGTCAGCTGATCCCAGCTCAGTTGTTGATTGGTTGATGGGAGCTGGGTGGCGCTGGAGAGCGCTTCAATATATATATATATATATATATATATATATATATATATATATATATATATATATATATATATATCTTGCTGTTCAGTTGCTGGTTGTCTGGCGTTGCGAATGCCTATGTGTTAGCACTCAGACCTAGTCAGATCTTTCAGTGTGGTGGAACCAGGTGGACCTGGGAATCCACACTTACCCAGTTTACTGTGTATTATCTGTGTTATTCATTAGACCAGTTCCAGGGTGTAGAGACCAGGGACCTCACACCCCAGACTAGGAATACTGTGTATCATCTGTGTTATTCATTAGACCAGTTCCAGGGTGTAGAGGCCACGGACCTCACACACCAGACTAGGAATACTGTGTACCATCTGTGTTATTCCTTAGACCAGTTCCAGGGTGTAGAGACCAAGGACCTCACACCCCAGACTAGGGAACTTGTGTTATCATTCTGTTATACATCAGACTAGTTCCAGGGTATAGAGGCCACGGACCTCACACCCAGACTAGGGAACTTGTGTTATCATTCTGTTGTACATCAGACTAGTTCCAGGGTGTAGAGACCACGGACCTCACACCCAGACTAGGCATTGTTTGATATCTGTTATGACGTATTGCTTTCCTGACCACTCCTCTGATCTCTGATTCGGTACCTTGCACTTCTGATATTCCGTTGCCAAACCCTGCTTGCCTTGGATACCTTGGAAGCTTCCTGTTTTTGTACTTTATCTGTCAGTGTGTTGCCGACCCGGCCTGCCCAACCTTTCTGGCTGTCACCCACTCCTTGGGTGCTCAGCCCTCCTGCAGGGGCCCTCTGCCTTCCAGAGGGGGCACTGCTGCAAAACCAGTCAGGGTCTCCTTCTCCTGGAGTCCTTGACTGTAGTACAGTCTGTCTCTACTTATTGGACCTTCCGTCCAAACCGTTTATTGGCAGTGACTTCAAGATAGATGGCTTTGATTCGGCACATCCATATTGTGGATACTCAGGTGGTGGTGAGATGGAGGTGGGGGGGTGCCGGGCACCAGATGGGGCTTGCGACGGCCGTTTCGCGTCTTACTAGACGCTTGGTCACGCTGCGCTCCAATATTAAGTATTGGGTATTGGAGCGCAGCGTGACCAAGCGTCTAGTAAGACGCGAAATGGCCGTCGCAAGCCCCATCTGGTGCCCGGCACCCCCCCACCTACATCTCACCACCACCTGAGTATCCACAATATGGATGTGCCGAATCAAAGCCATCTATCTTGAAGTCACTGCCAATAAACGGTTTGGACGGAAGGTGCCCGGAATTCCGCTTCTTTGTTCTTCTGGCTTATGGTATGCATGATCTTTCTTCACATTGTCCGTTGTGCACACGTCCCAGCAGCAAGGATCCAGGAAGACGTCGGTGACTTGGTGAGAACGGTTTAGCCTCTACTACACTCACACTGTTTCAACACAGGCCAGCATAAGGAGTGCCACTCGGAACTTCTCCTGCCTAGCTCATCTACTTATTGGACCACCTGCTACCCCGGTGGTCCAATTCTCACTGTTACATCAAACACTTACACGCTTCAGGTGTCTAGAGGTTAGCAATATATCTGTATTATCAGTGATTCTGCAGATCATCAACAATCAGGTATATATCTGTATTCTTGGTGATACTGCAGATCACCAATAATCAGATTCTCTCTGCGTGCTGACACCAATCGTTACATGCGGGTTGGTGATGACTCTTCTTGCCGCTGGGAGGCTGAGCGGGACTACCCGCCGCCATCTTGGCTGCTCTGGGAGGCTTCGGTGTGTCTTGCTCCCTGCCCAGGTGAGGTAGCGGTCCATCCGATGTCCCCCTGGCTTAAAGATGCTTTCCGGTGCTTGGTCAGTGGCTTCGCCGGGCTTATTTAGTGCTGCAATGTGTGGTTTTGGACGGCTGGCCGGGGGCGCCTGTTCACCACCGTCCGTTCATGTAGGCGCCGGAACCAGAAGTCCCTCCTAAGCATTTTTAAACTTTTTAGCAATTTGATTTTATCCTGTTGGCACCTCTGTTCGTTTCTACATAGCAATTACTATCCACCCTTGGTGGAGGGGGATACCCCTTTTTCTCCTATCTACAGAGAGCGACTTCTTAATCCTGAGTGAGGACAGGACAATGTCCTCACCTGCCTATACAGTGGTCGCCTGGAGGTAAACCTGGTTTGTGAGTATAAACTTATACTCTTATTTACAATTCCAAATTTTGTCTATACATACTACACTACATTGGGCTCTCGGTTTCTCTTTTCTACATATGTGCAGAGGAACAAGTACAACGTTCTGCAATGGCCACCTCAGTCCCCAAACCTGAATATAATCTGTGGTGTGAGTTAAAGAGAGTTGTCCACGCTCAGAAGCCATCAAACCTGAATGAACTAGAGATGTTTTGTAAAGAGTTTTTGGTCAAAATACCTTCAACCAGAATCCAGACTCTCATTGGAACCTACAGGAAGCGTTTAGAGGCTGTAATTTCTGCAAAAAGAGGATCTACTAAATATTGATTTAATTTCTTTTTTGTGGTGCCCAAATTTATGCACGTGCCTAATTTTGTTTAAACAATTATTGAACACTTTCTGTAAATGCAATAACCTTCATTTCCCTTCTCAAATATCACTGTGTGTCTCCTATATGGTATATTTAACGGACATTTTTTATCGTAACAACAAACGATTTATACAGAAAAAATCATGACGATTAACAAGGTTGCCCAAACTTTTGCATCCCACTGTATATGGATAAACGTGTTAATTTTGACAATCTTGTATTTGGGACAAACTTTAGACATGTTTTACTTACTCACCCCTGTGATTTCCTTGTGAAACTTTGCCTCTAGGCCAGATATGTTTTTGAAAGTGTTTACATAGAAACCAATTCGCCTGGTTATTGATAAACCACCACATGAAAAAAGAAAAAAGAAAAACAAAATCATTATTATTGCATATTTTAAGACAGTTACAGTACATATTTTATGCACTCCTTCTGCAACAAAGGGAGTGGCAGTATAGGGGGAAATGGCACTGTTGTAGGAAAAACTCCTTTATAGAACCAGACAAACAGAATATCATTGTACCATTTACCTGTTATTATGTACTGACAGAAGTCCAGCACAAATAACTATATAATTTGGCAGACTTTGTTTGGACAAAGAGTCTATTATATTACTTCATGTTTTGCACAATGGGTAAAAAAATAAATAGATTTAGAAATGCTTAATTTTCTATTGTAAATATTTAACTCCCAATCTGTAAGCTCAGTTGGGCATGGTCCTCTTCTACTGTATCATAGTTTGTATTAATGTATAAGTGAATATGAAGCAGTAAAAAAAATAAAAAAAAACAGGTACTCCCCTAAGGAGAGGGAAGGCTCTAAAAAGCCTTCCCTTTCCTCTTCTGGTTCCCTTGTTCCAGTGCAGGATCCCTGTTCAAATTTCCCGCCACGGAAGCCTTTGGAAGCACGAGTGCTCCCGAAGACAGGTGGCTCCATACCGCGCATGCAGAGCATGTTCATGCATGTGCAGTATGGAGCTGCCTATCTTCAGGAGAACTCAGGATCCTGAAGACTTCCGAAGCGGCAGAGAACAGTCTCCAACTTATTGGTTGGAGACTGCTAACGGGGAAGTCAGCGGTGGAATGCAAAGACCGTAGGAGCAATAGGAAGGAACTATAGGACCCAGAGCCTTCCCACTCCTTAGGTAAGTATCTGGGTTATTCTTTTTTTTTTTTTTAATAATGCTTCAGACTCCTTTTAAAGGGAAGGTTCAGGGTGGATACAAAAAAAATAAAAATGTGAATCCACTTACCTGGGGCTTCCTGCAGCCTGTGGCAGGAAGGACGTGCCCTCAGCGCCTCTCCGTAGGCTCCCGGTCTCCTCCGGTGGCCGACCCGACCTGGCCGGCTGCCAGGTCGGGTCTCTTCTGCGCTCCAAAATGTGCCACACGGGGGCGCGCTGACGTCATCTGACGTCCTCCGGGCTGTACTGCGCAGGCACAGAAGTTCTGCGCCTGCGCAGTACAGCCCGGAGGACGTCACTACCGTGCCTGCGCAGTACAGCCCGGAGGACGTCAGATGACGTCAGCGCGCCCCCGTGAGGCGCATTTTGGAGCGCAGAAGAGACCCGACCTGGCAGCCGGCCTGGCCAGGTCGGGTCGGCCACCGGGAGCCTGCGGAGCGGCGCCGAGGACACGTCCTGCCTGCCACGGGCTGGAGGAAGCCCCAGGTAAGTGGATTCGCATTTTTATTTTTTTTGTATCCACCCTGAACCTTCCCTTTAAAGGGACCCTGAGCAGTGCATAGAATAAAAAAACTCACTTACCTGGGGCTTCCTCCAGCCCACCATAGGGCGCGAGGTCCCCTGGCGTCGTCCTGGCTCTTTTCCGTGTGCCTCCGGCGGCTCCTGTTACCGGCGACACCCGGGCCGGGAGGCGGGCTGGCTCCTCCTGGATCTTGACGCATTGTGTCATCACGGCGGCCGGCATGACAGTCCTGCGCATGCGCGGTTTAGAATTAGAAATGTTTTATTCTATGCACTGCTCAGGGTCCCTTTAAGTCTTCTCCTAGGTTATATTTTGACATCTTATCAATAAAATGCATTGTAAGCCACCAACAAGCAAGAAAATACTCCTACTTTTTGGTACTTTTTCAATTGCATAGTTTGGAAGAAAACAAAACATTCATCCATCTAGTCCATCCAGAAAATAAATAAATAAGCATCAGGTATCTTTCTCTCCTGAACCCTTACATATTCCAGTTGATCCTAACTGCCTGCACATTTCCCACTCTCATGTGTGCCTGCAGGATTTCTGAAGAGCGGCCCCCACCCTCTGGAACTCCCTTCCGCCGCTTATCAGACTTGCTCCCTCCTTCAACACATTTAAGCAAGCCCTCAAAACCCACCTCTGGCCAAGATGGCATATCCACCCCTACCACACAGTAATGCTCTACGGAATACTTATTCTACAGCCCTACCTAGTCTCAATTTCCCCTCCACTTAGATTGTAAGCTTTTCGTAGAGTCCTGCCTTCCCTAGTGTATTCTACATGATCTTGTCTTCCTTTCCAATGACTGTCTCATGCTTGTATTACTGGGCCTACCTAACCAGCTCAAAATTGCATGATCATGAATTTTGTACCGTTTTCTTGTATAACTTTGTTGTATAACCTTGTTACGTTACATCTGTCATCCTTAGTATCATTGCATGTATATATTGTCCAGCACTGCATAATGTGTTAGAGCTTCATAAATACAATATACAAAAATAATAATATTCTAGGGCAGGGGTAGGGAACCTTTTTGGCTGAGAGAGCCATAAACACAACATATTTTAAAATAAAATTCAGTGAGAGCAGTACAATATGTCACCTGTAAATGCACATAAGAGACAGCTTTTCACCAGGTAATGCATGAAATGACAGACAGCCTTTCACCAGTAAATGCACATAAGAGACAGCTTTTCACCAGGTAATGCACAAAATTACAGACAGCGGTTCCCCAGTAAATGCACATAAGAAACAGCTGTTCACCAGCAAATGCACAAAATGACAGACAGCCTTTCCCCAGTAAATGCACAGAAGAGACAGCTTTTCAGCAGGTAATGCACATAATGACAGACAGCCTTTCCCCAGTAAATGCACATAATGAGAGACAACTTTTCACCAGTAAATGAACGAAATGACAGACAGCCTTTCCCCAGTAAATGCACATAAGAGACAGCTTTTCACCAGTAAATGCACAAAATGACAGACAGCCTTTCACCAGTAAATGCACATAAGAGACAGCCTTTCACCAGTAAATGCACATAAGAGACAGCCTTTCCCCAGTAAATGCACATAAGAGACAGCCTTTCCCCAGTAAATGCACATAAGAGACAGCTTTTCACCAGGTAATGCACATAATGACAGACAGCGGTTCCCCAGTAAATGCACATAAGAGACAGCTTTTTACCAGGAAATGCACGAAAGACAGCGTTTCACATTTACCAGGCCAGGCAGCTTCCAGTCAGCTTCACCGTGGAGTTACACAGCGCGGGCTCGGCTGACGTAACTGGCCGCAACACTCTCAGGCCTCCAGTCCCTGCACGTCGTGTCACCATGGGGGCTGAGCTACAGTACACTGGAAGAGGCGGCGCTCAGCGTGCAATGTGTGGGGAGGCGGAATGCGGTGCCGATGAAGGAGGCACGCATGCAAATGTAAAGGCTGGGCACGGAGGCGGCGCGCTGACTAAAAGTAAACATAGGCTCTCTGGCCGCTCCGTCACACATACTTTAGCGAGCCACATGCGGAGGTGAAAAGAGCCATATGTGGCTAGCTAGCCATAGGTTCCCGATCCCTGTTCTAGGAGTAGGGAAAAAAAATAAAATAAAAAAACAAAAAAAAAGGATGAGCCAATTTATTTTCTCCTTTAACGAGAAAAAATTCCTTCCTGACTCCATGTGGCAGTCAGATAAAATCCTTGCATCAAACTCAATAATTATAGCCAGGGATGTCCATCGACGCAAGGAAAGCATCCAAACCTCTTTTAAATGTAGATATAGAATTTGTCTTAACTACTGCCGTTCAGGAAGATGGTGCCTTAAAGGGAACCTAAACTGAGAGGGATATGGATGATTCCTTTTAAACAATACTAGTTGCCTGGCAGTCCTGCTGATCTCTTTGGCTCAGTAGTAGCTGAATTACACACCTGAAACAAGCATACAGCTAATCCAGTCTGGCTTCAGTCAGAGCACCTGATCTGCATGCTCGTTGAGGGGCTGTGGCTGAAAGTATTAGAGACACAGAATCAGCAGGAGAGTCAGGCAACTGGTATTATTTTAAAAGGAAAAATGCATATCCTTCTCCAGTTTAGGTTCCCTTTAACTGGCAGCTATGACCACATGATTCTGTCTTTTTCTTGTTTTTCTTCCCTTTTCCCTACCAATTCCCCTTGTTCCACCACCTGAAGGCATGCAGTGTCGTCCGGTGTAGCCAGGGACGCTAGTGCGGGTCGTGGGGTGATCAGGACCTGGAGGTTTTTCCACCTTGCCGCTGACTGGGTCTGACTGGGTCTGTTGTCTGTGCAGATACAGGCCTTGTGGAGTCCACCACTGCTACCCAGGAGATCAGGGCTCCACTGAGGTAGGTAGACACTGCACTGATTAGGAAACCTTTGGCCGCGCTGGATACCAGCTCCATACATCCATTCATTGGCTGCTGCTTCTCCACCACAGCGTGGTCACCTCTGGTTCAGCCCCTCCATGATGCCAACCACTAAACCGGAAGTAAGGGCCGCCGCAGCCAGAGACTTCTGTGAAAGCCAGATTATCTTGACAATCCCTGCCGAATGCTGCCCAGGAGTCAGGACCCACCACAGAAATGAACACTACTGCACCTTTTGAACTGTAACGCCTTTTCCAGCACCGCCAGATGTCAACAATCAGCAATACAGAACTGGTTGTGTATTTATTATTATGCCCTTGTGACAGTTTTTATATGGGTAGAACTAAGGGCTGGTTCACACTAGTGGCGTTTTCTGATCACTGGCAATTATTATACAGTGTAATCCTACAAGGGCGATCCCACTGCAGAGTTGTAATTTTTATTAAATCGCAATAGTTCTGCATGTAGCATTTTCTGAGCAATTTGGCTTAAAAGAATGGAAATAGGTTACTTTGCAAAACCAATTGTGTTTTGCGGTTTGCAGTGTGAACCAGGCCTCAGAGACATGTAAGGGGTGGCAATTATGACAGATTAGTCTTACAGAAGGAGATACAATAGATATATGATTTGTGGGCCACAACAGCTTGTGGACTTAAAGAGACTCAGAGATGACTAAAGGGGCCATTTTTTTCTTACCCAGGGCTTCCTCCAGCCCCATAAGCACTGATGCATCCTTCACCATCCTCCCGCGTGCCTCGGTTAAGACGCAATCTTCTCCAGTTTCACCAGACTTCTGATGATGCCGGAAGTCCGGTGAAACTAGTAATGGACTGTGTGCTCTTGGAAACGCCGTCCCACCATGCTGATCCCACGGGCTCCCCACAGGTTCCCCTGCAACTCCACTACAGACTGGTCACAGCTGCCGTCAACACACATACAGACATACAGTCCGAGTCATATGGCTCCACTCAGCCACGAGTAAGTTCCCGTACATCCAGCCACACTGTGTTTGTCTGGATACAATCGCACTGCATTTATTACACCTGCAGCAGTACCTGGACTGCGCTGAGTGATGGGATTGTCTCTGATCGAACCTGACTTATGGCTTTGAATCCATCCCTGTCCACTTCATAACAGCACGCGATTGCATGGTAGAACTTCAGACTGGTGAGAGATCACTAATATGCTATTGCCATCTGCTTCAATGACTGCATTTATGCTCTCGCTTGCTTATTGCTGACCCTGCTTCCGCAAAATTGGTGAAGTGTATGGACTTAAGCATATGCACATTGGATTTTAGTCCGAGGAGACCATACATCACTTGTGGCTTGTTTTTGCTTCGCTTGCTGGAATTATGCCGTGAACTTTATTTCTCCCGCTTTGCCCATTAACAAGTCAGGAGTTTATGACATTAGTGCTAATTAGCAGTAATATATCTGGATCGATTAGCCGGCTGTGTGGTTGTGTTGTGGGTGATTGCATGGTGGGATGGCCATTCCTTTGTGTTTTAAAACAACAACAAAAAAATGATATGTTGTGATAAACCATTTATGAATAACATTTTGTAGATTACTTTTTGAAAAACAATTGTTGGTTAGTGCTTATTGGGATTACCTGTAGCCTCCTCACCTCTCCATTTTTGTGCAGTATTCGGCTGAGTGACGTTAGCGGGGGCCTTTTGCGCATGTACGGACCTTCTGCGCAAGCGTAGAAGACCCCGGAAGACGTCACTCAGTCAGACTGAGCCAAGAACTGTGGAGGTGACTGTGGCTGAATGGAGGATTGCGTGAGGACTGCGGGAGGACGGCGAGGGGCGCATCCATGCTTATGAAGCTGGAGGAAGCCCTAGGTAAGTAAAAAAAAAAGGCCCCTTTGTCATCTCTGAGTCTCTTTAACAAAGAGAAACGTTTTTGGCTTGCCTGCATTGTCAGCATGGGTTATTGAACGTTGAGGCAACACATATAACTCTGGGCCACATTGTTATTTTCCATATCACATATCATGGCTTGCATGCCTTGTAACATCATACTACTCATATAATAGCTTAGTGAGGGACAGGTTATGAAGTAATTATCATTTACTGTATCGTGAGTTTACCATAAGGCCCTATATGGTTTTTGTTGTCATTGCTTTTTAGATATTCTTTTAAGTAGAAGACAATCTTCCACATCCCGGTAACATACAATGGCATAATTTCAATATTTCCAAACCCGAAGTACAAATTAATAAACTAATTCCATTCCTAAAGCCTAGTCTTTTTACAGATTTTTTTTTTATTTTTCAGATTTCATGACAATATATTTTCATACAGGATATGATGTTACCATTATTACGTCACTGGAAGTACAGACTGCAGAATTGATGGAGCTTGCTAGGGCTTACGTTACTGTAACATATGCGGCTGCCGGCACTCAGGGTGTCTCCGCAGCTGTTTCGGTTCCCTATTCAGAGTCTTTTTCCGTTCCCCCGGCATCTAGAACGCCGAGGACGGAATTGTCATTTGCACATAAGGTTTCTGTATCGCGCGGCCGCGTCAGTAGACAGGACCTTTATGCTGGGAGGAGGCGCGTCAGCTGACCTGCTGGTCGGCTGACGTCAAAGCGGACGTTCGCCGCTCAGGATTGGCTGATTGGAGTGGGCTCGGCTTGGAGGTGTCCTCTGCTTCTTAAGTCTTCTCTACTTACTCGCAACTCATCTGCGGTTGCGAATACTATGTGCTAGCGCTCAGACCTTAGACTAGTATCCGGTGTGCTTTGATCTGGGAGGAAACCAGGGATTTCACACAGGACTAGGAGATTGTTACTGTATATTATTGATATTCTGTGTAAGACTCTGGCTAACCCCTGACTCTGCTATTTGCTATTCGTCTCTGTACTTCTGCCCATCTGATCTAGTTGCCGAATCCCTGCCTGATTACCTACTACTCTTTTGCCTTCTGACTCTGTACTGTATCTGCCTCTTAGTTGCCGAACCTAGCCTGTCTGACGCTCCGACTCACCAGTGGGCCCTCGCCACTGGTGAGGTATTCTATTAGTGCCCACCAGCTCCTCTGGTGAGGCTCAGCTAAACTAATCAGTTACTGTATTCTATTAGTGCCCATCAGCTCCTCTGGTGAGGCTCAGCTAAACTAATCAGTTACTGTATTCTATTAGTGCCCACCAGCTCCTCTGGTGAGGATCAGCTGAACTAATCAGTTACTGTATTCTATTAGTGCCCATCAGCTCCTCTGGTGAGGCTCAGCTAAACTAATCAGTTACTGTATTCTATTAGTGCCCATCAGCTCCTCTGGTGAGGCTCAGCTAAACTAATCAGCTACTGTATTCTATTAGTGCCCACCAGCTCCTCTGGTGAGGTTCAGCTAAACTATCAGTTACTGTATTCTATTAGTGCCCATCAGCTCCTCTGGTGAGGCTCAACTAAACTATCAGTTACTGTATTCTATTAGTGCCCATCAGCTCCTCTGGTGAGGCTCAGCTAAACTAATCAGTTACTGTATTCTATTGGTGCCCATCAGCTCCTCTGGTGAGGTTCAGCTAAACTAATCAGTTACTGTATTCTATTGGTGCCCACCAGCTCCTCTGGTAAGGTTCAGCTAAACTAATCAGTTGCTGTGTTCTGTTGGTGCCCATCAGCTCCTCTGGTGAGGTCTTGCAAACTTGTCGTTACTGTGTTCTAATAAGTACCCACCAGCTCCTCTGGTGAGGTCTTGCAAACTTATCGTTACTGTGTTCTAATAAGTACCCACCAGCTCCTCTGGTGAAGTCTTGCTAAACTTATTGTTACTGTGTTCTTATAGTGCCTACCAGCTCCTCTGGTAAGGCCCAGTCTATTGTTGCACCAAGCACTACACATACCTTGTATTTTGCCAGCTATACGTGTATTATTGGTGATACTGCAGATCACCACATAATCAGGTATAGCGTCTGTGATTCTGCAGATCACACTTAATCAGACGTCTGTGTTGCTACACCGATCGTTACAGTTACCTTTTATTTGACATTTGCACTGCTGATTTATTTCTGTTTTAAAATCGCAATATTTTTTTACCTTGTTATTCTCATGGAATTTACAAGAAACAGATAGACTCTTTAGTATTTAATTGTAATAGATAATTTAGCCTCTACAAATTCCTACTGTTTTAATTATTAAAATAGAGGGAATATTGTGTTTTTAATTAACCACTTGTTATTCTTATTTATGTTATTTTTTTTTCCAGCTATGCTATTTTTCCCCTGTTGATATATTTTTAAAGTTATTACACATATTTTCAGGTTTAACCCAAGATTCAAACCTAATCTTTTAAAAGGATGGGTATTGGGGATAATCGTTTATTAGGGTCTCAAAATCTAACTCAATCTAAATCAATTTGTACTGCGGTAACAATATATACTGGAGACTTTTAAAATCATTTCTCAGGACTGGCTGCTTTAGTGTTTGAGGTATGATTGCATGGTATTGGGCATGACAGTGTGGAAGAGTGAAAGCAATATGAATGTGATATGGCACTGTGAAAATGAAAGTTATATTAAACATTAGGAGAAGGAAAAATAAATACTTTTTGGTGATAGTGAAAACGTTTTTGCTTAAAGGGACACTTAAGACAAAAAAAAAAAAAGAGTTTTACTCACCTGGGGCTTCGACCAGCCCCCTGCAGCTGTCCCGTGCCCACGCAGTAGGTAGGCCTAGACTGAAGTATGGAATCCGATTAAAAGCCTGGACAAGATTGCTCTCATTGCAGGAAGGCTGCATGGATTGTGGGTCATTCTTTTGTTTTCTGGGCTCAAAGAAGGGCCAGTAACAGGGTACATGGGGAACATAGTTACATAGTTATTTGGGTTGAAAAGAGACATACTTCCATTGAGTTCAACCAGAAAATAAAGTACAACACTAGCCAGCACCCTTATATATTACTGTTGATCCAGAGGAATGCGAAAACTCTTACAATGCATGGTCCAATTAGCCCCAAAAAGGAAAAAAAAATCCTTTCTGACTCCAGAAGGCAATCAGATAAAATCCCTGGATCAACACGACCGTAAATGACCTAGTAATTATAGCTATGGATGTCTTTCAGCGCAAAGAAAACATCTAAGCCCCCTTAAAAGGGACACTTAAGTCAAACAAGAAAAATGAGTTTTACTCACCTAGGACTTCCAATAGCCCCCTGCAGCTGTCCGGTGCCCTCGTCGTCTCCCTCCGATCCTCCTGGCCCCGCCGGCAGCCACTTCCTGTTTCGGTGACAGGAGCTGACAGGCTGGGGATGCGAGTGATTCTTCGCGTTCCTGGCCACAATAGCGCCATCTATGCTAGCATATATCATATACCATATAGCAGCATAGAGGGTGCTAATGTGTCTGGGAACACGAAGACTCACTCGCGTCCCCAGCCTGTCAGCTCCTGTCACCGAAACAGGAAGTGGCTCCCGGCGGGGCCAGGAGGATCGAAGGGAGACGGCTAGGGCACCGGACAGCTGCAGGGGGCTATTGGAAGCTCTAGGTGAGTAAAACTCATTTTTTTTGTTTGACTTAAGTGTCCCTTTAAGCGCAGATATACAATTTGCCATTACTCTTCCTGTGGCAATACATTCCACATTTTAAACAGTGGTGCTCATCACGATCTCGTGATCATGAGTAACTCGTGATCACGAGCTGTTTATTTGCAATCACGAGTTCGTAATCGGCATTAGTGATCGGCTCTTGATCACGAATGCTCTCGTGATCACACTCGTTACCTGACTCGTGATCACGAGTCGGTATTCGTGATTAAATACCCAGCAACTTTAGAGGTTAATAGCAAAGTCCCCTTGCATGCTAGAAACACCAATTTTGCAGGATGTGTTAAGAAGAACAGTGGGAACAAGAGGAAAAACTATTTTAAAATTTTAAAGAAAAAAAGTATACATTTACATGTAGTAAATGACAGTTAATGTAGCAAATCTAACGGTAGGAGAAATGAGTGTGGGGGTGCAAAGTACTCATTTCCACAAAGGGTTGAATAAAATAAAAACACAAAAACAAAAAAAGTCCTTTATTAATCTTAATAACCAGAAATACTTACCTGTACCTTTATTTAAAAAAATGTTCCCACGCCAGTATCCTCAGAAAAGGTCCCACGCCAATATCTTTTATCTTGCGATATCTTTAAGTTGATTGAAGATCTCCGCCAGCCACCGCCACACACGCCGCCCTTCTCTCAGCTATATGAAGTATAGCTGAGAGTGCGTACTATGCGGACACTTTGTCGTCAGCTCCTGCTGTCCTCCCTGCCTCCCACACCTGTCACCCACACCCATGATGGCACCCAGCCAGCATGGGTGAGGGTCATAGGTTTGGGCAGGTGGAGAGGACAGCAGGAGCTGGCGGCAAACCATCCGCATAGGACACGCTCTCATCTATGCTCAGTATAGCTGGGAGCAAACCGTCTTTAAATTTCTCTCCAAGGCTCCCCATTGGTTCCTTAACAGACCAATAGGGAGCCTCCTGATCCCCATTGGTCTGTTAAGGAACCAATGGTGAGCCTTGGAAGTAAATTTAAAGCAGTTATCAGGCTAAAATACCCTAAATGAACTTTACTAACCTGGGGCTTTCTCCAGCCCCTAGCAGCCGACCTCGCCGACGGCTCCACTCCCCACCGCTGTCCCAGTCTCCGTGCCCAGTATTCAGGCCGACCGCAGGGTTGGGTACAGCGGCTGCGCAAAGTGTCGCAGTCAATCATGGCCACGTGGGCCGCGGCGATCAGTAGTTCTGCTTCGCCGCGGCCCACGTGGCCATTATTGACTGCGGCACTTTGCACCCCGCGGTCGGCCTGAATACTGAGCATGGAGACCGGGACAGCGGCGGGGAGTGGAGAGGTCGGCGTGGGACAGTCGGCTGCTAGGTACTGGAGAAAACCCCAGGTGAGTAAAGCTCATTTAGAGTATTTTAGCCTGATAACTCCTTTAAATTTACTTCCAAGGCTGACCATTGGTTCCTTAACAGACCAATGGGGATCAGGAGGATCCCTATTGGTCTGTTAAGGAACCAATGGGGAGCCTTGGAGGGAAATTTAAACATGGTTTGCTCTCAGCTATACTGAGCATAGCTGAGAGCGTGTCCTATGCGGATGCTTTGCCGCCAGCTCCTGCTGTCCTCTCCACCTGCCCAAACCTATCACCCTCGCCCATGCTGGCACTCAGTGCACCCATGGGTGCACCGGGTGCCAGCATGGGTGTGGGTGACAGGTGTGGGAGGCAGGGAGGACAGCAGGAGCTGGCGATAAAAAGGGTCCGCATAGGACGCGCTCTCAGCTATACTTCGTATAGCTGAGGGAAGTGCGGTGGGGCGGCGTGTGTGGCGGTGGCCGGCGGAGATCTTCAATCAACTTAAAGAAGATTGCAAGATAGAAGATATGGCGTGGGACCTTTTCTGAGGATACTGGCGTGGGAACATTTTTTTAAAATAAAAGGTACAGGTAAGTATTTCTGGTTATTAAGATTAATAAAGGACTTTTTTTGTTTTTGTGTTTTTATTTCATTTAACCCTTTGTGGAAATGGGTAACTTTGCACCCCCATACTCATTTCTTCTAAAAGAGGGGTGGGCATCTGGGGGTACCCTTCTTAAAGGGGGCATTGTCCACGGATTGGGCAAAAGCTCTGGAGGGGAAGGCTTGGCTGCCCCTCTCCCCGGGAGCCCCCTATACCATATACCATGCGGGATGGTATAGCTCAGGGTGCGAAGCCCCACTTAGCAGGGGCTCCACATTCTGAGTATCCCAGCCTGCATAGGAGACAAGGGGTTAAATATTCTCAGGAGGGAGGACCTCATGTCTTTTTTTAATTTCCCACTCTATGAACATAAAAAAAAAAGTTTTAAAGAATAGGAAAATATGCCAGGGATCTTTATACAGCCATATTGCTGCTGTATAGTAATCTCTGGCCAAAGCGTTGCGGCTCCTGAGGGGTTTCAAGGAGGCCAGTACACACTGCTGACGGCACCCCTGGAAACCCCGTCATGAAATTCATTGCTCTTTCTTTTGCTATATGTAAATTTGCACTACTACATTTTCTCAAAAAGTATAAGGTCTTTAAAAAAAACAAAAAAACTTGTTCCTACTGTTCTTCTTAACATATCCTGCAAATTTGGTATCTAATATGTAAGGGGGGACTTTGCTATTAACCGCAAAAGTCGGCGGGTTTTTAATCACGAATACCGACTCGTGAGTCGTGATTACATGTGGTTATTTGACTCGAAACTGCACTCCAGTCAGATATCCCTTGTGATCGTGAGTCAATTCAGAAGTGGGCGGAGTCATGCTTATGATCACTGGTATTCATGATCAGGGGTATCCGAGCAACTCTGACTTTAAAGATAATGTAACCCCATATGTAAATAAAAAAAAGTCAGATACTCACCTAAGGAGAGGGAAGGCTCGGTCCTAATGAGCCTTCCCTCTCCTCTCCCGGTGCCCTCGGTGCTGCGCTGGCTCACCCGTTCGCATCCGCCGCTGCTGGGACTTTGGAAGTCTTTGGGAGCCGAGTCCTCCCGAAGACAGGCGTCATAGAGGGCGCACGCGCGCAGTAAAGAGCTGCCCGTCTTCGGGAGCACTCGGGCTCCCAAAGCATTTCCGAAGCCTCCCTTCAGCGGGGGAACAGCGGTATTAGACCGAAACGGTCGAATACCGCTACGGGAGTTTGGCAATTTGGTACACATATATTACATCACCTGGAATAACATATAGGTTACTTTTCATCCCCATAACCAAAAAGTGGGTGGAAACAGATACAAATTTCACTGGGAAAATGTAAACTACAGCCATTCTTACACTGTTAATGGTAGGGTTCTCAAACTTTGCACAGTTGGTCACTGGGTGACTGGGATTAATATTCAGGAAAGTGAGTAGAACCTACAAAAGCCAATCAAAATTCACCTATTGATTTTTAAGAGGAATATTTAATTGCTGCCATTCTTGCACTGTAAATGGTGCAAGCCTCAAACCTGGTACAGTTGGTCATTTGGTGACTGGGGTTCAAATTCAGAAAAGGGGGTGAAGCCACAAACAGCCAATCAAATTTGTTTCATTTCAATGTGAATTATTGTTGCCAAAGACCGCAAACCTCACAAACTTAGTTATTGAGTAGTTGAGTAAATTGAGTAATTGGGCTTGATTCACAAAGCGGTGCAAACTGTTTACGGGTGTGCTAAACAGTTGTGAAGCGCCGTTCGCGGACTTTTGCGCGCGCAAAGTGCCGCGATCGCGCGAATCGCAGCACTTTGAACTCAGGAACTGATTTTTTGCAGATACTGATCTGTTGAATGTGTACAGCATCTTTGTGTCCAATGGCAATTGTGTGACTGCACACTCTGTTAGTAGTTTCAAATCGACGTGCCCGGCCAGCGATCCAACAGCACTCTGGATCAATCAGTAACACAGGAAGTAAGGAGCCGGCACCATCTATTTCTTCTGCTCTTTTATTGCATTAAGGCATGAACATGTTCCAGCAAAAATAGTGCAACGTTTCAAGGCTACACGCCTCTTTATCAAGCTTAGCTGGTAATAACACTTACATAACAAACATACCATGTATTTATACTGGTCATGGATGGCAGCAGCCAGTAAGATTCAAATATACTCACACCAATCATGATGGTCCTAGAATCGCGGACCTGATGGGGAACTTTGATGCTGCTATTAGGTTAGCAGCATCAAAGTTCCCCTGCAGATCTCATAGTCTATGAATGCAATTTGCAGGAATCGATCTTTGGCAGGAACAGATCTTTTGCAGATACTGATCTTTTGTGTCTGTACAGCATCTGTGTGTGCAGCATCTTGCAAAGATTTTTTTCTGATGGGGAGTTCAGCTCCATAGAAAAGACTGTGAAGGTATGGCTCTCATACTACATGAAAGGTGGTAAGATTGGTCTGTGATCTTTCATTTTCCAAAGTCTATAGTCTGATGTGTGTATGAGCCGTTACACTCTTTACGATAGGGTTCTCAAACTTTGCACAGTTGGTCACTGGGTGACTGGGATTAATATTCAGAAAAGTGGGTGGAGCCTACAAAACCCAATCAAATTTCACCTATTGATTGTCAAGGGGAATGTTTAATTGCTGCCATTCTTGCACGGTTAATGGCACAAGCCTCAAATCTGGTTCAGATGGTCAAATTCAAAAAAGGGGGTGGAGCCACAGCCAATCGGATTTATTTAATTTCAATGCAAATTATTGATGCCAAAGCCCGCAAAGCTCACACACTAGGTCATTGTCATTGTAACTGTCATAGTAATTGTGTTAGGGTTAGAAAAATTGGGCGGAGCAAACACCAGCCAAATACATATCCGGGCAACGCCGGGCCATAAGCTAGTAAATAAATAAATTTATAGAAGCACTGGTCCTAGTACTGACCCCTGTGGGACCCCACTGCTAACAGTCACCCATTCGTAACACGATTCATTGAGCACAACTCTTTACCTTCTGTCCATTAGCCAGTTCCCTATCCATGTAGATAATTGGTGAGAACAGAGGCGCCAAATTAGAATAAAATAGTTAAAAGCTGTTTAAAAGGAGGGGGGTAGGTGGACACCACCCTCAGGTATATAATGACCAGCCAATGAGTCGTTATAAAGAAACAATAAAATGTATTATAAGCTCTCCAAATATGCAACACATTTAACGGGTCTACCTCCCGCTTCCTCAGGCAATCAAAGTTGGAGATAAACTATGAAAAAAGACAAGAATAAAAAATACACTATACTAGAGGACGCTAGGTACACAGATAAACACAGTTGAATACAACAGTATGTCAATAATTGGTTGAACAAGATTAAGGGAAGCAAATTAAATCAAATCGAATTAAATCATCATCAAAAAAAGGGACGATTTTACCACTGGACCGCATAAGAAGACTCACTGTTGCATTATGCATGCAGATAGTAACAGAACAGATTTTTCTAAACTTAAATGCGTTTTAGTCAACCAAATGAATAATTATATGCAGCAACTAGTGTAAGAGAATAAAGGCAGATCATACAAACATATGCCCAATAGAGATGTCGCGAACCTCCGATTTTCGGTTCACGAACCCTGTTCGCGAACCTCCACGAAAGGTTTGGTTCGTGAAAAAGTTCGCGAACCGCAATAGACTTCAATGGGGAGGCGAACTTTGAAAAATAGAAAAAATTCTAACGCCTAGAAAAATGATAGAAGACATGTTTCAAAGGCTCTAATACCTGGACTCAGACATGATTGAGTGAAATACACTTCAAATGTCCCAGGCTAACATCTAGGTTTTAAACACACCCCTATTTTAAGCCTCCTCCTTCCACCCTTCTACCTCCTACCGGAGGGAGGAGGGTCTCATCTGCCAGAGAATTATATTATTTTAAAAGCCAGTTTACATACCATAGCTGAGATTTGACCCCAGGTCTCACTGTGTGGTGGGCAAGTACCTTAACCGCTGTACCACAACAGTACTAACTGAAGCTGGCCTAGCATTTACCATTTATGCTCAATCCAACAGAAAATTAGACAAGATAGCAGCGTTAGGAAGACTTGCCTAAGGTCTCCTACTGAATAGGTGCTGGCTTACTGAACAGGCAGAGACGAGATTTGAACTCTGGTCTCCTGTGTCAGAGGCAGAGCCCTTAACCATTAGACCATGCAGCCACTGCTTACAGATATGTAGCCAGACATGGCCTTGTCTTTTGTGTTCAACAGTTGTCAAGAGAAAAATTAGACAAGATAGCAGTGTTAGGAAGACTTGCCTAAGGTCTCCTACTGAATAGGTGCTGGCTTACTGAACAGACAGAGATGAGATTTGAACTCTGGTCTCCCGTGTCAGAGCCCTTAACCATTACATCATCCAGCCACTGCTTACAGATATGTAGCCAGGCATGGCCTTGTCTTTTGTGTTCAACAGTTGTCCAAAGAGAACCCCAAAGAGCCAGGTAGATTCATATCTCTCTCTATCTCTCTCTCTCTCTCTCTAGTAGGGATGGTCACCGCTTTACACGGAATTGTATTTTTGAGCATAAATGGATTGAGCATAAATGGTACATGCTAGGCTGGCTTCAGCATGTAGTGTTGGTGAGAAAGAGAGAGAGAGATATGAATCTACCTGGCTATCTGGGGTTCTCTATGGACAACTGTTGAACAAAAAAGACAAAGCCATGTCTGGCTACATATCTGTAAGCAGCGGCTGCAAAATGTAATGGTTAAGGGCTCTGCCTCTGACACAGGAGACCAGAGTTTGAATCTCGTCTCTGTCTGTTCAGTAAACCAGCACCTATTCAATAGGAGACCTTAGGCAAGTCTTCCTAACACTGCTATCTTGTCTAATTTTTCTCTTGACAACTGTTGAACACAAAAGGCAAGGCCATGCCTGGCTACATATCTGTAAGCAGTGGCTGCATGGTGTAATGGTTAAGGGCTTTGCCTCTGACACAGGAGACCAAAGTTTGAATCTCGTCTCTGTCTGTTCAGTAAGCCAGCACCTATTCAGTAGGAGACTTTAGGCAAGTCTTCCTAACGCTGCTATCTTGTCTAACTTTTCTCTTGGATTGAGCATAAATGGTAAATGCTAGGCCAGCTTCAGTTAGTACTGTTGTGGTACAGCGGTTAAGGTACTTGCCCACCGCACAGTGAGACCTGGGTTCAATTCTCAGCTATGGTATGTAAACTGGCTTTTGAAATAATATAATTCTCTGGCAGATGAGACCCTCCTCCCTCCGGAAGGAGGGAATAGGTAGGAGGGTCGAGGGTGGAGCCCACAAGAGGCTAATTAAAATCTCCCTAGCAGAGTGAGTAGCAGCTGACCCTTAACTAATTAGTATAGGCAGATGAGTGAGTCAAATGGTTCAAGGACCTTGCCTTGTATAAGGGGGGGGGGGGGGCTCCACCAGTGAGTGCAGTCTGATTGGCAATAATGTGTCTGCTGACTGTGATGTAGAGGGTCAAAGTTTTGCTCCATAGGGCATTATGGGGTGAATCGAACTTCCGGGGAAAGTTCGCGTTTGGTAGGTGAACGCGAACCACCGAAGGTCGCCTGGAACCGTTCGGGACATCTCTAATGCCCAAATGTATGATGTAATAGCAATAGTAAACAATGTCATTTGTTAAGTGCATACAAAATATATAATCGCTGTTGGTCTGGTTATTTGGCTGGTAAGGATAAATGCACAGTTGGGAATAAAGTGGATCAATAAACTATGGTGCAAAACGCCATAAAGAAAACAACCTGGAAGAACAAATAGATAAAAAACAACAAAACCCCCAAGGTGAACTAACGCTGTGCTCACCTAGGGAACACTAAGGTGCTAGTAAGTGATAGTCCAGCATAACATCATTTGCCAATACAGTGCCAATCTGAAGAATACTAAAGTGCTGAATACTAAAGTGCTACTGAGCGCGCCCAAGCTGGGCTGCAGCTCTCTCAAGCTGCTCCACATCTTGTCTCAGAAATTTGACTATTTAAATACATTTGAGCACGGACAGGACCCAAAACACAGAGGAATCCTATTCACCACCTCTCTGGCAACAACTACAGCTTCATCCGCCCTTTCCGGTCGCCAGCCGGGGCAGGGTTTTTCTTCGTAAAGAAGAAGGACGGTGGTCTTAGACCTTGTATTGATTACCGAGGTCTCAACAAGATTACCATAAAGAATCGCTATCCATTGCCTTCAATAGATGATCTCTTTGCCCAAATTACCAATGCCAGTATCTTCTCAAAATTAGACTTACGTGGGGCATACAACCTGGTGCGCATCAGGGATGGTGATGAATTGGAAGACGGCCTTCAATACACCCGACGGGCATTACGAGTACCTAGTTATGCCCTTCGGGTTGTGTAACGCCCCGGCCATCTTCCAAGAACTAATAAATGAGGTCTTCAGAGAGGTTTTGGGGAAATCCGTCTTGGTCTACCTTGACGACATATTGATCTTTTCTCCGAACCTTGGAGAACATCGTAAGCATGTCAAGTACGTTTTAAGAAAGTTGAGAATGAATTCACTCTATGCAAAACTAGAGAAGTGTGTCTTTGAGGTCACTCAAATTCCTTTTCTGGGCTATATTATTTCGACCTCAGGTCTCGTGATGGATCCAGAAAAGGTTTCGGCCGTCTTAGAGTGGCCGCAATCAGTGGGTTTGAAAGCACTTCAAAGGTTGCTGGGCTTCGCTAACTACTACCGGAGATTTATCAAGGGATTCTCTTCGGTAGTAGCCCCTCTGACTAGTCTTACCAAGAAGGGGGCTGACCCATACCATTGGTCATCAGAAGCTCAGTCAGCCTTCAATACCCTGAAAAAGATGTTTTGCTCTGCACCTATTCTGAGACATGTTGATGTCACCCTCCCCTTCATGGTGGAGGTGGATGCCTCAAAAATTGGGGTGGGGGCGGTCCTGTCTCAACGTTCGGTCCGCAGGGCAAGACACATCCATGTGCCTATTTCTCACGTAGATTTTCTCCTGCGGAAAGAAACTACGATATAGGCAAGAGGGAACTCCTCGCCATTCAACTGGCCTTCCAAGAATGGCGTCACTGGCTGGAGGGGGCAGAACACACTATTGTGGTATATACCGACCATAAGAACTTGGAGTACATTGGGGGCGCCAAGAGGCTTACTCCCAGACAGGCCCGCTGGTCTTTATTCTTCTCTCGCTTCAGATTTGTCATCACCTACACCCCAGGTTCTAAAAATGTTAAGGCAGATGCTCTCTCTAGGTGTTTCGAACCCGAGACAGTTCAGTCTACACTTCCAGAGGGCATTATATCCAGTAAGGTAGTGCTAGCTGCCACAGAAACATGGGAGGATTGGGCTGCTGCACTAGCGTCCTACCAGTTAGATACCCCGGAAGGGAAACCAGAAGGGGTCCTCTTCGTACCACTTCCCTTCCGATTGCAAATCCTGCAGCTATTCCATGCCCACTCGCACTCTGGATTTGCTCACTAGGTGCGTTTGGTGGCCCTCCTTGGCCTCGGATTGTAAGGAGTTTGTCAGAGAATGTGTTGTGTGTGCCAGGAGCAAGCCTTCTCGCCTTGCTCCAGTGGGAACTTTACAATCTTTGCCAACACCCAGTGTTGCTCGGAGCCTTGCAAATAAAATAGACGAACTAGAGTTCATTCTGAATGACAAAGGCTATGACATTGTGGGAATAACCGAGACATGGATGAATGAAAGCCATGACTGGATAGCTAATTTAAAAGGATACAATGTGTTTAGGAGGGATGGAACAGGGAAAAAAAGGTGGAGGGGTTTATCTCTTTGTTAAGAATTCTCTTACAGCTGTCCTCAACGATGAGATGGAGGAAGATTGCGAAGATGTGGAGTCCGTTTGGGTAAATATTCATGGTGGAAATAAATGTTGCCAATTGCTTATTGGGGTATGCTACAGGCCACCTCTTATTAATGAAGCTGCAGAACTGCAATTACTACAGCAGATTGAAAAAGCTGCAAGTAAAAATGAGGTCATAATTATGGGCGACTTCAACTTTCCAGACATGGACTGGAGTATTGAGGCTACCCATTCTGGTAAAAGCAGCAGATTTCTGGAAGCACTACAGGACAATTACTTGACTCACATGGTAACTGAACCAACTAGGGGGAATGCGTTACTGGATCTGATCATTTCTAATAGACCAGATAATGTATCAAATGTGCAGGTTCAAGAACATTTGGGAAATAGTGATCACAACATAACATTTGATCTGGTGACTGATAGGCCACGGGGCAGCGGGACCACTAAAACTATGAATTTTAGAAAAGCAAAGTTCATTCAAATTAGGCAGGCACTAAGTTTGGTGAACTGGGATAATGTACTACAAGGGGAAGACACTGAAGGGAAATTGCAAGCTTTTAAACTTATACTCAATCAATATTGTAGTATGTATATCCCATATGGAAACAAAATATCTAGGAATAAAAAAAGGCCTCTATGGATGAATAGAAAGGTTAAAGATAAAATGAAGAGGAAAAAGAATGCCTATAAGGTCTTAAAACAGGAGGGGACCGAGGCTGCACTAAGCAATTATAAGGAGTGCAATAAAAATTGTAAAAAAGAAATTAGGCAGGCAAAGATTGAAGCTGAAAAACAAATCGCTAAGGATATCAAATCTAACCCAAAAAAGTTTTACAAGTACATTAACTCTAAAAAAAGAAAGGTTGACTGTATATGACTCCTGAAGGATGAGGGTGGGAACTCAATGGTGGATGACCAAGGTAAGGCAGAGTTATTAAATGCTTTCTTTGCTTCTGTCTTCACAAAAGAAACAGCACTGTTGCAAACTACAGAGGCGGAAGAGTCTCAATCTTCTAACTGTAATATTAAATACTTAACGCAGGAAGAAGTGAAGGCAAGACTAAATAAATTAAAAATAGACAAGGCACCTGGCCCGGATGGCATGCATCCTCGGGTCCTAAGCGAATTAAGTTCAGTTATAGATAAACCCCTTTATCTTATCTTTTGTGACTCTCTTGCAACTGGCAGAGTCCCAGTGGATTGGCGTACAGCCCACGTTTTCCCATTATTTAAGAAGGGCAAAAAATCAGATCCAGGAAATTATAGACCTGTAAGCTTCACATCAGTTGTATGCAAACTATTTGAGGGGTTACTAAGAGATACTATACATGACTTCATAGTAGAAAATATTCTTATTTCTCAGCATCAACATGGGTTTACTAAAGACAGGTCCTGTTTGACTAACATGCTCAGCTTTTATGAGGTAGTGAATGCTAATATGGATATTGGGAATGCTGTAGATGTGATATACTTGGACTTTGCAAAGGCCTTCGACACTGTTCCCCACAAAAGTCTGGTGCAAAAGTTGAGGATGCAAGGACTGGGGAAGAGTCTGTGTTCATGGATAGGGAACTGGCTAATGGACAGAAAACAAAGAGTTGTGGTCAATGGATCGTACTCAAAATGGGAGACTGTTAGCAGTGGGGTCCCACAGGGGTCTGTTCTGGGTCCAGTGCTCTTCAATTTATTTATTAATGACCTAGTAGATGCAGTAGTGAGCAATGTTGCTATTTTTGCAGATGATACAAAATTGTGCAGAATCATCAACTCTCAGGAAGATAGTGTCATATTGCAACAGGATCTGGATAGGATGGCTATATGGGCACATACATGGCAGATGAAATTCAATGTTGACAAATGTAAAGTCATGCATTTTGTACGTACAAATGGTCTAGCACCATACAAAATAAATGGGATACAGTTGGGGACATCAAACTTGGAGAAGGACTTAGGAGTACTCACTGACAACAAGTTACATAATCGTACTCAATGCCAAGCAGCTGCAGCTAAAGCTAACAAAATTTTGGGATGCATTAAAAGGGAAATAAAAACTCGAGATGCTAGCATAATATTGCCCCTGTTTAACTCTCTAGTAAGGCCACATCTGGAATATGGAATTCAGTTCTGGGCACCACATTACAAAAAAGATATTGCAGTTTTAGAGCAGGTGCAAAGACGAGCAACAAAATTGATACGTGGGATGGAAGGTCTCACTTACCAAGAAAGGTTAGATAAACTGGGTTTATTTAGTCTAGAGAAAAGACGCCTTAGAGGGGATCTAATTAACATGTATAAATACATCAGAGGGCAATATAATAGCTTGGCAGATGAGCTTTTTGTCCCTAGGCCTTCTCAAAGGACTAGAGGACATGATCTGCGCATGGAGGAAAACCGTTTTAGCCATTTATTTAGGAAAGGGTTCTTTACAGTAAGAGTGATTAAGATGTGGAATGCATTGCCGCAGGAAGTCGTTATGGCAAACTCTATACCTGCATTTAAAGGGGGCTTAGATGCTTTCCTTGCGTTGAAAGACATCCATGGCTACAATTACTAGGTAATGCCTAATGATGTTGATCCAGGGATTTTATCTGATTGCCATCTGGAGTCGGGAAGGCCTTGTAAGGGTTTTTTCGCCTTCCTCTGGATCAACAGGGATATGTGAAGGAGCAGGCTGGTGTTGTACTTTATACTGGTTGAACTCTATGGACGTATGTCTTTTTTCAACCAAAATAACTATGTAACCATGGACCCATCTGTCCATGGACTTCATTGGTGAGCTCCCCAGATCGAAAGGCATGTCAGTCATATGGGTAATTGTGGATAGGTTCAGCAAAATGGCCCATTTTGTTCCCCTTAAAGGATTCCCTTCGGCCCAGGAGCTGGCTGATCTCTTTGTGCAGCACATCTTCCGCTTGCATGGTATCCCGGATGATGTGGTTTCCGATAGGGGGGTCCAGTTTGTGTCTAAGTTTTGGAGGGCCTTTTGCCATACTTTGGGTATGAACCTGTCGTTTTCATCGGGGTATCACCCACAGTCCAACGGACAAACCGAAAGGGTCAACCAGGCTCTGGAGCAGTTCCTTAGGTGCTATGTCACAGATGCACAGACCGAATGGGTTCGGTTTTTGCTTTTTGCAGAATTCGCGCACAACAACCTGAAGAGCTCGTCAACAGGGTTGTCCCCTTTTCAGGTTGTATCAGGAAAGTCCCCTAAGTTTTCCCCATTGCCTGTGTGTTCCTCCTCTTTCCCAGCCCTGGAGGATTTGCAGAAGGCTTTAAGGGAACTTTGGGGACAGGTAAAGAGGAATTTAGGAGTTGCTTTTCAGAGGCTAAAGAAACAGTCCGACAGGAAACGGTCTGTTGAGTGGTGCTTTGCCCCAAGAGACAAGGTGTGGGTGTCAACCAGACATTTGACACTTAGACAACCATCTACCAAGTTGGGTCCCAGGTTCATAGGACCTTATCCGGTGGTCAGGAAGATTAATGAGGTTTCTTATGTGATTGATCTCCCAGCCAGTATGAGGTGTGGGAGATCATTCCACGTCTCCTTGCTGAAACCGGCAGTTTATGTGGATTCCTCCCCCCCCCCTCCCCCAGTGGTAGTAGATGGTCAGAAAGAATATGAGGTGGAAAGGATTCTGAATTCTCGACTAGTGCAGAATTTGGTGCAGTATCTGGTCCATTAGAAAGGGTATGGTGTAGAGGACAGGTCCTGGGTACCAGAGGATCGCATGCATGCTGAGAGATTGAGGAAAAGATTTCATCAGTTGCACCCTGAGAAACCGTGTAGGAAGTGTCCGGAGTCCACTCCTCAAGGGTGGGGGGTACTGTGAAGGATAGCGGAGACAACGCCGCCATGCAGGGCAGCATGGCGGCGGTCTCCGCTTCTCAGCCAGCAGGCTCCGCCGCTCATACGGAGCTGCCGGCGCAGGCTCATGGGGACACCGCCGCCGCGTCTGGCGTCATGGCGGCGGGTCCTCTATTGCGGCATGCGGACTTCAGTCCGCGTTCGGGCGCGGATTCAGGGTCTGGCCTCTCCAACGTCCAGAGGCAAAGGGTCTCGCGCGTGCGCGCATGGAGGCAGGACTTTTACCTCCTACGTAGGAGGGTCAGCTGACTCTCCAGTCAGCTGACCTCAGGAGGTGTCCTGATTGGTTAGGCCTTTGGGCGGATTTGCTGAGTGACTCTCAGCATATAAGGAGCTGAACTTCACTTGCTCCTTGTCTGCTGTCGTGATTACACTTCTGTGTTAGCGCTCAGACCCTAGTGCAGTGCCCTGGTGTTGATGCTAAGGATTTCACACCTTAGTTAGGATTGTATTTGATTTATTATCTGTGTCTTGACTTGGCTATCCCTGACTATTCTCTTCTCTTGTCGATTGTGTACCTTGCCTATCTGATTCCTGTTGCCGACTTCTGCCTGATTACCGATTACTCTTCTGCCTTCTGCTCCTGTACTGCTGCCGCCTTCTCTGTTGCCGAACCCTTGCTTGTCTGACCTTTCTCCCTTCAGTGGAACGTCTCCCACTGGAGGGTTATCTCTGAGGCTTGCCTCTCCGAGATGCCTGCCCCAAGCAGACGATTACTGCTAGAGGTCGAGATTCCTCACTCTGCCTAGTTAGAGGATCTCACTCACGGGGTTCCCATTCAGAGGTAACCACACATCTGAGGAATTGCCGTGTGGTGGATATTTCCACACTTCCGTGATATTACTGTCTTTATTGTGTTCTTTTGCTGGTGTCCAGAGGTTAGCAATATATCGGATTATCGGTGATACTGCAGATCATCAATAATCGGGTATATATCTGCATTCTTGGTGATACTGCAGATCGCCAATAATCAGATTCTCTCTGCGTGCTGACACCGATTGTTACAAGAGGACCAAAAAGTAAAAAAAAGTATATGTAGATGTGTAGGAACACATCTTCATAAATGTATATATAAATATATATGGATGTACTTATATACAATTTGCCGAAAGTATAAGAATAAGTAAATCAGATTAATATATTTTTTCTAGCACTTCATTTAGGCCCTCTGCAGCCAGGGTCCTAAGAATTTGTATCCAAAACATCTCTTTGTTCCTCAAGACCTCAGAAGTGTTATTAAGTGACTGTATGGATTCAATAAGGGTGATATTAAGTGATTGGGGGTCTACACCGTGATAGGTGCTGAAGTGTTTGGAGACACTGTGAAGGGGATAATGTTTCAATATGTTCCTCTTGTGCTGTCCTACTCTACTGCGGACGAGTTGAGTGGTGCAGCCGACATATTGTAATTTGCACGGACATGAGATGAGGTAAATTACATTCCATGATGTACAAGTAATGTGTTGTTTAACCTTTTCGGGACTGGCCGCCTGCCCCCCCTTAAGGACCAGGCATTTTGCGCGTGAGGGGGGTGCGCACGTTTGGGGGGGTCAGGCAGCCGGATCCCGTGTGTGGCTGGCTAGATTGGTGTCCCCCCATAGTGGCCTGTGCCTCCCCCTTCTGCCAGCAGCCTTCATTCACCTTCTAGGCTCCAGCGATGAGCCGCACGGGACCCTCTTCTCCGGCCGGCATCTCCGTTCTGTCTGACGATCAGATCCGGGTCACGGCTTGATGACGTCATCAAGCCGGGACCCGGCGCTGACTTCAGACGGAGCGGAGATGCTGGCCGGAGCGGAGGGAGGTGCCGATCGTCGCGGGAACGGCAGGGAGGTAAATGGATCCTCTTCTTTTCCCCCCTGCCGCCGCAGCTGTCAAACAGATCACTACGATCGGACGGCGATCGTAGTGATCACGTGATCAGCAGCCATACGCGATGGCTGCTGATCACTCGGGGGAGATGTCGGCTGTCATATGACAGCTTAATCTCCCCCCTCCGGGTGCGCACAATCGTGTCGGGAGCGGAAATTGCGGGCCGGCGTAGATTCTACGCCGCATCAGGCTACAACAGCCACAAGTGCGGCGTAGAACCTAATGCACGTGGTCCCGAAAAGGTTAATAGTGAATTCAGTGTTGTTGGTATTAGATTGGAATCTGTGAGTCGTATTAATGAACTGGCAGGCTGTACAGCGTGGGTGGTGGCATGGGGATGCGCCTGGATTGGCCAAGACGTTGGTGTGAGCTGTGTGAGGCTCGGTCTGTTTAAATTTGCTAGGTGCCAGTAGACCTCGCAGGTTGGGGGCCCTTTTGATGGGTAAGTAATGGTGTTTGGGGTATTGAGGATTTAAGATGAGGGTCTTGGGCAAGTATCTCCCAATCTGTTTTGTAAGATGGTACGAATTTGTTTGTGTTGACTATAGCTAGTGATAAATCTCGGAAAGGATGTTGAATTGTCAGTTGTGGGGGTGTAGCTGTGGTCTTTATTGCCTTATGTTTGGCATCTTTTATACGTTTTTTTGGATAGCCACGTTCAGTTAATTTTTTGGTGAAGATATGTGATTGGGTCTGGAATTCTTAAAAATCTGTATAGTTACGGAAAATTCTCTTGTATTGGCAGTAGGGTGTGTTAGTAGTCCAGGGTCGGTAATGAAAACTGTCAAAGTATATGAAATTATTGAAATCAACTTTCTTGAAATGCGCTTTTGTTTTTATGGTATTTTTGGTAGTGTAGAAAACCAGATCGAGAAATTCAATCGAACTGGGATGGTGTTGAGCAGTGAAAGAGAGGCCTGCCGGATTGTCATTTAGAAATTCGAGAAATTTGGGAATGTCTGTGTGGTCTCCTTTCCATATGAAGATGAGATCATCAATGTATCTCTTATATAATACAATGTTATCGGAGAAGGGGTGTGGGTTATGAAATTTTAATAGCTCTACATAGCCCATCATTAAGTTGGCGTATGAAGGGGCAAACAACCTCCCCATGGCCGTGCCCGTTGTCTGATGGTAAAAATTGTTCATAAAGGAGAAAACATTATGGTGTAGGATAAATTCGGCACATTGTTTAATGAATTGTTGTTGTAATATTGGCATATCTGGGTTGGTGAATAGGAAATATTCAAGCAAATGAAGGCCAAAAGCGTGAGGGATATTAGTGTAGATAGAGGATACATCGCAAGTGAGCAATGAGTAGTCTGGTTTCCAGGAGATGGGTTGAAGTAGGTCAATTAAATGTTGAGAATCTTTGAGATATGAAGGTAATGTTTGTATTAGTGAGTGTAAATGTTTGTCGACGAATTTGGATACATTGCTAGTGATAGAGTAAATGCCAGAAATAATGGGTCTGCTTTGTTTATTTTGGAAAGGTAATAGAAGAATGTTTTTTTCGGATGGTGATTAACCTATTTTGGTTCCTGGACGTAGAAACTACGTCCAGGAACCATGCGCGCTACCGCGCGCTCCTGCGGCCGATCGCGCGCGTGCACGCGCACTCCCGGCCGCGGATTCGGTAGGCAGGGAATCAATGTATCGGGCTATGGTGCCCGATCACTGATTCCTCTCCCCCGCTGAAAAAGCGACAGCTTCTCTCGGAAGCTGCGCCTTTTCTGGCCGTTCCCTCCCCGATGCGTCACTCTAAGCGTGTGTTACGCTTAGAGTGACGTCATGTAAACAAACTCATGGCCGCCATCTTGTGGCCAAAAAGTAATACTACAACTGAAAATAAAAATAAATTAAAATGAACACACATTTACATTATAAATCTATTGTTTACCTCCCACCCTCCCAAAACTACCCAAATAAAATGTTTACTATAAAAAAAAAAACATTACAATAAAAAAAAAACCACATGTAAATATTTACCTAAGGGTCTAAACTTTTTAAATATCAATGTAAAGATGAAATATTTCTATATTTTTTTTTTATTTTAACCACTTGCCGACCAGGGGAATTTTCACTGATCGGTGCTGCGTGGGCTCTACAGCCCGCAGCACCGATCAGCAGTGCAGCAGGGCGATCAGACTACCCCCCTTTTTTCCCCACTAGGGGGATGTCCTGCTGGGGGGGTCTGATCGCCGCCGGCCATTAGTGGGTAGCGGGGGGGGCTCCTCAAAGCCCCCCTCCGCAGCGTTTTGTGCGCTCCCTCCCTCCCCTTACCTCCCTCTCCCTTGCTGGGCTGCGCAGGACGGATAACCGTCCTGCGCATTGTGGGATAGGCTTCAGCCTATCATATGGCGGCGATCCCCGGCCAATCAGAGGCCGGGGATCGCCGATCTGACTTACGGCGCTGCTGCGTAGCAGCGCCGTATGATGTAAACAGCGGGGATTTCTTCCCCGCCTGTTTACATTTTGCCGGCGAGCCGCTATCGGCGGCTCTCCGGCTGTTCACGGAGACACCCTCCGTGAACTGACATGGAAAGGCCGCTCGATCGAGTGGCCGTTTCCATGGTAACCCGCAGACGACCAGTTTACGCCAATCGGCGTTAGCTGGTCGTCAAGAGGTTAAACTTGTTAATAGTGATGGATGCAAAATGGAAAAAAATGCACCTTTATTTCCAAATAAAATATTGTCGCCATACATTGTGATAGGGACATAATTTTAACGGTGTAATAACCGGGACATATGGGCAAATACAATACGTGAGTTTTAATTATGGAGGCATGAATTATTTTAAAACTATAATGGCTGAAAACTGAGAAATAATGAATGTTTCCATTTTTTTCTTCTTCCTGTTAAGATGTGTTTACAGTAAAGTGGCTCTTAGCAAAATGTACCCCCCAAAGAAAGCCTAATTGGTGGCGGAAAAAACAAGATATAGATCAGTTCATTGTGATAAGTAGTGATAAAGTTATCTTTAATGAATGGGAGGTGAACATTTCTCACGTGAAAACCACGGAACCTGAATGGGTTAATGATGAAATTACATTCGTTTTTGGTGATGATGCCATTTAGAAAGGCTTGATTAATAAATAGTTTGAGAGTGGTGTTGAATTCCATGTTCCAGATGTGGCCTTACTAGAGCTAAATGGGTAATATTATGCTAGCATCTTGAGTTTTTATTTCCCTTTTAATGCATCCCAAAATTTTGTTAGCTTTTGCTGCAGCGGCTTGGCATTGAGTACAATTATTTACCTTGTTGTCGATGAGTACTCCTAAGTCCTTCTCCAAGTTGGATGTCCCCAACTGTATCCCATTTATTTTGTATTGTGCTGGACCATTGGTACGACCAAAATGCATGACTTTACATTTTTCAACATTGAATTTTATCTGCCATTTATGTGCCCATATAGCCATCCTATCCAGATCCTGTTGCAATATGTCCCTATCTTCCTGAGAGTTGATGATTCTGCACAATGTTGTATCATCTGCAAAAATAGCAACATTGCTTACTACTGCATCTACTAGGTCATTAATAAATAAATACATTGAAGAGCACTGGACCCAGTACAGACCCCTGTGGGACCCCACTGCTAACAGTCACCCATTTTGAGTATGATCCATTGACCACAACTCTTTGTTTTCTGTCCATTAGCCAGTTCCCTATCCATGCACACAGACTTTTCCCCAGTCCTTGCATCCTCAACTTTTGTACCAGACTGTTGTGGGGAACTGTATGGAAGGCCTTTGCAAAGTCCAAGTATATCACATCTATGGATTTCCCAATATCCACACTAGTGTTTACCACCTCATAAAGCTTAGCATGTTAGTCAAACAGGACTTGTCCTTAAGCACATGCTGATGCTGAGAAATAAGATCATTCTCTGCTATGAAGTCTTGTAGGGTATCTCTTAGTAACCCCTCAAATAGTTTGCACGTAACTGATGTTAAAGGGACACTTAAGTAAAAAAAAAATGAGTTTTACTCACCTGGGGCTTCCAATAGCCCCCTGCAGCTGTCCGGTGCCCTCGATGTCTCCCTCCGATCCTCCTGGCCCCGCTGGCAGCCACTTCCTGTTTCGGTGACAGGAGCTGACAGGCTGGGGACACGAGTGATTCTTCGCGTTCCTGGCCACAATAGCGTCATCTATGCTGCTATAGCATATATCATATACCATATAGCAGCATAGAGGGTGCTAATGTGTCTGGGAATGCGAAGAATCACTCGCGTCCCCAGCCTGTCAGCTCCTGTCACCGAAACAGGAAGTGGCTGCCGGCGGGGCCAGGAGGATCGGAGGGAGACGGCGAGGGCACCGGACAGTTGCAGGGGGCTATTGGAAGCCCTAGGTGAGTAAAACTCATTTTTTTTGTTTGACTTAAGTGTCCCTTTAAGCTTACAGGTCTCTAATTTCCCGGATCCAATTTATTACCCTTCTGAAATAATGGGAAACCGTGGGCTGTATGCCAATCTTTTGGAACTCTGTCAGTTGAAAGTTAGTCACAAAAGATAAAGTGGTTTATCGATAACTGAACCTGATTCCCTTAGGACCCGAGGATGTATGCCATCCGGGCCAGGTGCATTATCAGTTTTAATCTATTTAGTCTTGCCTTCACGTCTTCCTGAATTAAGTATTTAAAATTACAATTGGAAGATTGGGACCCTTCTGCATCTGTAATTTGCAACTTTGATGTTTCCATTGTGAAGAGAGAAACAAAGGAAGCATTCAATAGCTCTGCCCTACTTTGGTTGTCCACCATTGAGTTCCCTCCCTCATCCTTTAGGAGTCCAATACAGTCTACCTTTCTATTTTTAGAGTTGATGTACTTGTAAAACTTCTTTGGGTTAGATTTGATATCCCTAGCCATTTGATTGTCAGCTTCAATCTTTGAAAGCCTAATTTCTTTATTACTTTTATTGCATTCCTTATAACTGCATCTTGCCTTTTCTGATGCTGGGCATACACGGCTCGATTTTGCCGCTCAATTCTCCTGCTCGATCGATTCTTATCTTTTTCCATTGTGTTCAATGCAAAATCGAGGGGTGAAACGATCGGGCGGGAGATCTGACATGTTGGAAATTATCTGCCAAGCCATCTAAATGGCTCAGAATCGAGCGGTGTATTCCCAGCATGAGGACAATTTTTCTATTAGTTCAGCATGAGGGGAATGCACTGGGAGAGTTTGTTTAACCACTTGAGGACTACAGTCTTTCTACCCCTTAAGGACCAGGCACTTTTTTTCCACTCAGACCACTGCAGCTTTCACGGTTTATTGCTCGCTCATACAACCTACCACCTAAATGAATTTTGGCTCCTTTTCTTGTCACTAATAAAGCTTTCTTTTGGTGCTATTTGATTGGTCCTGCGATTTTTACTTTTTATTATATTCATCAAAAAAGACATGAATTTTGGCAAAAAAATGATTTTTTTAACTTTCTGTGCTGACAATTTTCAAATAAAGTAAAATTTCTGTATACATGCAGCGCGAAAAATGTGGACAAACATGTTTTTGATAAAAAAAACCCATTCAGTGTATATTTATTGGTTTGAGTAAAAGTTATAGCGTTTACAAACTATGGTGCAAAAAGTGAATTTTCCCATTTTCAAGCATCTATGACTTTTCTGACCCCCTGTCATGTTTCATGAGGGGCTAGAATTCCAGGATAGTATAAATACCCCCCAAATGACCCCATTTTGGAAAGAAGACATCCCAAAGTATTCACTGAGAGGCATAGTGAGTTCACAGAAGATATTATTTTTTGTCACAAGTAAGCGGAAAATGACACTTAGTGACAAAAAAAAGAAAAAAAAAAAGAATCCATTTCTTCTAACTTGCGACAAAAAAAAATGAAATCTGCCACGGACTCACCATGCCCCTCTCTGAATACCTTGAAGTGTCTACTTTCCAAAATGGGGTCATTTGTGGGGTGTGTTTACTGTCCTCGCATTTTGGGGGGTGCTAATTTGTAAGCACCCCTGTAAAGCCTAAAGGTGCTCATTGGACTTTGGGCCCCTTAGCGCAGTTAGGCTGCAAAAAAGTGCCACACATGTGGTATTGCCGTACTCAAGAGAAGTAGTATAATGTGTTTTGGGGTGTATTTTTACACATACCCATGCTGGGTGGGAGAAATATCTCTGTAAATGACAATTTTTTCATTTTTTTACACACAATTGTCCATTTACAGAGTTATTTCTCCCACCCAGCATGGGTATGTGTAAAAATACACCCCAAAACACATTGTACTACTTCTCCCGAGTACGGCGATACCACATGTGTGGCACTTTTTTGCACCCTAACTGCGCTAAAGGGCCCAAAGTCCAATGAGTACCTTTAGGATTTCACAAGTCATTTTGCGGAATTTGATTTCCAGACTACTCCTCACGGTTTAGGGCCCCTAGAATGCCAGGGCAGGATAGGAACCCCACAAATGACCCCATTTTAGAAAGAAGACACCCCAAGGTATTCCGTTAGGAGTATGGTGAGTTCATAAAAGATTTTATTTTTTGTCAAAAGTTAGCGGAAAATTGATTTTTATTGTTTTTTTCACAAAGTGTCATTTTCCACTAACTTGTGACAAAAAATAAAATCTTCTATGAACTCACCATACTCCTAACGGAATACCTTGAGGTGTCTTCTTTCTAAAATGGGGTCATTTGTGGGGTTCCTATACTGCCCTAGCATTTTAGGGGCCCTAAACCGTGAGGAGTAGTCTGGAAATCAAATTCCGCAAAATGACCTGTGAAATCCTAAAGGTACTCATTGGACTTTGGGCCCTTTAGCGCAGTTAGGGTGCAAAAAAGTGCCACACATGTGGTATCGCCGTACTCGGGAGAAGTAGTACAATGTGTTTTGGGGTGTATTTTTACACATACCCATGCTGGGTGGGAGAAATAACTCTGTAAATGGACAATTGTGTGTAAAAAAATCAAAAGATTGTCATTTACAGAGGTATTTCTCCCACCCAGCATGGGTATGTGTAAAAATACACCCCAAAACACATTGTACTACTTCTCCCGAGTATGGCAATACCACATGTGTGGCACTTTTTTGCACCCTAACTGCGCTAAAGGGCCCAAAGTCCAATGAGTACCTTTAGGATTTCACAGGTCATTTTGCGAAATTTGATTTCCAGACTACTCCTCACGGTTTAGGGCCCCTAAAATGCCAGTTCAGTATAGGAACCCCACAAATGACCCCATTTTAGAAAGAAGACACCCCAAGGTATTCCGTTAGGAGTATGGTGAGTTCATAGAAGATTTTATTTTTTTGTCACAAGTTAGTGGAAAATGACACTTTGTGAAAAAAACAATAAAAATCAATTTTCCGCTAACTTTTGACAAAAAATAAAATCTTCTATGAACTCACCATACTCCTAACGGAATACCTTTGGGTGTCTTCTTTCTAGAATGGGGTCATTTGTGGGGTTACTATACTGCCCTGGCATTTTAGGGGCCCTAAACCGTGAGGAGTAGTCTTGAAACCAAATGTCGCAAAATGACCTGTGAAATCCTAAAGGTACTCATTGGACATTGGGCCCCTTAGCGTACTTAGGGTGTAAAAAAGTGCCACACATGTGGTACCGCCGTACTCAGGAGAAGTAGTATAATGTGTTTTGGGGTGTATTTTTACACATACCCATGCTAAGTGGGAGAAATATCTCTGTAAATGACAATTGTTTGATTTGTTTTACACACAATTGACCATTTACATAGAAATTTCTCCCACCCAGCATGGGTATGTGTAAAAATACACCCCAAAACACATTATACTACTTTTCCTGAGTACGGCGGTACCACATGTGTGACACTTTTTTGCAGCCTAGGTGCGCTAAGGGGCCCAACGTCCTATTCACGGGTCATTTTGAGGCATTTGTTTTCTAGACTACTCCTCGCGGTTTAGGGCCCCTAAAATGCCAGGGCAGTATAGGAACCCCACAAGTGACCCCATTTTAGAAAGAAGACACCCCAAGGTATTCCGTTAGGTGTATGGCGAGTTCATAGAAGATTTTATTTTTTGTCACAAGTTAGTGAAAAATGACACTTTGTGAAAAAAAAACAATAAAAATCAATTTCCGCTAACTTTTGACAAAAAATAAAATCTTCTATGAACTCGTCATACACCTAACAGAATACCTTGGGGTGTCTTTTTTTCTAAAATGGGGTCACTTGTGGGGTTCCTATACCGCCCTGGCATTTTACGGGCCCAAAACCGTGAGTAGTCTGGAAACCAAATGTCACAAAATGACTGTTCAGGGGTATAAGCATCTGCAAATTTTGATGACAGGTGGTCTATGAGGGGGCGAATTTTGTGGAACCGGTCATAAGCAGGGTGGCCTTTTAGATGACAGGTTGTATTGGGCCTGATCTGATGGATAGGAGTGCTAGGGGGGTGACAGGAGGTGATTGATGGGTGTCTCAGGGGGTGGTTAGAGGGAAAAATAGATGCAATCAATGCACTGGGGAGGTGATCGGAAGGGGGTCTGAGGGGGATCTGAGGGTTTGGCCGAGTGATCAGGAGCCCACACGGGGCAAATTAGGGCCTGATCTGATGGGTAGGTGTGCTAGGGGGTGACAGGAGGTGATTGATGGGTGTCTCAAGGTGTGATTAGAGGGGGGAATAGATGCAAGCAATGCACTGGCGAGGTGATCAGGGCTGGGGTCTGAGGGCATTCTGAGGGTGTGGGCGGGTGATTGAGTGCCCTAGGGGCAGATAGGGGTCTAATCTGATAGGTAGCAGTGACAGGGGGTGATTGATGGGTAATTAGTGGGTGTTTAGGGTAGAGAACAGATGTGAACACTGCACTTGGGAGGTGATCGGACGTCGGATCTGCGGGCGATCTATTGGTGTGGGTGGGTGATCAGATTGCCCGCAAGGGGCAGGTTAGGGGCTGATTGATGGGTGGCAGTGACAGGGGGTGATTGATGGGTGGCAGTGACAGGGGGTGATTGATGGGTGATTGATAGGTGATTGACAGGTGATTGACAGGTAATCAGTGGGTTATTACAGGGGAGAACAGATGTAAATATTGCACTGGCGAATTGATAAGGGGGGGTCTGAGGGCAATCTGAGCGTGTAGGCGGGTGATTGGGTGCCCGCAAGGGGCAGATTAGGGTCTGATCTGATGGGTAACAGTGACAGGTGGTGATAGGGGGTGATTGATGGGTAATTAGTGGGTGTTTAGAGGAGAGAATAGATGGAAACACTGCGCTTGGGTGGTGATCTGATGTCGGATCTGCGGGCGATCTATTGGTGTGGGTGGGTGATCAGTTTGCCCGCAAGGGGCAGGTTAGGGGCTGATTGATGGGTGGCAGTGACAGGGGGTGATTGATGGGTGGCAGTGACAGGGGGTGATTGATGGGTGATTGACAGGTGATTGACAGGTGATCAGTGGGTTATTACAGGGAAGGACAGATGTAAATAATGCCCTGGCGAATTGATAAGGGGGGGGTCTGAGGGCAATCTGAGCGTGTAGGCGGGTGATTGGGTGCCCGCAAGGGGCAGATTAGGGTCTGATCTGATGGGTAACAGTGACAGGTGGTGATAGGGGGTGATTGATGGGTGATTGATGGGTAATTAGTGAGTGTTTAGAGGAGAGAATAGATGGAAACACTGCGCTTGGGTGGTGATCTGATGTCGGATCTGCGGGCGATCTATTGGTGTGGGTGGGTGATCAGTTTGCCCGCAAGGGGCAGGTTAGGGGCTGATTGTTGGGTGGCAGTGACAGGGGGTGATTGATGGGTGATAGGTGATTGGCAGGTGATTGACAGGTGATCAGTGGGTTATTACAGGGAAGGACAGATGTAATTAATGCACTGGTGAATTGATAAGGGGGGGGGGGGGGGTCTGAGGGCAATCTGAGCGTGTGGGCGGGTGATTGGGTGCCCGCAAGGGGCAGCTTAGGGTCTGATCTGATAGGTAACAGTGACAGGTGGTGATAGGGGGTGATTGATGGGTGATTGATGGGTAATTAGTGGGTGTTTAGAGAAGATAACAGATGTAAACAATACATTTGGGAGGTAATCTGACGGCGGGTTTGCGGGCGATCTAATGGTGTGGGTGGGTGATCAGATTGCCCGCAAGGGGCAGGTTAGGGGCTGATTGATGGGTGGCAGTGACAGGGGGTGACAGGGGGTGATTGATGGGTGATAGGTGATTGGCAGGTGATTGACAGGTGATCAGTGGGTTATTACAGGGAAGAACAGATGTAATTAATGCACTGGCGAATTGATAAGGGGGGGTCAGAGGGCAATCTGAGCGTGTTGGCGGGTGATTGGGTGCCCGCAAGGGGCAGATTAGGGTCTGATCTGATAGGTAAAAGTGACAGGTGGTGATAGGGGGTGATTGATGGGTAATTAGTGGGTGTTTAGAGGAGAGAATAGATGTAAACAATGGATTTGGGAGGTGATCTGATGTCGGATCTGCGGGCGATCTATTGGTGTGGGTGGGTGATCAGATTGCCCGCAAGGGGCAGGTTAGGGGCTGATTGTTGGGTGGCAGTGACAGGGGGTGATTGATGGGTGATTGATGGGTGATTGATGGGTGATTGACGGGTGATTGACAGGTTATCAGGGAAGATAGATGCATACAGTACACAGGGGGGGGGGGGGGGTCTGGGGGGGGGTCTGGGGAGAATCTGAGGGGTGGGGGGGTGATCAGGAGGGGGCAGGGGGCAGGGGGGGGATAAAAAAAAAATAGCGTTGACAGATAGTGACAGGGAGTGATTGATGGGTTATTAGGGGGGTGATTGGGTGCAAACAGGGGTCTGGGGGGTGGGCAGGGGGGGGTCTGAGGGGTGCTGTGGGCGATCAGTGGGCGGGGGGGGGGCAGATCAGTGTGTTTGAGTGCAGACTAGGGTGGCTGCAGCCTGCCCTGGTGGTCCCTCGGACACTGGGACCACCAGGGCAGGAGGCAGCCTGTATAATACACTTTGTATACATTACAAAGTGTATTATACACTTTGTAGCGGCGATCGCGGGGTTAACATCCCGCCGGCGCTTCCGTATGGCCGGCGGGATGTTACGGCGGGTGGGCGGAGCCAGTTGCCGGGGGAAGCGCGCGTCATCAATGACGCAATCGCTCCCCCGGCATGCCTAAAGGACGCGCCGCCTGAAGGCGTATTGCGGTCCTTTAGGCGTCCACTTTGCCGCCGCCCATGGGCTGTGGGCGGTCGGCAAGTGGTTAATGTTTTTACTTTTTGGTTGCAGAATTTTCATTCTCCAGATACAGTATATTCATTAGTCATTTAGTAGAGCATTTTCCAGCATAATCCTTTTGTATACTCTATTGGCTTCATTAGATTATTGGTATATGTAGTATATTTTTATGTGCTTATTGATGTACTTCTTCTACTATAACAGGCATTGCAGGAGAAAGTGCTCCATCACAGATGTTGAACTTCCCACCTCCACTGATTTCTCTTTCATACTTTTTGTTGGGACAGGTGCTTGTGCCTCTTGTCTTCCCCAAGGTACTAGCACCTCAGTATTGCCCCCCACATAAGTATAACATCTTTCCTACGCTCCACCAAAGACATATAATTTTGATATTTAGGTTATCCCGTTAGGATAAAAGGACAGATTAAAAGAGATTATTTGAACAGCAGCAATTTTGTGCTGACACGTCAATTTGTGCTGAAGCACCACATTCTTTCTTTAGATGCCATTTTCTTTTTATTACATCTTTTTATATTAGTTTAAGTTGTACATATTTTATATTTTAAAAAAGGAATTGAGAAACCATTTGTGTGGAGTCTTTATAGAGATATTGTAACGATTGGTGTAGCAACAAGAGACAAGACAAGACAAATAACATTTATATCACACTTTTCTCCTGGCGGACTCAAAGCGCCAGAGCTGCAGCCACAAGGACGCGCTCTATAGGCAGTAGCAGTGTTAAGGAGACTTGCCTAAGGTCTCCTACTGAATAGGTGCTGGCTTACTGAACAGGCAGAACCGAGATTCGAACCCTGGTCTCCTGTGTCAGAGGCAGAGCCCTTAACCATTACACCATCCAGCCACTCCTTACACCATCCAGCCACTCCAGCAACACAGACGTCTGATTATTGTGTGATCTTCAGTATCACCAATAATACAGACACTATACCGGTTTATGTGGTGATCTGCAGAATCACCAATAATGCAAGTATAGCTAGCAGATATACTGAGTGTATAGTGTTTGGTGCAACAGTAACTGATTAGTTTGACAAGACCTCACCAGAGGAGCTGGTCGGTACTATCAGTAAGCACCTCACCAGTGACAAGGGCTCACTGGTGAGTAGAGTGATCAGACAGGCTAGGTTCGGCAACAGACAGGCAGGTACAGTACAAAATCGGCAGGCAAGAGAATAGTGATATTTCAGACAGAGTCAGCAACAGAGTCAGATGGGCAGAAGAACAGAATCGATAAGCAAGAGCAAGGTCAGAGGTGAGCCAGAGTCATACACAGAAAAGCAAGTAATAACAAGTAATACAATAATCCTAGTCTTGTGTGAAATCCCCGGTTTCCTCCCGGATCAAAGCACACCGGATACTGCCTAAGGTCTGAGCGCTAACACTGATTATTCGCAACAGCAGACAGGTTGCGAGTGATTCCCGAAGGCTTATGAAGCAGAGAAGACCCCCCTCTCCAATCAGCCAATCCGGAGCGCCGTGAGTCTCCTCTGATGTCAGCCGACCGGGCGGTCAGCTGACGTGCCTCCTCCCAGCATAAAGGTCCTGTCTGTGCGCGCGCCCGCACCATACAGCGACCCTATGAGCAACTGACAATCCCGTCCTCGGCGTGCTAGATGCTGAGGAAACGGGTGAACCACTTGCCGAGGAGACAGAGGCAGTTGCGGAAGTCCCCGCAGCTGCCTTCTCAGGGAATATTACAGTACCCCACCCCCTTGAGGCGTGGACTCCGGACACGGTCTACCAGGTCTGACATGAACCTTTTCCTTAGCTTCCTCCGCATCAATCATCACAGGGAGGGGGGGGAGGGAGAGGAATCCCCCTGCACACCAGACTTAAATAGGGACCCATGGGAAGATCTAACCCCTCTCATTATGGAAGGCAGGGCCCACACTATGTCACCTGGTACAGCCTCCCATTCCTCAGACCGTCTCCGATCCATCTGCTGAAACGGGCCTAAAGTAGAAGCCCGATCCTCCCGAATTTCAGCAGCAACAAGGACCACTTTCTTGGGAAGGATGCCTACCGGGGTAGCGGGTTTTGCACTGTCTCGGGCTCAAAACATCAAGACAAAGCATCTGCTTTAATGTTTTTACTACCCGGCCTGTAGGTAATAATGAACCTGAATCTCGTGAAAAATAAGGACCAGCGAGCCTGTCTGGGACTGAGACGTTTAGCTCCTTCAATATACTCTAAGTTCTTGTGATCAGTATAGACTGTTATAGTATGTTCAGCCCCCTCGAGCCAATGTCGCCATTCCTCAAACGCAAGTTTGATGGCCAACAGTTCTCGATTCCCGATATCATAATTTCTCTCGGCAGGAGAAAACTTCCGAGAGAAAAATGCGCACGGGTGCAATCTGCCCTGTAGACCTGAGTGTTGAGACAATACAGCCCCTACCCCAATCTCTGAGGCATCCACCTCAACAATAAAAGGAATCGAAACATCCACATGCCTCAAAATGGGGGCGGAGCAAAACAACTGTTTAAGTGAAGAAAAGGCAGCCTGTGCTTCTGATGACCAATTGTAGGTATCTGCCCCCTTTTTGGTAAGTTCAGTAAGGGGTGACACCACAGAAGAAAACCCTTTTATGAACCTTCTGTATTAGTTGGCAAAGCCAAGGAATCGCTGGAGTGCCTTCAACCCCAAAGGTTGCGGCCACTCCAGGACAGCAGATACCTTCTTGGGGTCCATAGACAGTCCTGCGGTAGAGATTATGTACCCCAAAAAGGGAACCTCTGAAACTTCAAAAAGACATCTTTCAATCTTAGCGTACAAGGAATTCTGTCGTAGCTTTCTCAAAACATACTTCATGTGTTCCCTGTGTTCAGCTAAACTAGGTAAAAAATGAGTATATCATCCAAATAGACGAGGACGAATCGCCCCAGGACTTCTCTGAAAACGTCATTGATCAGCTCTTGGAAGACAGCGGGTGTGTTGCACAACCCGAAGGGCATAACAAGATACTCGTAGTGCCCGTCGGGTGTGTTGAACGCCGTCTTCCATTCGTCACCCTCTCTTATGCGAATCAGGTTGTATGCCCCTCTGAGATCAAGTTTAGTGAAGACGCCTGCATCAGTAATCTGAGAGAAAAAGTCATCAATCAGGGGGAGAGGGTAACGATTTTTCACAGTAATCTTGTTCAAGTCTCTGTAATCAATACATGGCCTAAGGCCACCGTCCTTTTTCTGTACAAAAAAGAAACCTGCCCCGGCCGGGAACCTAGATGGACGAATGAACCCTTTGGCCAAGTTTTCTTTGATATATTCCAGCATGGCAAGTTTTTCAGGCCCAGAAAGATTATACAAATGGCCCCTAGGGGGCATACAACCTGATCTTAGCTCAATGGGGCAGTCGAAACTTCGATGGGGTGGAAGTTTGTCTGCCGCCCTGGGACAGAAGACATCTGCAAAGTCAGAGTACTGAGTAGGCAACCCCTCCACTTGAACCTTGGTGGCACATACTGTGACTTTCTCCAAACAATGATGATGGCAAAAGGAGGACCAACTTAACAATTGTCTGGACTCCCAATCAATCTGAGGGGAGTGTTTTTGAAGCCACGGCATACCAAGGATCACATTGGAGGTAGCCATTTTGAGGACAAAGAATTGTATTTGTTCTTTATGTAGAGCCCCTACCTGACATAACAATACAGGAGTCTGAGAGAGAGATCGTTTCCCCTGCAGTGGCGAATCGTCCACTGCAGTAACAACGAGCTGACGCCCCAAAGAAAGGAGAGGAAAACCAAACTTAACCGCAAAATCACAATCCATAAAATTGGCCGCCGAGCCCAAGTCTAAAAAGGCCTGAGTAGCCTGGACTTGGTCTTTCCAAGTAATAGAACACGGGAGGAGGAGGCGATTATCCCTTAAGGGTAAGGCTGGATCGCCTAGAGTGGTACCGTCAACTACAACTGAGTGATATAGTTTTTCCGCTTCCTTGGAACAATTTTGGACCATATGCCCCGACTCTGCACAATGTAAACAGTGTCTCTCAAAGCGTTTCCAGTTTTCCTCGACCTCAGTGAACCTGGCTTGTCCGACTTGCATCGGCTCATTCTGAGGAGGGGAAGGAGCAGGGAAAGTAATAAAGGAAGATATCCCTGGGGCTCTACCCCGAGTCTGTTTTTAATATCGGACTCGACGATCAATTTTAATTGCCAGAGAGATTGCCTCATCCATAGACTTAGGTTCTGGGTGACCTAGTATCAAATCAGCAACAGCATCAGATAACCCCGATAAAAAACAATCAAGAAAAGCATGTTGCCCCCATCTGGCTGACACTGCCCACCTTCTAAACTCTGCAGCGTATGCTTCAACAGTGTTATGCCCTTGTCTGAGGATCTTAAGTTTCCTTTCTGAAGTCATAGCTAAATCGGGATCATCATATATAACTGCCATAGCTTTAAAAAATTATTGAACAGATACTAGAGTCTCATGACCATCAAGGAGACTGTAGGCCCAAGACTGCGAATCTCCAGATAATAATGTCTTTATTAAGATGACCCTCTGACTCTCAGGCCCTGATGAGGTAGGACATAACTCAAAATATGAAAGGCATCGATTTTTAAAGTTCCCGAAAATCGGCCCTATGCCCAGAAAACCTTTCAGGGAGAGGCAGTCTGGGCTCCAAAACAAGAGGGGATGGCACTGGTGCATTAGGTGCTTGAATGGTGTGCACCACCTCAGACAGTTGGCTAATCTGAGTCTGTTGGATGTTAACCGTGAGGGTCAAATGATTAACTGCCGTGATTAACAGTTCAAAATGACTGCACAGTGCATCCATCGACATTTTTGGTCGGCTGTTCTGTAACGATTGGTGTAGCAACACAGACGTCTGATTATTGTGTTACATATGTTAGGGAGACTTGCCTAAGGTCTCCTACTGAATAGGTGCTGGCTTGCTGAACAGGCAGAACCGAGATTCGAACCCTGGTCTCCTGTGTCAGAGGCAGAGCCCTTAACCATTACACCATCCAGCCACTCCTTACACCATCCAGCCACTCCAGCAACACAGACGTCTGATTATTGTGTGATCTTCAGTATCACCAATAATACAGACACTATACCGGATTATGTGGTGATCTGCAGAATCACCAATAATGCAAGTATAGCTAGCAGATATACTGAGTGTATAGTGCTTGGTGCAACAGTAACTGATTAGTTTGACAAGACCTCACCAGAGGAGCTGGTGGGTACTATCAGTAAGCACCTCACCAGTGACAAGGGCTCACTGGTGAGTAGAGTGGTCAGACAGGCTAGGTTCAGCAACAGACAGGCAGGTACAGTACAAAATCGGCAGGCAAGAGAATAGTGATATTTCAGGCAGAGTCAGCAACAGAGTCAGATGGGCAGAAGAATAGAATCGATAAGCAAGAGCAAGGTCAGAGGTGAGCCAGAGTCATACACAGAAAAGCAAGTAATAACAAGTAATACAATAATCCTAGTCTTGTGTGAAATCCCCGGTTTCCTCCCGGATCAAAGCACACCGGATACTGCCTAAGGTCTGAGCGCTAACACTAAGTATTCGCAACAGCAGACAGGTTGCAAGTGATTCCCGAAGGCTTATGAAGCAGAGGAGACCCCACGGCCGCGCCCACTCCAATCAGCCAATCCGGAGCGCCCTGAGTCTCCTCTGACGTCAGCCGATCGGCCGGTCAGCTGACGCGCCTCCTCCCAGCATAAAGTTCCTGTCTGTGCGCGCGCCGTGCCATACAGCGACCCTATGAGCAACTGAGAATCCCGTCCTCGGCGTGCTAGACGCCGAGGGAACGGGTGAACCACTCGGCTAGAAGACCGAGGCAGTTGCGGAAGTCCCCGCAGCTGCCTCCTCAGGGAATATTACAGATATATGGTAAGTTCTCTTTAAACTGCTATTTGTTTTTTCCACAATGATATTTCTTTGTCCAGTTAAAGTGAATGTTACCCGATCTAAAAAACAAAAGTCAGATACTCACCTAAGGAGAGGGAAGGCTCTGAGTCCTAATGAGACTTCCCTCTCCTCTCCCGGTGCCCGCTCCCGCTCAGAATCCCCCGTAGCAGCATTCGACCAGTTCGGTCAAATACTGCCACTTCCGCCGCCGAAGGGAGGTTTCGGAAGTCTTCGGGAGCACTCGGGCTCCCGAAGACGGGCCGCTCCATACTGCGAATGCACGAGGGTCCTCTATGACGCACTCGCGCCTGCGCAGTATGGAGCCATCTGTCTTTGGGAGGACTCGGCTCCCGAAGACTTCCGAAGTCCCCCGCGGCGGGGGATTTAACCGGGGGAGCCAGCGCTGCACGGAGGGCACCGGGAGAGGAGAGGCTCATTAGGACCAGAGCCTTGCCTCTCCTTAGGTGAGTATCTGACTTTTGTTTTTTAAATCGGGTAACAATGGCTTTAACAAAGGCACAATAACACCATCTGCTCAAGGTTTCCAGGCCCAGGAATGATAATATTTTCTTTAGTTGGCACCAATGACAAAGTTAGTGGGAGATGGAAGGTCCTCAAAAATGAATTTCAGGTACTTGGAGATAAACTTAAAGCAAGGACCTCCAAGGTGGTGTTTTCTGAAATACTGCCAGTGTCACGTGCTACATCTGAGAGACAGAGAGAGAGCTTAGGGAGTTAAATAAGTGGCTGAGAAATTGGTGTAGGAAGGAGGGGTTTGAGTTCCTGGAGAACTGGGCAGACTTTGCAGTCGGCTACAGGTTCTACAGCAGGGATGGGCTGCACCTTAATGGGGAGGGTGCAGCTGCATTGGGGGAGAAGATGGCTAAATGGTTGGAGGAAATTTTAAACTAGGATCTGGGGGGAGTCGGGAGGGTAAAGTCTCGATATGTAGACAAGATAAGGTAAAAATTAGGGGGGGGGGGCGGAGAGGAGGCTGGGGACAGTGTAAAGAGGAGGTAATACTTCAAGTAGCCCATTTCATGTAACCAAAATTAGAAAATGTGGTGATAAAAACTTAAAGTGCATGGTAACCAATGCTAGGAGCCTTGCAAATAAACGGACGAACTAGAGTCCATTCTGAAGGCTATGACATTGTGAGAATAACCGAGACATGGATGGATGAAAGCCATGACTGGATAGCGAATTTAGAGGGATAGTGTGTTTAGGAAGGATAGAACAGGGAAAAAAGGTGAAGGGGTTTGTCTCTTTGTTAAGAATTATTTTACAGCTGTCCTGAACGATGAGATGAAGGAAGATTGTGAAGATGTCGAGTCCGTTTGGGTAAATATTCATGGTGGAAATAAAGGTTGCCAATTGCTTATTGGGGTATGCTACAGGCTACCACATATTCATGAAGCTGCAGAACTGCAATTACTACAGCAGATTGAAAAAGTTGCAAGTAAAAATGAGGTCATAGTTATGGGTGACTTCAACTTTCCAGATCTTGACTGGAGTATTGAGGCTACCCATTCTGGTAAAAGCAGCAGATTTCTGGCATCACTACAGGACAATTACTTGACTCAAATGGTAATAGAACCAACTAAGGGGAATGCGTTACTGGATTTGGTCATTTCTAATAGACCAGATAATGTATCAAATGTGCAGGTTCAAGAACATTTGGGAAATAGTGATCACAACATGATAACGTTTGATCTGGTGACTGATAAGCCGCGGGGCAGTGTAACTACTAAAACTATGAATTTTAGAAAAGCTAAGTTCAATCAACTCAGGCAGGCACTAAGTTTGGTGAACTGAGATAATGTACTACAAGGGGAGGACACTGAAGGGAAATGGCAAGCTTTTAAACTTATTCTCAATCAATATTGTAGTATGTATATCCCATATGGAAACAGAGTAACCAAGCAGCTCGGGGTGACCCAAACTACTAGGAATGTGTAGGGGGATAAAAGGGACCAAAAAGCCCTCTTACTAAAAAAGCAAAGCTTGGTGTAATTGCCTTCTTAAAACAGAAGGAAATTTGCAATAATTCAGTTATAAATGAACATTTGTGGTTACCCACAATGCACTACTACTAAAAGGGATAATTTGCATATTTAGTAGTAGTGCATTGTGGGTAACCACAAATGTTCATTTATAACTGAATTATTGCAAATTTTCTTCTGTTTTAAGAAGGCAATTACACCATATGGAAACAAAATGTCTAGGAATAAAAAAAAAAACATCTATGGATGAATAGAAAGGTTAGAGATAAAATGAAGGGGGAAAAGAATGTCTATAAGGTCTTAAAACAGGAGGGGACCGAGGCTGCATTAAGCAATTATAAGGAGTGAACTAAAAGTTGTAAAAAGAAATTAGGCTGGCAAAGATTGAAGCTGAAAATCAAATCTCTAGGGATATCAAATCTAACCCAAAAAAGTTTTACAAGTACATCAACTCTAAAAAAAAAAAAAAAAGAAAGGTTGACTGTAATGAAATCCTAAAGGATGAGGGTGGGAACTCAATGGTGGATGACCAAGGTAAGGCACAGTTATTAAGTGCTTTCTTTGCTTCTGGCTTCACCACAAGGGAAACATCACTGTTGCAAATTACAGATGCAGAAGAGTCTCAATCTTCCAACTGTAATATTAAATACTTAACGCAGGTAGAAGTGAAGGCAAGACTAAATAAATTAAAAATAGACAAGGCACCTGGCACGGATGGCATGCATCCTCGAGTCCTAAGGGAATTAAGTTCAGTTATAAATAAACCCCTTTATTTTATCTTTTGTGACTCTTTCAACTGACAGAGTCCCAGTGGATTGGCGTACAGCCCACGTTTTCCCATTATTTAAAGAGGAACTCCAGCCTAAACAAACATACTGTCATTAAGTTACATTAGTTATGTTAATTAAAATAGATAGTGTGGGTAAGAGATTATATTACCTGTTTTAAAAGAACAGGCAAATGTTTGATTTCATGATGGCAGCCATCTTTTTGGTTGAAAGGAGGTGACAGGGAGCATGAGACACAGTTCCAACTGTCCTGTGTCCTGAGCACCTCTCCCAGTTGCTAGGCACTGTGAATAACAACATAGGAAATCCCATCATGCTCTGCACAGCATCAGGGAAAAAAAGCCTGGGCTTCTTTTCTTCAATGGGTGGAGCTTAGCTAAAAATGCAGCTAAAAATGATGCTTTGGTAAGAAAAACAAAGTTCTGATGCTGTGAAACTGTTAAAGAAACACCAAGCCTTTTCAGTTCTGCTGAGTAGAATTTTAGTCCGGAGGTTCACCTTAAGAAGGGTGAAAAAGTCAGATCCAGGAAATTATAGACCTGTAAGCTTCACATCAGTTGTATGCAAACTATTTGAGGGGTTACTAAGAGATACTATACATGACTTCATAGTAGAAAATAATCTTATTTCTCAGCATCAGCATGGGTTTACTAAAGACAGGTCCTGTTTGACTAACATGCTCAGCTTTTATGAGGTAGTGAACGCTAATGTGGATATTGGGAATGCTGTAGATGTGATATACTAGTACTTTGCAAAGGCCTTCAACACTGTTCCACACAAAAGTCTGGTACAAAACTCTGGTGCAAAAGTTGAGGATGCAAGGACTGGGGAAGAGTCTGTGTGCATGGATAGGGAACTGGCTAATGGACAGAAAACAAAGAGTTGTGGTCAATGGATCATACTCAAAATGGGTGACTGTTAGCAGTGGGGTCCCACAGGGGTCTGTACTGGGTCCAGTGCTCTTCAATGTATTTATTAATGACCTAGTAGATGCAGTAGTAAGCAATGTTGCTATTTTTGCAGATGATACAACATTGTGCAGAATCATCAACTCTCAGGAAGATATGGACATATTGCAACAGGATCTGGATAGCATGGCTATATGGGCACATAAATGGCAGATGAAATTCAATGTTGAAAAATGTAAAGTCATGCATTTTGGTCGTACCAATGGTCTAGCACCATACAAAATAAATGGGATACAGTTGGGGACATCAAACTTGGAGAAGGACTTAGGAGTACTCATCGACAACAAGTTAAATAATCGTACTCAATGCCAAGCCGCTGCATCTAAAGCTAACAAAATTTTGGGATGCATTAAAAGGGAAATAAAAACTCGAGATGCTAGCATAATATTGCCCGTTTAACTCTCTAGTAAGGCCACATCTGGAATATGGAATTCAGTTCTGGGCACCACATTACAGGAAAGATAATGCAGTTTTAGAGCAGGGGCAGAGACAAGCAACAAAATTGATACATGGAATGGAAGGTCTCACTTACCAAGAAAGGTTAGACGCCTTAGAGGGGATCTTATTAACATGTATAAATACATCAGAGGGCAATATAATAGCTTGGCGGATGAGCTTTTTGTCCCTAGGCCTTCTCAAAGGACTAGAGAACATGATCTGCGTATGGAGGAAAAACGTTATAGCCATTTATTTAGGAAAGAGTTATTTACAGTAAGAGTGATTAAGATGTGGAATGCATTGCCACAGGAAGTAGTTATGGCAAATTCTATACCTGCATTTAAAGGGGGCTTAGATGCTTTCCTTGCGCTGAAAGACTTCAATGGCTACAATTACTAGGTAATGCCCAATGATGTTGATCCAGGGATTTTATCTGATTGCCATCTGGAGTCGGGGAGGATTTTTTTCCTTTTTGGGGGCTAATTGGACCATGCCATATAAGGGTTTTTCGCCTTCCTCCGGATCAACAGGGATATGTGAGGGAGCAGGCTGGTGGTGTACTTTGTTCTCTGGTTGAACTCGATGGACGTATGTCTTTTTTCAACCCAAATAACTATGTAACTATGTAACATTTAAAAACACATGATTGGTTCGCACTATGGCCAGGGGCCCCGGACCTCTCTCACTGGCCGGGGCCCCAAGGCCAACATGCGATACCTGGAGGGGAGTGCAGGTGGGCCTGGACCTCTCACACCCAGGCTCTGGACCTCTCACATCCAGAAAACCCACCAACACTGCCTCCATACTGAATGCTAAATTAAACTATGTAACACTGTCTGAATTGCCCAAAACAGAAAATGTTAGTAGCAATATTTGTTGTATTCAGGGATGATTGTCAGTTCATTATTTTATACATTGTCTATACAGTTGATGAGATTGCAATGCAAGACTGTGATAATGCAAACTGTTTTTGTATTTCTATGATAAAAACTTTATGATTAATAAACATTAAGGACTTGTTCACACTATGAGCGTTTGCGATTTCCCTATACCTTCCATTGCACAAGCGCATTCATGGCGATTTTTAACATCACCAGCGCATTAAAAAATGCGCAAAGTGCTTGAAAAAGCGCTTTGTATAGCGATTTCCCGTGCGCTCTCATGAATAAATACATTGGGCTTGATTCACAAAAGAGTGCTAACATAGTTAGCATGCCTAAAAGCTTTGGATGTGCAAACTACTTAGCACCCTAGTTTGCACGTCCAAAGCTTTTAGGCGTGCTAACTATGTTAGCACCCTTTTGTGAATCAAGCCCAATGTATTTATTCATGAAAGCGTACAGGAAATCGCTGTTACTGATCGCGCGTTAAGTTGGTGCACCCGAAATGTCGCAGGGGTGCGTGTGAAACGTCGCACCGTTCGCGCGTAAAATAGATTTTCAGGCTATTTTGTGCGCGAACGGTGCGATGTTTCGCGCGCTCCACGCAGTGCTAACCTTTGCGCGCGCATATTAGCGCGTCCTAAGAGCCTTTGCACTGGCGTGCTAACACTTACCACCTTTTAGTGAATCGAGGCCATTGTGTTCATTCATTTCCAGGTGACAGAGTTCACTTCCTGAATGACATCACGAAGTGAAAAGCGCTTCGAAAGTGCAGGGAAAAGCGATTAAAAAAATCTCAATAAATCGCCTAGCGCTTGCAATAGTGATTTATAATGTGAACAAGGCCTTAATTATTATTATTATTTATATAGTGCCGACATATTACGCAGCGCTGTACAGTGTATATATATATATATATTGTCTTGTCACTAACTGTTCCTCAAAGGAGCTAACAATCTAATCCCTAGCATTTCCATATGTCCATATTATGTAGTGTAAGTACTGTAGTCTAGGGCCAATTTTTTTTTTAGGTGGAGCCAATTAACTTATCTGTATGTTTTTGGAATGTGGGAGGAACCGGAGTGCCCGGAAGAAACCCACGCAGACACGGAGAGAACATAAAAACTCTTTGCAGATAGTGCCCTGGCTGGGATTCGAACCAGGGACCCAGTGGCTGCAAGGCGAGAGAGCTAACCACTACGCCACCATGCTGCCCATGAACAAACCTTATAATATATTAAACCTCCTTTCTAAACAAGAATTGTGTCCACCATACCCTTAACCCCCTCCCCCCCCTCCTCCCACTATCCTTCATGCTGCACCCTGCATTGATACACTTGGTACCTCACACACCAAAGCCACACCACTGGTTGACTGATATACTGGGGGAGGACAGGGGTGAAAACAGCTGTTCCTCCTCTCCAATTGGAGGCCAAATAAGTCCTGCAAGCACCACGGTCCAAGCCAGATGACAGTGTGTGGGAGTGAGTGAGTGTGTGTGAGAGAGAGAGAGCGTGAGAGAGAGAGGATTCCTAATGTTAGTTGTGGGAGGAAAGGAGGAAAAAACTGAACAGAAAGTACAGACTGACACTTTGATCCTCTCCAGTATCACGTAATAAAGAGATTATGCTGCCACTCATGTAATTAGGGCAGAGCTACAACACGAACTAGCATAGGTCCCCAGCACTGATGCCGGGTTACCTCCTCACTATTGAGCAAGAAGGGACAGAGCTTCCAGATTCCTTCTGCTGATCATTTTCCTCAACCCCCCCTTTTCCCAGCACAACAGAAAAAAAAACAAAGTGGTGGAGGAGATATGCGTTATCAGAAAAGAGGATTGGAAAGGGTTAACAATGAATATTTAAATACTTGCATATATTAATTTATTACAGGTTCTCTTTTGGTGTTTTTAGGTACCTGGCCCATAGAGAAGGCAGTTCCTCTTGTAAATCAGTATTGAAATCTTCAAAGACTTTTTGTGCCTTTTGAAACTCCTCTTCTGCCTGAAATAAAACCAAAAAAAGTTTAATTTTTAAACATTAGCAAACACCCAAGGAATTCCATCATTGTTTACTCATTATCAGCATCAGTTTATACTCCTGAAAAAATTAGCAGTATTTCACATCTAAATCTTCAAATTCATTACCTGTAACATTCTAACTTTGGGACCAAAGTGCAGCAGGAATCCTTTTCTCAATTCAATTAAAAGAAGCATTATTGGCAGGGCCAAATAAATTTTGCGTTGCCAAAGCAAAACAGAGTAATGAAAATTGCGCAAAAGGTGTTGCGCTGATCCACCTTTTGCGCAATTTTCAATTTTATTTGATTAGCCGCACCCAGGCTATGCATATACATAGGTTAGGATTTAGTTCGTGTTAGGCCCCTCCCATGGAGGATTGACTTCTTCGCAGTGGGAGGGACGAGTACTTAATAGGTTGCATGCAAGCTGTTAATGGAAACCAACAGCCTCCTCTAGTGGTAGACAGGTCATGTGTATGCTCGGTGTGTATTCGACCCCACAAGTGGGGCTTGCACTCTTTTGCAGGTAGGCACTAGTCTGTTTTTAAGTAGCGCTGCTCATTTCCTTGCTAAAACAGAGTAATGCATGGGAGGGGGTGGTTGTGAGAAGGGGGTGGGAAGGGTATAGGGGGTATTAAAAGGGGCATACAATCCATAGGGGTGGGCAGGGTAGAGGGGGTGCTATAATGGCTATACAGTCCAAGGTGTATCATGTTCCTCTCAGTTGGTGTCCAGCAGTGACATATCAGGCAGCTATTTGTACTGTTGTTTCCTCTTAACCTAGTAGGATGTAGAGTTTTCTCCACTCATGTATGGAATTGAAATCTGGGATGTGGGTGGAGAGTCTTTCAAAGTGGGCAGTCCTCACAGGTACATATTTGATGCAGTGTAGCAGGAAGTAGGCTTCATCCTTCAGGCCCCTCTGCTCACACTGCTTGTCTCTTCTCCCAGTGCTTCCATGTCTGTTGATGCCACCCTGATTCCGTCTCCAGGCCGTGGGTGCTGAGACGATATAGCCGGGATGTTCCCCCTCCACCCACCCACCGTAGCCAGTACCCAGTGTTTAACCCTCCCACCCACCCCACCAGCATTTAATCCTTCCACCCATTCCAACAGCATCCAGCCTTTAACCCCCCCCCCCCCACGAGCACCCAGCGTTTAATCTTACCAACTACCCCACCAGCAGCAAGCGTTTAAACCTCCCACCCACCCCACCAGCACCCAGTGTTTACCCCTTACACCCACCCCACCAGAACCCAGCATTTACCCCTCCCAACAGCACCTAGCATTTACCTTGTCACATCACAGTTGGCTATACCCACATCACGGCCACGCCCATTTCCTAACACCCATGTCATGGCTACACCGATTTTTTGCCACGGCGCAGTTCGCGCAGCACACTCTACCTTTCACCTAGGTGCCCGGATCTTTTAGGATATTAGCAACACTTGTGGTGAACATTATCATTGTGTACCTCATAACACAATTACAAGCTCTGGATTTTCTATGTTTAATGACACAGAGGTGTATGGCGCTCTTGTTATCTATATGGGCTTTGGATTTTCTACAGCAGATGTGAGGTTGGTAATAACTTGAAAGGCAACCTGACGAAAAATGTATATTGAAGACTGCCATATGTATTTCCTTTTTTAATATTGTTATTTAGCATTTATATAGCGCCGACATTTTCCACAGTGCTGTATTGGGTATAGTGTCTTGTCACTAACTGTCCCTCAGAGGACAAATAGAGGGAAAGAGGCGCCCTGGATTATATAAAAGCTTCTAAAAATAGTTTAAAATGAAAAGGATAACGAGGTATCTTACCTCAATGACGAAATCTTTGTAACATACAAAAGATTTTTATTTCGCACAGGCAACTCGTTTCGCGGGTCTAAGGGATTATATGTGGATTAATGTTGATTGTAGCGCAAATGGATAAATATATTCAATTGGTAACTAAATGAATAAATAACTAATGCATTAATAAATGAATTATTCACTAAATTAAAGGAATACTGTAGGGGGGTCGGGGGAAAATGAGTTGAACTTACCCAGGGCTTCTAATGGTCCCCCGCAGACATCCTGTGCCCACGCAGTCACTCACCAATGCTCCAGCCCCGCCTCTGGTTCACTTCTGTAATTTAAGACTTTAAAGTCTGAAAACCACTGAGCCTGCGTTGCCGTGTCCTTGCTCCCGCTGATGTTACCAGGAGAGTACTGTGCAGGCCCAGTATGGTCTGTTCCTGCACAGTACGCTCCTGGTGACATCAGCAGGAGCGACGACACGGCAACGCAGGTGTAGTGGTTTTCAGACGGGGCCAAAGCATCGGTGAGTGGCTGTGTGGGCACAGGATGTCTGCGGGGGACCATTAGAAGCCCCGGGGGTAAGTTCAACTTATTTTCCCTCGACCCCCCCTACAGTATTCCTTTAAATAAATCAATGGATTGAATAAATTAATTTTGGAAACACTATGTGTGTGATTTATTTCGCCGCTGTGTGTGTACACTGTGATTATCGATGAATTTTGTGGAGTGTGTGATAATGCTAGTATATGTGTGTGAAGGGGGAAATGTAAATAACTGCAATATTAATTCTGAACATATACATGCCATAAGTTACGCTATATAATATTTATTGTCTACTTTTGTATTTTCATACTATATTTATTTATGCAATGTATATATGTATATAAGCATGTTTTACTGAGGAGTTCTCCTTGATGTTGTAGGCACTTTTATTGGCCTAAGGAAGCGGGCTTAGACCCGCGAAACGCGTTGCCTGTGCTAAATAAAAATCTTTTGTATGTTACAAAGATTTCGTCATTGAGGTAAGATACCTCGTTATCCTTTTCATTTTAAACTGTTTTTAGAAGCTTTTATATAATCCAGGGTGCCTCTTCCCCCCCATTTGTGCTTAGTACACCCCCTTACATAACCTGTTTGAGGGGTGGGAACAGTATACTCATGGTTGCCACCACGGTGGACACCTGTCTCCGGTTTTCCAAGAGAGCGATCACCTCTGAGTCCTTCCAGGACCACCCCGAGTGGAGTCGGGTTTATAGTCTCCACCTGCTTCCTGTGGTTGGTTGCTCCTTGCAACCCTCCTTTGTGAGTAGCAACCTTATTTTCACCATTTTTCCACTTTCATATTGATGTATTGCACTACTGGGCTCCCGCCTTTTTGTCTCCTGTGCTTTTTTCTATAGGGTGCCCCAACACCCCCACCACAATACGTTCCTCAGAGGAGCTCACAATCTAGTTCCTACCATAGTCATATGTCTATGTATGTATCGTGTAGTGCATGTATCGTAGTCTAGGGCCAATTTAGGGAGAAGCCAATTAACTTATCTGTATGTTTTTGGGATGTGGGAAGAAACCAGAATGCCCGGAGAAAACCCATGCAGACACAGTGAGAACATACAAACTCCTTGCAGATGTTGACCTGGCTGGGATTCAAAACAGGGACCTAGTGAAGCAAGGCAAGGGCGCTAACCACTACGCCACCATGCTTTTAAGCAATACCAATTGCCTGGCTATCCTGATCCTCTGCCTCTAATAGTTTTGGCCATAGACCCAGAAAAGGTATGCAGCAAATCAAGTGTTTGACAATTTTGTCAAATCTGACAAGGTTAGCTGCATGGTTGTTTCTGGTGTGATTCTGATGCTTCTACAACCAAATAGATCAGCAGAGCTGCCAGGCAACTGGTATGGTTTAAAAGGAAATATATATGGCAGCCTTCTTATACTTCTCGCTTCAGGTTACTTTTAAGCCAAGAGATCATTTCACATTGTTACCCGTACCAGAAGCCAAACAGACAAAGGAAAACCCTAGACCTGCACTTCAGGAAGCATTGCAGTCACATCAGCAGCAGCTGAAAAAAGAAATCCACCTCATCAGGCTGCTCCCTTCTTCAGTAATAGATGGTCTAATGAATTTCCAAATCAATTAGAAAAGACAACCAAGAGAGCACCAGATTGATAGACAGAACAATCAAGGACACTGCCAGTGATTATCGTAATCAGCAAAATTACGATTTTGCACAATTTCACGTACATTTTCTCAATTACCCCTATACGTAATTACAATTTGAAAACTAAATTAATTGTTAAGTCATTCGTAAATTCGCATAAAATTTTGTGTAATTTTCGCGAAATTTCGCGTAATTTTGTGCTTAATTTGGAGGTTAATAGCAAAGCCCCCATACCTGCTATTGACACCAAAATTGCTACCTGTGCTAAAGGGAATAGTGGGAACAAGGGAAAAAAAGAATTTTCCAAATATACCATATAGTTTTTGAGAACATCGATTTAGAAAATGCAAAGAAAAAATGGTTTTTTAACTTGGAAAAATAACAGTTTAAAAAACATTTTTCTTTGCATTTTTAAAATCGATTTTCTCAAAAACTACAAAGTCTTTTTGAAAAATTCTTTTTTTGACTTGTACACACTATTCTCCTTATATATGTACCAATTTTGGTAGCAATAGCATGTATGGGGGCTTTGCTATTACCTGCAAAATTCGGCACAAAATTTCACAAAATTGTGTGAAAATTAAGCGAAAAATTACGTAAAATTATGAAAAACTACTATTACATACAAGATCAATTACGATTTTCCCTGAAATTTTGCAATACGATTACGATGCGAAAATGCGAAAATGCGAATTTTGATGTGAAGTTTCGCACATGTGAAATTTTGGCCTATCAATGAACACTGCTGTCCATAATTTTCAGGTAACCCCAGCAACAAAAGAAGCCTAACAACATGAAAAATAATTAACTACAAGCCTCAGAAGATCAGAAGACAGCACTTATAAGCCCAAACGAGCGCAATATGCCCATTGGCGGTTGCGGGCGTGGTTATGCGGCGATCGCATCGTTCGGAAGCGCCGGCGCGCTGACAAAGTGTATAATAGGCTTTGTCATGTATACAATGCCTATTCTACAGCCTGCCTCCTGCCCTGGTGGTTCCAGTGTCCGAGGGACCACCAGGGCAGTCTGCAGCCACCCTAGTCTGCACCCAAGCACACTGATCTCCCCCCCTTCCCTCTGATCGCCCACAGCACCCCTCAGACCCCCCCTGCCCACCCCCCAGACCACTGTTTGCACCCAATCACCCCCCTAATCACCCATCAATCACTCCCTGTCACTATCTGCCTACGCTATTTTTATTTTTATGTCCTAAACTGCCCCCTGCTCCCTCCTGATCACCCCCCACCCCTCAGATTCTCCCCAGACCCCTCCCCCCATGTACTGTATGCCTCTATCCCCCTGTAATAACCCACTGATCACCTGTCAATCACCCATCAATCACCCCCTGTCACTGCCACCCATCAATCAGCCCCTAACCTGCCCCTTGCAGGCAATCTGATCACCCACCCACACCATCAGATCGCCTGAAGATCCGACGTCAGATCACCTCCCAAGTGCATTCTTTACATCTGTTCTCTCCTCTAACCCTTGAGGACCGTGGGCTTTACCCTGAAAGAGACACTGAAGCGAACAAAAAAAAATATGATATAGTGAATTGGTTGTGTACTATGAATAATTACTAGAAGATTAGCAGCAAAGAAAATATTCTCATACTTTTATTTTCAGGTATATAGTGTTTCTAACATTGCATCATTCTATAATATGTGCAGATTACACAACACTCAGCATTCAAAATGAGTCTTTCAGAGCAGTCTGTGAAGTAATGACCTCTCCTCTAGCAGAGGAAAAGTAAATAGTCCAGGAACAGTTGAGATAATAAAAGTCAGATAACAGCCCTCTCCATGACTAACTTAGTCGGAGAGCTTAATGGCTTGTTTGCATAGAGATAACAACTGGAGTTTCTCAACTCTTCCTGTACTGGAAACAATTACACTGATGTATCTGATCTTAATGTTTTATTTCTTAGCTGTGCTACACATACAAATCATAATATCATCATTTTTTTTCACTTCAGTGTCTCTTTAAGGACCAGGCACTTTTTTTCTATTCAGACCACTGCAGCTTTCACGGTTTATTGCTCGCTCATACAACCTACCACCTAAATGAATTTTGGCTCCTTTTCTTGTCACTAATAAAGCTTTCTTTTGGTGCTATTTGATTGCTGCTGCGATTTTTACTTTTTATTATATTCATCAAAAAAGACATGAATTGTGTCAAAAAAAGATTTTTTTAACTTTCTGTGCTGACATTTTTCAAATAAAGTAAAATTTCTGTATACATGCAGCGCGAAAAATGTGGACAAACATGTTTTTGATAAAAAAAAAACATTCAGCCTATATTTATTGGTTTGGGTAAAAGATAAAGCGTTTACAAACTATGGTGCAAAAAGTGAATTTTCCCATTTTCCAGCATCTCTGACTTTTCTGAGCACCTGACATGTTTCATGAGGGGCTAGAATTCCAGGATAGTATAAATATCCCCCAAATGACCCCATTTTGGAAATAAGACATCCCAAAGTATTCACTGAGAGGCATAGTGAGTTCATAGAAGATATTATTTTTGTCACAAGTAAGCGGAAAATGACACTTTGTGACAAAAGAAAAAAAAAAAGAGTTTCCATTTCTTCTAACTTGCGACAAAAAAAAAATGAAATCTGCCACGGACTCACCATGCCCCTCTCTGAATACCTTGAAGTGTCTACTTTCCAAAATGGGGTCATTTGTGGGGTGTGTTCACTGTCCTGACATTTTGGGGGTGCTAAATTGTAAGCACCCTTGTAAAGCCTAAAGGTGCTCATTGGACTTTGGGCCCCTTAGCGCAGTTAGGCTGCAAAAAAGTGCCACACATGTGGTATTGCCGTACTCAGGAGAAGTAGTATAATGTGTTTTGGGGTGTATTTTTACACATACCCATGCTGGGTGGGAGAAATATCTCTGTAAATGACAATTGTTTGATTTATTTTTTTTTACACACAATTGTCCATTTACAGAGATATTTCTCCCACTCAGCATGGGTATGTGTAAAAATACACCACAAAACACATTATACTACTTCTCCTGAGTACGGCGATACCACATGTGTGGCACTTTTTTGCACCCTAACTGCGCTAAGGGGCCCAAAGTCCAATGAGTACCTTTAGGATTTCACAGGTCATTTTTGTTTCAAGACTACTCCTCACGGTTTAGGGCCCCTAAAATGCCAGGGCAGTATAGGAACCCCACTAATGACCCATTTTAGAAAGAAGACACCCCAAGGTATTCCGTTAGGAGTATGGTGAGTTCATAGAAGATCTTATTTTTTTGTCACAAGTTAGCGGAAATTGATTTTAATTGTTTTTTTTTCACAAAGTGTCATTTTCCGCTAACTTGTGTGACAAAAAATAAAATCTTCTATGAACTCACCATACTCCTAACGGAATACCTTTGGGTGTCTTCTTTCTAGAATGGGGTCATTTGTGGGGTTCCTATACTGCCCTTGCATTTTAGGGGCCCTAAACCGTGAGGAGTAGTCTTGAAACCAAATGTCGCAAAATGACCTGTGAAATCCTAAAGGTACTCATTGGACTTTGGCCCCCTTAGTGCACTTAGGATGTAAAAAAGTGCCACACATGTGGTACCGCCGTACTCAGGAGAAGTAGTATAATGTGTTTTGGGGTGTATTTTTACACATACCCATGCTGGGTGGGAAAAATATCTCTGTAAATGACAATTGTTTGATTTTTTTTACACACAATTGTCCATTTACAGAGAGATTTCTCCCACTCAGCATGGGTATGTGTAAAAATACACCCCAAAACACATTATACTACTTCTTCTGAGTACGGCGATACCACATGTGTGGCACTTTTTTGCAGCCTAGGTGCGCTAAGGGGTCCAACGTCCTATTCACAGGTCATTTTGAGGCATTTGTTTTCTAGACTACTCCTCACGGTTTAGGGCCCCTAAAATGCCAGGGCAGTATAGGAACTCCACAAGTGGTGACCCCATTTTAGAAAGAAGACACCCAAAGGTATTCCGTTAGGTGTATGGCGAGTTCATAGAAGATTTTATTTTTTGTCACAAGTTAGTGAAAAATGAAACTTTGTGAAAAAAAATAAAATAAAAATCAATTTTCGCTAACTTTTGACAAAAAATAAAATCTTCTATGCACTCGTCATACACCTAACAGAATACCTTGGGGTGTCTTTTTTCTAAAATGGGGTCACTTGTGGGGTTCCTATACCGCCCTGGCATTTTACGGGCCCAAAACCGTGAGTGGTCTGGAAACCAAATGTCTCAAAATGACTGTTCAGGGGTATAAGCATCTGCAAATTTTGATGACAGGTGGTCTATAAGGGGGCGAATTTTGTGGAACCGGTCATAATCAGGGTGGCCTTTTAGATGTCAGGTTGTATTGGGCCTGATCTGATGGATAGGAGTGCTAGGGGGGTGACAGAAGGTGATTGATGGGTGTCTCAGGGGGTGGTTAGAGGGGAAAATAGATGCAATCAATGCACTGGGGAGGTGATCGGAAGAGGGTCTGAGGGGGATCTGAGGGTTTGGCCGAGTGATCAGGAGCCCACACGGGGCAAATTAGGGCCTGATCTGATGGGTAGGTGTGCTAGGGGGTGACAGGAGGTGATTGATGGGTGTCTCAAGGTGTGATTAGAGGGGGGAATAGATGCAAGCAATGCACTGGCGAGGTGATCAGAGCTGGGGTCTGAGGGCGTTCTGAGGGTGTAGGCGGGTGATTGAGAGCCCTAAGGGCAGATAGGGGTCTAATCTGATAGGTAGCAGTGACAGGGGGTGATTGATGGGTAATTAGTGGGTGTTTAGGGTAGAGAACAGATGTAAACAATTCACTTGGAAGGTGATCTGACGTCGGATCTGCGGGCGATCTATTGGTGTGGGTGGGTGATCAGATTGTCCGCAAGGGGCAGGTTAGGGGCTGATTGATGGGTGGCAGTGACAGGGGGTGATTGATGGGTGGCAGTGACAGGGGGTGATTGATGGGTGATTGACAGGTGATCAGTGGGTTATTACAGGGAAGAAAAGATGTAAATATTGCGCTGGCAAATTGATAAGGGGGGGGGGGGGGGTCTGAGGGCAATCTGAGCATGTAGGCGGGTGATTGGGTGCCCGCAAAAGGCAGATAGGGGTCTGATCTGATGGGTAACAGTGACAGGTGGTGATAGGGGGTGATTGATGGGTAATTAGTGGGTATTTAGGGTAGAGAACAGATGTAAACACTGCACTTGAGAGGTGATCTGACGTCGGATCTGCGGGCAATCTATTGGTGTGGGTGGGTGATCAGATTGCCCGCATGGGGCAGGTTAGGGGCTGATTGATGGGTGGCAGTGACAGGGGGTGATTGATGGGTGGCAGTGACAGGGGGTGATTGATGGGTGATTGACAGGTGATCAGTGGGTTATTACAGGGAAGAAAAGATGTAAATATTGCGCTGGCGAATTGATAAGGGGGGGGTCTGAGGGCAATCTGAGCGTGTAGGTGGGTGATTGGGTGCCCGCAAGAGGCAGATTAGGGTCTGATCTGATGGGTAACAGTGACAGGTGGTGATAGATGGGTGATTGATGGGTAATTAGTGGGTGTTTAGGGTAGAGAACAGATGTAAACAATGCACTTGGGAGGTGATCTGACATCGGATCTGCGGGCGATCTGATGGTGTGGGTGGGTGATCAGATTGCCCGCAAGGAGCAGGTTAGGGGCTGATTGATGGGTGGCAGTGACAGGGGGTGAGTGATCTGACATCGGATCTGCGGGCGATCTATTGGTGATGGGTGGGTGATCAGATTGCCCGCATGGGGCAGGTTAGGGGCTGATTGATGGGTGGCAGTGACAGGGGGTGATTGATGGGTGGCAGTGACAGGGGGTGATTGACGGGTGATTGACAGGTGATCAGGGGGATAGATGCATACAGTACACAGGGGGGGGGGTCTGGGTGGGGGTCTGGGGAGAATCTGAGGGGTGGGGGGGGGTGATCAGGAGGGAGCAGGGGGCAGTTTAGGGCATAAAAAAAAATAGCGTTGACAGATAGTCACAGGGAGTGATTGATGGGTGATTAGGGGGGTGATTGGATGCAAACAGGGGTCTGGGGGTGGGCAGGGGGGGGTCTGAGGGGTGCTGTGGGCGATCAGGGGGCGGGGGGGGGGGAAATCAGTGTGCTTGGGTGCGACATAGGGTGGCTGCAGCCTGCCCTGGTGGTCCCTCGGACACTGGGACCACCAGGGCAGGAGGCAGCCTGTATAATACACTTTGTATACAATACAAAGTGTATTATACACTTTGTATGCGGCGATCCGGGTGCTAGTAACCCGCCGGCGCTTCCGAACGGCCGGCGGGTTACAGCGCGAGGTGGGCGGAGCCAGTCCCCGGCGGCCGATCGCGTCACGAATGACGCGATCGCGCCGCCCATGCCCGTAAAAGGACCGCCGCAATTTCTCAATACGGCGGTCCTTGCGGGGTCCACTTCCCGGCCACCAATTGTATATACGGCGGTCGGGAAGTGGCTAAACACCCACTAACTACCTATCAATCACCCATCAATCACACCCTATCACCACCTGTCACTGTTACCCATCAGATTAGACCCTAATCTGCCCCTTGCGGGCACCCAATCACCCGCCCACACGCTCAGATTGCCCTCAGACCCCCCCCCCCCCCTTATCAATTTGCCAGTGCATTATTTACATCTGTTCTTTCCTGTAATAACAACCTGATCACTTGTCAATCACCTGTCAATCACCCCCTGTCACTGCCACTCATCAATCAGCCCCTAACCTGCCCCTTGCGGGCAATCTGATCATCTACCCACACCATCAGATCGCCCACAGACCCGACGTCAGATCACCTCCCAAGTGCATTGTTTACATCTGTTCTCTCCTCTAAACACCCATTAATTACCCATCAATCACCCATCAATCACACTCTATCACCACCTGTCACTGTTACCCATCAGATTAGACCCTAATCTGCCCCTTGCGGGCACCCAATCACCCGCCCACACACTCAGATTGCCCTCAGACCCCCCTAATCAATTCGCCAGTGCATTATTTACATCTGTTCTTCCCTGTAATAACCCACTGATCACTTGTCAGTCACTTGTCAATCACCCCCTGTCACTGCCACCCATCAATCAGCCCCTAACCTGCTCCTTGCGGGCAATCTGATCACCCACCCACACCATCAGATCGCCCGCAGATCCGATGTCAGATCACCTCCCAAGTGCATTGTTTACATCTGTTCTCTCCTCTAAACACCCACTAATTACCCATCAATCACCCCCTGTCACCACCTGTCACTGCTACCCATCACATCAGACCCAATCACCCACCCACACCCTCAGAATGACCTCAACCCCCCCCAGACCTCCCCCCCCTGTGTACTGTATACATCTATTCTCCCCTGTAATCACCTCTCAATCACCTGTCATTCACCCATCATTCACCCGTCAATCACCACCTGTCACTGCCACTTATCAGATCAGACCCTAACCTGCCTCTTACGGGCATCTGATCACCCTCCCACACCATCAGATTGCCCCAGACCTACCTTCAGATCACCTCCAAAGTACATTGTTTACATCTGTTCTGCCATCTAATCACCCACTGATCACCCATCAATCGCCCATCAATCACCCCCTGTCACCACCTGTTACTGCTACCCATCAGATTAGACCCCTATCTGTCCCTAGGGCACCCAATCACCCGCCCACACCCTCAGAACGCCCTCAGACCCCAGCCCTGATCACCTCGCTAGTGCATTGCTTGCATCTATTTCCCCCTCTCATCACACCTTGAGACACCCATCAATCACCTCCTGTCACCCCCTAGCACACCTACCCATCAGATCAGGCCCTAATTTGCCCCGTGTGGGCTCCTGATCACTCGGCCAAACCCTCAGATCCCCCTCAGACCCCCTTCCGATCACCTCCCCAGTGCATTGATTGCATCTATTTCCCCCTCTAACCACCCCCTGAGACACCCATCAATCACCTCCTGTCACCCCCTAGCACTCCTATCCATCAGATCAGGCCCAATACAACCTGTCATCTAAGAGGCCACCCTGCTTATGACCGGTTCCACAAAATTCACCCCCTCACAGACCACCTGTCATCAAAATTTGCAGATGCTTATACCCCTGAACAGTCATTTTGAGACATTTGGTTTCCAGACTACTCACGGTTTTACGGGCCCGTAAAAATGCCAGGGTAGTATAGGAACCCCACAAGTGACCCCATTTTAGAAAAAAGACACCCCAAGGTTATCTGTTAGGTGTATGACGAGTTCATAGAAGATTTTATTTTTTGTCAAAAGTTAGCGGAAATTGATTTTTATTGTTTTTTTCACAAAGTGTCATTTTTCACTAACTTGTGACAAAAAATAAAATCTTCTATGAACTCACCATACTCCTAACGGAATACCTTGGGGTGTCTTCTTTCTAAAATGGGGTCATTTGTGGGGTTCCTATACTGCCCTGGCATTTTAGGGGCCCTAAACCGTGAGGAGTAGTCTAGAAAACAAATGCCTCAAAATGACCTGTGCATAGGACGTTGGGCCCCTTAGCGCACCTAGGTTGCAAAAAAGTGTCACACATGTGGTATCGCTGTACTCAGAAGAAGTAGTATAATGTGTTTTGGGGTGTATTTTTATACATACCCATGCTGGGTGGGAGAAATCTCTCTGTAAATGGACAATTGTGTGTAAAAAAAAAAATCAAAAAATTGTCATTTACAGAAATATTCCTCCCACCCAGCATGGATATATGTAAAAATACACCACAAAACACATTATACTACTTCTCCTGAGTACGGCGGTACCACATGTGTGGCACTTTTTTGCACCCTAACTGCGCTAAGGGGCCCAAAGTCCAATGAGTACCTTTAGGATTTCACAGGTCATTTTGAGACATTTCGTTTCAAGACTACTCCTCACGGTTTAGGGCAGCTAAAATGCCAGGGCAGTATAGGAACCCCACAAATGACCGCATTTTAGAAAGAAGACACCCAAAGGTATTCCGTTAGGAGTATGGTGAGTTCATAGAAGATTTTATTTTTTGTCACAAGTTAGAGGAAAATGACACTTTGTGGAAAAAAAAACAATTAAAATCAATTTCCGCTAACTTGTGACAAAAAAAAATCTTCTATGAACTCACCATACTCCTAACGGAATACCTTGGGGTGTCTTCTTTCTAAAATGTGGTCATTTGTGGTGTTCCTATACTGCCCTGGCATTTTAGGGGCCCTAAACCATGAGGAGTAGTCTTGAAACCAAATGTCGCAAAATGACCTGTGAAATTCTAAAGGTACTCATTGGACTTTGGGCCCCTTAGCGCAGTTAGGGTGCAAAAAAGTGCCACACATGTGGTATCACCATACTCAGGAGAAGTAGTATAAAGTGTTTTGGGGTGTATTTTTACACATGCCCATGCTGAGTGGGAGAAATATCTCTGTAAATGGACAATTGTGTGTAAAAAAAATCAAAAAATTGTCATTTACAGAGATATTTTTCCCACCCAGCATGGGTATGTGTAAAAATACACCCCAAAACACATTATACTACTTCTTCTGAGTACGGAAAATAGATACTTCAAGGTATTCAGAGAGGAGCATAGTGAGTCCATGGCAGATTTAATTTTTTTTTTTTTTTGTCGCAAGTTAGAAGAAATGGAAACTTTTTTTTTTGTCACAAAGTGTCATTTTCCGCTAACTTGTGACATAAAATAAAATCTTCTATGATTTTACCATGCCCCTCAGTGAATACTTTGGGATGTCTTCTTTCCAAAATGGGGTCATTTGGGGGGTATTTATACTATCCTGGAATTTTAGCACCTCATGAAACATGACAGGTGGTCAGAATAGTCAGAGATGCTTCAAAATGGGAAAATTCACTTTTGGCACCATAGTTTGTAACTTTTACCCAATCCAATAAATATACACTGAATGGTTTTTTTTAATCAAAGACATGTAGCAGAATAACTTTCGCGCTCAAATGTATAGGAAATTTTACTTTATTTGAAAAATGTCAGCACAGAAAGTAAAAAAAGTCATTTTTTTGACAAAATTCATGTCTTTTTTGATGAATATAATAAAAACTAAAACTCGCAGCAGCAATCAAATAGCACCAAAAGAAAGCTGTATTAGTGACAAGAAAAGGAGGTAAAATTCATTTAGGTGGTAGGTTGTATGTCCGAGCAATAAACCGTGAAAGCTGCAGTGGTCTGAATGGAGAAAAAGGCTCTGGTCCTTAAGGGGCGAAAAGACTGTGGTCCTCAAGTGGTTAAGCAGTCATAGGCCCCGTTCATATCACGGAACGCAGGCGCGTTCCGTTCAGAACACAACGCACAGGAACGCACGTCATGTGCATCTCTGTGCGTTGCGTGGCTGATCCCATTCACTGAAAGTGAATGGGACAGCCGCGCGTTTTGCTAGGAAACGCGTGCAGCATGCGTTCCCGGACCGCACTGGTCCGAAACGCATGCAGTGTGAACATCAGACAGTGCACTCTATGCACTGTTTGATGTCGTGCGTGTCGGCCTCCCGCACGCGTTCCTGAAACGCGGACGGGAACGCGTGCAATGTGAACGGGGCCTAAGTACTCAGGAAAAGTGTATACAATGTTTCAATCCATCCAGCCTGTAATCTTGTTCAATAGAAGTGCTGTGTCCTCTCTTAGTGGAAGAAAAAAAGTTATTATGAATTTACAGTGTATTAAATGAAGAATGAACACATTTCCTTACATAATAAATTACAGTACATAAGTCAAGGGTGGAGGTCAAAGGTTAGGGTTAAGGAGGAGGAAGGTTAAGGATAGAAGTTGAGGGTGAGGGGGGAGGTTAAGGTTAGGAGTTAAGGAGGGGTTAGGTGAAATGTTAGGGTTAGGGAGGGTGGTAAGTTAAGGGTTACTAATTTTACTAAACATTTTTTTTCCCTGTGTGTTTAGTTATGTACTGTAATTTATTATGTAAGGAAATGTGTCCATCCTTCATTAACCTCCTTGCCTGTTATCCCGAGCTCAGCTCGGGGTAACCTGCGCAGGAGGATTTCTCAGGCCCTGCTGGGCCGATTTGCATAATTTTTTTTTCCTACACGCAGCTAGCACTTTGCTATCTGCGTGTAGTACGTGATCGCCGCCGATTCGCCGCCAGAAATTCCCAGCATTTTAGACTTTGCCTGACGTCAAATCGGCCAGTTCTATTCCCGTTTTGGCAGTAACATATACAAAATGCAATGAGACTGTGAGATCCATAGTCAGAAATATTTATAGGACCTGCCTCGAAGGATTATCTTATTAGCGTGACATAGCTGTAACTATTAAAAATAAATATGCCACCAAATAATCATTAAAACTCATGCCAAAATGCAAAATCATCTCCCTTCCATAATCCATAAACTCCCATCCTCCTATCAAATTCCTCCCTCCTCCATTCTCTGTGTCCACCCCCGTATCACCTGGAGCCTTGGGTCGTTGGAGGAGAAAGCAGCCGGCAGACACTTGAGAACAGCGGAAACTTAGGGACAGTGGGACTGCTGTGCGGGGACAGTGGGACACCTCAGGGACATTGCTCCCCCCTCCATTCTCAGTCACCTGGGTCCTTGAATGCAGACAGCGTGGCACCTCTGGGGCATTCCTCCCCTCTCCGTTCCCTGTCACCTGGAGCCCTGGGAGGAGAAAGCAGCCGCGGTCATTTGGAGGAGAAAGCAGCGGGCCGCATTTAGGCAGCCCAAGGGTCCTTGCAGACAGCACAGACCAGACACTGACAACGCAGACAGCGCGGGGAGAGGGGACAGCAGGAAAGCGAGTTTCACAGAGGTGAGCTTTGGGACTTAGCCAGCCACATTTAGTCACAGCGCGTTCTGGCTGGTCAAAGTTCGAAATTGAGGATCGTTTTCTATATTGGCCGCATCAGGTGGCCACTTCGCATTTTGACCGGCCAGAACACAAAGTGGCCAGACGTTGGGTTCTGGCCGTAACATATACACTTTTCCAAAGTGTGTAACTGCCTGACCGCTTAATATGTAAGTACCCAAAGACTAATAAAAGAATTTAGTTAAACACTGCACCTGTTCCTTACCATCACCAAGAACGTAGAAAAACAATGAGAAAAGCCCTTACTGACACAGAGATTAAAATGAATTTCCATCATAGATATTGCATTGTATTTTTATCTTGAGTTCAATGCTAGTAACAAGTGAAAAACAGAAACAATGGAAAGAAGTGTAATTGTAAGGGCAGAATACAAGCAAAAAATAATTGTTTTGAAACGTACTTGCTAGTGTTGAGCTGCATTCTACAATTAATAGCCTTTTGCCTACGTTTCAAAGTAGCAAAGACTTGTTGATATCTACTTATGACATGAGAAAGAATCATTGTCTGGACATCAATATTAATGGCTAATTACACGGTCTTTAAGTAATACAATTGTATGCTGACCATAATGGATTAACTTGTATCATGAAGACATACTGCAGTGGCTGAATGGAGTAATGGTTAAGGGCTCTGCCTCTGACACAGGAGACCAGGGTTCGAATCTCGGCTCTGCCTGTTCAGTAAGCCAGCACCTATTCAGTAGGAGACCTTTGGCAAGTCTCCCTAACACTGCTACTGCCCTATATAGCGCGTCCTAGTGGCTGCAGCTCTGGCGCTTTGAGTCCGCCAGGAGAAAAGCGTGATATAAGTGTTCTGTGTTTGGTTGTTTGCAATCTCCATGAACATTTATAATTAATAATTTCTGCAGTGGTAGCATGGACTACAGTCAAAAAAGTTGATGTTTAATAAGCCTCTCCAATTAAGAACTGAGGAGCTGATGCTTTTAAGAGAAGTTTTAACCACTTCACCACTGAGGGGTTTTACCCCCTGACCACCAGAGCAATTTTCACCTTTCAGCGCTCCTTCCATTCATTCGTCTATAACTTTATTATTACGTATCCCAATGAAATGAACTATATCTTGTTTTTTTTGCCACCAATTAGGCTTTCTTTAGGTGGGACATTATGCCAAGAATTATTTTATTCTAAATGTGTTTTAATGGGGAAATAAGAAAAAATGTGGGAAAAAATTATTATTTTTCAGTTTTCGGCCATTATAGTTTTTAAATAAAGCATGCTACTGTAATTAAAACCCATGAAATGTATAAACCCATTTGTCCCGGTTATAAAACCATTTAAATTATGTCCCTATCACAATGTTTGGCGACAATATTTTATTTGGAAATAAAGGTGCATTTTTTTCAGTTTTGCATCCATCCCTAATTACAAGCCCGCAGTTTATAAAGTAACAGTGTTATACCCTCTTGACATAAATATTTAAAAAGTTCAGTCCCTAAGGTAACTATTTATGTTTTTTTTTTTATTGTATTTTTTTTTTTAATTACAAAAAAAAAATAAAAATTGGGGAGTGTGGGAGGTAATGAGTTAATTTATTGTGTAAATGTAATGTTTGTATATGTAAAATGCTTTTAGGGTGTAGTTTACTATTTGGCCACAAGATGGCCACAGAGTGTTTGTTTACATGCGACCTGTAAGCGTCCGGAAGGACGCTTACAGGAAGCAGTAGGAGGCTGGGAGACGCACAATGATCTCGCTGTTTCTGAAAGAAGCAGCAGATCATTGCGGGGGCTTAGATCAACGAACGGGAATGGATTTTCCCGTTCATTGATCTCCGGGCGAGCGGGCGGCGGCGTGCACGAGCGGCGGGTGCGCGCGCACGAGCGGCGGGAGTGCGGACAGCGGCGGTAGCGCGGAAGGTACGGATTTCTCCGTCCCTGGTTTTTTAGGAGGGAAAAAAGGGGCGGAGAAATTCGTACCGCTGGGGGTAAAGTGGTTAAGAATCATATATATTGAGGATCTGCAAGACAAGCAGGATTTATTACACTTTATCATAGCAATTGGAATAGACCATTTTGCTGCGCAGATGATTAAATAGGCATCCCTTCCAACATCACCAGAGGTAAAAGTGGACTTTATATGGTATGTCACCAGAAGTGACCTGGAAATGTATTTAAGGAAGAATTTTTCAATATACTTCCATATGCAGTATTGCTGAGATCAATGCTATCTAGAAAGGGGGCGTGGCTTGGCTCCGGGAGAAGATGGATGCTTAGATCCAGAGCTCCCAACCCAGAGGCTGCTAACTTAAGCTTTTCTGCTCCCGCTGCTTGCTATGAATCGTCGGACACGCGGACAATCGACAGCTCGCACTCTCAGGGACTCCCAAACACAGTTTGGTAGACGTCTCCCCCGAGCTTTTCCGCTCTCAATCGGAGAGAAAATCTAAGGCCTCCTCCTCCAAGATGGCACCAGCGCGCGCTCCCTCTCCGGACGGATCAGTGACTTCAAGAGGCTCTTCTGATCGTGAGCATGAGCTACATACAAAACGCATAGACAACATAACATATACTAACATGCGATACTTCACAGAGGAGATTAAAAGCACTTTTACCACCGCAATCGCAGAGGTGAGGGAAGACATGGCAGCCATAGCTAATCGGATCTCTGCTATAGAGACTGCGGGATGCAAGAGAGATGTTCAAATTAAATCCCTTACAAAAGTGACTCATGCTCATGACCTAAGGTTTATGGACCATCAGTATAGAGGACCTAGATAATCGTGGCAGGCACTCTAACATCAGAGTTCGAAGGGGTCCCTGAAACAGTTTCATCAGAACAAATCCCTGCGGCTCTCCTCGCCATTTTCAATGAACTCCTATCTAGGCCTAAAGATCAGGAGATAGAACTGGTTTATGCACACAGAGCCCTTCGCCCCATAGGAAAGGAATCTGATCCACCTAGGGACATAATTTGCTGTCTCCAATTGTTCCCCTTAAGCAAGCAATCATGAAAGCGGCAAGATCTCAGGACACAATCCTGTTTAATGAAACACTGATTGCCTTATATCAAGATCTATCCCCATCACTCTTTCCCAACGTAAAGCTTTGAAACCCTTATTTCAACTTTTAGTGGAAAAGAATCTGCACTATAAATGGCTTTTTCCGTTTGCCCTATCCGTGACTGACAATGGCTGCACCTATCTTCTGCGAAAACCCTCGGAACTAGCTGACTTTTGTGCTGATCTGAATATATCCACACCTGAACTGCCTTTATGGTATGCAGGTTTCTTACCTCCACTTGCTGACTCTGGGGGTCTACCTTCTTCTCAGGAGAATAAGTCTCGGAGCACACCTTCCAAAGGCCCAAAACAGGCTCGTAGAACCCCTAAGAAACCCAAACTAAACCGAATTATAGAGGATCCTGACCCGGGACTAGAATCTGCTGCAGATGGTTGATAGTTAACTGATCACTAGCCAGTCTCTATCTGGCTCAATTGTCATTAATCGTTCAATTTGTTGAAATATGTATAGCCTAAGGCCTAAAGGACACTGCTTATTATATATATATGACCTAGTAGTTAACGTTACTATAACTTTACCATTAGGTGCCATATATTGTTTCATAGTGCTATCACTTTTAGTAATGCATCTCTCTTTCCTCTCCCCTCCCCCTTCCCTTACCCCCTCAAACAAGTTTAATGTGTTATTGCTATTGATAATGTTTTAAGGCTAATGGGAACCCTTATTTAAATAAAAAAAAGTCAGATACTCACCTAAGGAGAGGGAAGGATCGGTCCTAATGAGCCTTCCCTCTCCTCTCCCGATGCCCACGGTGCTGCACAGGCTCCTCCGTTCACATCCCCCGCCGAGGGGACCTCGGAAGTCTTCGGGAGCCGAGTCCTCCCAAAGACAGGCGGCTCCACACTGCGTATGCGCGAGGGCGTCATAGAGGGCGCGTGCGTAGTGTAGAGCGGCTTGTCTTTGGGAGCACTCGGGCTCCCGAAGCATTTCCGAAGCCTCCCTTCGGCCGGGAAACAGCGTTTTTTGACCGAAATGGTCCAATACCGCTACGGGGGAGCCAGCGAAACCGCAGGGAGAGGAGAGGGGCTGCTCTATGGGACCCAGAGCCTCCCTCTCCTTAGGTGAGTATCTGACTTTTTTTTTTTAAATACGGGTTCCCATTCACTTTAAGCATTTTTCTCTATGGCATTTCGTTATTTTTGTGTCCATTACTTTATATAGCGTGAGCATTGTTATTTGCACCAACCTGGTTCCTCCCATTATGTGGGGGGCTCCAGTTTGCTGCAAATATTCTTAAATGCATCAATAGTCTTGGTGGGATTTATACTGTGAGTTTTGTTTTATTTACCCCTTTTTATTTCCGCCTTCATTCGATTATTGAACACCTGGGGGGTTCCCGATTCCCTTCCAGGTACTACTGGGGGACTGTCTCTCTCCCGGACTCTCACATGACCCACAACAGAGGACTTTTTCCTCTGCCTCTTTTCCTCACATAGTTAGAGTGGAATTCTGATTTATTCAGGATCTCCACGTGAGAGTTTTTTCTACCTACCTAGTGGGTATAGTACACTGCAGTTCTTAGACTTGTTGACTGTTACTTATTACTATTCAGGGTTATATAGTGCGTATAACCTCTTACTTTTGTATTGACTCAAATATTGAATGTGTTTTAACAGTTTTTACACTCATCTACTTGACTTGGTATATATCTACTAGTACTTTATTGCCAAAATAGGCCGTGTTGTGCTTCACACTCATGCAGACACTATGCACTTAGGTTGTTTTCTTATCTGTCTGCTCTTGAGGACATTATTTGTACAATCTGACATGACTTTCTCTCCTTACCCACACTCAACTTCCTGGAAGGTAGTTTCGTGTAATGCTAATGGTTTAAATATCCCTGAAAAGAGATCCAAGTTTCTTGTTCTTTTGAGAAGGGAACATACATCCTTTGCTCTCTTTCAGGAAACACACTTTCGCCAGGACAAAATCCCTAAATTTTTTGACAGGCACTACCCATTTCACTTCCATGCCCCTTTCCCTTTGGATAACACTAAAGGGGTTTCAATTTGAACATATCGTTCTATCCCATTTCAACATGTTTCTCAATTGCAGGACCCAGAGGGAGGATACCTCTCCCTACATGGCAAAATAAGAGACAAGGATATAACACTGGTTTCAATTTATAGTCCTAACTTAGGACAGGTCCAATTTATGAGAAAAATGGCTGAGGTACTTTTTCCTTTTTATAAAGGTATGCTGATTGTGGGAGGGGATCTGAATCTCCCTTTAAACCCTTTATTGGACACATCTGGTATGTCTTCTATCAGATATATAGATATTAAAAAGGTTAAAGAACAATTGGACAGACTATCCCTGGTGGATGTCTGGAGGCTTATCCGCCCCTCAGAGAAGGACCTCTCGTTTTACTCACACCCGCGCAATCGATATTCCAGATTGGATTACATATTCCTATAGCAAAGGGAAGCTAGGCTAGCTCTTCAGGCTTCTATAGGGGTTAAGACTATTGCAGACTACCCGCCAGTTTCTATCTTACTTAAACCTCCAGCTCCTTTCCCTAAATCCTTTTGTTGTTTTCATCTCCAAGACTATTTTGCATTCAACCAACCTGGGGATCAATCAGATCTCCTTGTGTGGGAGGCGCATAAGCCATTTATACGAGATCACTTGATACAGATGGGGGCAAAAACCAAAAGGGAGAGACATAAATAAAAATACTTGAATTCCAACATAAGATTTGGTGGGGGACAAGTTGGAAGAGTTACAAGTTCTACGTTCACACCTTGCAAAACTTCTCTTGTATGGGGTCAAGCGTAAATTTATGCTCACAAAAGGCACCTTCTATGAACATGCAAACAAAAGTGGCTCCTTGCTTGCTAGAGCCCTCAAGGGAAAAATATGCCAGAACCCATATTGGGTCTATAGCTAGCCCTAACCAAGAGAAGAAGACTCTTATTCCAGATATTGCTGAAGAGTTTTGTCGCTACTATCAAAATTTATACAATCTTCCAAATAATCCTTTACCTAGGGATGATCCACAAAATAGAACACAAGCCATAGAACAATTCCTATCTAAGTATGAGATGAAATCCCTATCTGAGGAGGAAACAAATCCTTTGAATCTTGCTACATCTGATGAAAAATTCCACAGTGCTGTTAAATCGTTGCGCCCCAATAAGAGCCCAGGCCCAGATGGGCTTACAGCGCAATATTATAAGCTCTATGCGGATACCTTGTGCTCCCATTTCCTTAAAGCATTCAACGCAGTTACAGCTTCTACGACTCCTTCCAAACAGTTGCTTGAAGCCCATATTTCTGTAATCCAAAACCCGGATAAAGATCCACTTCAATGCTCAAGTTATCGTCCCATCTCTCTTCTCAATACTGATATTAAGATCTTTGCCAAGGTCCTGGCTGCAAGAGTTCTACCTATTCTCGAGTCCAGAATCCACCTAGATCAGGTTGGATTCATGCCTGGAAGGGAGGCAAGAGATGGGATGATGAGAGCTATAAGCATTCATTCTTGGTTGACTCGGCATGCGGTGGAGGGGTTTTTCCTCTCCACCGATGCTGAGAAAGCCTTTGATAGAATAGCTTGGGATTTCTTGTCCGCCTCTTTAAAACACATAGGAAGCCAAATGCTAAATTGGATACTGCTGCTTTACTCCAATCCCTCAGCAAAAGTGAAGGTCAATGGGTTTTTGTCAAACTCCTTCACACTTTCTAACGGCACTCGCCAGGGTTGCCCCCTTTCACCATTGATCTTCATAACTGTTTTGGAACCTTTCTTAAACTGGATTGGAACTGACAGCAACATACAAGGGGTTATTACAGGGGATACGGAGCACCCAGTGTCTACGTTTGCAGATGATCTGCTGTTTTTTTTTTATCCTCCCCTCACGTATCACTGCCTAACCTAATGGACAAAATGACATATTTTGGCACACTGTCCAATTACAAAATTAACCTCACAAAGTCATGGGCCCTTAATGTGTCTTTACCCTCTAATACTTTAGAACACATTCAAAAGCAGTTTCCGTTTCAATCAGGGGCGTAACTAGACATCACTGGGCCCCCCCGCAAAACTTTGGATAGGGCTCCCCGCGGAACTTTGGATGGGGCCCCTCACCCTCCTCGCTTTCTGCACAGGAAAACTGAGGAACAATGTGTTTTCCCCATGCAGATAAAAACACTTAGACTTAAAGGGGAACTGAAAAGAGAGGTATATGGAGGCTGCCATGTTTATTTCCTTTTAAGGAATACCAGTTGCCTGGCAGCCCTGCTTATCCTCTGCCTCTAATACTATTAGCCATAGCCCCTGAACAAGCATGCAGCAGATCAGGTGTGTCTGATTTTAAAGTCAGATCTGACAAGACTAGCTGCATGCTTGTTTCTGATGTTATTCAGATACCACTGCAGAGAAATAGACCAGCAGGGCTGCCAGGCAACCGGTATTGCTTAAAAGGAAATAAACATGGCAGTCTCCATATATCTCTCTCTTCAGTTCCCCTTTAAAGGAAACGTCAGGCAATCTATGCTACCCCTAGATCTACTTACCCAGGGCCTGCTCCAGCCCCTTGCAGCAGACAAGTCCCTCCCTGTTCCCAGTACATACATACACACAGCCTTATTATTTTACTACATGAGAGCACATGCTATATGGAGGAACAACAATGACATGCTGAACATAAGATATACCGTATTTTTCGGACTATAAGACGCTCCGGACTATAAGACGCACCCAGGTTTAGAGGGCAAAAATCAGGGAAAAAATAAAATAAACCTGGTGTGTCCATGGTGCAGGAGTGTCCTGTAGAGCTTCAGACACTAACATCAGCAGCAGGTAACAATATAAATAGGGTAGTGTATATACAGTATATACTGTGCTAGTGCTCCACAGGTAAATAAACAAGGTGCTGTAGAGATAAATGGCTGCAAAAAAAAAATGTGCAAGATCAAGTGCAAGATCAACAGCTTACCGATTAGGACGACTCCAGAGGGACACACTACACTCGTTGCCAGCTCCTGATGTACCAGGGGTGAAGCATGTATGTCTCCATCCACCACTCCTACCAGCCAGTGTTCAGAGTGGGGAGAGACATAACACAGACTCCGGGAGTGGGGAAGTGCTGTCTGCAAAAGTGGCTCTCGTCCTCAGCTTTTGACTCCTGTAGCGCTGTTACAAGTGGAAAAGCACCTCTGTATTTCCTGCGATGCATGTGTCCGCATACAGGATGCTTACTTCTGCCCAGCTTTGCCTGCTCTGCCTCTTAAATGCTGCCGCCTGAATGATGCGATCACCCTGGACTCTGACTGGCTAACCACTGCGGCGATCGGCGATCCCCCACTGCGCCGCTGCTGCTGACCTGATGGTTTTAAAGATGCTTAAGTGAAGTCCTGCTGGCTCCCAAGGCATTTGCCAATCATCGCTAATAGCCGGTGCCCGGTAAAATCCTCCGACATGCAAGATACATACTTCCGCTTAGGAAGTGACTGCAGACGCATCTGATTGGTCGCGCTAGTCCTGCGGGCGGGATGAAGGTACCGCTCCTGAACCAATCACAATCCTCCTTCCCTGACACCAATCAGGGAGGCAGGATTGTGATTGGTTCAGGAGCGGTACCTTCATCCCGCCCGCAGGACTAGCGCGACCAATCAGATGCGTCTGCAGTCACTTCCTTAGCGGAAGTATGTATCTTGCATGTCGGAGGATTTTACCGGGCACCGGCTATTAGCGATGATTGGCAAATTCCTTGGGAGCCAGCAGGACTTCACTTAAGCATCTTCTAAACCATCAGGTCAGCAGCAGCGGCGCAGTGGGGGATCGCCGATCGCCGCAGTGGATCGCCAGTCAGAGTCCAGGGTGATCGCAGCATTCAGGCGGCAGCATTTAAGAAGCAGAGCAGGCAAAGCTGGGCAGAAGTAAGCATCCTGTATGCGGACACATGCATCGCAGGAAATACAGAGGTGCTTTTCCACTTGTAACATTGTACATTCGGACTATAAGACGCACCAGCTTTTTCACCCCAACTTTGGGGGAGAAAAAGTGTGTCTTATAGTCCGAAAAATACGGTAGTACTGAATCAATGTAACTTTGGCAAAACATTCAGAATGTCACTGATTGATACTGTTACTACAGGATCTTATGAGACAACAAGCTCTCAATGAAGCAGTGACAGTCAGACATCAATCTCCACTCCATTGCATTGTAAAAGTATTCAGAGGCCATAAAGTCATTAGCTAGTGTGATAAGGATCTAGGAATCCTTTTGCTGGAAAGGGAAAGTGTACAAAGAAAGGAGTCACATTTTGAAAAAAAGTTGTAAAGTCTTTGTCAAGTCTTTAGAACTTTGCAGCAGTGAGAGACAGATGTTTTTATGAACCCTAGGGAGCAGGGACAGTGTACAAATTCCAAAGTGTGTGTGAGTCCTTATCTGTGTTGTGGACACATGCAGTCAATATAACAATGCTGTGAGAGCAGAATACGTTTTTTTTCTCCATGCCCTTAGCTGTCAGTCTCTCAAACATTTCCCCCCACGGGCCCCCTGTAGCGTCTGGGCCCCCCTGCGGAGGCATCCCTTGCAGGGTCTATTGTTACGCCCCTGGTTTCAATGGGCAAAATCCTCTATTCGCTACCTGGGTATTCAGATCCCCACCCATCTTTCTAAACTATTTGATTTGAACTTCACTCCTATCTTTAAAGCAATCATCTCAGATATCCAAAAGTCATATTGCGTCCGTCAAAACGAATGTGCTTCCATGAATGCTTTATGTCAGTCAAGCAATCCAAATTTACATTCCTGCTAATGGATTTCCTAGTCTACAATCAGCCATCAATGGTTTCATTTGGGGTAAACACCCTGCTAGAATTAAGCACTCGTTGTTGGCACTTGACAAAATGGATGAAGGTTTGGGATACCCCTTACTAAACAAATACCATCAGGCGGCGATCCTTAGTAGACTGTTTGAGTGGTGTACCCATGACTCTTCTAAGAGACGGGTGCAAGTGGAACAAGCTTTTTCTAACTTTTGGGAGACTCCTATGTCATTTCACATAAAAAAATGACTTGCTAGTTAAATAAAAGTAACTTTAAATTAAATTTAAATTAAAATTAATTAAAATTAAGGTATGACTAATTATGGGCAGCACTGTAAATGGTGACCACCACAATGGAGTGAGACCAAAGCTTAGTAAGCTATAAAAACAGAAGCTTTTATTCTCCAAAACTGATTTAAAAAACCTCACATCTTGGTCCTTATGACAGGGACCCTTTATAGAGAACCCGAGGTGTGTTTAAAGAATGTTATCTGCATACAGAGGCTGGATCTGCCTATACAGCCCAGCCTCTGTTGCTATCCCAAACCCCACTAAGGTCCCCCTGCACTCTGCAATCCCTCAAAAATCACAGCAGTGCTGTGAGGCTGTGTTTACATCTGTAGTGTCAGTCTCAGCTGCTCCCCCGCCTCTTGCATAGCTCTGGTCCCTGCCCCCCTCCCTTCCCTCCAATCAGCAGGGAGGGAAGGGATGCAGGCGGGGATTGGAGTTCTGCAGAAGGCGGGGAGAGCAGCAGACTGACACTATAGAGATAAACACAGCCAGCTCTGACAAGCTGTTTGTCAGCAGCGTGGCTGTGATTTATGAGGGATTGCAGAGTGCAGGGGGACCTTAGGGGGGTTTGGGATAGCAACAGAGACTGGGCTGTATAGGCAGATCCAGCCTCTGTATGCAGATAATATTCTTCAAACCCACCTCGGGTTCTCTTTAAGTATATCTCGCATGTAGTGTAATTGCAGTACACTAGACTCAATGTGCAGTGTAGGAAACCAATGCTTAGCCTCCAATCCCTACTAGTTTCAGCGTTCCACCATCATCAAGGGAAACTGGAGACTGAGCAGAAAACTCAAATATACAGAGCATTAGTTACTTACTCAAGTTCTGTAAGTTTTCAGTAGTTACTTGAGCAATCCCCCGAGAGGCCATTATTTTGTATTGGGCTGCAGTGATTCGGTAGGGGGAGTCACATGTATCCCCGCAGTGCATTCTGGGGAGTGTAATTCAGTTGTATCACTGCCCAGGTTATGCTCCTATTGGTTGCCTCTGGTCATAGGTTACTGTGATGTCATGTGTTGCCTTTTCGTTGTATCCCACTATTTACGTTTCAATGCATCTAGCTCATCTTAATCAGTGACCACTTTTTGACATATGTTTTATGCAGTCCATTTTATGCATCCACCTAGCACACATAAATACTAGTGTTGGATGGGACCTAATCGCCGCATCCCACAATGTAAAAAAAAATAAATACATCATTCTCATCCTACTCAAAGTTCCTTAAAATACATTATATGCAACCCATTGTATGCATCCACCTAATACACATAAACACCAGTGTTGGGTGTGACTTTATCGTTGCATCACACTTCGTAAAAAAAAGTAAATCATTCTCATCCTGCTCCTTAACCACTTTACCCCTGTCCGTACGGATTTCTCCGTCCCTTTTTTCCATCCTTTAACCCCCAGGGACGGAGAAATCAGTACTTTGCGCACTCCCGCCGCTGCCCGCGCTCCCGCTCGTAAACACGCCGCCCGCCGCTTAGTAAACACGCCGCCGCCCGCTCGCCCGGAGATCAATGAACGGGAAAATCCATTCCCGTTCGTTGATCTTAGCCCCGCAATGATCCGCTGCTCTCCGATGGGCAGCGTGATCATTGTGAAACGATACAAACTTACCCAGCCTCCAAGTACTTCCTCCAAGCTTCCGGAAGGACGCTTGGAGGTCGCATTAAAGCAAAAAGTTACTATAGCCATCTTGTGGCCAAATAGTAAAACTATACCCTACACATTTTTCACATACAAATAAATTACTTTTACACAAAAAATTAACTCATTACCTCCCACACTCCCAATTTTTTTTTTGTAATAAAAAAAAAAATTAAAAAATGTACAATAAAAAAAAAATACATAAATAGTTACCTTAAGGACTGAACTTTTTAAATATTTATGTCAGGAGGGTACAACACTGTTACTTTATAAACTATGGGCTTGTAATTAGGGATGGACGCAAAACTGAAAAAAATGCACCTTTATTTCCAAATAAAATATTGGCGCCAAACATTGTGATAGGGACATACCGTATATACTCGCAAGCAAGCCGAATTTTTGACCCCCCAAAAGTGGGCCAAAAGTTGGGGGGTCGGCTTGCTTGCGAGTCATGGGTGGGTGGGTGGATAGGTGCTGTCCCTCCCCGCTCCCCCCGCGGCCACCGCTGCTATTACCTTAGGCGGCGCCGCTGCCTCTATCCCCGTCCTCCTCCGGTAACTCATTCACAGCAGCGCGCCCCCCGCTGCTGTGATGACGCAGGAAACCATAGAGAGCGGTTCCCATATTAACGGCATCGCGCTACAGGAAGCCGCTCTCTATGGTTTCCTCGTCATCACAGCAGCGAGAGGCATGCTGCTGTGAATGAGTTACCGCCCGGAGGAGGACGGGGATAGAGGAAGCGGCGCCGCCTTAGGTAATAGCAGCGGCGGCCGCGGGGGGAGCGGGGAGGGACAGCACCTACCCACCCACCCATACTGGGGCACTATGCTAGCTATATGGGGCACTATGCTAGCTATATGGGGCACTATACTAGCTATAATGGGGCACTATACTAGCTATAATGGGGCACTATACTAGCTATACTGGGGGCACTATACTAGCTATAATGGGGCACTATACTAGCTATACTGGGGGCACTATACTAGCTATACTGGGGGCACTATACTAGCTATAATGGGGCACTATACTAGCTATAATGGGGCACTATACTGAGCACTATACTAGCTATACTGGGGGCACTATACTAGCTATAATGGGGCACTATACTAGCTATACTGGGGGCACTATACTAGCTATAATGGGGCACTATACTAGCTATACTGGGGGCACTATACTAGCTATACTGGGGGCACTATACTAGCTATACTGGGGGCACTATACTAGCTATAATGGGGCACTATACTAGCTATAATGGGGCACTATACTGAGCACTATACTAGCTAAACTGGGGCACTTCACTAGCTATACTGAGCACTATACTAGCTATACTGAGCACTATACTAGCTATACTGAGCACTATACTGAGCACTATACTAGCTATACTGAGCACTATACTAGCTATACTGGGGCATTTTACTAGCTATACTGAGCACTACCTACCTATACTGAGCACTATACTAGCTAAACTGGGGCACTTCACTAGCTATAATGAGCACTATACTAGCTATACTGAGCACTATACTAGCTATAATGAGCACTATACTAGCTATACTGAGCACTATACTAGCTATACTGAGCACTATACTAGCTATACTGAGCACTATACTAGCTATACTGGGGCATTTTACTTGCTATACTGAGCACTACCTACCTATACTGGGCACTATACTAGCTATACTGGGACATACTGGGGGGATCACGCGGCCAGCGTTTCCTACCCCCGGCTTACATGAGGGTCAATCATTTTTTCCTGTTTTTTGGGGTAAAAGTGGGGGGGTCGGCTTACATGTGGGTCGGCTTGCTTGCGAGTATATACGGTAATTTAAATGGTTTTATAACTGGGACAAAAGGGCAAATACATTTCATGGGTTTTAATTACAGTAATATGCATTATTTAAAAACTATAATGGCCGAAAACTGAAAAATAATTATTTTTTTTCCCACATTTTTCCTATTTTCCCATTAAAACACATTTAGAATATAATAATTCTTGGCATAATGTCCCACCTAAAGAAAGCCTAATTGGTGGTGGAAAAAACAAGATATAGATCGTTTAATTGTGATAAGTAATGATAAAGTTATAGACGAATGAATGGAAGGAGCGCTGAAAGGTGAAAATTGCTCTGGTGGGCAGGGGGTAAACCCCCTCAGTGGTGAAGTGGGTGAAATACATTATATGCAACACTTTTTATGCATCCACCCAATGCATATTAAAATACATATTGCCTAAAGTTAAAGCTAAAATCCACCTCAACTTCTGTAGTCAGACATAAATAACCTCACCGAAAATACATTTAAGTAAATAAAGATGCATAAAATTATAAATTATGATCAAACAAAGAAAAATTGGTTAAAACACTTATAATTTAATTCACAAAGTGCATATGCTTAAAGTAAGACAGGTTAATTGACCTGAGAGTAAATATAGCAATTTGAAACCAATAATTACTTCCATTAATTAATGTGAGTTTCCCCATAATAGTCTCCTGGAAAATCTATTTGCTACTGGGATGTTACTCCATCTGATGGTTTAAATGGTGTATGATGGTGTTTTCTTGAATGCAAATTTACTATGCATATATAAATGGTTAGTATTATCAATCAATAGGTATCCTATTGCAATTTTCACCTTGTCTAAAAAGCAGTTCGAGTTAAAATCCACATTTACATTCCAAATTCTACAATTCTTTTATTCCTTCTCCGCCGAACCATTTCTGCATGCGCCCGCCCTCCTCATTATTATTCACTTCACTTGTCGTCGATTGGACAACACAGAAGCGTCTGGGTTACTATGACTACCCAGCGCTGAATGCGTGTGTAGTGCCCACGTCATGTCCCTGGGCAGCATCTCTCTCCTTCCATCTTCCGGCTGCGTTTTTTAGGTTTTTTTTAGGTTTAAAAGGCGATCTATTTGATTTTCAGCCTCTTCAAAAGCGGGCGTCGCCCGCGAGATGCATTAAGGCAGCCTTGCATCTGGGTTCAGGGGTCCTTCCTTACAGCACGTAAGTCCACTTCCTATCCCTTGTCCACATTATATTCACTTGCCAGCTGTTTTTCCGTCCGTCCCTATTACTAGCAATCTTATTCTTGCAACTTTTGCACAGCATTACTTACCCCCTTTGGGCATTGTTAGCACCTTATTCTACTGTCATAGTGTTTCTCATAGCACATTTGGCACTTTATTATTTTTATATTTTTTTATCAATGTGCTCACTGTTTTTGACCTATGTGGTGAGGATTAAGTATATAGGTGTATTTGCATTATATGTATGTTTAATGGACAGAATTACTCTGGTTATTTATATGCCTTAAGGATGAACCCCCCTTATTGATAAGGAATATTTTCTCATGGTATTGTATTAAACCCAGTGCAATTCCTCTTGGTGTTTTTTATGGTTTTTTTATTGTTTGGAATTTTTCTAATAAAGTGATTGATTACAATATCATATAAATTTGGTAGTATTGGTGTTTTTGTATGGGGGATTCTTCTCCTTTGTATAAACGAAAATCCACATTCAATTCAAGTTAAAATCCGCATTCAAGCACCTTGGTTTCAGTGTTTTCAATGTAAAAATCCATTTCAACTCCATTTTATATAAATCTCTCTCCAGTCAGATCTCAATTGTTCAATGATACAGTACTTGGTTGGATCCTTGTTAAGGAATTATTTAAAATGATTTGTTATGGAATTATCTATTTCTGCTTCAGAGATATTGTGCACATGCACATACAATCGTTTTTAAACTCTTTTGGTCTTGCCAACATACTGTTGTCCACAAGGACATTTTAATAAATATACCAAATATGGTAGGTACTGTTACAATTATAAAACTGTTTAATTGCAAAGCTTTCTCCTTTGATATTGCTGCAAAAGCTTTCACATTTTCTTGGTTGGGTTAGACATGTCCTTCTACTGAAACACTATTTGCATTAGAAGAAGCTATTAATTTCTATTAATGTTCTCAATGTCTCTTTATTCCTATGTAAAGTGCTGCTCGTGACTATATTCTGCATATTCAGTGCTTTCCTCAATACTTGTGGATTGTCAGAAATAATTTCTTTCAGGTCTGGATCCAGTGTTAAAATAGGCCAAAGTTTCTGTAATAGTTTTTTGATATTTCTATATTAAATATTAAAATCAGTAATAAAAGGTTGTTTAAAATTGTATTTTCCCTCTTTATACGAGTGTTGCAGCAGAATTAGAAATCATTGTTTTTAAATTGTCTTGGGTCTCTGTCAATTGTGCATAGTTATATCCTTTTTCTAGAAATTGGTTATATTAGTACTGTATATCTGTCTGTGCAATGTAGTCTTCTTTTTTCTTTGCAGTTTCTATAGATTCATTGAAACTGGCTGGAGGGGATAGAGTTCAGCCAACTCGGATGATCGCAGCTATCTTGAGGGATGTAGCAGTTTCTATCTGTGCTTCTAAAGTACGTTATAGTGTTGCATTTCGTGGTCTGGTTAGTGATAGTCAGGTCTAAAAAATGCACCTTCTCTGTGCTATACTCACTTAAAGTGTAACTGCCGGGCATAAAATAAAAAAAATTTAATCTTTATTTTTATCTGGTAAACAAGTAATAAGGATGCTAACCAGGCAATCCAAAAGTTAAAATCACTATTACTTTTCTTGTTGATCAATGATCATTCCCCAGTTTACCTGACTCTTATTTGGTACACACAAAGGAAGTTGCAGGGCTTGCTGGGTTGTCCTTTTTTGCTTCTGTATTTCCCCTCAGACTTAACTAATGCAGTCTGATTAGCTGAAGCCTCTTTCCCTCTTGTTTTCCCCTCCCACACCTCTGTTTCTCTCTGATTGGCCAATATTTCTCATGAAGAGACAATGCACTTTCTATAGTAAAGGGAGGGCAAATCAGGTAAACAACAAACACATTTATATTGCGCTTTTCTCCTGGCGGACTCAAAGCGCCAGAGCTGCAGCCACTAGGACGCGCTCTGTAGGTAGTAGCAGTGTTAGGGAGACTTGCCCAAGGTCTCCTACTGAATAGGAGCTGGCTTACTGAACAGGCAGAGCCAAGATTCGAACCCAGGTCTCCTGTGTCAGAGGCAGAGCCCTTAACCATTGCACTATCTAGCCAGAGTAGGGCAGGAAATGACATCAGGATTGCCTTAAAAAATAGCCACACTTAAAATGGTAAATGCTAAGAAGGATTTCTCTTTTTTTACTGTAGAAAAATCACTACATTCAAAACGTGGACAGTGCAAAACATACGTTATGTAAGTAGAGCAAGTTTTTATCTACTTATATATGTGGATTTTTTTCTGAGATAGTATAGCTGACAGCTCCTCTAAAGGTGGCCACTAATGATCCAATTTCTAGCGAAAAATCGTTCGAGCGATCAGAAATTCTGATCAGAAGTGAAATATTGTAATACATCGTTCACTACACAATCAACGAACCAATCTTTGCTTCCTATCTATCATAACCAACAAGAAAATCCAAATTTTGGTTCGACGAAAATTAGTTCAGGCGACATTTTTTTCACTCGTTCATAATCGATTGTGTCCATCAACGGAGGTTATTTACAACCAATCCAATCAAAATTTCTGATCGTTTGAATGATTTTTCGCAAGAAATTGGACAGTTAGTGGCCACCTGTAGTACCTTCTCATGTTAATTAGGGGAAGTAATTATAGGTTTCAAATTGCTGTATTTACTCTAAGGTTAATTAACCTGTCTTACTTCAAGCATATGCACTTTGTGAATTAAATGATAGGTGTTGTAACCAATTTTTCTTTTTTGATCTTAATTTAAAATTTCATGCATATTTATTTACTTAAATCTGGCAAAAACCTTTTTTCTCCTTATGCAGAGTATTCCCCATTGTCATCTAGACAAGCCTAGGGACTACTGCCCTCTGATGTGTTTATAAATGTTAATTGGGTCACCCTTAGCCATCTTTTTTCCAAGCTAAGTAAACCCAGTTTGTACAACCTTTCTTGGTAAGTGAGCGCTTCCATCCCCCTGATTAATTTTAGTTTCCCTTCTTTGTACCTGTTCTAGTATGTTAATGTCCTTCTTATAGTGTGGTGCTCAAAACTGTTTTCCAATAGTTACGTAGTTACATACATAGTTAGTTTGGCTGAAAAAAAGACATCCAACCAGCAAGTTCAACCAGAGAAAAATAAAAATAAAAACGCCATCCTGAGCCTGCACATATCCCTGTTGATCCTGTGGAAGGCAAAAAAACTTACAAGGCCTGGGCCAACCAGATGGCAGTCAGATAAATCTCTGGATCAACTCTTCTGGGAATTACCTAATGTAATAGCCGTGGATTATCTTCAATGCATGGAAAGCATCCAAGCCCTATTTAAATGCAGATATACAGTATACTTTGCCATAATTAGATTATGTAAATAGATTATTATGTAAATTTGCCATAATAAGATTATAACCACTCTCACTGTGAAGAACCAGTTTCTAAATAGACAGCAAAAACTTTTTTCCTCCATGGGCCAATTATGTCCCCTTGTCCGTTGTACAACCCTAAGAACAAAAAGCTCATATGCCAAGCTTTTGTATTGCCCTCTGATGTATTCATAAATGTTAATCAGGTCACCTCTCAGTCGCCTTTTTTCCAAGCTAAATAAGCCCAGTTTGTCCAACTTTTCTTGGTAAGTTAGCTCTTCCATCCCTCTGATTAATTTAGTTGCCCGTCTTTGTACCCATTCCAGAAAGTCAATGTCCTTTCTATAGTGTGGTGCCCAAAACTCCAAAACTGTATCCTACACCCCAGGGAGTATGTTGAAAAAAGACATTCGACCACCAAGTCCAACCAGAAGAGAAAGATAAAATAAATCAGCACACAATAAACTAATGGTGACGGGAGCGGTACCTATACTGGGGCACTTATACCTGGCTACCTATACTGGTCACACCTTTACCTGGCTATCTATGTTGGAGCACCTATACCTGGCTACCTATACTGGCCACAGCTACACCTTGCTACCTGTACTGGGGGCATCTATTCCAGACTACCTATATTTGCTGCACCTACAGTGGGATGCAAAAGTTTGGGCAACCTTGTTAATTGTCATGATTTTCCTGTATAAATCGGTGGGTATTATGATAAAAAATGGCAGTGCAATATATCATATAGGAGACCCACACAGTGAAATTTGAGAAGTTTATTCAATTTACAGAAAGTGCACAATAATTGTTCAAATATAATTAAATTGTTCAAATAAAATTAGGCAGGTGCATAAATGTGGGGACTGTTGTCATTTTATTGATTCAAAAATCTTTAGAACTAATTATTGGAACTCAAATTGGCCTGACCTACATACACGGGTGAATCCAATTATGAGAAAGAATATTTAAGGGGGAAAATTGTAAGTTTTATTCCCTCTGAAGAATAGCAACATGGGGGTCTTAAAACAACTCTCAAATGACTCAAAGACAAAGATTCACCATCATGGTTTAGGGGAAGGATACAGAAAGCTGTCTCAGAGATTTCAGCTGTCTGTTTCCACAGTTAGGAACATATTGAGGAAATGGAAGGCCACAAGCTCAGTTCAAGTTAAGGCTCGAAGTGGCAGACAAAAAAAAAATCTCAGATAAACAGAAGCGACGAATGGTGAGAACAGTCAGAGTCAACTCACAGATCATCACTAAAGACCTACAACATCATCTTGCTGCAGATAGAGTAACTGTGCATCGTTCAACCATTCAGCGCACTTTACACAAGGAGATGCTGTATGCGAAAGTGATGCAGAGGAAGCCTTTTCTCCACCCACAGCACACACAGAGCCGCTTGAGGTATGCTAAAGCACATTTGGACAAGCCAGTTTTATTTGGTAAAAGGTGCTGTGTATTGATGAAACTAAAATTGAGTTATTTGGGCATAACAAGGGGCGTTATGCCTGGAGGAAAAAGAACAGCATTCCAAGAAAACACCTGCTACCTACAGTAACATATGGTGGTGGTTCCATCATGCTGTGGGGCCAGTGCAGGGAATGAAAATCTTGTCAAAGTTGATGGACACATGAATTCCACTCAGTATCAGCATTCTCATTCTGGAGACCAATGTCCATGAATCGGTGACAAAGATGAAGCTGCACCGGGCTGGATCTTTCAACAAGACAACGACCCTTAACACTGCTCAAAATCCACTAGGGCATTCATGCAGAGGAACAATTGTTATGTAGAAAGGAACAGAGGCGCCAACAGGATAAAATCAAACCGGTAAAAAGTTTAAAAATGCTTAGGAGGCAGCGGTGGGCTTACCTCCTGTAAGCAGACACTAGAAACTGTCTATTCAAATAAAAAAACATTTATTGGTATACTCCACTAGGGCATTCATACAGAGGAACATGTACAACATTCTGGAATGGCCATCTCAGTCCCCAGACCTGAATATAATTGAAAATTTGTGGTGCGAGCTGTCCATGCTTGGAAGCCATCAAACCTGAATGAACAAGAGATGTTTTGTAAAGAGGAATGGTCCAAAATACCTTCAACCAGAATCCAGACTCTCATTGGAACCTACAGAAAGCGTTTAGAGGCTGAAATTTCTGCAAAAGGAAGATCCACTAAATATTGATTTCATTTATTTTCTGTGGTGCCCAAATTCATGCACCTGCCTAATTTGGTTTAAACAATTATTGCACACTTTCTGTAAATCCAATAAACTTCATTTCACTTCTCAAATATCACTGTGTGTCTCTCCTATAGGATATATTTAACTGGCATTTCGTAACAACCAACGATTTATACAAGAAAATCATGACAATTAACAAAAGGGAGAAAAACGGGAGCCCCAATAGTGTATTACAGTTATTTCAACCACTTTGTTTAAAAATGAAGAAATGTTACTCACAAGTGTGGGTTGCCGAGTCTAGGCAACCACTAATCGTGCTTGGAGGGAATTTAGACCTGTCCCCACTCAGGCTAAGAGGACACTCTCCATAGAAAGAAAGAAGGTGATCACACCCATCCAACCAGTGGATACAAGTATATTCAAGATGAAAACAGAGGCGCCCAAAGGATAAAATAACCATACGTTAAAACCATAAAATGGGGGGTACTGGATGACTTACAGTACCTTCCCAATGAAGACATATTGCAATTGTTCAAAAATTAAACAATTTATTCTTATTCCAAAAATACAAAAAGTATTTTTGGAGGAAGAATACATTGTTGAATTTTTGAACAATTGCAATCTGTCTTCATTGGGGAGGTAAGTCATCCAGTATCCCCCATTTTGTTTCAGTGTTCAAGCCCAATTCATTACGGAAAAAAAACAATATATAATATGTCCAATTTCATGTAGGTTTTCTTATAATAAAAACCCTAAGTAAACCTAATAAGTGCAAAATGTCTAAAAACTGCTTGGCAGTAGATGTTCGCGTTCAGGAAAAATTGGCTGGCAGCAAAAGGGTTAAAAAGAGAGAATAGTGTTTAGAATCATCAAAACTTTCCTAGGTGGTAGCAACAGTGTTTCATCTACTGTACAAATTTTAAAACCAAAATATTCCATAGATTGCTGAGGCTGAAGGGATGATTTGTCTCAATTTATTAACCACCTCAAGAATTGCAGATATGACAGGGAGTATTCTACCTGGGAATAAATTACCATAGGATGCACACCTAATGCAAAAAAGTCAATTCATGCAAATAACTTAATCAAAGAATTGGGTGCTGTGTTATAATACAATAAACTATATCTTATTAGACACGTACTCCATGTTATTATAGTTGCTCATAAATTGTATTCAAAAAGACGACCAATAGTGGTCTAGCAAAATTCATGTACAGTATATTTATCACAAATGTGGAAAAATTGCATGTATATACACATATATGTCAATACAATAATTGTAGTTAGTACAAATGTTATAAATACATCAAGTATACAGCATCAGAAATTGTCCCAACCTGGATTGGAAATATAGCCCAAAAGTGTAAAGTCCCGGCACAAATAGTGCACTTCCGTATGGCTAATTAAATGATCCAGGTGAGATACATAAAAGGTAAATGTCTCTTTAAAAGTTTCATAGCAAGCTGTAATCTCTAGTAAAGACCAGAGCTGTTATCTACCTATTTCATACTGTGATTGGCTCACAGCAATCACGGGGTCTGGAGCCAATGACCGATATGCGGAAGCTCTGCTGTCAGCGTGACAGCACACCAAGCGGGTGCAGCTATGTAAACATTGGTGCAAACGACTAGAGCGACGAGACTCAGGAAAAAGGTTTTATGAAAAATTTGTGAGAATGTTTTTGGTTGAAAAACAGATCTTGACTTCTGGCTCCGGCGCCCGGATGAAGGAGGCGTGAGAGAAGAGCTTCGCGTGGCAAGTCCCTTTCTTTAGGCTGACCGGCAGCAAAAGCACCCCCAGCTCCTTCCAGCAGAGCTGCAGGACACAGCCCGGACATCCCTGCCACCAATTCCCCAGCTGATGGACCGCTACTTGTTGCGGTCGACACCCCGGAAAACCCACACCACGGAGGAGGAGACGGGCAAGATGGCCGCCGCATCATCTCCAGCACTTGTGGCGCAGCACCAATCCCCAGAGTGGGAAGCTTTTTCACAGCAAGCTGCAGATTGGGACACTGAGGAACCATCCTCTCCTCAGAATACAGGTGAGGGAGATGGCTTGTCCCTAGACTACAAACGGCTAGCAACAGAATTTAATAGACAGCTTGCCCCAGAGTTACAGGTCACACTGCAGGTCACGCTTGGTTTTAGCCAGGTCCACCACGCTTGGTTTTAGCCAGGTATCTTGATTTTGCAGAAAAGTCTGATCTTCTACGCGCTTTACGAGATCTGGGTCAACCGATTGAGTATCAAGGATCAAAAATACGTTTGTTTAATGACTTTTCAGTGGAAGTTTCTAAAAAACGCCAATTGTTTAATTCTGCATGCGCAAAATGTGTGTAGAAGAAATGGAAGTTTGCCTTGCAATACCCGGCTATATTACGGGTCACTGATGACTCTAATACCACGCATACATTCAATTCACCAGCAGAAGCAATGTCATTTTTGAGTGGTGATTCAGATACAAGTGCTGGTTAATAACTGCAGAGCTGAATAGTATATGTATATTTAAGCAGCAGGGGGTGCTGTTACACAAAAAGAGAAATGTTTGAAATCCAGCCATTATGGGCAAATAGTTTAGAGCTATATTTGACAGAAGGGATGTTAATTTTTGTATATCTAATTACTTTTATGTTTTTCTCTTGCTTTTGCCATTATCTAAAAGCCTTAAATAAGGAAGAGTCTTGACTTTGGAGTTAGGAGAGGAGAGGAGGTTGACATCCGGGAAAAAAGGGAAGTCACAAATATGTGTTGTATTTTCTGTTGTTGGTCTTTTTTGCTGTTTCTGTTTCTTTTTTTGCTGTTTTTTAAACTTTCTCAGAAAGCAAGCTAAAAGATCCCTTAAGGGTCTCATGACAGAAAAAGGGGTGGGTGTGGGTTTAGGGGTAGTTTATGGGTTTTTAGTCATCTCTGGTTTCTCCAAGTATATGTCATTCCTATTGTTTGATTCCTGCACTGTATGGTACAATTTAATATTGGATAAATGGCGCTACATATAACATCCTGGAATGTGAAGGGGCTCCGTTCCCCTGGCAAGTGGTCTATGATATTACGGCATCTAAAGAAGCTGAAGTCAGACATAGCTTTTCTTCAGGAATGTCACCTATCAGAAGAGCAATTTAAATATATGAGGAAATCATGGGTAGGTCAGGTATACGGGTCCCCAGCTCAAGGCCGCAAGCCGGGTGTCCTTATTTTACTCCATAAAAACATACAAGGGGAAGTTTCAAATGTAGTCGCAGATAAGGAGGGCCGTTGGGAGAGCCTCCAGCTAAGATTAGCGGGAGAAGTCATTACGTTATTTAACGTCTAAGCACCAACTGAAGAAGATAAATCCTTTTTTGCCTCCTTATTGACAGCTACTCTTTTACTTGGTCCTGCTAAGGTCATACAAGGGGGCGACTTTAATGCCCTTTCTAATATCCGTAAAGACAGATCACTAAAATCCCTTCTCGGCTCGTTAACTCTTTCTAAATCAGTCTTATTTCAGGATTATTTACAGTCCTCTGGTTTAAATGATAGCTGGAGGTTGCTACATCCTGATGGAGAGGAGTTCACTTTTCACTCAACACCAAATAATGTCTGGATGAGGTTAGAATATTTCCTGGTTTCTCCACAAGCTATGCCACAAGTTGCTAAGGCAACCATTACTGATTTAGTAATATCAGACCATGCACCTATTCAAATTGAATATTCCCCAGTTACCCCCAGAGGTACAGATATTATCTGGAAATGTCCTTCCTATTTATACGAAGATGAGGGATTTTCTCAGCTTTTACTTAATTGGTGGTGGGAATATAAAGAGGAAAACAAAGATCATGTTAAGGACATTTTCCTGTTTTGGGAGGCTGCTAAACCTACTATCAGGGGTAAAATTATCAGTTACATAGCAGAGAAGCGTAAACAATCCCACGAAGCATATACTAAATCGCTGCTTGATTTACGCTCTGCTCACAAAGCATATCTTGATAACCCCTCTCCAGAACTCAGGATGGGCTGGCTGAAGGCTAAATCTATCTCAGACGCAAATTTTAAAAATAGGGAAATGTACATCAAATCTTATAAAGATTTGTATTACTATAAATTTGGCAATAAAATGGGCACCCTCTTGTTAAAGTTATCCAAACCTCCTTTTCAATCCTCACGCCTAGGAAGTGAACTACTTCTCATAATGAGTGAACTGGGTTTCTCTCAGGCTGTCTACCTCCCCACCCACAAGCAAGGGCACACCCTGGATCTTATATTTTATTGTGGACTTTTAATATCACACATGGATATAAACCCAGTGGTATGATCAGACCACCACACCATCCACTTCTCTCTGACAGCACCAGCGATAAAACACAGAGGGAAAGAACTCATAAAATACCGTTCTCTGAAAGATGTCTCACCACAGCACGTTCAGAATATCCTCAACTTCGACGCATTAACCAATCATTGCGCAGACCCAGACTCCATGGTCCTGATGTACAACCATGCAGTGTCATCTGCCTATGACGCCCTTGCTCTAGTTCGCATTAAACGGTCTACACCACTTCACCATGCACGGTGCTTTGACAGCTCACTAAAGGACCTAAAGAAAGAAGTGCGCAGACTAGAAAGGAAGTGGCGAAAATCCCAGAAGTCAAAAAATAAACACACCCTTGTCTCTCACCTGGAAAGCTACCAAAATGCGATCACCAAGAAAAAATCCTCCTATCCATCACAGGAGATTGCAAAGGCCGCCAACAGACCAGCCCAACTATTCCGCACAGTTGATAGACTATGTAACCCATCCTGCCTAAAGCCTACTATAACTCACTCAAAGGAGCTATGTGAGAAATTTGCTTGCTACTTTGCTGACAAAGTATCCTCTATTCGGTCTCTGATTCAGTCCACAGCACCCAAGACTCATGCAACTCCTGGAAATAGCTGAAAAAAAAAACCTAACACCCTGAACTGACTTCAAAAGTATTAGTGAGGAAGAGATCTCAGACATCCTCCATCTCCTCCGCCAGACAACCTGCGACCTGGACCCTGGACCAACTAAACATATGCTGAAATGCCCTGACCTGCTTGGTCCAGTATTTCACAAAATAGTAAATTGCTCTCTGCAAGCAGGGAGGTTTCCTACCTCTTTAAAAGAAGGAATCATCAAGCCCCTTCTTAAAAAACATTCCATGGATCCAGATGCAATGAGCAGCTACAGACCTGTCTCCAACCTCCCCTTCTTAGGTAAAGTTATTGAAAAGGCTGTCTATCTGCTACTTGAAACCAGGCTGTCAGTAAACAACATCCTGGACCCTCTACAATCTGGCTTTAAGAAACACCACAGCTGTGAAACAGACCTCATGCAAGTCTGCAACGATCTGCTCATGGCAAGGGACAGAGGGGAATGTTCCATCCTAATCCTGTTGGATCTCTCAGCGGCTTTTGATACAGTTGACCATGAAATTCTGCTTAACAGACTGCAGGAGTACTGTGGCATCAGTGGATCAGTCCTCCAGTGGTTCAGATCATTCCTGACTGACAGAACACAGAGAGTATCTCTAGGACCTATAATGTCCAAACCTGCACCTCTACAATTCGGAGTGCCAGATGATCAATCCTATCCCCTCTGCTGTTTGCAATCTACTTGTTGCCACTCGGTACACTTATCCAACGACATGGCCTGACGTACCACTGCTACGCCGATGACACACAGCTATACCTGTCCTTCAAACCTAGTGGAACAGACCCTACTCCAAAAATAAACTCTTGCTTAGCTGAGCTACAGGCATGGATGAATGATAACTGGTTGAACCGAATGCTGACAAAACTGAGGTCCTCTTTGTCCAAAGCCAGTGCTCCCCATCAAAACAGCTCTATCCTAAAGCAACACCAATGAGGATTGGGAATTTAGACATAAACAGCTCCAACTTTGTGCGGAGCCTTGGCGTACTAATCAATGGGGATTTGAGTTTCAGAAACCAAATTTCATCTGTAGTTAAATCTTCCTACTTTCATCTGAAGAACATTGCAAAGATTAAACATCTGATTCCCCCAGAGGATCTTCCAACCCTAGTTCACGCCTTCATCACATCACGGCTGGATTACTGCAATGCCCTTTATGCTGGCCTCCCCAAAAAGGACCTGCGTCGCCTGCAATTAGTGCAGAATGCTGCTGCCAGATCGCTAACAAACCAGCCTCGCCACTGTCACATTACATCCTTTGCTCACTGTACTGGCTACCAGTAGAATGGAGAATACTCTTTAAGATGGGACTGCTGACATTCAAATCCCTGCACAATCTGGGCCCTGGATACATGAAGGACTTGCTGAAGCTGCACCACACCTTTCACAACCTCAGATCAGCAAGTTCTATAAACTTGGTCACTCCCAGAGTGCACCTCAAAAAATCTGGAGATAGAGCCTTCTGTCATGCTGTCCCTACTCTTTGGAACTCCCTGCCACACCCAGTAAAGACAGCACCATCCCCGGAGCTATTCAAATCCAGACTGAAAAGTCACTTGTTTAGCCTGGCATTTCCAGACTTATAAAATTCTTCCTCTGTACCACGATGGTCTGAGCCATGCTTATGCGCTTTGAGTCCTATGGGAGAAATGCGCTCTACAAATGTTATTTGTTGTTGTTGTTCCTCTGGTGAGGTTCTGCCAAACTAGTCAGTAACTGTGTTCTAACAGTACCCACCAGCTCCTCTGGTAAAGTTCTGCCGAACCAGTCAGTAACTGTGTTCTAATAGTACCCACCAGCTCCTCTGGTGAGGTTCTGCCAAACTAGTCAGTAACTGTGTTCTAATAGTACCCACCAGCTCCTCTGGTGAGGTTCTGCCAAACTAGCCAGTTACTGTGTTCTAATAGTTCCCACCAGCTCCTCTAATGAGGTTCTATCTATATATCCGATACTGTGTTCTAATAGTGCCCACCAGCTCCTCTGGTGAGGCCTAGTTATTCTACTCTGTTACTGTTGCACCAAGCACTATGCACTATTGCATTATCCTGTTCGCTATACTTGCATTATTGGTGATTCTGCAGATCACCATATAATCAGGTATTGTGTCTGTATTATTGGTGATTCTGCAGATCACACATAATCAGACATCTGTGTTGCTACACCGATCGTTACAGAACCGCAGACCAAAAAATTATGGAGACACTGTGCAATCGGGTTGAACTGTTGACCACAACTGTTAACAATCTCATCAAGACGGTTAACTCACAGCAGACTCAGATTGACCAACTAGCTGAGACAGTTAATTGTCTTAAAAATCCGAATGCACAAGTGTCCTCCCCTCTAGTTATTGAGCCCAGGATGCCTCCTCCTGAAAGATTTTCAGGGCATCGCTCTGACTTTCTTATTTTGAGTTACGACCAGTATCTTCAGGCACGGAGAGCCAGAGAGTCACACTGATAAAGACTTTATTATCAGGTGATTCGCAGTCCTGGGCCTACAGTCTCCCTGAGGGGGATGAGGCGTTGACCTCTGTTCAGGATTTTTTTAAAGCAATGGCAGTTATATATGATGATCCGGATTTAGCTATGACGTCAGAAAGGAGGCTTAAGACACTCAGGCAGGGTCATAATTCAGTTGAAAATTATGCCGCTGAGTTTAGAAGGTGGGTGGTTTCGGCCAGATGGGGGCAGTATGCCTTGTTAGATTGGTTTTTGTCAGGATTATCTGATGCAGTGGCTGAGCTTATGCTAGGTCACCCTGAGCCTAAGTCTATTGATGAGGCCATTTCCTTGGCAATTAAAATTGATCACCGAGTGCGATACCAGAGGCAGACTCGAGGCAGAACATCAGGGAGACTGGCTTCTGGTCTGTTTTCTCCTCCTGTTCCTCCTTCTCCTCCACCTGATGAGCCGATGCAAATTGGACAGTCCAAGCTCACTGAGGTGGAGAAGAACAGGAGGCATACCGAGAAACTCTGTTTCTAATGTGCAGAGAAGGGGCATATCGTAGCGAATTGTCCTAAGAAGGCGGAAAACCCCATCGCCTAGGTGTAGCTGGAGGTACTACCCTAGGCGATCCAGTCTTACCTCTAAAGAATAAGCGTTTACTTCTCCCGTGTTCTATAACTTGGGAGGATCAAGTCCATTCCACCCAGGCCTTTGTAGACTTGGGTTCTGCAGTTAATGTTATGGCATATGACTTTGCCATTAAGTTTGATTTTCCTCTCCTTCCTGTGGGACGTCAGATTATAGTGACTGCAATGGATGATTCACCATTGCAAGGGAAATTACCACTCACTCAGACTCCGTTATTACTGTGTCAGTTGGGGGTGTTGCATAACGAACAGATACAGTTTTTGGTTCTGGAGATGTCAACCTCCACAGTGATTCTCGGCATGCCGTGGCTTAGAAAACACTCCCCTCTTGATTGACTGGGGTTCCAGACAATTGTTAGCCTGGTCCTCATACTGTCGTCATCATTGTTTGGAGAAAGTCACAGTGGGGGCTACCGAGATCCAAGTGGAGGGGTTACCGTCTCACTCCTCTGGTTCCACTGATAGTGAGGCCCAGGGAGACTGGGCAACCATGCTGAGCCCATTTCAGCAGGAAGTCCCTGAAGGGAAACCAGATGGAGTTCTATTTGTACCCCTCCAGTTCAGATTTAAGATTCTTCATGTGTTTCATTCCCATAAGAATGCAGGTCATCCTGGTGTTGCCCATACGCAGGAGTTATTGGACAGATGTGTTTGGTGGCCCTCCATTGTGTCTGACTGTAAGGACTTTGTGGGGAGCTCTTCCGTTTGTGCCAGGAGCAAACCCTCCAGAGAAGCTCCCGTTGGCACCTTACAGTCACTACCTGTGCCAGAACAGCCATGGACACACTTGTCCATCGACTTTATAGTGGAACTACCTAGGTCTCAGGGAAAAACTGTCATATGGGTGGTAGTCGATAGGTTTAGTAAGATGGCCCATTTCATTCCTTTGGACGGACTCCCCTCTGCTCCAGAACTGGCGGAGCTCTTCATTCACCACATTTTTCGTTTACATGGTGTCCCTGAGAATGTGGTGTCAGATAGGGGAGTCCAGTTTGTCTCCAAATTCTGGAGGGCCTTTTGTAATCATCTTGGCATGAACCTATCATTCTCCTCCGGCTACCACCCACAGACGAATGGACAAACAGAAAGGGTTAACCAGTCCCTAGAACAGTTTCTGAGACGTTATGTGGCTGACGCCCAGACTGAGTGGGCCAAATTCTTGCCGTTTGCAGAATTTGCCCATAATAATTTGAAGAGTTCTTCCTCAGGGTTCTCTCCGTTTCAGATTGTGACGGGGAGATCTCCTAAGTTTTCTTCTTTGCCTGTGGTGGCATCTCCTTTCCCAGCACTGGAGGAGTGGCAGGGAACCTTGAAAGAGATCTGGGCCTTGGTTCAGAAAAATCTCAAGAAGGCTTTTGTGACCCAGAAAAAACAGGCTGACAGGAGACGTTTGGGAGAGTGGGACTTTGCACCGGGGACCTGGTGTGGGTGTCTACTCGACATTTGGCCCTGAAGCAGCCCTCTGCTAAATTGGGTCCTAGATATATAGGTTCATACCCTGTCTCCAAGAGAATCAATAAGGTCACATATGCTGTTTCACTTCCGTCCGGTTGGAAAGGTGTTAAGACATTTCATGTGTCTTTGTTAAAACCCGCAGTACTTGTGGATTCCCCCCCCCCCCCCCCCCTCGTGGTGATTGATGGGGAACCTGAGTATGAGATAGAGCAGATTTTGGATTCTCGGTTTGTGTGCAACTCTGTACAATTCCTGGTTCATTGGAGGGAGTATGGGCCTGAGGAGAGATCTTGGGTCCCTAGTCATCGTATGCATGCGGAAGAACTTAGAAAAGAGTTCCATAGGTTGCATCCTGACAGACCTGGTGGCCCGTGTCCGGAGTCCACGCCTCAAGGGGGGGTACTGCAACATCTGCGGCTGCGGGCACGCCGGGTGTCTCGGCAGCCGCCTCGGGTCCCTGTTCAGAGGTGTTTTCCTGTATCGCACGGCCGCTCGCGTAGACAGAACCTTTATGCTGGGAGGAGGCGCGTCAGCTGACCCGCTGGTCGGCTGACGTCAGAGGGGACTCACACCGCTCTGGATTGGTTGATTATTGGTAGGCGCGGCTGTGAGGTCTCCTCTGCTTCTTAAGCCTTCTCTGCTCACTCGCAACCTGTCTGCGGTTGCGAATACATACGTGTTAGCGCTCAGACCTTAGACTAGTATCCGGTGTGCTTTGATCTGGGAGGAAACCAGGGATTTCACACAAGACTAGGATTATTGTTATTACTGTATATTTGATACTCTGTGTATGACTCTGGCTATCTCTGACTCTGCTCTTGCTTATTGATTCTGTGCCTCTGCCCATCTGATCTAGTTGCTGAAACACTGCCTGAATACTTACTACTCTCTTGCTTACTGATTCTGTACTGTATCTGTCTCTCAGTTGCCGAACCCAGCCTATCTGACCTCTCTACTCACCAGTGGGCTCTTGCCACTGGTGAGGTGTTCTAACAGTTCCCACCAGCTCCTCTGGTGAGGTTCTGCCAAACTAGTCAGTAACTGTGTTTTAACAGTACCCACCAGCTCCTCTGGTAAAGTTCTGCTGAACTAGTCAGTAACTGTGTTCTAATAGTACCCACCAGCTCCTCTGGTGAGGTTCTGCCAAACTAGTTAGTTACTGTGTTCTAACAGTGGCCACCAGCTCCTCTGGTTAGGTTCTGCCAAACTAGTCAGTAACTGTGTTCTAATAGTACCCACCAGCTCCTCTGGTGAGGTTCTGCCAAACTAGCAAGTTACTGTGTTCTAATAGTTCCCACCAGCTCCTCTGGTGAGGTTCTATCTATATATCCGATACTGTGTTCTAATAGTGCCCACCAGCTCCTCTGGTGAGGCCTAGTTATTCTGCTCTGTTACTGTTGCACCAAGCACTATACACTATTGCATTATCCTGTTAGCTATACTTGCATTATTGGTGATTCTGCAGATCACCATATAATCAGGTATAGTGTCTGTATTATTGGTGATTCTGCAGATCACACATAATCAGACATCTGTGTTGCTATACCAATCGTTACAATGGTCAGTTGCAGTCATATGTCCGAGATGAGGGAGGTAAGTCTCCTTTGATATACTCATTAAATGATTTTGACAGATTTCTTTCTCCACATACCAAAAAGTTATCTTTATCAACAATACAATCTAGCATGCAGCAAATTCGTATCTCGCCTAAAGCTTTAAACAATTTGACAAGGTGGTCGAGGGATATTCCGGGGGAGGTTATAGAAAAAAAAATTATTGAAGGGTATCGTATGTTTTATAAATTAACCTCGGGGGAAAACTGGAGAGAATCACAGCTAAAACTTATTCACAGAGCTAAATACGCTTTTAACATAAAATATAAAATCCCCCCTTCTCATTACTCTCCAATATGCCCTAAGTGTGCCCTACCGGAAGCAGATTTGTTCTCTGTTTTTTGGAACAAAGTAGCACATTATACTGATATAGTTTGCAAAACCAAGCTAGAAATTAATCCGCTATTGATGCTATTCCCTTATAGCCCTCCAAATGTTCCTTCCTCGGGGAATCCTTCGGCCCCCAATGCTAGTATATCTAAACTTGCACATCTAATAGTATTGGCCACTTGTAAGGTGATTTTTAACAAATGGATTTATCCTAGTGCCCCTACGGTGTGGGACTTCAAGGAAGAACTTATCCATCTTTTTAGAATGGACAGGCTGGAGGCTCTAACGCATAAAGATAAAAAAATCAAATACATTTTTCAAAAACTGGAGGTCTTTCTCCAAAAGAGAACTAATTGAGATTGTGTCTCCTAAGTGGTATTTAACAGAACAACGGATGGGTACGCTAGGGAAATTAGAATTTACATAATTGCTGACCTTTCTACGAAAGGGAAATCAGAGATGACAGGGAGGGGAGGGGTTAGAAGTTCTTTTTCTAAAATGTAATCTTATCCTGACCAGTGTGGTGTATTATAGGATGACGTGTCAATACACCCTTATTTCTGTTATACGTTCACTGTGTCTTAATGTTAAAGAAGTTATTTTTTTTTTCTCTTTCTTGTATAACTTTTGATATACTTCTGTAAACAACTTTTTGAAATTGTTAGACAAAAAGAAAATCCAAATAAAATTTGTTTAAAAAAAAAGAAAAAAAGAAAAACTGATCTTATCAAACAATGTCACACACTTCTACTTTGCAAAGGTTTCTAATAGTGCCCATACATTATATTATCTTTTAATCAAATAGCCACATAATTGATGGTATCTCTTCTATTTTACTGTACTGCATTTGTAAAAAGAATGGGGATTCACTAACATGATTTTTTGCTTTATTAAAATGTATGAAATTGCCTTGTCTTGATCATAAAATTAAAAGAGTAGGAATTTTTCTATTCTTATGGGCATCATACTGTAGGTGGCATCATAAGGGAGACAACAGTTGACTAATTCAGTTGCTTTCAGCTGTATCAGGTGATGATGCCATCATGTATTTTCATTCTGCAAATGCTGATGCTTGACTAATCTTAAGAAGATTAATTTATCTTGCTAGAAAAGCTCTCTTCCATGTTCATAATCTTCTGAACAGTGAGCAGGCTTGCAGTGCCTGCAGCGATATGTTTCACCAGCTGATCAGGGCCGAAGGGGAGTGGACAGCTGAGAGATCGGATGTGGAGAGCATAACTGCAGCTGTTGGATGTCTGCGGCGAGAGCAGAGCAGGAGCGATGGATGGTCACACAGAATAGAAACACAGCAGGAGCGCTCTTCCGTGTTCATCGAACGGCTGCAGCTATGCTCTCCGCCCTCCGCATCCGATCTCTCAGCTGTCCACTTCCCTTCGGCCCAGATCAGCTGGTGAAACATAGCACTGCAGGCACTGCAAGCCTGCTCACGGTTCAGAATCACGACCGCATTACCGCTGCATTCTCTGAGCCACTCTCCAATCCTCAAAAGGTTAAACATAGGCACAAAAAATAAGTGAATCGCATACAAGCCGAGACCCCCACTTTTGGGCCATTTTTTTGGGGTCAAAAATTTGGCTTGTATGCGAGTATATACAGTATACCATACACTGAATAAAAAAAGCTCCGGGTCTGGATGGTATGCCATGTGAGGTATATAAGAGATTACCATACACTGAATAAAAAAAGCTCCGGGTCTGGATGGTATGCCATGTGAGGTATATAAGAGATTCTCCATACCTTTTCCAAACTTTCCAACAAGCTTTTGAACTTGGGCCCCTCGCTCCCTCGATGTGTACTGTATTAATTGTTTTAATTCACAAATCTGGGTAAGACCTGTTATTATGTGATTCTTTTCGTCCTATCTTCCTATTACCAACTGATGTCAAAATTCTGGCAAAGATCCTTACCCTTCCCCCAAATCAGGTGATCCTGTCCCTAGTGCATTATGACCAAACAGCAGTGGTGTAGCTAAGGGGCTATGGGCCCAAGTGCAAGTTTTACATTGGGCCCCCCAAGCGCTCTATACAAACCAATTGATATGGCGCACCCAAACCTGCCAAAGACAGCCACAGTGTCAGAGGTGTAAAAAGGGGATTGGGAACAGTGAGTTAAGGATTATTACTATTCAAAGCATCTATAGAAGTGATTATTACCAGCACAGGACCAATAGATAGCTAATACTGTGTTAGAGGGTGGAACCTTCAGGGGCCCTCTAGCCCAAGGGCCCCGATAAAGTCACTACCTCTACACCCCATATTGCTAAGCCACTGCCATACAGGTTTTATGCTTGAGAAAAAACCTCCTTGAAAATCCGCCGACTCGGGCAGTCAAGTTATAGTTTCATTGGACACTGCTAAAGCTTTCGACGCGGTAGAATGGCCCGTTATGCTAGCAGTCTTGTCAAGATTTGGATTTGGTGATAATTTTATCTGATGGGTCACACTCCTCTAACCCCTCTGCTCAAATATGTACCAATTCTATTATCTCTCCACCTTTCCTAATCTTTCGTGGTACTCGTCAAGGCTGTCCTTTATCCCCTTTACTTAATGCCTTGTCTGCTGAGCCGTTAGCTGGTCAAATCAGAGCTCACCAATTTAGTCATGGCCTTTAAATAGAGGAAATTAAGTACTTAGGAAGTACACTCTCTATGTATCACTCCGTAGAGGACGCACTTCTCTTGCGCAGACTAGCCGCGACTGGAAGAAGTTACGTGACCCGTAACGGAACTGCAGGCAGTGGAGGACGGCGCCGCGGGAGCGATCCATGTGCATGGGGCTGGAGGAAGCCGAAGGTATGTATAAAACTTTTTCTTATCCTCGCCTCTGGTACACTTTAAAGGACTTGAAGAGAAAATCCGTATGCAGATGACTCCATTTTATATCTTGCTGAACCACATACATCCCTTGCTACAGCCTACGACCTTATTACTGTAATGGGTGAATACTCAGGTCTCTCCATAAACTGGGGTAGGTCTGTTATTATGGGTCTGGATGATCCTAATGTCTCTGCCTCTCCTTTGCCATGCGTTTGTAAATAGTGACATAGTGACCTTGTTTAAATAATTAGGTGTAATCTTAAGTGCCTTCCCTGATCAATTCCTCCAAAATAATATCACTCCTCTTGTGAATCTTGCCCAGACTAAACTGGTTACTTGGGACTAAATTACCTTTATCAGTGATGGGACGTATAAGCCTGATCAAAATGATTCTGTTGCCTTAAATTTTGTATATGATGCATATTTCCCCTACATGTATACCTGTGTTTAAGAAACTAAGATCTGTCGTTTTATCTATTGTATGGCATAAATCCAGAGCCAAACTAAGATATCAAATTTTGCACTGTCTGACTGATTTAGGTGGTGCAGCACTACCCGCCTTTCAGGTATATTACCGTGCAACACAATTAGAGCAGCTCTTACATTGGTTTGTTACAAATACATTATTTGCCCCGAACTTCTAGATTACTCCTCTACAGACAAATCCCTGAACCTTCCTTTTGCCCTCCTCAAAGACTCCCTCACTCAATTGTGCACCTCTAATTCTACTCCAAGCTAAGAAAATCTGGCAGTTAGCAAAAAGGTTTTGCCCCTTTCCTCATAGGAATATTTTATACCCTTGTGGCAGAACTCATTATTGCATGAAATAGGCAAACTTGAAAATATCTCATTAAGGGTGAATAAAGGTATTCTATACAGTATCTGGGTCAGATTCTCAATAATACTCGGATGGTTCCCTTCGCCACCCTTCAAACTTAGTTCTCTATTCCTGACGCACACTTTTATTTGTATCTACAAATATCACATGCTTTACGGGCTCAAATTCCGCAAGGCCTCCTTTATACAGGTATGTCCCCGGTTTTTGAGCTCCTAAAGGATGGCCAAATAAAGCATCATATACTTCTTATTCATCAAACATATTTAGTGAATCGTTTGGTACTGCTGCCCTAAGTGGACACTATTGATGCTCATCACGGAATAATCACGAGTAACCATGGTGGTTACTCATGATTCAAATTGGCTTTAATTGCCCCAGCTGAGCGGGCAGATGTGGTGGGGTTAATTAACCATAATGCCGCTCTCCGTCCAGCATTTCAATGAGCTTGCAAGCGTCTATTGGACACACTGCAAGACTCGCTATGGAGCACTTCCTCCTTCCGGCTTGAAGGAGGAAGTGCTCCATAGCGAGGCTTGCAATGTGTCCAATAGACGCTTGTAAGCTCATTGAAATGCTGGGCAGAGAGCAGCATTACGGGTAATTAAGCCTGCCGCATTTACCCGCTCAGCTGGGGCAATTAAAGCTAATTTGAATCATGAGTAACCACCATGGTTACTCGTGATTATTCAGTGATAAGCACCCCTGGTGGACATCACTCAATGTTCCTATTGATGATTACGATTGGGAGGACTGCCTGTAATCAACATGTCAGGTGTCTCCTTACATCAGGGAGCGCTTGACACAATTGTTTATCATCCATCAATCTTATTTTACTCCCACTCGAATAACGAAATATTCCACCTCAACTCCGAATATCTGTTCTAAATATAAAGCTGTGAACCCTGCCTTTCTCCATTTATTATGGCAATGCCCCCCTCTAGAGGATTTCTGGAAACAAGTTATAGCTTTCCTGCATGATGTTATGGGTTTCAGAGATGGCCCCGTACGGTTCGCTGGCGAACTTGTTCGCACAAATCCGAGCGGTTTGCTTTCGTTCATAGCAAGTTCAACCCGCCCCCTATACCACATCATTGGGCTAAATGTTGACCCTCTACATCACAGTCAGCAGACACATGGCAGCCAATCAGGCTGCACTCCCTCCTGGACCCCCGCCCCCCTATAAAAATGCTGCAGCGTCGGCCATGTTCTCACTCTACTGATCTTGCTATAGTGAGAGGAAGGGACAGAGCTTGCTGGAGATAGGGAAAGTGTTAGTTAGGCTGTTAGCTTGCTCCTTGCTGATATTTGTTGCTGAAAGCACCCCAAAACAGTTCTTTTGAGAGCTAATGTTCTTCTGATGTGTTTTTTTGTGTGTGTGTGCCACAGTGACTGACACTTTATATGTACAGCCCTGTCTGTCACAGCTGGCCCTTGCTGTACTGTGCCAGGCCCAGCACACTGTATTATACCAGTCACTGCATACCTTTCACAGCATCTGTGTGACTGCACACTGTATTATACCAGTCACTGCATGTCTTTCACTGCATCTGTGTGACTGCACGCTGTATTATACCAGTCACTGTATACCTTTCACGGCATCTGTGTGACTGAACAGTGTATTAAACCAGTCAGTGCATACCTTTCACTGCATCTGTGGCTCCCTCTCCGGACCAGAATCGAACCCCGATTCCCTGATTGTTGAAAGAACTGCCCAGGCAGCAGAAAAAGTAATTTATAAAAATAGATGTAAGCTTTAACAATGATAGAAAAAGAACCATCAAAAGTTGATAAGGCAATCAGACATTCGAATGCCTAGTCGCCGTCACGGGCACGTGCGATCGGCCCAAGGTTATCTAGTCAGCTCTCGTTGGCAGGTATTAGCTCTGGAATTACCACAGTTATAAAAGTAACATATATTAGTAAAAAACAGATTGTAGAATTTTATAAGTAACTTCAATTTTCAATTATTCACAAAAACAAACAAACAAACGTATTTTTCCATTTTCATCATCATGGCCTGCACTCTTGCCAACGTGCGCACGAGCACGGCCATCACTACACAAACATTGCCATCGAGAGGACTGACAGTTTATGTCCTGGGCTGGGAGTGTCAACTGACAACCTTTTGCGGCTGTTTGCGGCAGTGCATTAAACCAGGGCTTTACAACCCTGTCCTCAAGTACCACCAAGACACTAATTACCCCACCTGTGCATGTTTGTGGTTTTCTGCAAAACATGCACTGTTGGTGAGTTTGGTCTGTCAGTGTGAAGCAGTGCACTAATTACACTACCTGATCCATGTATACACACGCAAGATGTTTTAAAGCACTTTATGCCTCCAATTTAGGAATGCAATGTGATTTCTGCCCTTTAGGGATTATAACCCTGCTGTGCCTCAAATCTGTAATTTTCCCAAGGACTTTTGGCGTGTATCCCACCACGCCATGCCCCCCTCCAGGTGTTAGACCCCTTGAAACAACATCTTTTCCATCACTTTTGTGGCCAGAAACCGTGTTTTTAGTTTTTTCAAGTTCCGCTGCCCATTGAAGTCTATTGCAGTTCGCTGAGTGCGGAAGTTCGCGTTCGTGGTTCGTCACCTAAAATCTGAGGTTCCGGCCATCTCTAATGGGTTCCCCTGTCCCTCTTGATATAAAAACCAGTATTCTGAATGTCTTTGATGAAGACATTTCTACGTTTGATAAAGTGCCACTTATAGAAACTTTGTTTGCAGCTAAACAATGCTGCAAACAGCAGACTGTCCCACACTTGACGACTGGAAAGCTAAGGTTAACCATTCCTTGCTTTACAAGAAATTGATTTACCAACTTAGGAGATACCCTGGAAAATACCTTAAAGTTTGGGAACACTGGACTTCCAAATTATAAATGTAACCTGTCATACTACCTGTATGACAGGTTACATTTACTGTATACTGGACTTCCAAATTATAAATGTAACCTGTCATACTACCTGTATTGTTTATGATTTTTTTTCCTTACTACTTACTGACGCTGTATCTGTGGCATGTGTAATTGTATTTTAACAGTATGTTTATTTTGTTTGTACTGTTTTGATAGTCAATCAACTTTTGGTTGATGAAAAAAATATATATATTTCTATTGTTTCTTCCTGGGACTACTGGCAAGTATTGAGGCAAGTATTCATGCTTAAGTTTATAACAGAGGTGCCCACACTTTTTTGCCTTTTGAGCTACTTACAAAAATTAGCAAGTCAAAATGATCTACCTATGTACAATTTTAGGAGCACACTTGTATATACAGAATGGAAAATGTAGCGGGGTCGGAATCTACCATGAAGGCCTTTGCGATCTACAGGTAGATCGCGATCTACTTAATGGGCACCCCTGGTTTATACTCGAGTGTTATACAACTGCATATTGCAACATGCATGTCTCAAAATTATGACTTTCTTTAATGTAATGTCTCTTTCTTTGAATATAATAAAAATGGTAACACAGCAGTGCTCACAGTTGTCAGTAATGAGAAGTCAAATGGTAAGGCACAAGATGTAGAAAGTCCTGTCATGTCCTCTTGTGGTTGTGCTTCCATAAATGGAAGATCAACTGCAATGATCATTGGGACAGCCTTTCCTCCATCACACCAGGTCAAATTCAGGTATTGTTTCACAGATGCTTTAAAAGTGACATCAAAGTGGATTACAGTTAATAGATATGCAACACCCGTTCACAATGTTTCTGTACTTAAAGAGAACCCGAGGTGGGTTTGAAGAATATTATCTGCATACAGAGGCTGGATCTGCCTATACAGCCCAGCCTCTGTTGCTATCCCAAACCCCCCTAAGGTCCCCCTGCACTCTGCAATCCCTCATAAATCACAGCCACGCTGCTGACAAACAGCTTGTCAGAGCTGGCTGTGTTTATCTCTATAGTGTCAGTCTGCTGCTCTCCCCGCCTCCTGCAGAACTCCAGTCCCCGCCTGCATCCCTTCCCTCCCTGCTGATTGGAGGGAAGGGACGGGGGCAGGGACCGGAGCTATGCAGGAGGCGGGGGAGCAGCCGAGACTGACACTACAGATGTAAACACAGCCTCACAGCACGGCTGAGATTTATGAGGGATTGCAGAGTGCAGGGGGACCTTAGTGGGGTTTGGGATAGCAACAGAGGCTGGGCTGTATAGGCAGATCCAGCCTCTGTATGCAGATAACATTCTTTAAACACACCTCGGGTTCTCTTTAATATCACACTCATTTTACACAGCTCAGACATACAATCTTGAGAAAGAAACTTGCTTGAGATTACTCAGGACTCTTTCACATCAGACAACGCGTGCAGGAGCCGTTCTCCTGCATGCGTTGATAGCCTGCGGCGTGTCGTCAGGTATCTGCGGTGCGACGCAATCGGCGGCGGTAGCTATTCATTGAACCCAACGGAAATCGCTGGTTCCCGGATGCGTCGGACGAAAAAAAGCTCCCGTGTGCGTCGTACCGCACCGCACAAAAACACAGCGTCGGGTGTGAAAGGTAAAATAAAAGTCTATGGACTTTAATTTTACCTTGTTAACGCAAACGTTAGCCGTTGGGTTAAAACGCAGAAAATCTGCGCAGATGTGAAAGAGCCCCGAAAGCAAATCAAAAGACTGACATAGTCTTGGCTTGATACCTTAGTTATTCTCCCTTCATCTCTTCTCTTGGCATTCTGTAGTGCTTCCAAGTGATGTCTTGCACTATCATAATCAACCAACTTTCTGCTCCTTTTGGAAATTCGATTCTGTAATTGACAAATACAATTTTATTAACTCTTTGAAAAAAAAAAATTTGTTCAACATCCACGAATGCTAAAACAAACATACAGTTCCTTTATTTTATTTTTCTATTTGAAAATTTATTAAAACTGATTATGTTCAGTTCCAATCTTGTGGACTTAAATAATTGCCTCAGTTTGCATTTTTGGGGAAAAAAAATTCATTGCCCAAACGTACTGATGAGAACATTCATTTCAGGCACTGAACCAGAGCTCCAATCTATTGTTTTCTTTTTCATAGCACGAAGTAGGATTAGAACATCTGTTAAACTTTTATTTCTGTCAAGGTGCGTACACACGTCTGATTTTTCCAAACGACCGGTCGTTCGGACTGGTTGTTTGGACATCAAATTGGGCATGTGTACAAATGGTCATTCAGCAGATAACGCTAGTTTTGATGGATCCGCTTGGCGTCTTATCAGCTGAACGATCATTTGTACACACGCCCGATTTGACGTCTGAACGACCAGGCATTTGGAAAAATAAGACGTGTGTATGCACCTTCAGTGTCTCCATCATCCAAAGCACAAATGGGTTGACACTACCGAATGAGTATAGTTATATCTCTTTTATTCCATCAAAAGGAGGAAACAATGACAGACCTGTTTCGGGATATGAAGCCCTTTTTAAATTGCATAAACCACAATTAGTGAACACAAATACATCTTTAACTACACCCACCCCCGGATGTATCACCAAAGGCCACTCATCTGGGTGAGGCCAATGGCGGACCCGATGGGAAAAGTGCCAAAAAAATGCAGCTTCCATCTCACCTGCAACATCAACACAGATCCTCTCAGTATGCAACGTATGTGCAACATACACACACTCAGTAGCATACAACGCAGAACAGAGTGTATTACAGGCAGGCGGAGCCACCGTCAACATGGTAACCAGCCCGCTCACAGTCACGCAGGGAACTGTGTAATAGGCAGGCGGGGCCACCGTCATCATGACAATCAGCCTGCTCTGAGTCATGCAGCCACAATATAAGTCCGGCCAATCAAGAAACACACACCAACATTGGGGGAGCTATCGCACACATGCCCAGGGTGTTTGAATTGCAAGCAGGAGCAAAAGTATGTACACAAACACTCACATGTCACCGCAAAATAAAACAATAAGGATTCTAATGATAGAACAAAAAATGTAAATAAAACAACAAGCAATGTAAAACAACTCCAACCACAGGAAAGTAAGGAGAGCACCCAAATAGAATATAGATGCAGAAATGGAGATCATACTCCCCAATGAGACCCCATTGTCCCAAAGTGCCCAATCTCTTAATCCGGGCTGCCTCCTTCTTAACCTCTTGAGGACCATGGTGTTAAACTCCCCTAGTGACCAGGCTATTTTCTACGTAATTGGCCACTGCAGCTTTAACCTTCCTGAGCTCGGGCTATGCCGCGCAGGAGGATTTCTCAGGCCCTGCAGGGCCGATTTGCTCACTTTTTTTTTTGCAACACGCAGCTAGCACTTTGCTAGCTACGTGTGCATTCCGATCGCCGCCGCTCCGCGCTAATAGACCGCCAGGAGGGTTAAGGCCAAGCTGCAGGGCCGTACAACTCTGCACACAAGTAATCCCCCCCCCCCCTTTTCCCCCCACCAACAGAGCTCGCTGTTGGTGGGGTCTGATCGCCCGACCTGTGTTTTTTTTTTTTATATTTATTTATGAACCTTCTATAGTAATTCGCAAAGCCTAAAAAACGCTGCAAAGACTTCAACCCCACTGGCTGTGGCCATTCCAGAACAGCGGAGACTTTGGCAGGGTCCATAGACAGGCCCGAGGTGGAAATTATATATCCCAGGAAGGCAACAGATGTGACCTCAAAGGTGCATTTCTCCAGTTTCGCATAAAGCATGTTTTGCCTTAATTTATTCAGCACAAACTTGACATGGGATCTGTGCTCGGAGAGGTTGTTGGAGAAAATAAGGATGTCATCCAGGTAAACCAGGACGAATTTGCCCAACACCTCTCTGAATACCTCATTAATTAGTTCTTGGAAGACGGCCGGGGCAATTACACAGCCCGAAGGGTATCACTAAGTACTCGTAATGCCCGTCGAGCATGTTAAAGGCTGTCTTCCATTCATCGCCCTCTCTAATCCGCACCAGGTTGTATGCACCCCGCAAATCCAACTTCGAAAAAATCTGAGCGTCAGTAATCTGCGTGAATAAGTCGTCTATCAAGGGCAAAGGATAGCGATTCTTCACTGTGATTTTATTCAAACCCCGGTAATCAATGCAGGGACGCAGGCCACCATCTTTTTTCTTAACAAAAAAGAAACCTGCGCTAGCGGGCGACCGGGACGGGCGGATGAACCCCTTGGCTAGGTTTTCACGGATGTATTCCTGCATGGCCACTTTCTCTGGCCCAGACAAATTATAAAGATGACCCCTGGGAGGCATACAACCAGATCGGAGATCGATGGGGCAATCGAACGGGTGATGGGGAGGTAACTTATCTGCAGCTTTGGGACAGAACACATCTGAATACTCAGAATACTGCATGGGTACACCCTCCAAATGAACCCTGGTTTGGCCTAACTTCATCTTCCCTAAACACTGCTGAACACAATGATCTGACCAGCTAGTTAGCTGACCGGTGGCCCAATCGATCTGTGGGGAGTGGAGGTGCAACCAGGGCATGCCAAGGATAACTGTAGAGGTTGTCATGTGTAGCACAAAGAACTGCAATCTTTCTCTGTGCAGCCCCCCTATAGTGACTCCCACCTCTGGTGTCTGGGATAATGGATGATTCCTCTGCAGGGGGGAATCATCCACAGCTGTAACTTGGATGGGTGGTTTTACCGGGGTGAGTGAAATACCCAATTTCTTAGCAAACTCAAAATCCATAAAATTAGCTGCAGAGCCTGAATCAACAAAGGCTTCAGTGACCTCGGTTTTATCTTCCCATGTAACTGTACAAGGAAGAAGCAACCGTTTATCTTCTAGGGGTAAGAGTCGGGCGCCTAGGGTGTTACCCCCTACAACTCCTAGGTGGTAGCGTTTCCCGGCTTATTAGGACAGTTTCGTACTCTATGTCCCCCTTCAGCAGAGTACAGACACAGCTGTTCAGACATCCTCCGTCTTCGCTCCACCTGGGACAGCTTAGACCGACCAATCTGCATTGGCTCGGGTGGAGGCGAGACGGGAGGATGTGAGGCAGAAGGAGGTGGGGTCACTGGGGTTGTGGCGTAAGACACTACTCTGACACGGTGACTACCCCTGGTCTGTCTTTGATAGCGCAGCCTGCGGTCGATTCAAATGGCCGCTGAAATGGCCTCATCGACTGTTTTGGGCTCGGGCTGACTTAGCATTAGATCAGAGACCTCATCGGAGAGTCCTGACAAGAAACAATCTAACAGGGCATAAGTGTCCCACTGGGCTGTAACTGCCCACCTCCTAAATTCGGCTGCATAATCTTCGACCGGACCCTGGCCTTGACGCAAAAGCTTGAGCTTCCGCTCAGAAGTCGAGGCAAGGTCCGGATCGTCGTAAATTACCGCCATAGCTTTACAAAATTCCTCCACAGAAGTAAGGGCTAGGTCTCCAGTGGGCAAACTGTACGCCCTTGTCTGAGAGTCGCCAGATAACAAGGTTTTAATAAATGTGACCCTTTGGGTTTCGGTCCCCGAGGATCGGGGTCTCAACTCAAAATAAGACAACACTCTACTCCTAAAATTTCAAAAGTCAGATCTGTGGCCAGAAAATCTTTCGGGTACAGGCATACGTATGTCAATGCTAGGAGGAGATCGCACCTCGTCCACTGACGTCTGGAGGGTTTGTACAGACCCTGACAGGGCATCAATTAACGCTTTGTGATTACCCAGCACTTGGTTGATGTTATCCACCGAAGTGGCAAGTGCGCCCAGACGGTCAGTGCGTGCGTCCATATTGTTTTGGTCTGTCGTTCTGTAACGATCGGTGTAACACAGAGAGGGTCTGATTACCGGTGATCTGCAGTATCACCGAGAATGCAGAATATACCCGATTATTGATGATCTGCAGTATCACCGATAATCAGATATATATTCTAACCTCTGGACACCTAAGAGATTCGAGTGTTTTAGTGTAACAGTAATACTTGGAGTATTGCACCTTAGGAGAAGGTACAAAAGCAGTAAGGAGTACTGCACAGAAGTATGTTCCTTCCGTATGCCTAGACTCTCCCGGGGGAGGAGCGAGGCTGAGGGTAGGAAGGACAGAACGTGAGTGACACCAGTGAGGGGGTGAGGGGGTGTCACTAACAGATCTGGGAACTGCCTCTAACAGTAAGGCCAGTTCTCGAGGTCGGGCAATCCAGGTCGGTTAACACACAGACAGATATGGTACAGATTCAGGAGACAGATACGGAATCCAATAGACAGGCAGGGTTTGGCAACGGAGTATCAAAATAGCGGGGTACAGAATCAGGAGGCAAATGCAGAGTCCAGGATCGAGCAGAGTTTGGCAACAGGATATCAGAGATAGCAAGGTACAGAATCAGAGTACAGGAGGATAATCAGGCAGGCAGAAAGTCATAACAAATAATACAGTTAAATATTCCTAACGCTAAGGTGTGAGGTCCGTGATCGTCAACACCTTTGGAAACTATGCTAGAACGCAGATACAGACAAGGCCTGAGTGCTACCACATTGTGATCGCAACGACAGACAACCAGAGAATGACCAGCACCCAGTATATATACACCTGTGCTCTCCAGCACCTCCCTTAAGTGCTGGACCAATGAGAGTTGCTGTAATCGTCAGCTGACCGGCCTGGTCAGCTGACCTTTCTCTGACTGCCATAAAAGTTCTGCCTCTCCGCGCGCACGCGCGTCATTCTGAACCTGGGTGGAATATCAGTCCCAGCCACACCAGTACTGCTTAGCAATGTCTCCGCTGACCCATGCACGGGGTTGGTCGCACCGCTATCTGCACCGGCGGCTGCCTCCCCGCGCTGGGTCAAAGTGTCAGCAACAAGGTCATGCGTGCTAACCGCCGCGTCAGACGTGGCGGTTTTTCCGCGTTCCGCCATGCTCTCCATGGAAACAGCCGCCTCACGCTGAGTGGAGGCGGCTGATTTTCCGCGTTTCCTTACACTATATATATATATATATATATATATATATATATACTAGCTGATTGCCCGGCGTTGCCCGGGAATGTATTTGGCTGGTTTTCTAACCCTAAGGCTACTTTCCCACCAGGACGATGCGTTTTGGGGAACATTATGGTCGCATAGCGTGCCCCTAACGCAACGCCTGGTGGTGTTGGATGTGGACGTCAGACTGAGCCGCGTTGTGCAGGTCACTCTGGCATCCGTGATGCCGTGATGCGTACTATGTGACGCATCCGGCATCACGTGGTCCCATCAGCCAATCGCAGCACAAAGCGGCCGCTCCAGGAAGTAAACACTGCACGTCATACCGTGCAGTGAATATTAATTAGCCATGTGCCTGGCTGCTCTCCCCTCCTCCCCCAACATTACTGAGCATGTGCAAGCAGTCTAACGCTTAGCCGCCTATAACGTACTGCATGCAGTGCTTTCACTTGACGTGCAGCGTTACAATGTAACGCAACGCGGGCACTGTGAACAGCCCATTGATTTTTTATTACTGTGCGGTGGGCTGCGTTACAGACTGGTCTAACGTGCGCCTGTAACGTCCCAATGTGAAAGCAGCCTAACAATTACTCAATGACCAAGTTTGTGGTCTTCGGCATCAATAATTTGCATTGAAATGAAAAAATCTGATGTGTTGTTTGTGGCTCCACCCCCTTTTCTGAATTTGAATCCCAGTCACCCAATGACCAACTGTACCAGGTTTGAGTCCTGTGCCATTAACAGTGCAAGAATGGTCGCAATTAAATATTTCATTGAAAAGCAATAGGTGAAACTTTATCCACTTGTGTAGGCTCCACCCACTTTTCTGAATATTAATCCCATTCACTGAGTGACCAACTGTGCAAAGTTTAAGAACCCTCCCATTAACAGTGTAAGAATGGCTGCAGTTTACATTTTCCCAGTGAAATTTGTATTTGTCTCCACCCACTGATGACCCAGCATTGCCCGGGTATGTATTTGACTGGTGTTGGTTCCGCCCATTTCTTCTAACCCTAATGCACAAACACTCAATGACCAAGTTTGTGAGCTTTGGGGTCTTTAGCATCAATAATGTGTATATTCCCATAGAAATTAAACAAATCAGATTGGAGGTTTGTGGCTCTGCCCTTCTCCAGCATTTGAACCCCAGTCACCCAATGACCAACTGTAGCAGGTTTGAGGCATCTGCTATTACCAGTGTAAAAATGGCAGCAATTTAAATATTCCCCTTGAAAATCAACAGGTGAATTTTGATTGGCTATTACAGGCTCCACCCACTTCCGTGAATATTAATCTCAGTCACCCAGTGACCATCTGGGCAAAGTTTGGGAACCCTGCCATTAACAGTGTACGAAGGCCTGCAGTCTACATTTTTCCAGTGAAATTTGGTTTTGACTCCGCCTACTTTTTGTAACCTGGACATACAGTCACTCAATGACCAAGTTTGTGAGCTTTGGGGTCCTTGGCATCAATAATTTGTATTTTCCCAAGAAATGAAACTGTTTGTGGCTCTGTCCCCTTTTCTGAATTTGAACCCCAATGACTAACTGTACCAGATTTGAGGCTTGTGCCATTAACAGTGCAAGAACAACAGGTGATTTTGATTGGCTTTTTTAGGCTCCACCCACTTTTATGGATATTAATCCCAGTCACCCAGTAACCAATTGTGCAAAGTTTGAGAACCCTGCCATTAACAGTGAAGAAGGGCTGCAGTTTACAATTTCCCAGAAAAATCTGTTTTTGACTCCACCCACTTTTTGTAACCTTGACACATAGTCACTACTCAATGACCAAGTTTGTGAGCTTTTGGGTTCCTGGCATCAAAATTGTGTGAATGGAAGCAGTTTATAAAAAAAAAGCAAATCTGATTGGATGTTTGTGGCTCCACCCCTTTAGTGAATTTGAACCACAGTCACTTGATGACCGACTGTAGCAGGTTTGAGGTGTCTGCCATTAACAGTGTAAGAATGACAGCAGTTTCAATATTCCCCTTGAAAATCAATAAGTGCATTTTGATTGGCTCTTGTAGGCTCCACCTACTTTTCCGTATATTAATCCTAGTCCCCCAGTGACCAACTGTGTCAAGTTTGAGAACCCTGCCATTAACAGTGTAAGAATAGCTGCAATTTATATTTTCCCATGTAAAAAGTTGTTTGTAACGATTGGTGTCAACAAACACAGATTCTGATTATTGGTGATCTGCAGTATCACCAATAATGCAGATACTATAACTGATTATATGGTGATCTGCAGAATCACCAATAATGCAAGTATAGCGCGACACAGCACAATCGTAAGCAAGAAGGTGTTTGGTATAATCGAGTATCTCTATAGGGCACAGAGATACCACCTCCAGGCAAGCTGGAACAGCAGACAACAATAATATACAGTGTAAATACAAGTCTGTGGAAAAATCCACCACACAGTAATTCCTCAGAGGTGTGGTTACCTCTGAATGGGAACCCCGTGTGTGAGATCCTCCAAAGGACGGAGTGGAGGATATCTCGGCCTCTAGCAGCAAGGGTTTGCTAGCGGCGGTCGTCTCAAAGAGGCAAGCCTCTGAGAGAACCCTACAGTGGGAGACGTTCCACCGAAGGGAAAAAGGTCAGACAAAATGAGGTTCGGAAACAGATCAGGTGGCAGCAGTACAGAAACGTGAGACAAGAGAATAGTCGGAAACCAAGCCAATAGTCGGTAATGGTACGGGCTGGCAAAGTACAGAATCAGGAAGCAGAAGAGTAGTCAAGACAGGCACAGAATCATACACGATAAATCAAGACAGTATAATATGTGTATATATTGGCGATAAACCAATATATAACACAATCTCAATACAAGGCAGACTAGGTCTGAGTGCTGACACAGGGTATCGCAAACACAGACGAAGTGTGACTGAAAAGTACTTCCTTATATACTGCCTGGGAGAGAAGTCTCCACCCCAGGCAGCAACCAATCAGAGCAGGCTAAAATGTCAGCTGACCTCCAGGTCAGCTGACACACTTTCTAAGAGTATAAAGGCGTGTCTGGCTCGCGCGCGCACGCACCCCCTAGAGGCAAGATGGCAGAGCCCTGGTGAGCAGCATGCTGGTGAGTTTGAAGCAGAGTGCTCGGACGGGTTTGTGCAGCGGATGTGGACGCATTTCCGCATTCCGTGTTGGAAGGTCCGCTTGCCGGACTGGATGCGACCATTTTTCCGCAATCCATCCGGCGTTGCAGATTTTTCGTTACATTGTTTTTGGCTCTGCCCACTATTTTTAACCTTGACATACAGTCACTCACTGACAAAGTTTATGAGCTTTGTGGTCTTTGGCATCAATAAATTGCATTTTACCATTGAAATTAAACAAATCTGATTGGCTGTTTTTGGCCCACTCTCTTTTCAGAATTTAAACCACAGTCTCCCAGTGACTGACTGTACCAGATTTGAGGCCTTTGCCATTAAGAGTGTATGAATGGCAGCAATGTAAATATTCCCCTTGAAAATCAAAAGGTGAATTTTGATTGGCTGCTGTAGGCTCCACCCAATTTCCTGAATAATAGTCCCAGTCACCCAGTGGCCAACTGTGTCAAGTTTGAGAACACTGCCAATAACAAAATGGCTGAAAATGGCTGAAATCAATCTAAAAAATCTGATTGGCTGTTTGTGGCTCCACCCACTTTAGTGAATTTGGAGCCCAGTCACCCAATAACTGACTGTATCAGGTTTGAGACCTCTGCCATTAAGTGTAAGAATGGTAGCAATGTAAATGTTCCCCCTTGAAAATCAATAGGTAAATTTTGATTGGCTGTTTTTAGGCTCCACCCACATTTCTGAATATTAATCCCAGTCACCCAGTGGCCAATTGTGTCAAATTTGGGAACCCGGCCATGTAAAAAATTAAGTTGTTGGCGCCGCACACTTTTTCTAACCTTGACATACAGTCACTCTATCAAGTTTATCAGCTTTGGGGTCCTTGGTATCAATACTTTGTATATTCCCATTGAAAAATAAACAAATCTGATTGGCTGTTTGTGGCTCTGCCTTTCTGATTTTGAACCCTAATCACCCAGTGACCAACTGTACCAGGTTAGAGGCATCTGCTATTAACAGTATAGGAATGGTAGCAGCTTAAATATTCCCTTTGAAAATCGAAAGGTGAATTTTGATTGGCTGTTGTAGGCTCCACCTACCTTCCAAATTCTTAATCTCATTCACCCAGTGACCAACTGTGCAAAGTTTGAGAACCCTGCCATTAACGGTGTAAGAATGGCTACAGTTTATATTTTCCTAGTCAAATTTGTTTTTGGCTCCGCCCACTTTTTGTAACCTGTAACCTAGACACACAGTCACTCAGCAGTATATTCACCAAGGAAATCTGATCTTAATTGGATTCACCCAGTGATCAACTGTGGCAAGTTTGAGAACCCTGCGATTAACAGTCTAAGAATGGCTAAAGTTTACATTTTCCTGTTTAAAATGAATGGCTGAAATTTGATTGGCTGTTTTATGCTCCGCCCACTTTTCCTGGATTTGTAACCTCAGTCACCAAGTGACCAACTATGCCAAGTGTGGAGACTCTGGCTTGATTACTGTGAGAATGGCAGCCTTCTACATTTTTTCCATTGACATGAATGGGTGAAATCTGATTTGCTGTTTGTATCTCCGCCCAGGTGAGCAGAGGGGACACGAGACCCCCAGAACATATCATCCCAGGTAGTAAGGGATCTATATACCAAGTTTCGTTCAAATCAGTCAAGGCGTTTTCGTGTGATCGCGGCACATACATACATACACACACACACACACATACATACACACACATACATACGATTTTATATATATAGATAAAGAGTTCAGAGGTGGAACAACAGCACCTCGACAGGAAGGGTAAAGAGAAATATTACCATAATGAAAATAATGAATTCGATTAGTTAGCCAACAGCACCTCTAGAGGAAGAAATCCAGTATTGCACTTGGATTAAAAATTAATTACAAGAAAACTCCCACTAGTCACTAATAGGCTGGAAGATTTGATCCTTCAGGGCAGGATTATAGATAATGGTGGGTATATAGACAGCAAGGGACAGCTCATAGGGATCATCAGATCAGAGCATCACAGGTCATCATAAGGGATCCATACCATCTGAATGATCACGCCCAAAGGAACACGCCCTAGACTTAATCTTGGTAACTATTAATGACCATTTTAGTTATATGGCTTATTCACAGCGCAGATATCTGAACATTTGATTTATTGACAATTGTTTTTCTTATTTTATAGTCATTTATAGCCAAGAGGAGTGAGTTCTTTCGGTGCACAGAAAATGTTCACTCCGTATCTTTGATAAAACCCATTCACAGTGGGGCGTGGCCTGTAGCCGCTCAAGCTGGACGTGTTCTGAGTGAGCTCTGCTCTCCCCGGCTGCATCGGAGCTAATCCAGGCATCTGACCGTAGTTATAGAGGACAGTCTACGTGTCCCCTCTCTCCGGGACCACCCTAGCACCTAGATGGGAGGCAAAGGAAAGCGACAGGGCTAGGATTCCGGCGCCGAGAGACCCTCTACAGCACGCACCCCGAAGGCCAAAATGGCGCCTAGTGCGAGCAAGCAGGAGGACTCAGACCGCGAGAACGAGTCCGATGGAGATAGCCGCTTCTCAGGTACGAGGGGTGCTCAGGCTCGCAAACAGAAGTCGGGGACCTCGGCAGAAGGGTCCAGTGATATAGACACTCGAGATCGAGACTTACTAGATAAATTTAAAGCCATCCTGCAGAAGGAGCTGGAAGAGTCCTCCAGCAAGTTAGCCTCCCGCCTATCCAAAGAGATTAGGGAGTTGGGGGCCAGAACGAATGAATTAGAGAGGCGGATGGACAATGCGGACATAGTGCTTGACGAACATGAGAAAGATATAGGAGTCGTGCAATCGGACCTCCAAGCAACCCATTCTCGCATGGAGGACTTCGAAAACCGCGCCCGTAGAGGTAACTTACGAGTTCGAGGTCTCCCAGAAAGCATTAATGACCTTACTTCCACAGTCACAGCCCTGTTCCAAGAACTTGATCATACCATCCCTATCGAAAGGCTGGAGTTTGATAGGATCCATAGGGCGCTGGGCCTCTGAGACCTGACGGTTCACCCAGAGACATTGTTATTAAGTTTACTTTTTATAAAACGAAGGAGACCCTCTACCAGGCTGCCAGAGTTAAGGAAAAGCTGGAATTCCAAGGGCACTCATAACAAATATTTGCTGATCTTGCACCGGCTACAATACAGCGCCGCAGAGAGATGAAGCCCGCCATCAAAATCCTGCAATCCCACAATATAAAATACAAGTGGGGTTTCCCCTTCAAACTGATTTTTACACACGATACTACCTCTCATACTGCAACAACGCCCGAAGAGGCCCTAAAGAAACTGGAACGGCTTAAACTTTCTCTTCCAACTTTGTCCCCTGTACGAAGCCAGGGGAGCCAAAGATCCGTGCGATCACAACCGCTATGGGAAACAGCCAGATCCCAACGTTCAAGAAATCGGGACAAGAAAAAGTCGCTACCTTCGATAGCTTCAGACCCAGGCTAACTCTGGTTAATCTCTACAGGCCCAAAGTATAGGGCCGGTTGCTGAGTTTCTTTTTACCTTGAATTAAGCCTTTTGTTCTCTGTCTCTACAGCGATAGGCATTTATCGTATTCACTACGCCATTAGCTTTGACGTGTGGCCCACTTGAAACAGCTCACTCCTTTGTTTCCACACTAGTTAAAAGCGTAATTTAGCAGTTTCGGCAATTTATTTCTTAAAAATGCTTGCTTTCAGATAGGGGATATATTTTTTCTTACTAGTACATTTGATGCTTGGGAATTTTAAAGATGCCTATGTCTATTTTCTATAGGGCTGAAACTTCAGTCAAAAGCCTCATTTTTTCCAATTCAGCTACTCCTTCATGGCTAGGCCTTGCTGGTCTGTTTTCTTTAGCCGAGATTGCTCAATTTATTTTAAATTTATTTTCTTTGCTACTGTTTTATATAAACCAACTTAAGGCTTTTGGCTGACTGCTTCAGATACTTATGATTTTTACTTTTTGTGCTTTATTCCCTTTTCTTTCCTTTTATTTTTTATGTTTTCCTGGTTGATGACAATCCTAGAGTGTGGAGGGGGGGGGGGGGGGGGGTACGGGAGTGACCCACACACTAAGTTTCTGTTTTGTCACGGTTGATGTGATGTCTCTAAACTGCATTTAATATGTTTATAATCCATGCAGCCGGGGAGGGCCTCTTCCCCGGGTAGGCGCCAGAATTTGGTTACGCCTACTCAATGGCCTGGACTTGGTGTGTTTTTCCACCGAGCTGGAAAGCCCGAAGGTGATTTTGGTTTTCCTCTGTCCCTTCATTTTCCTGAAGGGCTCAGAGGCTCTAGGTCTCTTTATCTTTTCTCTCTCTTTACTTTTTCTCTCCCTTCTTTTCCCCTACTTCTGTGCTTTGCTATCCCTCTTACTTTCTTTTCCCCAAGACTCACGGCACGGGACTGCACCCTCGGCTCATCATTATATGGCCAAGAGTTGGCATCCATTGCCTTCTTTGGATCTGTTTTACTCCCTACTCTGCACTAATAGCGTCAAAATCAAACATGAACATGGATAGTCTTCCTTTGAAAATTATTACACATAATGTACAGGGCTTCAACTCCCCACAGAAAAGAGGTAAGGCCTTCCACTATTATAAAGCTTGTCATGCAGATATTGTGTGTCTCCAGGAGACTAGGTTTTCTAAATCTAGTCTCCCAGCCTTTCTCAACCGACACTTCCCTTTAGCTTATCATTCCTGTGCACCTGACAAGGTACGTGGGGTTACGATTGCTTTCAGGCGTAACCTCCCCTTTAAATGTGACTTCTCTTTACTTAACCCAACGGGGAGATACGTATTGCTGAAAGGAACCCTCTTTGACAGTAAAGTAACTATTGTATCATATTATGCTCCTAATCGGTTCCAAGACCGCTTTCTATCTCACCTTTTACAGGTTATTGATCACCACGCAGAGGGGTTTCTCATTCTGTGTGGGGATACTAATGTAACATTAAATGTTGATCTGGATAAAGCCCCGGGGTCCAATTCTGCCACAGCTTCCCAATCTTTTTCCACCTCTATTTCACAGACGGTCGGGCAGTTATTTTCCAGTAGGAGTTTGCTTGACGTCTGGTGAGAGCTCAATCCCACAACTAAGGATTTCACTTTTTATTCAAATCCCCATGGAAGCTTTTACAGAATTGACCATTTTTTTTTTAATTCCTCGGTCATAGCTAATGTTATGTCAGCTAAAATACTTACAGTCCCATGGTCAGATCACGACCCTGTGCAGATACAAATTTCTTCACTGGTCCCGAGAGGCCGTACGTTCAAGTGGCGTCTGAATTACTCACCTTTATCACACCCTGATTGTCTCTCCAGGATTCAATCCTGCATCTCTGATTACCTGGATCTTAATGAGGGTTCAGTTAGTTCAGCCATCACTCTTTGGGAGGCCCTGAAGGTTACAGTTAGGGGCGGAATTATCACTGTGGCATCTAATCTTAAAAAATTGAAAACCCAGGCCATAATAGATTTAACGGCTCAGCTAGAAGAGGTTGAACGTAAATGGAAAGCCTCACAGACTACAACCCTCAAAATTGAAAGGGATAAGCTCCGCATCCAACTTGACTCCCTACTTAGTGAGGCGATAGAAAAGCAACTTAGATGGCAAAAAAACAAATATTACCGTTGGGCCAACAAACCACACACCCTTTTAGCTAACAGACTAAAAAATAGGAGATACAAACCACCTACTTCTAGAGTTCGTAGCCCAAACCACCCGCCCACAGCTGACCCACACAAGATAGTCTCCCACTTTCAGGAATTCCTCCAAAATCTGTATACCTCACAAAGGAATCCAGACCCCTCCGGCCTGGAGTCCTTTTTTTCTTCCATTCAACTCCCACGCCTTACCCAGGATGTAATTGAGAATCTGTCCAGGGAAATTCACACAGAAGAAGTCCTCAATGCAATTAAAACTTTAAAATTCTCTAAAGCCCCAGGCCCAGACGGGTTCTCCCCCTTATTTTATAAAAAAATTGCCCCTGTGGTGGCCCCTCTCCTTAAACAAGTTTTAAATGAATATAGAAGAGGTTCAATCCCTAATCATTCCTCTTTACAAGCAGATATTGTCATGTTGCCTAAATCCGACTCAGATCCTATAAATATAAATAACTTTAGGCCCATATCTCTTCTAAACGTCGACTAGAAACTGCTTAGCAAAATATTAGCTACTAGGCTTAACCCCTTACTAGCAAGCATGATAAATAAGGATCAGGTAGGCTTTGTCCCAGGCCGACAGGCCACAGATGCAGTATTTCGTGCAATCCAAATTTTTGATTGTCTCAGAGCTAGGAAGATCCCTGGGGTATGCCTCAGCCTTGATATATATATAAGGCATTTGATTCCCTCTCGTGGGAATATTTATATTTTGTTCTTCGTCACCGGGGCTTCGACTCTACTTTCTTAAATTGGATTCAATCATTGTATTCCTCCCCTTTGGCCCGGGTAAAATATGCTGGTTACTCCTCAGACACCTTTCGTATCACAAGAGGGACCCGCCAGGGTTGCCCCCTTTCCCCGATTCTGTTTGTTCTGGCCATAGAGCCTTTGGCCCAGGTAATCAGAGATGCAGGCGAGGTCAAAGACCTGGAAATAGCAAGTACTCATCATGTAATCAACCTATTTGCAGATGATATGTTGCTATTTATTACTGAACCTCAGTCCTCTATTCAGCACTTACTGACCATATTAAAAAGATTCTCACAGGTCTCGGGTCTGTCCATTAATCCACATAAGTCTGTCCTCATGAATATTTCAATGGATGACAGCAATTGGTCCTCACTAACCAAAGACTCTCCCTTCAAAATCACAACGACATATTTAGATTATTTAGGGATCCGTATCACTCTCAGCTATGATTCTCTATTCCAAGCCAACTATTACCTCCTATCTAAACAGATTTCCTCCTTAATTTCTCAATGGTCTACCCTTCAGCTGTCTTGGTTAGGAAGGGTCCATTCCACTAAAATGACTCTCCTACCAAAAATTTTATATTTATTTTGTCTTCTTCCAGTCAGGGTCCCCCCACATTTCTTACGTTTACTGCAAACTAAACTCGTGAACTTTGTTTGGGGATCTTCTAAGCCTAGGCTTGCCAAAACCACTCTGTACATACACAAAAGCCAGGGGGACTGGGTTTTCCTAATATCACGAAATATTACCAGGCAGCTCAAATTGCACCCTTGGTAGGCCTCTATAGAGGTCCTGAGATGCCACTTTGGTCCCTCTTTGAAATTGTGGCTGCTGCCCCCCAATCGGTCCAATGTTCTATTTGGCTGCCCCCTAAACTAAGGCCCCCTCTATTGGGTAAAATATATAAACATTGTCTCGCTGTGTGGGACTCCTTCAAATATTCTCAGGGTCTCCTGTCTCCCACTCTACCTTTACTGCCTATTTTAGAGAACCCACTTTTTGCCCCGGCATATGAAAATCCTACTGCATTACGCTGGTGGCTCTCTAAAAAGATATATTTGGTCCAAGACCTGGTCAGGAACTCTAAAGTGATCCCCTGGTCTGACCTCCAAGAAAAATATCAGATCCCAAACTCAGAACTTTTTAGGTATCACCATTTGAAACACTGGATAGGATCCCTCTTAGCGCCCCACCAGGATAAAAGCTTTTCCTTATCCTGCTTCGAACGGGCTTGTGTTCAGAACCCGGGGGGTCGTGGTCTCATCAGCTCCATATATTCCGTTCTAAATAGCCCATCGGCTAACTTTTCTCACGCTTATGTGAGCGGTTGGGAACATGACCTGAGGGGTTCCAAGGAAATAGAAAAGTGGAGATCGGTCTGGGACACTATTAATCATATCTCAATTAATTTAAATCTTATAGAATCCTGTATAAAGATCCTGATGAGATGGTACTGGGTGCCAGCTAGACTGGTACATTTAGGTGGGCCTGGCTCTTGTTTTAGGGGTTGTAAGGCAAAACGTGACCTATTATATACCTTCTGGAAGTGTCCCATGCTATCCCGCTTCTGGACTAAAGTTTACAAACTGATACAAGCAGTCTTTCATATCGCTCTTCAAAAAGACCCTTGGTCGGCCTTATTACATTTCAAAGTAGATTCCCTTTCAAAGCACCAAAGGGCATTGTGTCACTTTATTTTTGTCGCGGCCAAACAGACAATAGCCAGAGTCTGGAGACAGCAATTGGTCCCCTTTGAGGAAGTGAAAAATAGGATAAATAACTTCATGGTACAGGAGAGGCTAGCAGGGATACTCCTGGATAGGTCACCTAAGATTGATAAGATCTGGCAGCCCTGGAAGGATTATTTGACCATAACAGGTAGGAGTTAATACCGCTTATGTTAGGGGGTCCACTGGTGTCTAAGAGCGTACGGTTGTGGTTCTAGTGCCCGAGTCTTCCCTCCCTTTTTCCCTCTTTCTTCTCATCTTTTTCTTTTCTCCCTCCTTTCTTCCTCTTTTTCCTCTTCTTCTCTACCCCCTTTTTCTTTCTTCTTTTCTTGGGGTTGGGGGGTGGGTAATGGGTGAGAGGGCTTTTAGGGGAGGGGGTATGGGTCAGATATGGGACTGAGTTCACAAGATTGAGGGGAACTCGGCCATTCTGGGTCGGAATCCCTGGTTGGTTGAATAAAGGGGTGGCGATTAGCCTCCCTATTTCGTAAACTGACACTGTGCGGCATGCCACCTTCTGCTTTTGTGAAAATGTTATGCTAACATGGTTACTGTCATGCTGTCCAGTTCTGGGTGAATATTGATCCCATACTGGTGTTGTATCTCTATCTTGAAAACTTTCAATAAAAAATTTGAACAGAAAACCTATTCACAGTGGGTATATTTTTCTTTAGATAAACACAATCAATAGTTCTGTGATCGCTCGCTGTGAATTCCATAACTTGTTTTTGATAAAAGCTATACTTAAAGCTTCCTCCTATAAGCCCTTTATATTTTGATATTTTGCTGTGTCACAAACAGGACCACGCCTAATTCAGTTTCTGCTAATTTATTGTTGCTAAAATAGCTCGGATTAGTCCCAATTTATCTTGAACATATGTTATCATAGACAGAGGTAAAATTCCTGTCATTTAAGTAATTGCATATTGATTTCAATTGTGGGACAACACCCAGTCGTTATATCCACTGAGTAATCATAAATTTATCATAGTTAAATGGGATAGCTGGGATAACGCCATTTTGCTTTTGATAGCGCCATTTTGTTGTTGATAGACGCCATCTTGTTTTTAGTATTCACCATTTTGTTTTTGGATAAATAGACTATTTTGATTCAGCCACCTTGTCTCCATAAATCCTGTGGTAAATTGATTGATTGACACGCCCGGTGGCCATATTTGATGAGCCATAGCTATGCACTGTAGTTGAATTAACTGCTGAATGGTTTAGTCTTATGTGTTTTTGGTAAATGCATATGATAACACTTTGATTGTTTCACTGAAGTTATATTATCCAGCTCATTATAAGAATAACCTTACGAGTTTTTGTTTTGAATCAAAAGTGCAATTCTATATTGTTTTGAGATATTGTAATATTTATTTGATATCAAATTTATATTTTTACAAATTGGTTTACGTTTGCATGTTTAACCACTTGAGGACCTAGGGCTTTCTACCCCTTAAGGACCGGACACTTTTTTTCCATTCAGACCACAGCAGCTTTCACGGTTTATTGCTCGCTCATACAACCTACCACCTAAATGAATTTTGGCTCCTTTTCTTCTCACTAATAAAGCTTTCTTTTGGTGCTATTTGATTGCTGATGCGATTTTTACTTTTTATTATATTCATCAAAAAAGACATGAATTTTGGCAAAAAAATGATTTTTTTAACTTTCTGTGCTGACATTTTTCAAATAAAGTAAAATTTCTGTATACATGCAGTGCGAAAAATGTGGACAAACATGTTTTTGATTAAAAAAAAACCCATTCAGCCTATATTTATTGGTTTGGGTAAAAGTTATAGCGTTTACAAACTATGGTGCAAAAAGTGAATTTTCCCATTTTCCAGCATCTCTGCCTTTTCTGACCACCTGTCATGTTTCATGAGGGGCTAGAATTCCAGGATAGTATAAATACCCCCCAAATGACCCCATTTTGGAAAGAAGACATCCCAAAGTATTCACTGAGAGGCATAGTGAGTTCATAGAAGATATTATTTTTTGTCACAAGTAAGCGGAAAATGACACTTTGTGACAAAAAAAAAAAAGTTTCCATTTCTTCTAACTTGCGACAAAAAAAAATGAAACCTGCCACGGACTCACTATGCTCCTCTCTGAATACCTTGAAGTGTCTACTTTCCAAAATGGGGTCATTTGTGGGGTGTGTTTACTGTCCTGACATTTTGGGGGGTGCTAAATTGTAAGCACCCCTGTAAAGCCTAAAGGTGCTCATTGGACTTTGGGCCCCTTAGCGCAGTTAGGCTGCAAAAAAGTGCCACACATGTGGTATTGCCGTACTCAGGAGAAGTAGTATAATGTGTTTTGGGGTGTATTTTTACACATACCCATGCTGGGTGGGAGAAATATCTCTGCAAATGACAATTGTTTGATTATTTTTACACACAATTGTCCATTTACAGAGAGATTTCTCCCACCCAGCATGGGTATGTGTAAAAATACACCCCAAAACACATTATACTACTTCTCCTGAGTACGGCGATACCACATGTGTGGCACTTTTTTGCACCCTAACTGCGCTAAGGGGCCCAAAGTCCAATGAGTATCTTTAGGATTTCACAGGTCATTTTGAGAAATTTCGTTTCAAGACTACTCCTCACGGTTTAGGGCCCCTAAAATGCCAGGACAGTACAGGAACCCCACAAATGACCCCATTTTAGATGGAAGACACCCCAAGGTATTCCGTTAGGAGTATGGTGAGTTCATAGAAGATTTTATTTTTTGTCACAAGTTAGCGGAAAATGACACTTTGTGAAAAAAACCCAATAAAAATCAATTTCCGCTAACTTGTGACAAAAAATAAAATCTTCTATGAACTCACCGTACTACTAACAGAATACCTTGGGGTGTCTTCTTTCTAAAATGGAGTCATTTGTGGGGTTCCTATACTGTCCTGGCATTTTAGGGGCCCTAAACCGTGAGGAGTAGTCTTGAAACGAAATTTCTCAAAATGACCTGTGAAATCCTAAAGGTACTCATTGGACTTTGGGCCCCTTAGCGCAGTTAGAGTGCAAAAAAGTGCCACACATGTGGTATCGCCGTACTCGGGAGAAGTAGTACAATGTGTTTTGGGGTGTATTTTTACACATACCCATGCTGGGTGGGAGAAATAACTCTGTAAATGGACAATTGTGTGTAAAAAAAATCAAAAGATTGTCATTTACAGAGGTATTTCTCCCACCCAGCATGGGTATGTGTAAAAATACACCCCAAAACACATTATACTACTTCTCCCGAGTACGGCGATACCACATGTGTGGCACTTTTTTGCACCCTAACTGCGCTAAGGGGCCCAAAGTCCAATGAGTACCTTTAGGATTTCACAGGTCATTTTTGTTTCAAGACTACTCCTCACGGTTTAGGGCCCCTAAAATGCCAGGGCAGTATAGGAACCCCACTAATGACCTCGTTTTAGAAAGAAGACACCCCAAGGTATTCCGTTAGGAGTATGGTGAGTTCATAGAAGTTTTTATTTTTTTGTCACAAGTTAGCGGAAATTGATTTTAATTGTTTTTTTTCACAAAGTGTCATTTTCCGCTAACTTGTGACAAAAAATAAAATCTTCTATGAACTCACCATACTCCTAACGGAATACGTTTGGGTGTCTTCTTTCTAGAATGGGGTCATTTGTGGGGTTCCTATACTGCCCTGGCATTTTAGGGGCCCTAAACCGTGAGGAGTAGTCTTGAAACCAAATGTCGCAAAACGACCTGTGAAATCCTAAAGGTACTCATTGGACTTTGGGCCCCTTAGTGTACTTAGGGTGTAAAAAAGTGCCACACATGTGGTACCGCCGTACTCAGGAGAAGTAGTATAATGTGTTTTGGGGTGTAATTTTACACATACCCATGCTGGGTGGGAGAAATCTCTCTGTAAATGTCAATTGTTTGATTTTTTTTTACACACAATTGTCCATTTACAGAGAGATTTCTCCCACCCAGCATGGGTATGTGTAAAAATACACCCCAAAACACATTATACTACTTCTCCTGAGTACGGCGGTACCACATGTGTGACACTTTTTTGCAGCCTAGGTGTGCTAAGGGGCCCAACGTCCTATTCACAGGTCATTTTGAGGCATTTGTTTTCTAGACTACTCCTCACGGTTTAGGGCCCCTAAAATTCCAGGGCAGTATAGGAACCCCACAAGTGACCCCATTTTAGAAAGAAGACACCCCAAGGTATTCCGTTAGGTGTATGGCGAGTTCATAGAAGATTTTATTTTTTGTCACAAGTTAGTGAAAAATGACACTTTGTGAGAAAAAAAACAATAAAAATCAATTTCCGCTAACTTGTGACAAAAAATAAAATCTTCTATGAACTCACCGTACTACTAACAGAATACCTTGGGGTGTCTTCTTTCTAAAATGGAGTCATTTGTGGGGTTCCTATACTGTCCTGGCATTTTAGGGGCCCTAAACCGTGAGGAGTAGTCTTGAAACGAAATTTCTCAAAATGACCTGTGAAATCCTAAAGGTACTCATTGGACTTTGGGCCCCTTAGCGCAGTTAGGGTGCAAAAAAGTGCCACACATGTGGTATCACCGTACTCGGGAGAAGTAGTACAATGTGTTTTGGGGTGTATTTTTACACATACCCATGCTGGGTGGGAGAAATAACTCTGTAAATGGACAATTGTGTGTAAAAAAAATCAAAAGATTGTCATTTACAGAGGTATTTCTCCCACCCAGCATGGGTATGTGTAAAAATACACCCCAAAACACATTATACTACTTCTCCCGAGTACGGCGATACCACATGTGTGGCACTTTTTTGCACCCTAACTGCGCTAAGGGGCCCAAAGTCCAATGAGTACCTTTAGGATTTCACAGGTCATTTTTGTTTCAAGACTACTCCTCACGGTTTAGGGCCCCTAAAATGCCAGGGCAGTATAGGAACCCCACTAATGACCTCGTTTTAGAAAGAAGACACCCCAAGGTATTCCGTTAGGAGTATGGTGAGTTCATAGAAGTTTTTATTTTTTTGTCACAAGTTAGCGGAAATTGATTTTAATTGTTTTTTTTCACAAAGTGTCATTTTCCGCTAACTTGTGACAAAAAATAAAATCTTCTCTGAACTCACCATACTCCTAACGGAATACGTTTGGGTGTCTTCTTTCTAGAATGGGGTCATTTGTGGGGTTCCTATACTGCCCTGGCATTTTAGGGGCCCTAAACCGTGAGGAGTAGTCTTGAAACCAAATGTCGCAAAACGACCTGTGAAATCCTAAAGGTACTCATTGGACTTTGGGCCCCTTAGTGTACTTAGGGTGTAAAAAAGTGCCACACATGTGGTACCGCCGTACTCAGGAGAAGTAGTATAATGTGTTTTGGGGTGTAATTTTACACATACCCATGCTGGGTGGGAGAAATCTCTCTGTAAATGTCAATTGTTTGATTTTTTTTTACACACAATTGTCCATTTACAGAGAGATTTCTCCCACCCAGCATGGGTATGTGTAAAAATACACCCCAAAACACATTATACTACTTCTCCTGAGTACGGCGGTACCACATGTGTGACACTTTTTTGCAGCCTAGGTGCGCTAAGGGGCCCAACGTCCTATTCACAGGTCATTTTGAGGCATTTGTTTTCTAGACTACTCCTCACGGTTTAGGGCCCCTAAAATTCCAGGGCAGTATAGGAACCCCACAAGTGACCCCATTTTAGAAAGAAGACACCCCAAGGTATTCCGTTAGGTGTATGGCGAGTTCATAGAAGATTTTATTTTTTGTCACAAGTTAGTGAAAAATGACACTTTGTGAGAAAAAAAACAATAAAAATCAATTTCCGCTAACTTGTGACAAAAAATAAAATCTTCTATGAACTCACCGTACTACTAACAGAATACCTTGGGGTGTCTTCTTTCTAAAATGGAGTCATTTGTGGGGTTCCTATACTGTCCTGGCATTTTAGGGGCCCTAAACCGTGAGGAGTAGTCTTGAAACGAAATTTCTCAAAATGACCTGTGAAATCCTAAAGGTACTCATTGGACTTTGGGCCCCTTAGCGCAGTTAGGGTGCAAAAAAGTGCCACACATGTGGTATCACCGTCCTCGGGAGAAGTAGTACAATGTGTTTTGGGGTGTATTTTTACACATACCCATGCTGGGTGGGAGAAATAACTCTGTAAATGGACAATTGTGTGTAAAAAAAATCAAAAGATTGTCATTTACAGAGGTATTTCTCCCACCCAGCATGGGTATATGTAAAAATACACCCCAAAACACATTATACTACTTCTCACGAGTACGGCGATACCACATGTGTGGCACTTTTTTGCACCCTAACTGCGCTAAGGGGCCCAAAGTCCAATGAGTACCTTTATGATTTCACAGGTCATTTTTGTTTCAAGACTACTCCTCACGGTTTAGGGCCCCTAAAATGCCAGGGCAGTATAGGAACCCCACTAATGACCTCATTTTAGAAAGAAGACACCCCAAGGTATTCCATTAGGAGCATGGTGAGTTCATAGAAGTTTTTATTTTTTTGTCACAAGTTAGCGGAAATTGATTTTAATTGTTTTTTTTCACAAAGTGTCATTTTCCGCTAACTTGTGACAAAAAATAAAATCTTCTATGAACTCACCATACTCCTAACTGAATACGTTTGGGTGTCTTCTTTCTAGAATGGGGTCATTTGTGGGGTTCCTATACTGCCCTGGCATTTTAGGGGCCCTAAACCGTGAGGAGTAGTCTTGAAACCAAATGTCGCAAAACGACCTGTGAAATCCTAAAGGTACTCATTGGACTTTGGGCCCCTTAGCGTACTTAGGGTGTAAAAAAGTGCCACACATGTGGTACCGCCGTACTCAGGAGAAGTAGTATAATGTGTTTTGGGGTGTAATTTTACACATACCCATGCTGGGTGGGAGAAATCTCTCTGTAAATGACAATTGTTTGATTTTTTTTTACACACAATTGTCCATTTACAGAGAGATTTCTCCCACCCAGCATGGGTATGTGTAAAAATACACCCCAAAACACATTATACTACTTCTCCTGAGTACGGCGGTACCACATGTGTGACACTTTTTTGCAGCCTAGGTGCGCTAAGGGGCCCAACGTCCTATTCACAGGTCATTTTGAGGCATTTGTTTTCTAGACTACTCCTCACGGTTTAGGGCCCCTAAAATGCCAGGGCAGTATAGGAACCCCACAAGTGACCCCATTTTAGAAAGAAGACACCCCAAGGTATTCCGTTAGGTGTATGGCGAGTTCATAGAAGATTTTATTTTTTGTCGCAATCAATGCACTGGGGAGGTGATCGGAAGGGGGTCTGAGGGTTTGGCCGAGTGATCAGGAGCCCACACGGGGCAAATTAGGGCCTGATCTGATGGGTAGGTGTGCTAGGGGGTGACAGGAGGTGATTGATGGGTGTCTCAAGGTGTGATTAGAGGGGGGAATAGATGCAAGCAATGCACTGGCGAGGTGATCAGGGCTGGGGTCTGAGGGCGTTCTTAGGGTGTGGGCGGGTGATTGAGTGCCCTAGGGGCAGATAGGTGTCTAATCTGATAGGTAGCAGTGACAGGGGGTAATTGATGGGTAATTAGTTGGTGTTTAGGGTAGAGAAGAGATGTAAACACTGCACTTGGGAGGTGATCGGACGTCGGATCTGCGGGCGATCTATTGGTGTGGGTGGGTGATCAGATTGCCTGCTAGGGGCAGGTTAGGGGCTGATTGATGGGTGGCAGTGACAGGGGGTGATTGATGGGTGGCAGTGACAGGGGATGATTGATGGGTGATTGATAGGTGATTGACAGGTAATCAGTGGGTTATTACAGGGAAGAAGAGATGTAAATATTGCACTGGCGAATTGATAAGGGGGGGTCTGAGGGCAATCTGAGCGTGTAGGCGGGTGATTGGGTGCCCGCAAGGGGCAGATTAGGGTCTGATCTGATGGGTAACAGTGACAGGTGGTGATAGGGGGTGATTGATGGGTAATTAGTGGGTGTTTAGAGGAGAGAATAGATGTAAACACTGCGCTTGGGTGGTGATCTGATGTCGGATCTGCGGGCGATCTATTAGTGTGGGTGGGTGATCAGATTGCCCGCAAGGGGCAGGTTAGGGGCTGATTGATTGGTGGCAGTGACAGGGGGTGATTGATGGGTGGCAGTGACAGGGGGTGATTGATGGGTGATTGATAGGTGATTGACAGCTGATTGACAGGTAATCAGTGGGTTATTACAGGGGAGAACAGATGTAAATATTGCACTGGCGAATTGATAAGGGGGGGTCTAAGGGCAATCTGAGCGTGTAGGCGGGTGATTGGGTGCCCGCAAGGGGCAGATTAGGGTCTGATCTGATGGGTAACAGTGACAGGTGGTGATAGGGGGTGATTGATGGGTAATTAGTGGGTGTTTAGGGTAGAGAATAGATGTAAACACTGCACTTGGGAGGTGATCGGACGTCGGATCTGTGGGCGATCTATTGGTGTGGGTGGGTGATCAGATTGCCCGCAGGGGGCAGGTTAGGGGCTGATTGATGGGTGGCAGTGACAGGGGGTGATTGATGGGTGGCAGTGACAGGGGGTGATTGATGGGTGATTGACAGGTGATTGACAGGTGATCAGTGGGTTATTACAGGGAAGAACAGATGTAAGTAATGCGCTGGCGAATTGATAAGGGGGGGTCTGAGGGCAATCTGAGCGTGTGGGTGGGTGATTGGGTGCCCGCAAGGGGCAGATTAGGGTCTAATCTGATGGGTAACAGTGACAGGTGGTGATAGGAGGTGAATGATGGGTGATTGATGGGTAATTAGTGGGTGTTTAGGGTAGAGAATAGATGTAAACACTGCACTTGGGAGGTGATCTGACGTCGGATCTGCGGGCGATCTATTGGTGTGGGTGGGTGATCAGATTGCCCGCAAGGGGCAGGTTAGGGGCTGATTGATGGGTGGCAGTGACAGGGGGTGATTGATGGGTGATTGATGGGTGATTGACAGGTGATCAGGGGGATAGATGCATACAGTACACAGGAGGGGGGGGGGGTCTGGGGAGAATCTGAGGGGTGGGGGGGTGATCAGGAGGGGGCAGGGGGGAGGGGGGGATGAAAAAAAAATAGTGTTGACAGATAGTGACAGGGAGTGATTGATGGGTGATTAGGGGGGTGATTGGGTGCAAACAGGGGTCTGGGGGGTGGGCAGGGGGGGTCTTGAGGGGTGCTGCGGGCGATCTGGGGCGGGGGGGGGAAATCAGTGTGCTTGGGTGCAGACTAGGGTGGCTGCAGCCTGCCCTGGTGGTCCCTCGGACACTGGGACCACCAGGGCAGGAGGCAGCTTGTATAATACACTTTGTAAACATTACAAAGTGTATTATACACTTTGTATGCGGTGATCGCGGTGTTAACATCCCGCCGGCGCTTCCGTATGGCCGGCGGGATGTTGCGGCGGGTGAGCGGCGACAGGCAGAGGCGGAGGATCGCGTCACGGATGACGCGATCGCTCCGCCCATGCCCCTACAAGGACCGCCGCCATTTGTCTATACGGCGGTCCTTGCGGGGTGCACTTCCCGGCCGCCATTTGTCAATACGGCGGTTGGGAAGTGGTTAAACCAGTACTGTGAGAAACCCACGAAAAACGAACTCAAACAGTTGGGCGTATGTTTGTATTTGAAGTGCCTCCCATTCTTTCAGGAGCTTTACATTTTTGATTTTATAAATCAGAGGGACACCAAGAGCCCCAATAGTGTAATTCGTCTTGGGGACAACAAAATAAATGAGAAGTTAAAATTATACTTACAAACCAGGGTTACCAATAGGCAACCACTGTATAGGCAGGTGGGGAGAACAATCCTGACCCCACTCAGGAATAAAAAGTCGCTCTCTGTAGACAGGAAAATAGGGTAACAACCCTTCACCCAGGGTGAACTCAATGTAGTGTACAAGATACAGAGGCGCCAACAGAATAAAAGGTAATTAAATGAACTTAAAAAACCAACTGGTTAAACAGAGGAGGCAGCGGTGGTCTTACCCCCTCCAAACAGACACAGGCAAGGACTGTGATTCAGACAGTCAACAATTTATTCGGAACTCCAAAAAACAATGTAACGCGTTTCACGGGCCATACATCCCGCTTCCTCAGGCAAAATACAGTAGGAGTCACAGCATCTGTATTATATCAGCGAGCTTGGCGCCTCGCTGATATAATACAGATGCTGTGACTCCTACTGTATTTTGCCTGAGGAAGCGGGATGTATGGCCCGTGAAACGCATTGCATTGTTTTTTGGAGATCCGAATAAATTGTTGACTGTCTGAATCGCAGTCCTTGCCTGTGTCTGTTTGGAGGGGGTAAGACCACCGCTGCCTCCACTGTTTAACCAGTTGGTTTTTTAAGTTCATTTAATTACCTTTTATTCTGTTGGCGCCTCTGTATCTTGTACATTTTTGATTTTATATTTGTGATAACGATTTGTACAATCGTTGACAAAACGCCCGACAAAAGGGAACCCGAGGGAGCCACTTCCTATAACGAGAGTGTTCACTAGCGCCATCTTGTGGCCAAAAAGTAGAATTACACATACAGGCACATACATACATATACAATATTAATAAAATTAATAACTTACACTTCCAAAGCCCCCCTTCCCCAAAGAAAAAATACTTGTAAAAAAAAAAAAAAATCAAAGAAGGGAGATTCCGCTACACCAGTGGCTGGGTAAAAAATGTCTCCATTTTATTGTCACATTAGTGAATACAAAGATAAAAAAGCTCACGCGTATCGGAGCTCATGGCTCCTTAATCATAGCTTAACATACTGCTACAGAGCACTGACTTAACCTCCCTGGCGGTTAATTTTTTTTTTTCAAATGATGGAAAAAACTTTTTTTTTATTTTTTTTTTTGTTTCATGTAAAGCTACCAGAGTGGTAGCTACATGAAACACCACTAGAGGGCGCATGTGGCCCTCTAGTCCGATCGCCGCCGGCAACAATAGCAAACAGGGGAACGCGTATATAACGCAGCTTAGATAAAACACACAAAAGAGATCGAGAGCCCGATATGGTGTAGTATGTCAGGAAATTAGGAGAAAAAGGTAATCGATAATGAATATACTCACAAAATTGGGTTACCGCACAGGCAACCACTGAAACGGCAGGTGGGGAGAATTATAACCTGACCCCACTCAGGTATTAAAATGTCGCTCTCTGTAGACAGGGAAAAAAGATGGGGATACACCCCTCCACCCAGGGTGGACTCAATCAATATAATCGTCAAACAGCAGAGGCGCCAAAAAGTGTAAAAGAATTCCTTTTAAAGGCGTTTAAAAGAAGGGAGGGATATGGGTGGATTCACCTCCCTTAAGTAAAAACCAGCCAATGAGCCGTAAACAGACAACAGTATAATTTATTGGGGATTCTCCAGGCAATGCAACGCGTTTCACGGGCAAAGCTCCCGCTTCATCAGGCAATCAAAACGGAGAAAAACATTAGCAGGTTATGTCCAGGTTTGAGCGCCTCTATATATATATATATAGAGGCGCTCAAACCTGGACATAACCTGCTAATGTTTTTCTCCGTTTTGATTGCCTGATGAAGCGGGAGCTTTGCCCGTGAAACGCGTTGCATTGCCTGGAGAATCCCCAATAAATTATACTGTTGTCTGTTTACGGCTCATTGGCTGGTTTTTACTTAAGGGAGGTGAATCCACCCATATCCCTCCCTTCTTTTAAACGCCTTTAAAAGGAATTCTTTTACACTTTTTGGCGCCTCTGCTGTTTGACGATTATAGCGTATATAACGCGTTCCCCTGTTTGGCTTCTCCTGTCGCCATGGCGACGATCGGCATGACGTCATGGATGTCAGCCGACGTCCTGACGTCAGGCGCACTCGATCCAGCCCATAGCGCTGCCCGGAACTCATTGGTCCGGGCAGCGCAGGGCTCTGGCGGGGGGGGCCTCTTCTGCCGCTGCGTGCGGGCGATCGCCGCAGAGCGGCGGCCATCAAGCTGTGCGCGCAGCTGGCAAAGTGCTAGCTGCGCGCACAACACTTTACATGATGAAAATCGCCCCACCAGGGGCTGAGATATCTCCCTGGGCGGCATAGCCCGAGCTCAGCTCGGGCTTACCGCCAGGGGGGTTAAAGGACTTACGAGCTGAATTTAAAAAAAAAAGTTAATTACCTTAGAGCACTATCAGACCTCAGGGCAGACGATCCATGGATCCCTTTTACTTTCCAGATGCACCGTTATCACAATCCACTTATCAGTACATGCCCCGACCCAGCCCAGGGTCACCTTATCTCTGGGCGATAACAATCGCCGCTTTAAAAATCCTCTGCCTGCGTATTTCAAATAGACGTGGCTGCGCAGGATTACAGCCCTGCACGCAGCCCATCGTCACTCCTACACTGAGTAATACGTCATGTGGGCGTCACCACATGACCACCCACATGACAAGCCAGCCGCGCCCCCTCAGCACAAAATGCGAGCGCAGAGCGAGGGAGGACGTAACCTAGTGTCTGTAAACAAATGCAGACACTAGGTTACGTCCTCCCTCGCTCTGCGCTCGCATTCTGTGCTGAGGGGGAGCGGCTGGCTTGCCATGTGGGCGGTCATGTTGTTACGCCCACATGACGTATTACTCAGTGTACGGAGTGATGATGGGCTGCGTGCAGGGCTGTAATCCTGCGTAGCCACGTCTATTTGAAATACGCAGGCAGAGAATTTTTAAAGCGGCGATTGTAATCGCCCAGAGATAAGGCGACCCTGGGCTGGGTCGGGGCATGTAATGATACGTGGATTGTGATAAAGGTGCATCTGGAAAGCACAAGGGAGCCATGGATCGTCTGCCCTGAGGTCTGATAGTGTTCTAAGGTAATTAACTTTTTTTTTTTAATTCAGCTCGTAAGTCCATTAAATAGTCTAGTGTCACTCCACCCAGCAGGGGGGAGTGGACAAAAGACTTAAAGTAACATGTACATATATCACAATATAAAATGGCAATGCCAATGTACAAAGTAATTTAAAATCAAGATACACTTGGAGTACAAAAACAGATGTCACGTAATACAAATAGCACAAAAGTGATCTATAGGTTGTAATAATGACATTTTAACTTATGTTATATCGGTGATTCCTTCTCTTTTGTAATATTTGTATTATTTTAAGTCTGTTGTCCACTCCCCCCTGCTGGGTGGAGTGACACTAGACTATTTAAGTCAGTGCTCTGTAGCAGTATGTTAAGCTATGATTAAGGAGCCATGAGCTCCGATACGCGTGAGCTTTTTTATCTTTGTATTCACTAATGTGACAATAAAATGGAGACGTTTTTCACCCAGCCACTGGTGTAGTGGAATCTCCCTTCTTTGCTTTGTTTGAGTTACATGGATTCCTGACTCCCTTTGGACTGTATGTGGGTGGTTGCAGCGGTCCTATCTTTGTTCCATTGCTGTCATTGCTCAACAGGATCTGCTCCCATCACATCGGGTGTCTCCGATATTATAATCAACTACAGTCACCAGTGTCTGCTACGTGTCAAGGTGATACAGTGCTTACATCGCTGTCACACAGCCTTTGCTCCTTCTTGTGGTTTGCCTTCACTGCGGGTTTCCAGTCTAGTGAGAGGAGCTGTTTGCCGGTATAGAGCCTGCGGAAGTGAGCAGAGAGACCGGTGCATGGAGCCGCGCACCCTGCGCAATCGCACTGTGCCAGGAGCGGGGATGGCTGAGCGGCAGAATTTTGCGTCATTGCAGGGAAAATCTGGCCAGTCTACAACAAAATGGCCGCCGCCGGAGACTGCACCAGACGCCGACTCTACTTCCGTTCCATCTGTCCCTCAGACCGGAAGTCTAATGACGTCACACCGCTTGCCAGGGTTGCATTCCCCAAGGTCTGAGTCTTTGTCCACACAGCCTGGCCGGTATACTGGAACTTCCCGGCGGCGTTCCCTGGACCAGGCATTTATGCCTACACAGCGCCCAGCTACCTCACATGGAGCATAATTTTCGGCCATTGTCGATGGCTTGCGGAGCAACTTGAACTCTGGGTTACCTGAGCCCACCAAAAAAGTGAGTAGCTCTGCTGTTTCATCTAAATCTTCACAAAGTGGCATGCGGGGGTGGGTGCAAACAGGAGCAATTCCAAAAGATACATCTAGAGCCACCCATGTTCAAGAACTGATTAAGGGATTTTCCATCACAACAAATCAAGAGGATAGTGGTGTCAATAAACATGAAGATAAGGACAGAAATAGCATGAGCACCACTTCTATCAGTACAAATAATGACTCTGTATTGATGTCACAAACTCAGACTGTTTTATCAGCCTCACAGGGGCAGGAGGATATCATTCTGTCAGCTACACAGGAGTCTGTTCCATCCATAGCCTCTGATATCCAGCAGTCAGCAACTGTAAATGATGTGTCTCATGATCAAGACTTACCTAGTTTAGATTACACCTTAGATATTATAGGAGAACTGTTGCTCAATCCAGATAGGATGAATAAATATATTTCGTTTTTTTTCCGAACAACCTGGTGTCTTCAGCTCCGATCCCACCCTTAGCCTGCAGTCTTCTTTCACAGGTTTAGAGCGTTTATGGGATAAGGAGGTACGGTTGTGGTGGGACATTACCACTCTGAAACATTACGTCTCGGAGGGGATGATCCCGAGGGGTCTCCGTATCAAAATGGTACCTACTACAGTATACTCTGATCAATTTGTGGTCGAGTGGAACCAAGTTTTGTCTGATTGTTCCATACGACTCATGAAGTTGATAATCTCCTATTAGGAAAAAAAGCTTGCTGATATCAAGGTTCAGATCGCGGGGACCAAGGAGGAGTTACAGAAATATTCCTCTCTTGATCTGTTTGACGATCTTAACAATAAAATGAAAGAAAATATTACTAAATTAGAAAATATCATCATGAATACTAAACGTATCAAGTTTCTTCGAGATTCAGGAGACTACAAAAATGGAGTTGTATATGAGTTGGGCAGGTGGGAGACTATGCATCGATCACCTAGATCGATCTTACGTAAACCCAGACCCCATCATTCCAATAAAAGAGTTCGTTTTAGCTCAGCAGAGGGCTCAGGATCCCTTTCTGAAGGTTCAGATGATGTAGAAACTAGGGTACAGTCAGTTTTTGCTGGCACCCCGAAAGTGGGGGGAGACCAGCGAGGACAGATACCAGGAAAAAACCCTTTAGCACAGACCCCATATTATCAAAAACAAAAGAAAAAACACCGCAAATACAGGAACAAAAAAAGGAAACGCAGAAGGAGGGTGGGTAGGAAGCACAGGAGATTAGGTATTTCCAATGTCATTAACCTTTCTAATACTACATTGTCTGATGTTCAGCTCTCTTTACTTTCTAGGGGCCTATCTTTTTCTCCATCCTGTCATATCAATGTTTTTAAAACCATGCTTGATGTTAACAAGTTTGTTCGCAATCTTATGGTGAGAAAGCATTTTCTTGAGAAGGAAGAGTCAGGTTCTCCAGAGATAGTTGTGGGGCCGGCCGCGGGGCCCACTGTTTCTTTCCGCCCGGGCGCCACGGGGAGGTTCCTCCATTTAGGGGCGCCTCTACTGCTCTCTCTCTGGAACTTTGTTCCAGACAGAGTAGCGGCCCAGTCGCCCCGGGCGGATCTGGGCTGCGTGTCCGTTTCCAATCCATCCTTTTATCCTGTGCAGGTTAGGACGGGGGTGGTGGACACATTTCAGGATTTGATTGAAAGTGAACTCATGCGGATACAGAAGGTATCCAGGGCTAGGTCATCTCTCTGTGCAGGAACGAGAGGCTCTACGGTCCCTCCAAAACGATAAATCTATTGTCATCCATAATGCTGACAAGGGGGGGGCGTGGTTGTCCTGGATGCCGACTCATATAAAGCAGAGGCTTTACGCCAATTAAATGACATCCATACCTATCAAGTCCTGAGTGGTGATCCCACCGCACGTTTCCAGGCTGAACTTAAACAATTACTTAATATGGGGGTGTCCTTTGGAGTGTTCACACTAAGGGAGAGGGATTATCTTATGGTGGAAGCACCAGTTATCCCTATATTCCACCACCTCCCAAAGGTGCATAAACCGGACGTTCCTCCAAGGGGCCGCCCAATTGTTGCAGGTATTGGCTCCTTGGGCGAACGTCTGGGCCAATGGGTGAATGCCTGTCTCCAGCCCCTTGTTCAGAGATTACCTGGCTACTTACGTGACACGACACATCTAATTAACAGCCTGGAACCTCTGCGCTGGGAAAATCACTATTCATGGGTTACCATGGGGGGGGCTCCAGACCAGGTGCCACTCTTTTTGTCCTATTGCAATGATAACAACTTAAATTTGTCATTCACGATTTGTTGTGACTCTACAGAAATTAATTATCTGGATTTGACTTTGACTGGTTCACGCATCTTAAATAAGATAATAACCAGGACTTACCGCAAAGCCTGTGCAGGAAACTCTCTTCTTTTGGCCTCTAGCTGCCATCCTAGACACACTCTACAGTGTTCTCCCCAGGCTCTTTTAGCCGGGTGCTCCACCCGGCTGGATTTCGTGACCACCCGGCTGTCATCGGCTTACCTCCTCAACTCCTCCTATGCTGTAGGCACAGTTGCCCTGCATTTTCAACTCGCCCCACCCGGCTACTTTTTCCTGCCACCCGGCTACTATTTCATGCCACCCGGCTGGAAAAAAATTCTGGGGAGAACACTGCTCTAAGGGCCATTCCCTATGGAGAGTTGTTGAGAACAGCTAGGAATTGTTCAGAGCCTATAGAGATGGAGAGGGAACTAGACTTGGTGGAGAGAAGACTCCAGGATAGGGGCTATGATAGCTCTGTCATTAAAAAAGCCAGAGAGCAAGTAGAACATAGAAATCCTACAGAGCTGTTACATAAGGGTGCTGATGGTAGACTGGGCAATAGAAATGGGGGACTCACTTTTACGACCCCATATAGTTTAGAATATAACAAAATTGTAAGTACCATTAAAAAATATTTGCCCATTCTGCACTCAGATCCTAAACTCCATAGAATTTTGGAGGAGGGGTGTAGTTTTTCTGCGCGCCGTGCCCCTACCCTGGGGTCTCAGCTTTCTCCAAGTCTTTTCTCCAGTTCTGAGAGTAAGGTCCCCACTTGGCTAACATACACAGGCTCCTTTAAGTGTGGTTACAATACCTGTAAGTACTGCCGTGTCCATGGTCCGACTCTTGAGATAGTTTCCACTTCGAATTATGTAAAATTCCAAATTAAACAATATATTAACTGTAATACTAATTATGTGGTTTATCTCATCAGCTGCACCATTTGTAGATTGCAGTACGTGGGATGTACCACACGCCCCCTATGTCAACGTATCTCGGAGCATTATAATGGACCCTCTAGATGGCTCAAGAATGAGGCCTATATCTCTTAGGTCTCCAGCGTGTCCAAACACTTTTTGAATGTACACCAGGGAGACATGAAGGGCTTAGTTTTCCAGGGGGGTGAAAGGGTTAGCCGTTGTGCCGGGGGGGGGGGAAGATACGTATAAACTTTTGAGAAAGCGAGAGGCTTTCTGGATTTGGAGACTGGGCACACGGATTCCTAGGGGATTAAACTCCAGAATGGATATTAGTCTAACTTATGACACCGGTTGATAAAATACATATTTTATTTATATACATACATGTTTTCCATTGAACAATGGTTTATGTCATAGCCGGTTTTGTAGATGCTATTATCTATTTGCTCTGATCTATGGGTTGTAATAATGACATTTTAACTTATGTTATATCGGTGATTCCTTCTCTTTTGTGCTATTTGTATTACCTGACATCTGTTTTTGTACTCCAAGTGTATCTTGATTTTAAATTACTTTGTACATTGGCATTGCCATTTTATATTGTGATATATGTACATGTTACTTTAAGTCTGTTGTCCACTCCCCCCTGCTGGGTGGAGTGACACTAGACTATTTAAGTCAGTGCTCTGTAGCAGTATGTTAAGCTATGATTAAGAAGCCATGAGCTCCGATATGCGTGAGCTTTTTTATCTTTGTATTCACTAATGTGACAATAAAATGGAGACGTTTTTCACCCAGCCACTGGTGTAGCGGAATCTCCTTTCTTTGCTTTGCTTGAGTTACATGGATTCCTGACTCCCTTTGGACTGTATGTGGGTGGTTGCAGCGGTCCTATCTTTATTCCCAAAAAAAAATCAGTTTACAAAAAATACATAAATAGTTGCCTTAGGGACTTAGCTTTTTTAATCTATATTTTAGAAAAATTACTTATAGGGAAAATTACTTTTACTTTACTACATAGGGGCTTGTAATTATAGACCGGACAAAAAAACAAACAAACACAAAAATAACACCTATATTTCAAAATAATATATTGTCGCCATACATTGTGATAGGGACATAATTTAAACAGTTTAATAATCGGGACAACTGGGCAAATAAAATGTGTCCATTTTATCCACAGGAAAACGTTAAATTTTAAAACTATAATGGCCAAAAACTGAGAAATAATGATTTTTTTTCCATTATTTTCTTATTTTTTCAGCGCTGCGTAATATGTTGGCGCTTTATAAATACAATAAATAAATAAATAAATTTTTCCTGTTAAAACACATTTAGAATAAAAAAAAAATTAGCAAAACGTACTAGCCACAGAAAGCCTAATTGGTGGCGAAAAAAATTACTATTGATGTTCATACATCTTAATCTTACTACAGCAATTTGAGATTTATATCTAATATGGATACAGAGTTATTGTGGATGTTCATACACATTGGTCCTGATTCAATTCACTTTTTTCTCCTAAGTTTTCTCTTAGAAGATATTTGTTCATCTTCTGTTTAAAATATGGTAGCTTTTGCATTCTGCAATTGGAAACGCTCCAAAAAGTAGGTGAAATAGTACTGTCAAAATTATTCTGAGTATTTTTTTACTTGCTGGTGGTGGCTTAAAAAGGTATTTTATTTATAATGTGAAAAAAATCACCTAGGAGAAAACGAAAGGAGAAAAAGTGTATTGGATTGGACCCATTATAATGAATTGACAAAAACTTTATTATTTTTATACAGTATATGTCCATTAGAGACTATTTATTGTGTGCTTTTTTTATAGACTGTCAATTGAATAAATGGAATTTAATATTATTGGTACACATTTTTTTATATACCTAAAACTGAGAGCCTTGAGTGTCCTATTTGTTTTAGGGCCCGTGTCCACTAGCGCAGAAACCGGGCCGAATCCACAGAGTTTCCCCGCAGGCAAATCGCTCAGGGAAACCCTGCCATAAGAAATAATGGTGCCGCTTGCCGAATCACTTGCCCTAGCAATTCAGTCAGCATTGCCCAAAGTTTTCGCGCGGGAGGCAGCGAATCCCATAGCCGTGCATGGCACAGCTTCTGGGATTCGTCTGCGTTCCCGCAGACCCGGAAGTGCGCCGCGCGTCTCCCAGCCATGCGCGGTGGCTAGTGAAAATGGGCCCTTAGGGATGTCACTGACCTGAGGAAGTGGACTGTGTTCCGGGGAATGTGTTTTTTTATTTACTTATGTGTTTTTTGTGAACTAAGATTTTCAGACACGACATCATGTCTTGATTGGAGGTAAACCAACATTTACTTCCCTTTTAAAGTGTTTTTAAATATTCTTTTTTGGGTGGCTTCTACTTTGCTTTAGTGTACTCAGCTTTGTTCTTATTGGTGAAATGCAATGTTTTTATGCTACCGAGTATTGTCAGCAATGACCATTTGATAACTAATAATGTGAATGCAGTAGTTGTTTCATTACATATGATTACATATGTCAGCAACTGGTAGAACTCTTTCTGTATGTTCTATCTTAGAACAGATTAAAATTCATTTTATGCAGATGACTGACTATCAACTTGATTCATTACCTACTTTCGCCTCCTGGACGTACTAGCTACGTCCAGGAGGCCATGTGCGCGTACGCGCACTCCCGCCCCGTGGTTCGTTAGCCAGGCAATCAGTGAATCGGGCTATGGTGCCCGATCACTGATTCCTCTCCCCAGCAGAAAAAGCGACAGCTTCTCGCGGAAGCTTTGCTTTTTCTGGCTCTAGCGTCCCCATGCATCCCTCTAAGCGCATATGTTACGCTTAGAGTGACGTCATGTAAACAAACTTATGGCTGCCATCTTGCGGCCAAAAAGTAAAAATACAATCAAATGTAAAAAAAAATTAAAATCAACACATATTTACAGAAAAAAATTACTGTTTACATCCCCACCCTCCCAAAAATACCCAAATAAATAAATAAAAAAAATTACAATTAAAAAAAACATGTAAATATTTACCTAAGTGTCTAAACTTTTTAAATATCAGTGTAAAGATGAAATATTTCTTTTTTTTTTTTTTGTTAATTTTAAAACTTGTAAATAGTGATGGATGCAAAAAGGAAAAAATGCACCTTTATTTCCAAATAAAATATTGCCGCCATACATTGTGATAGGGACATAATTTAAACGGTGTAATAACCGGGACAAATAGGCAAATACAATACGTGAGTTTTAATTATGGAGGCAAGTATTATTCTAAAACTATAATGGCTGAAAACTGAGAAATAATGATTTTTTTCCGTTTTTTTCTTATTCTTCCTGTTAAAATGCATTTACAGTAATGTGGCTCTTAGCAAAATGTACCACTCAAAGAAAGCCTAATTGGTAGCGGTAAAAACAAGATATAGATCAGTTTATTTTGATAAGTAGTGATAAAGTTATAGGCTAATGAATGGGAGGTGAATATTGCTCGGATGCATAAATTGAAAATGACTGAAGGCTGAAGTGGTTACACTGCGCTAAACCTACCTCACACAGGCAGCACAGGATAAAACTAGCGCTTGCGCGATATGCACTGTTTTGTCAGTGTAGCGAGGGCTCTTAATTTACATGTGATCCTTTTAACTGCTGCACGATAGTGCTATAGAACGATCATGCTACTTCACTTGCACGCCTGCTACTACTAAGTTAATTATCGTAGTCGCGCTACAGCACTATAGCGTTGCAGTTAAAAGGATCACATGTAACTTAAGAGCTGACAGAACCGTGCATAGCGTGCACTAATTTTATCCCGTGCAGCTTGTGGAGTGTTTAGGGCAATTGAGTAAATCAAGGGCAATTTAGTAAATTAAGCTGTATGTTATTTTATTTATATTGCACATACCTTTATGTCAGGGAACTGTCCTAGATATGTATCAAGGGTTAGAAGGGCTCCATCCACTAGTTTTTGATGAAAATCCTCCCAGAGTGCATCACATTTCTACAAAAAATGATATTTTTTAAATACATAGATGAGTAGACAAAAAGACAAACAGACTAAAAAGAGTTTATAACAAACAAACTATAGTTTTGGAGTATCATTTAAGGGATTTACGTCATACAAGGCAAAAACATTTATTCTAAAAATGTAAAAATGTTATCAGACACAAGTGTACAAACAGGAAGATTGATAATATTTGTTAGCATTGCCTTTAAAGTGAAATGTATCTTAAAAAAACTAATATATATATAAATATATATATATACACACATATATATATATATATATATATATATATATATATATATACACATATACAGTATGTGTGTGTGTATATATATATATATATATATATATATCTCCTACTAATATTATAAATGGGAAAGTTCGGATGTTTGGATGTTTGTTACTCGATCACGCAAAAATGGCTGAACGGATTTGAATGAAATTTGGCATACATATAGTACATTACCTGGAATAATATACAAGATACTTTTTATTCCCATAACCAAAAAGTGGGCGGATACAAATACAAATGTCACTGGGAAATGTAAAAAGCAGCCATTCTTACACCGTTAATGCTAGGGTTCTCAAACTTTGCACGGTTGGTCACTGGGTGACTGGGATTAATATTCTGAAAAGTGGGTGGAGCCTACATAAGCCAATCAAACGTCACCTATTGATTTTCAGGGGAATTATTTCATTGCTGTCATTCTTGCACTGTTAATGGCACAAGCCTCAAACCTGGTACAGTTGGTCTTTGGGTGACTGGGGTTCAAATTCAGAAAAGGGGGTGAAACAGCCAATCAGATTTGTTTCATTTCAATGAAAATTATTGATGACAAAGACTGAAAAGCTTACAAACTTGGTCATTAAGTAATTGTGTATTAGGGTTAGAAAAAATGGCCACAGCCAACACCAGCCAAATACATAACCGGTGAATGCCGGGTCATCAGTGGGCGGAGACAAATACAAATTTCACTGGAAAATGTCAACTGCAGCCATTCTTACACTATTAATTGTAGGGTTCCCAAACTTTGCACAGTTTGTCACTGGGATTAATATTCAGAAAAGTGGGTGGAGCCTACAACAAACAATCAACATTCACCTATTGATTTTCAAGGGAAATCTTTCATTGCTGCCATTCTTGCACTGTTAATGGCACAAGCCTCAGACCTGGTACAGTTGGTCATTGGGTGCCTGGGGTTAAAAATTCAGAAAAGAGGGTGGAGCCACAAACATCCAATCAGATGTGTTTCATTTAAATGCAAATTATTCATGCCAAAGAATACAAATCTCACAAACTTGGTCATTGAGTAATTGTGTATTAGTGTTAGAAAAAGTGGCCACAGCCAACACCAGCCAAATACATATCTGGGAAACGTCAGGACATCAGTGGGCGGAGAAAAATACAAATTTCGCTGGCAGAGTGTAAAATGCAGCCATTCTTACACTGTCAATGGTAGAGTTCTCAATATTTGCACAGTTGGTCACTGGGTAACCGGGATTAATATTCAGAAAAGTGGGTGGAGCCTACAAAAGCCAATCAAAATTCAACTATTGACTTTTAAGGGGAAATATTTCATTGCTGCCATACTTGCACTGTTAATGGCACAAGTATCAAACCTGGTACAGTTGTCCTTTTGGTGACTGTACTTCAAATTCAGCTAATGCAACTGAGGAGGAAGCTCTTGCATTGCACTGTGAGGCATTTTTATCCCCTGAATTCCTGTCTAGGAATGGTCAATGAGATGTAAATCATTCCAACTTAATTCAGGATTATACAAATACACATTTATTCAGCTTTTAAAATGCACCAATTAAATCCTACTGAGGTGGAATTCAATTAGTCCATTTTCAATCTGCATAAATTTGCATTCAGAATTTGCATGCTCATGCATCAAGTTGAAACACCTTGCATATCACTGGCCATCACAAGTCCTGAGAATTCAAAAACAACCAAAAGAGGAAGCATTACATATGTTAATCAATCACACCGAAATATGGGAGATGTGGAAATGGGGTAGTCATCACAGACCTGACCATATAAGAAAATACAACAGTAGTAATCTTAATAGTCATGAATCAAAGCCACTATAGCAGCTCTTTATTTTAAACCGGATTTCAAAAAGTTAAAGAGAATCTGTACTCTAAAATTCTTACAATAAAAAGCATACCATTCTATCCATTATGTTCTCCTGGGCCCCTCTTTGCTGTTTCTGCCACTCCCTGTTGCAATCCTGGCTTGTAATTGCCAGTTTTAGGCAGTGTTTACAAACAAAAAACCTGGCTGCTAACCAGAATGTGATAGGCTCAGAGAAGCTCAGTCTGTGACTCATACAGAGCCTGGAGGGGGCGTGGAGAGGGTATGTATAACTTCTACCTATCACAGCAGAGCAGCAAATTCCTGCCTGAGCCGACAAAGGAAAGAAGATTAGATTATATAACAGAGATAATACAGCCACTGTGCAACTAGAGAAGGCTGCAGTAAGACAGACCACATTAGAACAGGTATAGTAACTTATAGGAAAGAAAAAATAAGGCTGAACATTTTGTTACAGAGTCTCTTTAAGAACAATTAAAAATGTGTTTGAGAAAGGGACTTTTCCAGTCACATAAAAAAAATAATAATACCATAATTACCAAATCTTTTGCCACAATTCATGAATAGAGATGGCCCGAGCCTCCGATTTTCAGTTCGCGAACCACAATTTACTTCAATGGGGAGGCGACCTTTGAAAACTAGAAATACTTATGCTGGCCAGAAAAGTGATGGAAAAGATGTTTCAAGGGGTCTAACATCTGAGTTTTTGCATGGATGAGTGGGATAGATGCCAAAAGTCCCGGGGAAAAATCTGGATTTGACGCAAAGCAGCGTTTTAAGGGCAGAAATCACATTAAATGCTAAATTGCAGGCCTAAAGTGCTTTACAACAACTTGCATGTGTATACATCAATCAGGGAGTGTAATTAGAGTACTGCTTCACACTGACACACCAAACTCACTGTGTAATGCACCGCAAACAGCTGTTTGTGTAGTGACGGCTGTGCTGGACTGGTGCGCACCATGGCGAGAGTGCAGGCCGTGTAGGTTTCCAAGCCCATATGGTCGCCGGGCTGTGGTAGCACAATGATAGAACAACACTGACTGTCCAGCTGATCAAATTTGGTCTGTCCACAATGAAGCAACGACCTTATTATCTTTGGTGTGCCGCCCCTCCCCTCCTCCCCCCGAGACACTCATATAGCCGTCGGTCATTGCTTCATTGGGATACGCAAGCACCTTCACTGCGGTAAGGTAATGATCATGAAGGGGAATTGGCACATGTACAAGGCTTTTATTTTGTTGTTGCAGCTGCAGTGCAGCCAGAAAAATTAGGCAGGCATGTACACGCACCAGAAAAATTATTATACCGCTGCTAGCAGCGGCCTTAAAAATTCAGGAATCCGCCTGGTGTCCTGGACCCTGTAGGTGGTGGCGGAGAAGGCAGTTAAGCGGCCTGCAGGCAGAGATGCTGTGTGTGGGGACTGACTTAGTCTTTGGGCGGGCAGTAGCCCTCCGGGATCCATGCCTCATTCATTTTGATAAAGGTGAGGTACTGAACACTTTTGTGACTTAGGCAACTTCTCTTCTCAGTGACAATGCCCCCAGCTGCGCTGAAGGTCCTTTCTGACAGGACACTTGAGGCAGGGCAAGACAGAACTTGGATGGAAAATTGCGACAGCTCTGGCCCCAGGTCAAGCCTGCGCACCCAGTAGTCCAAGGGTTCATCCAGAGCCGGGACAAGGTCCTCCAGCACCCAAGGCTGAGACACCAAAGTGTGCCCTCCATCCCTCCCACCCCAGCCATCACACACTGATTGCTATTAGACTAAGAGGCGCCACAGGGCCCACAACCTCCCCAACACCTTAATATCTAGTTATCTGGCTTGCAGTCACTGCCATGTATCCCCTTTTCTTATTTCTTTCTGCTTCAAACACAATTAGGAATGACAGCTGAATGAATTCTGCGCCCCCACCTACACTGCGCCCTGAGGCTGGAGCCTCTCCAGCCTATGCCTCGGCCCGGCCCTGGGTTCATCGCTGCTCACAGTGTCTACATCCACACTTAAGGTACCTGCCGGTCCAGGCATTGGTGGAGGGTGGATCCGGAAGGGCTAAGGCTTGCATGTCCGACATCACAAGGCTTGCATAATGTTTGCATGTCCGACATCACCATGAGATCGCTGGAGCGTCCTGTCCCTGCCTGCGTGGACATGGGAGAAGGATTAATGGCAGTGGTACCTTTATTGCGTTGTGCTGTAACATTACCCTTAAACGCATTGTAAAGCATAGTTGCCAGCTTGTCCTGCAAGTGCTGCATCCTTTCTGCCTTCTGGTGATTTGGAAACATCTCCGCCACTTTGGGCTTGATTCACTAACCGGCGCTAAGGCGGTTAGTGTGCCTTATCTGAGGTTAGTGTGCCTTATCTGAGTTAGTGTGCCTTATCTGAGTTAGTGTGCCTTATCTGAGGTTAGTGTGCCTTATCTGAGGTTAGTGTGCCTTATCTGAGTTAGTGTGCCTTTTCTGAGTTAGTGTGTCTTTTCTGAGTTAGTGTGCCTTATATGAGGTTAGTGTACATCTGAGTTAGTGTGCCTTATCTGAGGTTAGTGTGCCTTATCTGAGGTTAGTGTGCCTTATCTGAGGTTAGTGTGCCTTATCTGAACTTAGTGCCCCTTAAGTAGCTTTGTGCACACTAAAAGATGCACAGAGCTACATCGCACACTGCACCGCGCAGCGTAATGCACCGATCTTTGCGCGTAGTGCGACAATAACATCGCACCCACTATACTGTACATGATGCGACCTTAAGGTCGCATAGGATGCGACCTAAACGGCGCATCAGTGCACCGTTATCATCGCATGATATAAAGTATAGCGGGTGCGACGTTATCGTCGCACTGTGCGCAAAGATCGGCGCATTACGCTGTGCGCAGTGCAGTGCACGATGTAGCTTTGTGCATCTTTTAGTGTGCACAAAGCTACTTAAGGGGCACTAAGTTCAGATAAGGCACACTAACTCAGATAAGGCACACTAACCTCAGATAAGGCACACTAACCTCAGATAAGGTTAGTGCTGTAGTTTGTGCCCACTAAGTGATAAGGCACACTAACCAGCTTAGTGCCGGTTAGTGAATCAAGGCCTTTGTGCCTATACCGAGGGTCTAGTAGTGTGGCCACCCAGTACAGCTCATTCCCCTTGAATTTTTTCATACGGGGGTCCCTCAACAGGCTGGACAGCATGAAAGACGCCTTCTGCACAAAGTTGGATGCAGACGTACTATCCATCTCCTCTTGCTCTTCCTCAGTGACGTCAAGTAAGTCCTCCTCCCCCCAGCCACAAATAATACCATGGAAACATTGAGCAGCACAAGCTCCCTGTGACGCCTGATGTGGTTGTTCTTCTGCCGCCGTCTCCTCCTCCTCCTCCAAAGAAACACCTTCCTCATCATCCGAGTCTGACACCTCCTCCCCACACGACTCTTCCTCCTCCTCCTCCCCCCTCTGTGCTGCCGCAGGTGTTGAGGAAACATCTGGTTCTGATGAGAATTGATCCCACAACGCTTCCTCCTGTAACTGTTCCTGTTCACGCTCCTCCACAGCTTGATCCACCACTCTACGCACGGCACGCTCTAGGAAGTAAGCGTACGGGATCAAGTCACTGATGGTGCCTTCACTGCGACTCACCAGGTTGGTCACCTCCTCAAACGGCCGCATGAGCCTGCATGCATTTCGCATGAGTGTCCAGTTGTTGGGCCAGAACATCCCCATCTCCCCAGACTGTGTCCTTCTACTGTAGTTGTAGACGTACTGGGTGGCGGCTTTATCCTGTTCTAGCAGGAGAGAGAACATAAGTAGGGTCGAATTCCAGCAAGTCGGGCTGTCGCAAATCAGGCGTCTCATTGGCAACTTGTTTCTCCGCTGAATATTGGCAAAGTGTGCCATGGCCGTGTAAGACCGCCTGAAATGTCCACACAACTTCCTGGCCTGCTTCAGGACGTCCTCTAAGCCTGGGTACTTTGACACAAATCTTTGAATGACTAGATTCAGCACATGTGCCATGCAGGGTACATGTGTCACTTTCCCAAATTCAAAGCGGAAATGATATTGCTGCCGTTGTCACACACACCACGTTTCCAATCTCCAGCTGGTGCGGAGTCAGCCACAGATCCACCTGTTTGTTAAGAGCAGTCAGGACAGCTGCTCCAGTGTGACTCTCCGCTTTGAGGCAAGACATGTCTAAGATGGCGTGACATCGTCGTACCTATCATGCTGCATAGGCCCGGGGGAGTTGGGGCTGTGTAGCTGGAGAGGAGATTGCAGCTCCATTAGAGGTGAACTGCCACTCAGCCAAGGAGGAGGATGACAGCGAAGAGGATGTAGCAGGAGGAGAGTGGGTGGCAGGAGGCCTGCCTGCAAGCCGTGGAGGTGTCACAAGTTGGTCCGCTGCACAGCCACGTACTCCCTGCTTGTCAGTGGTCACCAGGTTGACCCAATGGGCTGTGTAAGTAATGTACCTGCCCTGCCCGTGCTTGGCAGACCAGGCATTCATGGTCAGATGGACCCTTGACCCAACGCTGTGTGCCAGAGATGACACCACTTGCCTCTCAACTTCATGGTACAGTTTGGGTATCGCCTTTTTCGAGGAATAATTGCGGCCTGGTATCTTCCACAGCGGTGTCCCAATGGCCACAAATTTACGGAAGGCCTCAGAGTCCACTAGCTGGTATGGTAACAGCTGGCGAGCTAACAGTTCCGCCAAGCCAGCTGTCAGACGCCGGGCAAGGGGGGACTGGCAGACATTGGCTTCTTCCGCTCAAAGATTTCCCTCAAGGACACCTGACTGCTGCTGTGGGCAGAGGAGCAGGAACCGCTCAAGGTCAGAGGCGGAGTGGAGGAGGGTGGCTGTGAAGGTGCAAGGGAGAAAGCGGCTGAAGATGCTGAGGGAGGAAGAGGAGAAGGAGGGTGGCTTTTCTTTTGTGTGCTGCTTTTCCTCTGGTGCTCTTCCTATTGCAGTTTGTGCCTTTTCTGCATGTGCCTTCGTAAGGCACTTGTCCCTACGTGGGTGTTGGCCTTTCCACGGCTCAATATTTGGAGGAAGAGAGAACAGATGGCATTGCTCTGATCTGAGGCAGACACATTAAAAAAATTCCAAACCACTGAACCCCCCTGGGGTGATGGCACTATGGTGGCATCAGCAGCTGACATTGAAGGGCATGTTGGCTGGCTGTCCATAGGTGACAATACATGGCGCCGGACAATGCCACCAGCTGTTTCTGACGACGAGCTCCCCCTGCTTCTTTCAGGAACTTGTCTCCTCCTACTCCTGACTCCCCCTCTGAACTGTCCCCGTGTTCATCTCCTCTATTGGGAACACACGTGGCATCCCTATCATCGTCATCATAATAATCATCCTGCCCAGCTTTGCTTGCCTCAGACACCTCCAAAACTGCACCAACAGCAGGTATTTCATCCTCCCCCTCCTCACACGTTACGTCCGTAGTGTCGCCTAACTCAGACATATGAGGTGGTGTAACTTGTTTAGCGCCTTCATCTGGTTGTAACAATAATGGCTGTGCATCAGTGATTTCCCCACCAAATAACTCCTGCGAACTGTCAAATGCAGCGGATGTGGTGCTTGTAGTAGCGCTGGTGGCTGCGGAAGATGAGGTGTTCTGTGTTAAATAGTCAACCACGTCCTGACAATCTTGGGAGTTGATGGGACGTGCCTTCTTTTGAGCACTGTACTTTGGTCCAGGGCCGCAGAAAATCACATCAGCATCACCTCGCACAGACCTGCCGGGTGGCCTTCCTCTGGGTCTGCCTCTACCTCTGCTTCTACCTGTTTTATCCGTTTTGTCCATATCGGGGGGGGGGGGGATGAAGTGAAAGGTATGCACTGACTTGACTAATACAATGTGCAGTCACACAGGTGCAGTTAACAGGTATGTACGAAGTGGTATATCACACTGCGTGCACTCATGTAGTAGGTGGGTAGGCGCACTGAACACAACAGGTAGGTATATGCAGTGATGGGTATTACAAATATGCACCTGTCACACACACACGTACCGTGAACAGATACAGGGACTGGTGGTATTAAATATCACACTGCGTGCGCTTACATAGGTAGGTGGCTGCACTGGGAACAACAGGTAACAACTGGGAACAACAGTGTCACTGTGACAGTGACAGTGACATTGCGTGCACTCACATAGGTAGGTGGGTGCAATGTGAACAACAGTGATGGGTATTACAATGTGCACCTGTCACACACAAACAGGTACCAGACAGGCACAGTGACATTGTGTGCGCTCACGTAGGTAGGTGGGTGCACTGAAGTGAACAACAGGTAGGTATATGCAGTGATGGGTATTACAATGTGCACCTGTCACACACAGACAGGCACCGGACAGGCACAGTGACACTGTGTGCGTTCACATAGGTGGGTGGGTGCACTGTGAACAACAGGTAAGTATATGCAGTGATGGGCATTACAATGTGCAACTGTCACACACAGACAGGTATCGGACAGGCACAGTGACACTGCATGCGCTCACGTACGTAGGTGGGTGCACTGTGAACAACAGGTAGGTATATGCAGTGATGGGTATTATAATGTGCACCTGTCACACACAGACAGGTACCAGACAGGCACAATGACACTGCATGCGCTCACGTAGGTAGGTGGGTGCACTGAAGTGAACAACAGGTAGGTATATGCAGTGATGGGTATTATAATGTGCACCTGTCACACAGGCAGGTACCAGACAGGCACAGTGACACTGCGTGCGCTCACGTAGGTAGGTGGGTGCACTGTGAACAACAGGTAGGTATATGCAGTGATGGGTATTACAATGTGCACCTGTCACACACAGACAGGTACCAGACAGGCACAGTGACACTGCGTGTGCTTATGTAGGTAAGTGGGTGCACTGTGAACAACAGGTAGGTATATGCAGTGATGGGTATTATAATGTGCACCTGTCACACATAGACAGTTACCGGACAGGCACAGTGACACTGCATGCACTCACGTACGTAGGGGGTGCACTGTGGACAACAGGTAGGTATATGCAGTGATCGGTATTACAATGTGCACCTGGCACAGTGGTAATTACACCACCAAGGGGCCAAAGGCCAGCTGCGACTGACTAATAGGGCTGTGTATAATGCAAGGGGGCCACACACAACTAAAAAAAAAATAAATAATAGATCACAAGAACAAGATTAGCTCTCAAAAGAGCTGTTGAGGGGTGCTTTTTTAGCAATAAGAATCAGCAAGGCGCAAGCTAAGAAGCCTACAAGAGTCTAACTAAGCTTTCCCTATAGGTCACACGAGTGAGTGAAAAGCCTGACGCTGCCTGCCTTTTATAAGGGGGTGGGGGGCTCCAGGAGGGAGTGTAGCCTTATTGGCTACAATGTGCCTGCTGACTGTGATGTAGAGGGTCAAAGTTGACCCTAATGATGCACTATGGGGGTGAATCGAACTTCCGGAAAAGTTCCGAAGTTCGCCGGGGACCGTTCGGGCCATCTCTATTCATGCATTGCATTGCAAATCTCCAATAAATTGTACAGAGCAGTACAGATACAATTATATGCTTATGTTTGCTATTTGTGTGTAATCAAAAGCAACATATATGGAACTAAAGCCCACGTGGTAATACATGTCAACACAAAAGACGCACCAAGTGCAGAAAACTGCTACCATAAGGAGTATGCAAAACCATTGACGAAAGAAAGTAATTGGCTACAAGGTAATAAGAGAAAGTATTCATGAGCAGTGAATTGCTGCCATGAGGAGTCAAGGTGACTTTGAATGAGAGTGCTGAGAAGGGTGGAGGTCTTGCGAGTATGCATACAGGAATTATCTAATGGAAGGCTCTTAACTACATATTTGCTTTGATGAATTCAGGTGGCAGCCTTTACTAGACAGGCAATGTATAATCAGAATCAATTAATTTCACCAAATGCAACAACAGTGGTTGTACCTGGAGTTATTTTTGGCACATACAGGGTCGGTGATGTTACAGTATGGTAGAATATACAGTACTTAGGTACACACTATACATACAGTAGGCATATAAATTACAGGGGGGCGCCCATTGCTTAATTGCAATCTACCAGTAGATCACAGTCGTACTTGCTGGCTAGATCGCGATTGGACTTTTTAAAATAGTGCGCCAAAATAATTTGGGCACCTATGCCTGTTTATCTATACGGTGGGGGGACCTATGACTGGCTAACTTATACCGGGGGCACCTATGCCTGGCTACCTATACTGGGGGCACCCATACCTGGCTAACCTATACTGGGGCACCTATGTCTGGCTAACCTATACTGGGGCACCTATGTCAGGCTAACCCTATACTGGGAGAAGGAAAATCTGCTTGATAACGTGGTGGTAGGGAGATGGAATCTGCATCTGCCTTTGCCTGATTGTGCTTTGATGGGGGGAGGTTCTGTAGCTGCAAAACCATGCTGAGATTGGGGGGGGGAGGGGAGATATGCAAAGTTTAGCATTTTAAATGTTGGTAGATTTCTCGGGCTTAGTAATTTTCAATAAAAAACCAAAAACTGCGCTGATATTATTATTGGGTGTAACTCCTTTTGGTGGTGCGCTGCTGCATACAATATCGTCAATAAATCTCAAACAATAGCTGCGCACAAAGAACTTCAGCAGGCTGCGTTCCACACTCCAAGTGGTATATGTTACTCTTCCACTCAGGGTCAGATAAGTCACTCCACTTCAGTGAGACACCACCACCACACCCCAAGCAGTGGCCACTCACCGTTAAATGAGACCCTCAGTTAGATGGGTCCACAGCGCTTGTGGGGTCATCTGGCTGCCCCCTGCCGTTTTAGCTGGAAGATTCCCTCCTCACCACTTTCTGTGTCATCTGCTGGTCCTTTTCACCTCAAAAGACATATACCAAAGCTCCCATAGCGTAAAATTGTATAAAAGTTTTATTAATAAAAAGATTGCTCACTTACAAACATATCCAGTGTCATTCGCATAGAGTTTTTGTGGGCTCCACCCCAAACGCTGGCCACCGGGTTGGCTGTAGAGCGCTGTTTCTATCGCCCCTCTGGATATTAGTGAGACCGCGTGCACTTGACCGGTTTCGTCGCTCTAGGCGACTCCTCAGAAGTAAGTACTTCTGAGGAGTCGCCTAGAGCGACGAAACCGGTCAAGTGCACGCGGTCTCACTAATATCCAGAGGGGAGGAACGTGGACGCAGAGGGGAAGGCGATAGAAACAGCGCTCTACAGCCAACCCGGTGGCCAGCGTTTGGGGTGGAGCCCACAAAAACTCTATGCGAATGACACTGGATATGTTTGTAAGTGAGCAATCTTTTTATTAATAAAACTTTTATACAATTTTACGCTATGGGAGCTTTGGTATATGTCTTTTGAGGTGAAAAGGACCAGCAGATGACACAGAAAGTGGTGAGGAGGGAATCTTCCAGCTAAAACGGCAGGGGGCAGCCAGATGACCCCACAAGCGCTGTGGACCCATCTAACTGAGGGTCTCATTTAACGGTGAGTGGCCACTGCTTGGGGTGTGGTGGTGGTGTCTCACTGAAGTGGAGTGACTTATCTGACCCTGAGTGGAAGAGTAACATATACCACTTGGAGTGTGGAACGCAGCCTGCTGAAGTTCTTTGTGCGCAGCTATTGTTTGAGATTTAGTAATTTTCAAAGTAGCTTGCGAGTCAAAAAAGTGTGGGCACCCCTGCATTACACACACACTACATCAAGCATTAAAGAGCATAGAGCAAGGTAGAAAAGGGCCAGAGGGTGAAGCTTGTTGTTTCAGCGCACAGTGCAGAAACTAGGAAATTCATAGCAGCAATGTAGTGATAATGTAGGGTAATTTGCAGCTCTGGTGGTTGCCAGACCCACTATTACATATCCCTCCGAGTTGTGACATCTTGGAGGGGTAATAGTATTTAACACCACCGAGGAGTTTTGCAGCAGCAGGGAAAGCCTTCATTTCGCTCGTCCTGCACCCAACTGACCGGCGACGAGTACATACATACGCCCAAAGGGGTAGTCTGATTGCTATGTGAACGGGCAGCCGCATATACCGTGGCACTCAAATGCTCTCCATCAATATCAGTATGTCCTTGGTATGGAGAGAACAAAGAGAGGGGGTGAAAGAGAGTGAGTGAAAGAGAGAAAGAGCGAGATAAAGAAGAAGTAGAGAAAAAGAGACAGGAGAGAAAGAAGAGAGAAACAGAAGAAAAGAGAGAGACCCTAAGGGTTGCCGCGGGGAGCGGCTAGTTGCATAGTTAACTGTCCTTAGATTTAGCCCACGGCTTGCAGCCTAGAGGTGTCAATGGTAGGAAGGCCTAAAGTCCAGACGGCTTTCTAAGGGCCATGCTGGGCTGCAGGGATCCAGGGCTGGTTGATGGGCTGCAGAGATCCAGCAGATTGACAGATGTATCCTGATATCCTGGAGTCTGGCTGGGCAGCAGCAGACACTCTGGCAGCAGCGGAGGTGGGCATCCTGCTGGTGGGCCCAAGATAGCACAGCCGATGGCTTCCGGCATGGACTAAAGGCCTGGAGGCACGAGGCTTGCAGCATGGAAGGAGGCTTGGACAGGAGGCCTGGCGGCACACAGTTCTCGTCGAGCCAGTGGCAGGGATCCTTGGAGCGACACCGCTGAGTGTGAGGAGCGGGGGTAGTCCGGCTCTCCTCGGCTGTGTAAGGTGGCCCGTTTGCAATTGAGGTGGCCCAGCTTTCTAGCTTCCCTGGCAGCAGGAGTGGCTGCAGTGCCCTTACATGCTGGGGGGATGCAGATGAAGTCCTGGAACCAGGGGTGTCCTGGTCGGCAGTTCAGAGTGTGGTGATCCGCAGAGCAGCAGTCCAGACCACGTGGGTGGCAGCTGCCTACAGCCGCACACAGCTGATCCGAGTCCCACGTGATGGAGCTCCAGAGCCCGGAGCATGGCATGCTGTGGATCCCCAGAAAGGGGGAATCAGGAGGAACCCCTCCATCGGGTAATGATACACTGTAATGGAGAGTGATATAGTATAGATGGCACTATTATATCGCTGTATAATGAATGGAACTAGAGGGAGACATATGGGCCACAAATTCTTTGCGTCATTGTTGATATTAATATTTTGCATTTCATCTCAACATGTTATTGTGAGCTGTATACTTTCCTTAACTGCTTCCGGACCATGGTAATTGAAATCTATGCCATGCTTGTGGCTGCTTATACTTCCAAGGCATAGATTTCAATTACCGTGCTCGCACAGACATCGCTATGTCGGCAGAGCTCTGTCAGGAGTTGATTTCATTGGCTCCTTACCCCGTGTCACTGTGAGCTAATCTCATTGGCTCATATTGATCACAGGGTCAGGAGCCAATTAAAGCGGCTCCTGATCGGCTCACAGAGCTAGGGGCCTGTGGCAATAGGTGAGCAGCGTGACTGCAGTAAATAGCTGTAGTTCACAGCTTGGCGGTTTTCTCCGTGGAGAGAGGGGAGGTGGGGTCAGGTGCCATAAATCGAGTGATGCGGAATCTTCGGCACAGCTTCGCGGGACAAGGCTGCTCAGGTAACTATAACTTTTTTTTACTAGGAGGCTGCAGGATTTTGTAAAATACTCTGGAGATCCGCTTTAAGTGCTGCTCGGATACCATTTTTCACTATCTGGAACTAATTCGGATCCGGATACCCCTCTATCCGGATATCTGGATTAAAAATTTTCCAATCCGAATCGGATATCCGACCCCTGGTATCTGGGATATCCGGCCGGATTCGGATATCTAGATAGAAAAAACGGAAGTGCCCTTTAAATTGCTTTAAAAAGGGTGTTTAGGGTTAATGAGGCATGTATCATTATTATTTTGCAAAGGGGAACACTAATTGATGATGTGGGGACTTAAAGTCCCCCCCCCAAAAAAAATGGCGGTCAATTAACATCAGGCCTAGGTTCCAGACAGCGGTCGTGCAGCCCACACTGTGTCCGGAGTCCAAAGTGCAAAGTGCCACGTGCAAAGTGCCACATGCAAACACGTGCAAAGTGCCACGTGCAAACATGTGCAAAGTGCCACGTGCAAAGTACCATGTGCAAAGTGCAAAGTGCCAAATGCCACATGCAAACACGTGCAAAGTGGCAAGTGCGAAGTGCCACGTGCAAACACATGCAAAGTGCCACGCGCAAAGTGCCATGTGCAAAGTGCCACGTGCAAACACGTGCCAAGTGCAAAGTGCCACATGCAAAGTGCAAAGTGCCACGTGCAAAGTGCCACGTTCAAACAGCTACGTGAAAGACGCGCAAAGTGCCACGTGCAAACATGTGCAAAGTGCCACATGCAAAGTGCCATGTGCAAAGTGCCACGTGCAAAGTACCATGTGCAAAGTGCCACATGCAAGGTGCAAAGTGCATAGACGTGCAAAGTGCAAACAAGTGCAAAGTGTCATGTGCAAACATGTGCACAGTGCAAAGTGCCACATGCAAAGTGCCACGTGCAAAGTAGCACTTTGCACGTGTTTGCTCTTTGCACGTGTCACTTTTCACGTGTTTGCACGTGGCACTTTGCACGTGTTTGCATGTGGCACTTTGCACTTTGTACGTGGCACTTTGCACGTGTTTGCACTTTGCACATGGCACTTTGCACGCCTTTGCACATGGGACTTTTCACATGTTTGCACTTTGCACTTTTCACGTGTTTGCATTTTGCACGTGGCACTTTGCATGTGTTTGCACGTGGCACTGTGCACGTGTTTGCACGTGGCACTGTGCACGTGTTTGCACGTGGCACTGTGCACGTGTTTGCACGTGGCACTTTGCACGTGTTTGCACTTTGCACGTGTCTGCACGTGGCAGGTGTGTGCACAGCACACACACAGACACATTGGGCTTGATTCACAAAGCGGTGCTAACCTACTTAGCACGTCTAAAGTCTTTAGACGCGCTAACCAGGGTGCTAAGTAGGTTAGCACCGGATTTCTCAATCAGATCGCGCGCTAACATTGCGTGCGTAAAGTTTTACGCGCGCTAAGTCCCATAGGCTTTAATGGGCACTTCGCGCGGTGCGCCCTGCGCTCTGTGCAGTACGCGCGTAAAGTTTTACGCGCATAAAGTTTTGCGCGCGTAAAGTTTTATGCGCGAAAAGCTTGTTTAGACGTGCTAAGGGGGTTTTCACAGGCGTGCTAACAGTTAGCACCGCTTTGTGAATCAAGCCCATAGCAGCTGCAGCAAACACTCTAAATGTCACACTATGACATCAATCAAGCTAATGAACGATTTAACTATAGTGTAGTGATAGTGAAGGGGTTAATCACTAGTATTAATCAAGAATATCTTGGGGTACAGTCCTTTTTATTGTGAAGGATCAAAACACAGTCCTTTTACAGGGTAATCCACCTTACCCACCAACGCTTATTTGTAACTTTAGAAAAAGGACTATATATCAACTGATGCAATCTCAGAGAGGCAAAAGAACTATGAAAAAATATTTATTGACACGTATAGAAAAATATCAAAAAAGTACATAATTCTTCAATATCACAGTAATCGGTCTTGGACATATATAGAATTGATTTGAATCAACAAGCGGTTGTAGCTTTTATGGGTATTAAACTTCAAGGCTACGACACATGTTCGTTTCGGGCTTTTTTGTATAATTGTATATGCCCTTCATCAGGCCGTGATACCCAATTCTGTGTAGCTCAACCAAGGGGGAGAAGACCAATCAGGCACAAAGGCCAATTACTGGGGGCGTCTGAACTCACCAGACGCACAAAACCTTCCCAACGGCTGTGGATAGGAGCTGCAAGATGGGAACCCCAGCTCCTATCCACAGCCGTTGGGAAGGTTTTGTGCGTCTGGTGAGTTCAGACGCCCCCAGTAATTGGCCTTTGTGCCTGATTGGTCTTCTCCCCCTTGGTTGAGCTACACAGAATTGGGTATCACGGCCTGATGAAGGGCATATACAATTATACAAAAAAGCCCGAAACGAACATGTGTCGTAGCCTTGAAGTTTAATACCCATAAAAGCTACAACCGCTTGTTGATTCAAATCAATTCTATATATGTCCAAGACCGATTACTGTGATATTGAAGAATTATGTACTTTTTTGATATTTTTCTATACGTGTCAATAAATATTTTTTCATAGTTCTTTTGCCTCTCTGAGATTGCATCAGTTGATATATAGCCCTTTTTCTAAAGTTACAAATAGGGGTTAATCACTGAACAGTTTATCACTGTGTACAGCCCTTGGCACAGCAGCACTGCAACACACACTCTAACTGTCACACTATGAAACATCAATCAAGCTAATTAACTATTTAACTATAGAGTAGTGATAGTAGTGAAGGGGTTAATCAATGAACAGCTTTAGGTTTATAACTGTGTACAGCCCTTTGTAGGGCACCAGCACTGGAGCTTGTCTCTAAGTGTGCATTCAGCAAGCCAGGACGATCTGTCTCATCATGGCAGCCCTCCTTATTATACAGGAGGGCTGACCAGTGTTCCTTTCTGTGATTGGGTGCCAGGGCTTAGGCTGGGAGGCCTCTGATTGGCTCAATGAGGTCAAGTGGTGCCGGCCAGGGTTCCCCTCTGTGATTAGTTGCTAGCGCTTCTGCTGGGAGCCGTCTGATTGGTTTCAGGACGTCATCACCTTAGTTACTGTATTTCGGATCCGGATACCCGCATATATCCGCGGATATCCGGATTATGCGCCCAACTATCCGCAGATAGCTATCCGAAGTTTGGATATCCGGGTTACCCGGATATCTGGAATCCTGATGAGAAGCACTGTTGTTTATTCCTTCAGACAGAAATGAGGAACAGGTTTGAAGTCCTTCTTCCTCACATATTCTTTTTCGGTTCTACCCACAAATTTTCAGTCAGACTGAGACCAGGGTTTGCTGATGGCCACCCCAATACCTCAACTTTGTTGTCCTTAAGCCATTTCACCAGAAGTTTGAAGGACTTGAGGAACTGTCTCTATGTGGAAGACCCGTTTGAACATGACCTTCAACTTCCTTGAGATTGAGGAGTTACAGTACATCTGCATACTCTTTCTTCCTCTTCCTGCCATCTATCTTATGAAGTGTGCCACTCTCTCCTGCAGAAAAGCACTGTCAGAACTTGACGCTCCCACTCCCCTGCTTAAAGCTGAGATGTTCTTTAACCACTTCAGGACCAGAGGTTCTCAAACATTTTCTAACTCAATTGAAAATAACGTCAATCGATAGTGTCCCTTTAAACAAAATTAGGCAGGTAAAGAAATTAAATCAATATTTAGTAGATCCTCCTTTTGCAGTACAGCCTCTAAATGCTTCCTGTAGGTTCCAATGAGAGTCTGGATTCTGCTTGAAGGTATTTTGGACCATTGCTCTTTACAAAACATCTCTAGTTCATTCAGGTTTGATGGCCCTCAAGATCTGGGGACTGAGATGGCCATTCCAGAACGTTGTACTTGCTTCTCTGCATGAATACCTTAATGGATTTTGAGCAGTGTTTAGGGCCGTTGTTTTGTTGAAAGATCCAGCCCCAGAGCAGCTTCAGCTTTGTCACTGATTCCTGGACATTGGTCTCCAGAATCTGCTGATACGGAGTGGAATTCACGCGTCCCTTAACTTTGACAAGATTCCCAGTCCCTGCACTGGCCACACAGCATGATGGAAACACCTCCATATTTTACTGTAGGTAGCGGGTGTTTTTCTTCGATTGCTGTGTTTTTCCACCTTGCATAACACCCCTTGTTATGCCCAAATAACTCAGTTTTAGTTTCATCAGTGCACGGCACCTTATTCCAAAATGAAGCTGGCTACCTCAAGCGCATCTGTTTGTGCGGTGGTCGGAGAAAAGGTTTCCTCTGCATCACTCCCGCATACAGCATCTCCTTGTGTAAAGTGCGCCAAATTGAATGATGCACAGTGACTCCATCTACAGCAAGATGATGTTGTAGGTCTTTGGTGCTGGTCTGTGGGTTGCCTAACTGTTCTCATCAATCGTCGCTTCTGTTTATCCAAGATTTTTTTTGGTCTGCCACTTCGAGCATTAACTTGAACTGAGCCTGTGGTCTTCCATTTCAATATGTTCCTAACTGTGGAAACAGACAGCTGAAATCTCTGAGACAGCTTTCTGTATCCTTCCCCTAAACCATTATGGTGAACAATCTTTATCTTCAGGTCATTTGAGAGTTGTTTTAAGACCCCCATGTCAGAGAAAATTAAAAGAGGAGGGAAACTTACAATTGACCCACCCCCTTAAATACTCTCTCATAATTGGGTTCACCTGTGTATGTAGGTCAGGGGTCACTGAGCTTACCAAGCCAATTCGAGTTCCAATAATTAGTTCTAAAGATTTTAGGATCGATAACATGACAACAGTGCCCAAATTTATGCACCTGCCTAATTCTATTCAAACAATTATTGTGCACTTTCTGTAAATCCAATAAACTGTATTTCAGTTCTCAAATATCACGGTGTGTGTCTCCCTATATGATATATTTAACTGACTTTTTTTTATCGTAACAACCAATGATTTATACAGGAAAATAATGACAATTAACAAGGTTGCCCAAACTTTCGCATCCCACTGTATATATGATTTTTTTTTATAATAAATGTATGTAAGTGTAATTTTACTGTATGTAGGTGTAATTTTACTATTTTCCCACAAGATGTCCTCGCACATTATTTCCTATTAGTGTACTTTAAGTACACTAAACAGGAAGTATGTGGACATGTTACTCCGGAAGGTACAAATGATCGCTGCATCTCATTGATGCTGACGATCAATGACACGGGGACTTGGATTAATGAATGGGAACTGCGCTCCCATTAATTCATCTCCACCTAATGTGCGGCGGCGAGTACAGCTGCGGGAGCACTCGCGGGAGCGAGCGTCTGCCATCCACAGCCATTGACGATAATCAATGTGGCTGGGCAGGAGCTGAAGTCCTGCTCGACGTAGATATAATGTAGTGAACCACAAAAGTGGTTAATAATACTGTAATGCTATAGAAATACTACATCGTCATATTAACCTCCCTGGCGGTAAGCCCGTGCCGAGCACGGGCTATGCCGCCGGGAGGCACCGCTCAGGCCCCGCTGGGCCGATTTGCATAATTTTTCTTTTGCTGCACGCAGCTAGCACTTTGCTAGCTGCGTGCTGTGCCCAATTGCCGCCGCTACCCGCTGATCCGTCGCTATACGCGTTGCCGCAGCCGCTCCCCCCCCCCAGACCCCGTGCGCTGCCTGGCCAATCAGTGCCAGGCAGCGCTGTAGGGTGGATCGGAGTCCCCTTTGACGTCACGACGTCGATGACGTCATCCCGCCCCGTCGCCATGGCCAGGGGGAAGCCAGGGGGAAGCCCTCCAAGAGATCCCGTTCTTTGATCGGAGGGGCTAGGGGGATGCCGCTGAGCAGCGGCTATCATGTAGCGAGACTTCGTCTCGCTACATGAAGAAAAATAAAAAATTAAAAAAAAACGTATTTGCTGCCCCCTGGCGGATTTTGACAAACCGCCAGGAGGGTTAAATAATACTTAACCACCTCACTCCAAAGACAGTAATATTAAATAATATTTTACCCTTACTGCCAAGAGCCATTTTTACCTGTCAGCGTCCCATTCATTAAGCTATAATCAGCCTTTATCACTGCTTAGGACACCACAATTATCTATATCCTTTTATTTTCACCAGAAATTAGGCTTTTTGTGAGCGATACTTGTTTTCAGTAATTACATTTTCTATGCACCTTATAGGTAAAACTGAGGGGAAAATAAAAAATACACTATTTCTCCAATTCCATCTACTATAGTTTTAAAATAAAAACACATATACTTATCAATTTCCAGAGGTACCGATACAGCAGGCACTGAAGCAGCAGACAGAGGTGCGGAGGAAGGGCATACGGTCTTGAAAAAGCCCTAATTGAGGGGCGAAACGATCGTCAACCAACCTTCTCACCTCTGTCTGCTGCATCAGTGCCTGTTGTATCAGTACCTCTGGGAATCTTTAAGGTTATGTGTTTTATTATGCCTGGCTTTTAATGAAGATTACAATTAAAGTTGTGGAAATATTAACTGCATAAATGTGTTGCTACTGCAAACTTTTTCTCTTTGGATAATGTAATAAGGATCTTTGTTTAAACGGATGTTGCACCGTTTGAATGAGTGAACAGTTGTTATCAGGCATGTTTATTGGTGTGCACTCACTTTCTACCTCTGCTGTGGAATAGTTTTAAAATAAGCAACTCTACTATAGATAAAACATACACATTTTATTTGCCCATTTGTCCTGGCTATCACAACATTTCAATTATTTTCCTAGTATAATGTATGGTGACAATATATTATTTAACCACTTAAGCCCGAAGGGTTGAAATTTTTTTACATCCGAGCAACTTTCACCTCCCATTCATTTGCCAATAACTTTATCACTACTCATCACAATTAATTGATCTATATCTTGTTTTTTCCGCCACCAATTAGGCTTTCTGTGGGTGGTATATTTTGCTAAGAGCCACTTTACTGTAAATGCATTTTAACAGGAAGAATAAGAAAAAAATGGAAAAAATTCATTATTTCTCAGTTTTCAGCCATTATAGTTTTAAAATAATACATGCCTCCATAATTAAAACTCACGTATTGTATTTGCCCATATGCCCCGGGTATTTCACCGTTAAAATTATGTCCCTATCACAATGTATGGCGACAATATTTTATTTGGAAATAAAGGTGCATTTTTTCCGTTTTGCGTCCATCACTGTTTAGAAGCCCATAATTTATTAAATCATATTGATATACTCCTTTGACATGAATATTTAAAAAGTTCAGACCCTTAGGTAACTATTTAAGTTTTTTTTTTATTATTATTGTAATTTTTTTTTTTTTTTTTTTATTTAAACTTGTATGTGGGTATTTTTTGGTGTGGGAGGTAAACAGGGTTTTTTTTAATATATTTATAGGTTAATTCTTAAAACTTTTTTTTTGTAGGTGTAATTTGCCATTTGGCCACAAGATGGCCAGAATCAAAAAGTCCTGGGAGCGATCGATCTCGCTCCCAGGCAGAAGAAAGGAGACCAGAGCTCAGAAAAGCCGCAGCGTCTGAAGAGACGCTGTCGGCTTTTCTCCGGGGGGGGTCCGATCAGCGAAAGGGATTTATAATCCCTTTCACTGATCGGTGGACTAGCGGCCAGCAGCGGGGGCGCGCACGGGGGGGCCCGCGGGCGCGCGCGCGACCCGCGGGAGTGCGCGCAGCCCAACTGGACGAGAAATCTCGTCCAGTTGGGCTTAAGTGGTTAAAAATAAATGTGTATGTTTTCAGTTTTGTGATTTTTGTACCCTATCAATAATTACAAGCCCTTATTTGCATAAATAACCGTAATATACCCTCATGACATACACATTAAAAAAGCCGAGTTCCAAAGGTAGCTATTTATGTACATTTTTTTAAAAAACCTTTCTTTTTTACAAGTGTCTTCTTTTGGTATCTACGGGTGAGGACGGGGGGGGATGGGGTTAATAAGTATAGAGGGGATGTATACTGTAATGAATTTTAGTATCATTTTTTATTTTATCTACTAGATGTGTTTGCAGGATTAAGTGTGCTGTTTTTTCTCTATATCTAACTTTAATTTTATTGAATGAACATGGCTCCTGATTGTTGCCGTGTTTATTCATTCACAGGCACTTTGATTGGCTTCGGGAACACATGTTCCCATTCACCAATGTCTCCACTTTAAGGTCTCGCCAATCCCTCCACTTTAAAGGAAATATCCAAGGACCTGAAAAAAAACTAATTCCACTTACCCGGGGCTTCCTTCAGCCCATGGCAGCCGTCCTGTGCCCTCGCCGCAGCTCCGGTGCCTCCCGTTGCCCCGCGCTGCAGAAGCCGACCTGACAAGGTCGGCTTCCTGGTCGGCCTCTTCTGCGCTCCACGGCGGGTCACGTGGCGGCGAGGGCACAGGACGGCTGCCAGGGGCTGGAGGAAGCCCTGGGTAAGTGGAATTTGTTTTTTTCAGGAGCTTGGACCTTCACTTTAAGTTTCGCTGTGAACTAGTGCACCCACTACAAGATACCAGGACGCGCCTGTACGTCCTGTTTGCAGGCAGAGGCACATACTAAATACATATGTCCAGTTTGTGTGAAGAGGTTAATAATATTTGAACAACGGAGCTGAAGGAAGGAAGAAAGGCTTGTTTATAAACCAGCAATAATTTAATACAAAGCGCTTACCTCGCCCACCATTTTAACATCATCTCTTCCATACCAGTCAGGCTCATAAACTTCATGAAGAGATTCTGTGAGCTTCAAAGATGCCTCCTGCATTCCTAAAATGTATAAAATAAACATGAATAGGATCATGTGTACCCCTGACTGTTTCCCTGTAGCCTACTGCATTACACAGCTCTGCAGAGATAGGGCAAAAAGATTTTTTGTTCATGACACTCATTGAACACACTATAGTGTATGATGGTGAAAAAAAGTTGTATCTTTTTAAGGTTAGTGCATAATAGAATCTTTTTAACCTTTTGCCTTTTTTTTACATGCACTGTGGCACCACATTGTTTTAAGTTAAGCCTCTTAAAGAGACTCTGAAGTCTCGCTAAAATGCTGTTTTTACTTAAAGTCAACCTCCAGACTAAAAATCTACTCAGCAGCACTGAAAAGGCTTGGTGTTTTTTTTAACAGTTTCACAGCATCAGAACTTTGTTTTTCTTACCCAAGTCTCATTTTTAGCTGCACATAAGAAAACTGCCGGGTCATTTTTCCCCTGATGCTGTGCAAAGCATGATGGGATTTCTGATGATGTTGTTCTCGTTCCGCTGTTTTAGAGCAAATTTGTTTTATTTTCATTTCGAATTTGAGATTTGAAGCCGAGCGCTCGCAGCTGGGAGGGGTGATCAGGACACAGTTGGAACTGTGTCTCATGCTCCCTGTCACCTCCTTTCAACCAAAAAGATGGCTGCCCCCATGAAAAAGATGGCTACCGTCATGAAATCACAAACATTTGCCTGTTCTTTTAAAACAGGGTAGATAAGACATTATATTGGAAGCAGGAAATTTGGGCGCATGAGGCAGGTGGACAAAAAGGGTGCCACCATTGACTCCCATATTAAATATAGTTTAACAGGCGCCAAACAGGAAAAAAGGGTGCCCATGATAATTTTCAAACTGCATTCGTGAAAATTAATGTAATTAAAGGGTTAGGGATAGGTAGAGGGAGGGTTCTGTGTGAGAATAGGGTTAGGTTTAGTTGTAGTAAAATGTTAGTAATATTTACTAATGTTTTACTACAGTTATAACGAACGTACTTGTATTTTTTATGATTAGATTTTTTGAAATATGTGAATTAAGTTTTAATGTGTACTAAATGACTTTTTAAAGTTTATCAATTTTATAATAAAAATTGTTACAAAATATAATTTAGAAACTTTATAGTAGTATAAAATGTAAAGATATGTTTTTGGATCCTGATCTGGTTAAATCATAAAAAAAAATAACAAACAGTACTCAAACATCGTTTATGTAAAATCCGTTTTAAATCATAATAATTATAATCAGCATTGTGAAAATACAAACGTTATTGTAGTTTTTGTAATTTGCAATCATGCAGCAGCCGTTTCTGTCAATATTGTCAGATCTGACAAGATTAGCTGCATGCTTGTTTCTGCTGTTATTTAGACACTTCTTCAGCCAAACAGATCAGCACAGCTGCTAGGCAACTGGTAATGTTTAAAAGGAAACAATTCTGGCAATCTTCATATCACTCTCACATCTGGATCACTTTAAGCGTGCTTCCCCAAGCAGGCTATAATGAAGAGCAGGCACAGGTAGCATTTTCTAATTTTCCTGTTCTGGGTGTTGGATTGGTTCTCCTCTTCCTACACTGAACTGCGCTGTAATGCTCACATCCTCATCTGCATCCTGATCACATGATATGATAGAGTCTCTACCACCACCGAGCAGTGCTGCCATGCTGACATCATCTTCTGGGTCCCAATCACATTATATCATGTGACCGGGACCCAGAAGAGGATGACGGCATGACAGCACATTACAGTGGAGGAAGAGGAGAGCCGATCCAGTGTCCCGCACAGGTAAATATGCTCCCTGCGCCTACTCTGTATTAGGTGGCCTAAGTTTAGCTGGCTGCAGCTGCCCTGCTAAGAGTTTCTAAAAAGAAAAGAGGGAACAATGTACTATACAGCTTGTGAATGTACTCTACCGTATTAGATTTTTTTGTATCTTATATGATAATTAGCATGGTGACATCAACAGTGAATCCCTTCCCAGACTTCTTATGCACCAAAAGTAGTTGGGGTTGATTTATCTATTTGGAGGAAGATGGCTGTTTCCCCTTAAATCATACAGTCACTGGGATTGGAGAAAAAAAGCAAAAGATTAATTTAAAAAGAAGGCAATAGTACCACTGGATTCATGAATTTACATTTGAAAACACTAAAGCTGGGTTCACACTGGGCATTAAAACAGGTTCACAAGGAGGGAAACATTTGCATTGTGCAGTATACATGCAAGGCAACACATGCAGTGAAGCATACAATTAATGAATAGAATGCTTCACTGCAACTGTGCACTGTATCAGATACTGCACAGCACACTTTGTAGTATGCCAATGGATCTGCTGCATCGTACTGTTAATGCGTCAATGCGAAAATGCCATTGTAATATATAGTTATTGCAATGCATCAATTATATTGTCCTGTGCAATACAATGCAATGTCCCAGTGTGACTGTAGCCTCAAAGCAAATCTGGAGTAATAAAAAAAGCTAAATACTTACAGTTAGGTCCATAAATATTTGGACAGAGACAACTGCTTTCTAATTTTGGATCTGTACTTTACCACAATGAATTTTAAATGAAACAGTTGATGTGCAGACTTAGAACTTTAATTCAGTGGGGCGAACAAAATGTTTGCATGAGGCAACTGGGGTGTGGCTTCCACTGGGACAGAGATGGACACACACTAGCTGAACTCCTGCCGCAGTGCTTATAAACTGGACCAAAGTAAGCACTAAATACCGCAACCTGACCCCATAATGGAGGAGGAATTGGTACTGGAGATGGACATCTCGAAGAAAAGGAATAAAGGGCCGTCTCAGTCACAGGAAGTGACAGACTTCTTCCTTGAGTGGTTGCAGAGATCCAGGCATCAGGCCTTAGATGCCACTGATCCCTTCTTCACACTAGCGATAAATGCAGGGTTCCACGCAGAGATACTGATCCAGCAAGGGGACCAAGATGAGAGGATGGCGGGCCAGCGAGTATGCTCTTCACCCACTGACAGTCCAGCTAAAGCCAGGCCTAGACTTGGTTTACCCACGGATGATGGAGATGAGTTAAACCCAGACAATCACTCTGCACTACTCTCTGGCAGTCTATTTTCCTCATTGGAGGTTTTCCCTGCCTCTGACACAGTGGCCACACAATCATACATAAAGGACATGGGGGTTGATTCACTAAATGTAGCATGTGGCCTCAGGTGGGCGTGGCCTCAGGTGCGGCGGCAGCAGAGACGCAGATGGGAGAGAGCGGCCGAGGATTTTACACTTTGATATGCGCATGATCTTTTTACACTTGTGAGTGCAATTTTATCTTTTTATATGTCTTAATAAAACGGAGTTATGCTATGGAGGCATTTGTTCTGAGTTTTTAAGGAAGGAAAAAACTGGTGGAAAGCGGAAGTCCGTATGGCGGTATCTGAATGACACCCAAGCGCTTTTGCTGATCTGGAAACAGTCAGCCTTTGAATCTGGTGAGCGTTTGGATGTTCTGTGTTGGTGGTGTGTATACGGACACAGTGTGCTGGCACAGAGGTGCTCACTGGTGGAGGGTGTCACTCGATAGCATTGCCTTAACTGGATTACACTATGTGCTTTCTTCTTGTACTGTTTGAGTCCAATATAGAGTGAAGCTGATGAGGAGAGCTAATGCCTGGATCTGTAATAAGCGTGATTGCTGATATTCTGCTATCAGCCATTGGACATCGGTGAGAGTATAACTACTAACTGTGGAACTGTGTGTTATCTGAAAACCTGGAATTCAGTGGGGATTATATGCTGGACTCTAGAGCAGATTGTGCAGAAAAGGGAAAATTGGACTGTGTTCAATCTAATATCAGTTGCATGATTGTTATATGATACTGTATTCTATATATTTTGCTGAAGTACTGAGGAAGGGTACATTGAGCCATAATCCCAGTTGTTCCCACGCAGTTGGAGCGCTGTACACATTATAATATATTACATATACTGTATATCTGTGCCACATAGTGGGAGCGCTGTACGCACACAAAAAAAGACTAAATGTAGCATGCTGTAGCAGCGCGAGTTAAATGAACTTACATGCCCTAATGTTAGCAGCACAACTTAATTACAGAGTGGGTACACTATGGGCTTGATTTACTAATCAAGCAGCACAGCTTAATGACAGCAGGGAGTGCTATAATCCCCTGCGCACACTATGCAGCCATAGCGTGCGCAGTTAAATTACGCTGGGCTCAGATAGTTTAAAGGGCGCTTCAGTACCCCTAACGAACTCTCCACTAAACCCGCTCAGAGCCTGGTAATTCCTTATAATAATAATTCCTTTTTTTTATATAGCTCTTTTCTCCTGTCGGACTCAACGCACTCAGTAGGCAGTAGCAATGTTAGGGAGTCTTGCCCAAAGAACTCCTTACTGAATAGGTGCTGGCTTACTGAGTAGGAGGAGCCGAGATTTGAACCCAGGTCTCGTACGTCAGAGGCAGAGCCCTTAACCGTAGGTCCAGTAGCTTCAATAGCTTCAAAGTACGATATTCCTGCACTTTGATTGGCCCAATAGCCAGACTGCCTTTAATCTATCTGAGCCCAGCATAATTTAACTGCTCATGCTATGGCTGCACAGCATGCGCAGGGGATTATAACACTCCCTGCTGTCATTAAGCTTAGTGAATCAAGCCCTACGTGCGTTACAGGCTGCGTAGTGTGCGCTCAGTAGCAACGGCCGCTCCTTGTGAAATCCTGTGTGATAATGACGGCCGCAACTACATTAATGAATTAATGTAATTAAGTTGTGCTTCTAACATTAGGGCGCGTAAGGTCATTTAACTCGTGCTGCAGCATCGCACTACATTTAGTGAATCAACCCCATTTGCTCACGTTTAAATTGTCTTTAATGGCTGATATTTCTAATTTAACATCTGAAATGAAGGGTTAAGAGGACAGAGGACAAGCTAGTTGAACTAACCAGGTAACACAGCATCATGGTGGACACTTCTGCTGCTTATAATGCTGACATAGTGTGGTTAAAGGCTAAAGCTGCAGACCTTGAAGACAGAGGATGTAACAATATTAAATTTAGGGGCATCCATAAGCAAGTTCAACCATCTGAACTCAAACATTTTTTATAAAACTTAGCTAAATCTGTTCTCCCAGATACTGCGGATATTGAACTCATGATTGCCCGGGTGTATCGTCTGCCTAGGCCACCGCATCTAGCTGACTCAGGACTCAGAGACATCCTGACTAGAGATGTCCCCAACATCAACATTTTGGATTCCCAAACGTTGAACTCGAACTTCCGTAATAAGTTTGAGTTCGCAGGAATCTGCCAAACTGGCAAACTGCCATACACTTCTATGGGCGAGCGAATTTTAAAACCTCCAAAGACTGTTTCTGGCCACAAAAGTGATGGAAAACTTGTTTCAAAGGGTCTAACACCTGGACTGTGGCATGCTGGAGGGGGATCCATGCCAAAAGTACTACCAAAAAAAATACGGAGTTCACGCAGAGTCTGGTTTTAATCCCTAAAGGGCAAAATCGCAGTACATTCCTCAATTGGTAGAATAAAGGGCTGCTTTTAAATGTCCAGAGTTGTAATGCAAGGGTTATGCCTACTTCACACTGACAGACCAATCGCTGTGTTTACTGAGAACAGGTCTGTATGGCCCTTAGGTGTGTGTGGTGCTGCATACGCGCTCAACTGAACGGACCAGCGTGGCCCGTCAGACCAGAGGCCTGAAGTTAATTATGGATCTTTATGATGATGGTAGCAAGTGCTCAGTGTACAGCCTAATTTTTTTTTGGGGGGGGGGGGGGGGCATTTGTGAATTCCACCATGCTAACTAGTTACGCGACCAAGCAGCCAAGCGACCAAGCAGCCAAGCGCTTTTTGTGTAACAGGGCTGTAAGGCCCTTACGTGTTTGGGTGCTGCATGCACGCTCAACTGAAGCAGACAGGCTCCGTCTACACCATATTTTTTGTGTTTTTTCAGCCTATTTGGCAAAGTTATTTATAAAACAAAATTTCAAAGTAAATTATTAAAAAGTTATTTATAAAAGATTGACAAATACAAACTTATTTATACAAAAATTCAATTTTTTTTGCAAAAATCTCAATGACATTTTTTTAAAAAATGTGACGTTAGCAAGTGGCAGGCTGGCAGCAGGCCTGCCTGCCATTCGTAGTGGTGTCACCAACTCCAATGCAGAGCCACGCAGAAGAGGCTTGCCAGTGAGAGTCAGCAGGTGGCAGGCTGACAGCAAGCCTGCCTGCCATTCATAGTAGTGTCACCAACTCCAATTTAATTAAATTAATTTAATTTGTGGCTTTGAGTTTGTGTGCTGCTTTTATTCATGTGTGCATCCCATTGGTGCTTTGCGATCAGGTGCCCTCGCAAAACAGTTATGGGTGTTAGACTTCCAACAACTCTTTTGGCAGAGGTTGCAGATGGCATTGCTGCTATCAAAGGCAGACACACAAAAAAAATTCCATGGTGAGCTTTGGAATGACGGCATTCTGGTGGTGGCAACCACAGTCGTTGAAGTCTGTGTTGGCTGGCTGACCCCAGGTGCCGATACATGCTGTCGGACAGTGCCACTAGCTCCTTGCGAAGAGCTCACCCTGCTACTTATAACTCGTCTCCTCCTCCTCTCTGTCTACCCATCTGAACTGTCCCCCTGTTCTTCATCTCCTCTTGCGGGCACCCACGTGACATCCATGAACGTATCATAATCAGCTGCTTCACTTGTCTCAGACACCTTCAAATAGGCACCAACAACAGGTACTACATCATCATCATCATCATCCTTTAACCTTACGTCCACGTGTGTACGGACGCCTGACTATGACATGGTGTGATATCCTTATCGCTTTCATTTTCTGCCAATAATCGCTGTGCATCACTAAATTTATCACACAGATGTGTGAATAACCCCTCTGACATATCAAGTGGAGCGGTTCTTGTGCTAGTGGTGGTTTTGGCTGCCATGCAAGTGGTGGTAAGTTGTTGTGGGGTGCCCGAATCAGAGTAGGAAGATGGTGTGTCAAGGTTCCGTGCGGAAGCTGTAGAAGATGGGGTGTTCTGTGTAAGCCAGTCAACTAATTCCTCTGCATTTTGGGTGTTGATGGTACGTGCCCTATGAACACTGGGCATTCTTTCAGGGCTGCAGGAAATCACAGCAACATGACCTCGAGGACCCTTGCGGGGTGGCCTGCCTCTGCCTGTCATTTTCTATTATTTGGGGTACTGTTCCTGCAACAAGTGAAAAGTAATGCACTGGAGGTGCTACTATGCCTGCAACTGAATGTGGCAACAACAATAGCAGTAGTCGGCACAGCTCTAGGTATCAGTGGGCTATGTAGTGTCACGCACAGAGATATACAATAGTTCAAACACAATACAGTGATAACTGAGGTACTGGAGTAGTACTCTTGTGTCTAATGTGGCACACAGTTATCGTAGCGGGCACAGCTCCGGATGTCAGTGGGCTGTGTAGTATCAGAAACAGAGATATTTATTTATTTAAGTATTTATATAGCGCCAAAATTTTATGCAGCGCTGTAGAGTGTATTGTCATGTCAATTAACTATCCCTCAGAGGGGATCACAATCTAGTCCCTACCATAGTCCTATGTATGTATCTTGTAGTGCATGTATCATAGTCTAGGGCCAATTTAGGGGGAAGCCCACGCAGACACGGGGATGAACATACAAACTCCTTGCAGATGTTGACCTGTCTGGGATTCAAACTGGGGTCCCAGCGCTGCAGGGCGAGAGCGCTAACTACTACGCCACCACGCTGCCTATGATATGCAATAGTTCCAACACAATACAGTGATAACTGAGGCACTGGAGTAGTACTCTGCTTGAGTCTAATGTAGCGCACAATTATAGTAGTGGGCACAGCTATGGGTGTCAGTGGGCTGTGTAGTATCAGACACAGACATATGCAATAGTTCAAACACAATACAGTGATAACAGAGGCACTGGAGTACTACGTGGAACACAATTACAGTAATGGGCAATGGGCACAGCTCTGGGTGTCACTGGGCTGTGTAGTATTAGACACAAAAAGTAGTAGGGGTTTCTCAGCACCCTAGAGAAAACGATACAGGAGACAAAAAACAGGGGCCCAAAATCACAATATGTTTTCATGTACAGGATATCAACAGGTAAGGTAATTGTACTACTCACAAAGGCGGGTTGCAGAGGGGCAACCGACCACAAGAAGCAGGTGGAGACAACAAACTCGACTCCACTCGGGGTGGTTTAGACGGACCTGAGTGTGGTCGCTCTCCTTCGTAAAAGTGACAGATTATTGTTGTGGTTTAAACCATGTGTAGACTTGTCTAGTCCCCTCCAACAGGGTATTTTGGGGGTACGTAAAGCACAATCTGCATAAAGAGGCACCCCAGTGTGAATAAAATTGGATTAAAAACAAGATAAAATTTAAAAAAAATGAAGTGGCTTACCTCAATGACGAGATCTTTGTATAGACAAATAAATATTTATTTAGCACAGGCAACGAGTTTCACGGTTCTAAGCCAGCTTTCTCAGGCCAATAACAGTGCCTTAACCACTTAAGGACCACAGGCTTAAACCCCCCCTAGTGACCAGGCCATTGTTTACAATTCAGACCACTGCAGCTATAACAGTTTATTGCTCGGTAATACAACTTACCACCCAAACAAATTTTCCCTCCTTTTCTTCTCACTAATACAGCTTTCTTTTGGTGCTATTTGATTGCTGCTGCGATTTTTAGTTTTTATTATATTCATCAAAAAAGACAGGAATTTTATCAAAAAAATGATATTTTTAACTTTCTGTGGTAAATTTTTTCAAATAAAGTAGCATTTCTATACAAGTTTTTGTCCAAATTCATTGTGCTACATGTCTTTGATAAAAAAAAAAAAATCCAATAAATGTATATTTATTGGTTTGGGTAAAAGTTATAGCGTTTACAAACTATGGTACAAAAAGTGTATTATAATGTTACTATTGGGTAGATCATATCCCAACAGCCTGCTGGCACTGCTAATTGGCCGGCGGGCTGATGATGGAGACCAGCCACAGATCGCCCACAATACAGTGCTCCAGGACCTTATGCCGATCGGCGTTAGGCAGTCCTGGGGCTGCCACTCCCATCGGTGTGACGCGGTCGGCAATAGGTTAAAACAGCAATTTACAATACTTACTATATATATTCTTTTTTTGAGAACAGCATGCATAATGAAACATATATGTGTGCACAAAGACAGCACTGTGTGTACACCTTATGTGGGACACCCGCTCATGTTCATATATGTATGCAATTAATGTCATGCACATGATCAATTGTATTCCAGCACTGCGTAATATCTTGGCGCTTTATAAATTAAATACATAATAATAATAATTTGCAATTCGTTTACTGAATAATTTTGTAATTATCTGTTTCATTATGCATGCTGCTCTCAAAAAAAGAACGTATATAGTAAATATTGTAAATTGCTGTTCTAAGGTACTGTTATTGGCCTGAGGAAGTGGGCTTAGACCCGTGAAACGCGTTGCCTGTGCTAAATAAATATTTGTCTATACAAAGATCTCGTTATTGAGGTAAGACACCTCATTTTTTTTCGATTATCTTGTTTTTAATCCAATTTTATTCACACCGGGGCACCTCTTTACCCAATTATGATCAGACACAGAGATATGCAATACTTCAAACACAGTGCTACTCTGTTTGTGTCTAATGTGACACACAATTATAGTAGTGGGCACAGCTCTGGGTGGGTGCCTGTGGGCCGTGGAGTGTTGCACACACACACACACACACACACACACACACACACACACACACACACACACACACACACACACACACACACACACACACAAAAACCAGCAGAAGGATGAAGTGGCCCTCAGACGGGCTGTTTAGGGTGCTTTAACAGCAAGTCAGTCAGTGAGGAACAAAATAAACAGGCCTAGCTAACGCTTTCCCTATCTCAGCAATGTGTCTCTCCCTTCCTCTCACTATTCCAGCTGAAGTCAGACTAAACATGGCCGGCGCGAGTGCGTTTTTATAGGGGGAGGTGGGGTCCGTGAGTGCAGGCTGATTGGCTGCCCTGTGCCTGCTGACTGTGATGTATAGGGTCAAAGTTTAGCCCAATGATGATGTATGGGGACAGGTCGAAAATCGCCATGTGTTCGCTGCTCGCGGCAAGCACAAATACCTGATTGTTGCCATAAAAAGCTTGCCGGTGAATCATTCGGGCCATCTCTAATCTTGACTGGCTTCCCTCTCTCCTGCCACTTTGCAACAAAGGGAGCTTCAGCCATTTACAAGAAGTCTGTAATCCCTTCAAATCCCATACAAGTGGGGACTTCTTTCAAAATGTATATTCTCCTATAATAACAGACTTTACGTGAGCTCATCTATCAATATGGGCACAAAGCTTTTCAAACAATTACAGATCCAAATCCAAGCTATACCATCACCTCCCTCCTGGGGCCGTATTCTGTTATATTGGCTCAAGTCTGGCACCAGTAAACAGGGCTATCTGTTTATTCTTTTTTTTTTTTCTTTACTGCCTTTACACTGCTAAGTCTACCTTCAGGGAGCCTTCACAGAGTTCCATTTCCCCCCACACGGAGTGTGTACTATTATTATTATTATTATTTATTAGATTTATATAGTGCCAACATATTACGCAGCACTGTACAATAAATAGAATTACAGACAATGATAACGGGGTGACAGAACAATACAGGTAACAAATCATAGATACAACAATACAGGTAATAGCAATAAGATACACAACACAATGCAGATAGTAGTACATACCAGATCATAAACTGGAGTGGTAGTGGTAAAAATTACCAGTTCCAAATTCTGGGTAAAGTGCAAACAGTACTATCAAACTATGTCCCAGTGCTCTGTTTGTATATTCTTTTTTCTTTACTACCTAAGTTCTAAATTGTTGGTTTAAGTTAAAGTTCAACCAATGTTTAGGGTCTATGGTTATTATGTGCATGGCTTGGGGTATCTAATATTGATTTTATACAGAATCAATAATTTGCTATACCTGTGTGAATGTGTGATAATGTAATGCTACATTTTATTGCAGTTTTAGTTCTGCCATGCCGCTAAAGATCACTTCTATAAATGTTTGAGGATTAAACTCATCCTTAAAAGACATCTATTCTGGAATGAGTCTAGAAGGAGACCCCAAATTACTTTTCCCTCTGAGTTGCTACGACTTGCAGGGGGAATGGTATTTAAATCCCCCTGGTTTTTCAGTGGCAGCAGGGTGAGCCGTTATTCAGCGAGAACATACGTGCATGTCCTGATGGCTTTGCACAGGGATGCTAAAGTAGAACCCCTTGCAGCTAATACCGATTCAAATAGGAGATATATTATTTTTGTTGGACATGTGAATGATCAATTGGTACCCTTAGTGATCCTATATAGCCCCAACACAGCACAACGTTCTTTTACAGTAAAACTTTGCTGTAAAGTAAATTAACTCAGCAAGGCTGTCTACTTATTGGTGGGGATTTGCCTCTCCAAGCTAGACTCTTCTGCTAATAAACCATTTCATATTACGCTTATAGACAAACAAGCTCATGGGAATGATCTTTATGGCCCTTGGAAGATTTTACACACCTCAGAAAGGGATTATACTTTCTTCTCAAATGTGCATGAGTCTCATTCAAGAATAGAGCACTTTCTTATGGTAAAATACTGTTACAGGAAATTCTAGATTACTTGAATGGCATATGGTTATGGTCAGACCATGCTCCATTTCACATTATTATTGACAAAAAGTTCTCATATCCCAAACCATTTCTCTGAAAACGTAATACTTCTCTTTTGACAGAGGGATATTTTGTTGACAAATTAAATCAAGTGTTCTACCAACTACCATATTTTTCAGACAATAAGACTCTCCTGACCATAAGATGCACCTAGGTTTAGATGACAAATAACAGGAAAAAAATATATACTAAACCTGGTGCATCCATGGTGCAGGGGCATCTTGTGAATGTTTTCCCCCAACTAATATGTTATCCCCCCAACTATTATGTCCTTCTTGTGACCCCCTTTTACTTTTTGTGCCCTCCTTCCTTGTCCCCCTTTGTCTTCCTCTGTCCCTTTGTCCTCTTCTGTCCCTTCTGTTTCCTCTTCTTTCCCTTCTGTGTCCTCCTCTATCCCCTTTGTGTCTCTTCTATCCCTTTGTCCTCTTCTTTCCCTCCTGTGTCCTCTTCTGTCCATCATGTGTCCTCTTCTGTCCCTCCTGTGTCCCCTTGTCCTCTTCTGTCACCAAGTCCTCTACTATCCGTGCTATGTCCTTAACCGCCCTTAATACTACCGGCAATCATCCTCCATTCATGTGCCCGGCTGCTGCTCCTAACAGCGTACACATTGAGGCCACACATTGGCCTCAATGACGGAGCCATCGTCCCTCCTCTGAGACCATCGGCTCCAGTTAACAAGCAGAGCAGCGGTGGTTGGCGGGTCTAGTTGCAGAACCCTGCCTGATTGGCCGCTGCTGATTGGAGGCTGAAGACGGAGGCACGGCATGTATACGCTGCTCAGAGCAGCAGCCAGGCACATGAATGGAAGACAATTCCCGGTAGCATTAAAAGCAGGGATAGAAGGGGATAGAAGAGGACATGGGGACACAAATGCTATTCTGGTGGATGGCACTTGAAGGGGAAACCTTTGCGCCACTCCGAATCATATTATTTGGACCATAAGACACACTTTTTGGGGGAGAAAATGTGTGTCTTATGGTCTGAAAAATACAGAAAATGAAAGTCCTTAAAGAGGAACTCCAGTGAAAATAATATAATGAACAGAAGTGCTTATTTTTTACAAAAATTATGCATACATTATTTAGCCAGTGTTTGCCCATTGTAAAATCTTTTCCTGACTTACATTCTGACATTTATCACATGGTAACATTTTTACTGCTGGAAGGTGGTGTCAGTGGAAGTAGCTGCTGCCTGCTTTTTGGCAGTTGGAAACAGCTGTTATTTCCCACAATGCAAGGCTCCCACAGTGTGATGTCAGCACTATGGTCCTGACATCCACTCAGGGAGGGGTTTTAACACAATATCAGCCATACAGAGCCCCCTGATGATCCATTTGAGAAATGGAAAAGATTTCTCCTGGGAAAGAGGGTATCAGCTACTGATTGGGATAAAGTTCAATCCTTGGTTATGGTTTCTCTTTAAGTTGGCATGGCTTTCGTATGGTCATCCCACAAGGCATCCGTAAGGAGCATTTTAATAAGGCAGGGTCCTTTTATCAAAAGGGAAAGATCAAAAATGTATGCTACTTTATTAGAACAAATACAAACTAAAGAAAAACTTCAAACAATTGGCATCTCCTGAACTAGAGAAAGACCTTTTCTCCTTACAAAGAACTAGTTATTTTCCTAAACCACCAATTCGACCATATTGTCCAAAAATCATACCCTGCCCAGATGTGTTCAGTAATGAATATTTGAGCACTTTTGCTGTTTCCCTGTCTGCAATCTATCCTTCCAGCCTCGTGACCCAGATGTCACGAAAGTGAAAGTGGGCCAGTGTGGCCCACAGGAGCGGTGTTTTTTTGCTGCTACCTGATCAGCTCAGCCCCTCCAGAGGGGGTAGCCTATGTTTTTTTTTTACATCTATGAGCCCACCTTGGGCTCTCTTTAAAGCAGATCTGAGATGAAAAACTAACTATAACAAGTACCTTGTCTATATATCTTTTCTAAAGTTTAAATAGTTTACACAGCAAATCAAGTTGCAAACAGCTTCAACAGTTTATGATTATTTATTCCTGTGATACAATGAGAGCAGCCATGTTCTGTTTGTCACATTACACACAGGCAAGCTGATCTGCATCTCCAGCTCTCAGCCTGTGAAAACTTCACTCCCCTTTCCTCCACCCCTCTGCCTCTGAAATCTCTGGATAGTAGCCTCCACCTCCTCCTGCCCAGACTGAGCTCCCATAAGCCCTTTGCTACTAAGGCTTAGAGTGCCAAGGCACTCTGGAGAAGCTGTGGGCGAAGCTTGTTTAGCTTATAGGGAATAAGAGTATTAAAACTAAACAAAAAAAGTATTTGGCTTGAGGAATGACCTATAAACTATATGAAAGGAACACAAGTATGCAATGAGTAAAAGTTTATCTTGGATCCACTTTAAGACTAATCTGCTCAAGTTTGGTTTCACTAGTTGTATTGTTTCTGCTATCATAGCTCTGTTTACTGCTCCCTCTGCTCACATTTACACTGCATGATTTATTTCTAAATAATTTTTCATATCAAATGGCACCCACCAGGGGTGTCCCTTATACCCTATCATTTTCATATTAATTATGGAAAAATCTGCTCAAATCCTTTGATATCGAGAATTAACACTAAAAATACCACTTATGTTATTAGTCTATTTGCACACAATGTTGCTTTGATTCTGTCTAATCCCTCCCATATTTATTAAAATACTTACAATGTTTTCCAGAGGCATCATTATATAAATTGAATTAACACTTTTTTTAGGGCTAAATATTACCCCATCGCTACAAACAAAAACAATGAAGTCTTTTACATCCCCTTGGGCAGAGGGAGGGAAATCCTACTTAGGCATCTACTTGAATCAATACTCAGCAAATCTATTCAAACATAAATATATACCTCTGCCATGTCCACATTTTGGCTCTCCTGGTCAGGGCGTATAGCAGTATTTAAATTATTTCTTCTAAATAATATGCTAAGGACACTAAACATTCCCCTACATCAATCTTACTTATTAGATATTAAAAAATGTATCCGCCATTTTATATGGAATGGAAAATAAATTAGAATTCCATATCATGTGATGACATTACATAAAAATTAGGGGGTATGAGCTTTCCCTCTGTTGACGTCGAATTTGTACATGGCTAAGCAATGGTACTCCTCCTCTAATAAGCCGTGGGTAGTTTTAGAATGCAATATCATTGAACATGATCTTAGAGAACTTTTACTTAGTATGTTTATGGGTGCAAACCCCCAATGTCTTCTTATCCCTCTATTCAAGCAATGCTAAGGGTCCTTTCACACTATATCAGTTGTTCTAAGTTATAACTGAAAGGACAACTGATTTTCTAAGTAATGTCCATTTTTTCCTATGGCTCAATTCACACTATACGCATTTTAACTGAAAGCTTTTTCACAATGCACTGCTATGGAAAGTTAAAATGCATCAGTTTTTCAGCGTATAGCGCAAAAGGCCTTACAACATGGAACTATTTAATTAAACATCCTTCTAACCCTCTAGACTCTCATTACCTTGTTGTGAAACTAAGTCTTCGAACATTTCACGCCTGACCTTAGTCTTCGGCCATGGCAAGACCTGGGCCTAACTTCACTCAATGATTTGTTTGATAGGAACAAACTTAAATCTTTCTCGAGTTTAGTCAAAAGTTGTATTCTGCCCAATTCCCAATTATTCACATATCACAGAATCTATCACTTTATCCCCCCTCACCTTACTAGCTGTGTATTAACAATTCTCAATGTTAAAGGCCACTATGAAGTAGGCATTTTAGTTTGGTATGAAGTTCTGCTGTCTTCTAAAGATACTTCTCTTACAATATATGCTTATGCTTGGTCTTAAGACCTTAAAGTGTACCTGAGATGAGAAGCGTCTCATGTACCATACCTACTTGGGGCTTCCTTAAACCTCTTTGAGGTCGCTCGTCCCTCGCCATCTCCCCGGGTGGCTCCTGTCCCCCACAAATCGGGCCAAAAGCTTAGCCAAGTTGTGCTATGCTGCACACCAACGTGCACCCGTCGTGCTCCCATGGCCGGGAGCATTCTGTAGCTGTGCAGAATGCTCCCAGCCGCGGGAGCACAAGGCGGAAGCATGAGCGGCCGAGTTGCGCATGTGCGATGGAAGTGCATTTCAGTCAAGCTTTCAAGCCAAATTGCGGGGGACAGGAGCCACCCAGGGAGACGGCGAGGGACATGCGGCCTCAAGAGGGCTTAAGGAAACCCCAGGTAAGAATGCAACCTTCCCTTTAAGTAATCTATTCCAGAAAAGCAACTTTTAGCCATCAACAAAACAATCTCTAAGTTCTCTAAATGCAATTCTCACCGGGAAATTATACAGAAGGTCTTGTATAGATGGCATGTGACACCAAGGAAGTTTGCTTCCTTTGCTAAATAAGTATCCCCTTTATGCTGAAAATGTGGGGGTGATTTAGGCACGTATCTAGACCTGTTTTGGGAATGTCCCATAGTATCTGTCCTTTGGTTTAATGTTGAAAATGTTATACGCACCCAACTACGAATGTCTCCTCAGCTGTCTCTTTTAATGATAGAAATTGACGAAGTACCCAGTATAGTATACCCTCTGATATGCCATATTATCTTGGCTGTACTACATTTGATCGCCATGAACGGGAAATCATGGGATCAGTTTTCTATTCTCCTATTATTATTACTCACCCCACGCAATTTGCTTATGGAACAGATGATTAGGGCCAGATTATCTGTAGATAATTTCATATGTTTAAACTGTAATAGAATTTTTACCCTTGAAATATATGGATCATTGTACTGGAGTTTATATCGGAGTTTCACCGCTATCAGGGGGGTCCGTTCAGGCCCACTGGGTCGGACAGCCTAAACTATATGCATCATACCCTCCTGTCTGCCCTTTGGATTTTTTAACTGACAAGATAGGGTATACATTTTCACTCCACAGCTTTCTATTTATGATGAAGTAGCATATTTGATGTCCTCTATTCTTAATGTCACAATGTACAGTTTATAAAATTTTATGATGAAATGCTAATATCAGCAGATGTATTTGACTGTAGTTGTTTGTTGTATCTTTTGATATACAATCAATAAAAATGGTTTTGACTGAAAAAATTAGGCAACTAAAGCATTTTTTATGCAATCCCTTTACTTTATGGGCTTAAAAGTATTTGGACAAATTAAATAACTGGAAATAATGTTCATTTCTAATACTTGGCTGAAAACCCTTTGCTGGCAATGACAGCTTGACGTCTTGAACTTATGGAAACACAAGCAATAGCTATACACACAAACCCACATATTTAAGGCATCCCAGTAAAAGAGCATTCCCACAAAATTGGACTTTTTGTGGATGACCTTAGATTGGCTGGCAGTAACGAAACTGATGAAAACACTGGAAAATGTTTCCAATGCCTCTTATTATAAAATCAATCAAACAAAATCCCTTATACTAGGAGTAGTAGTGAATGAAGAGGAGGCACTCCTTCCTGTCTTCAGTATCGATGTGCCTAGGCTGTCCGTGTACCAAGCGGATATCGTAGATAGAGGATAAAGCCGGCACCATCAATGGAATATTTTTAAATATTATGCTCTTTTATTGATTTTCATCATAGCAATCCGTCACATAAGGATGCGACGTTTCGGGGAGGTCCCCTTTATCAAGCAAGTGACAGAATGAAAATGAATCCTATTACATTACAATTTATATGGAAGCCACCATGTAACCTCCAATCGTTGGTCAGGAACATTAGGACCAATGGGAAGGCCCAATCTACCATGCGGACCTGATAGAAACCTTGTAGATAAGGACAGAGCCAATGAAAAACGGAGGCACTCACCTGCATGGAACCGCCCAGAAACGCCGCACACCGCCGTCTCCGCGTGCAACAGCCGCCATCTGTGGCCGAGGACCGCCCCACAGAGGCGGGCGGGACTCCCGCATTGGTGCGAGGCCGGGGGAGCGCCACGTGACCAGCTGCGTCAAACCAGTCACAAGCTGGGCCAAAGTGGAACGCGGAAGTGGCGCGTCGCATGCGAGGACGCATGTCCGCGTCAATCTGCAGCGTCCACATGACCCAGCCGGCGCCGCCCCAACCGCATCACCATGGCAGCAGAAGCTACGAATCCGCGTCTGTACGGAATCCCAGGCGCTAGACATGCTAGACAAGGGGAAAAAAGTAAATAGCAATAAAAAGAAGTGAGAAGGATAGTATAAAAGCAGATACATATTTCTACTTATATCATAAACATCATAATTTGATCATAGGTCAGTATGAATAAACCCACAATAACAGCTAGACCCAAACTTATTAGGTCCTGAGAACTAGGTCTTAAAGATATAGATACATGTTGGTCACATCATAATAAAGGTGATAATTCAAATTCTCTATTAAGGCCCCGGGGGTCAAGGCAATCTAATGCCCTGATCCAGTAGGCTTCCCTATATAGTAATTTTTTAATTCTACTTCCTCCTCTATTCATAGGTGGGATAGCTTCAATAATTTGGCATCTAAGCTGATTAACATTGTGTCCATATTTAACAAAATGTGACGGAACAGCTTGTTCCACAAGTTTGTTACGTATGGCTGATTTGTGGGCAGATAGTCTTATTTTAAATTTGGATGTGGTCTGTCCTACATAAATAAGTCCACACGGACACTTAAGCAGGTACACCACATATTGAGTATCACAATTATAGCAGCCTTTGATTTGAAATTGTTTACCTGTATGTGGATGAACTATATAAGGGGATCTAATTATAGAGTGGCAGTGCACGCAGTTAAGACAGGGGAATGTACCCCTACGTGAGCGACCTTCCGGTGGTCTAACCAAGGTCCTCATTTCGGCGTGTACTAATCTGTCACGCAGAGTGGGAGCTCGCTTGTATGAAAATAATGGTGGGCTTTGGAATTCAGAGACTGAGGGGAATGAGCGAGACAATGGACTCCAATGCTTTTTAAGAATTCTATTAATGGAATTACTCCATACATTATAATGAGATACAAAAGGTAGTCGATTACCTATGCTCCTTCTCCCCTTAGGACGACCAGATGTCGCTCTCGCTTCCTTGCGTGCACTAGCCACTACCTCTTCAGGATACTGTCGTGCTAAAAATTTCTCAGACATCTCGTCCAACCGGGACTCCAATATGTCCCCATCATCCACTATGCGGCCCAGTCGCATGAACTGGCTTTTAGGTATGGCACATCTTGTGTTTCTAGGATGGAAACTGTCAAAAGATAAAATAGCATTTCGATCTGTGGGTTTTACATAAAGATCTGTGTAAAGTCTTCCATTATCAACCTTCACCAGTGTATCCAAAAAGTTAACATTATCAGAATCGCAATGTATAGTGAGGCGGATAGCCTCACATTGTTGGTGTAACTGTGAAACCAAATCATCCAGGGCCGAACGTGGCCCCGCCCACACGCAAAAAATATCATCAATATACCTGAGCCAAATTTTGGCATATCTTTGAAAGTTAGAGTTACTGTACACAAAGCTCTCCTCGTATACATTCATATAAATATTTGCGTAGGACGGGGCCACATTCGACCCCATGGCTGTACCTCGTACCTGTAGATAAAAACGGTCATTAAACACAAAATAATTAAATTTCAAAACAACATACAATAAATCAATCAGAAACTGAATCTGTGGGTCAGAAAAATCAGATGCAATGAATAGCATGTGACGGACAGCCTCCACACCTCCAGCAAAATATCTCGATTTCATACTTCGCCCATTCGTTGTAGCACAAAAATCATACTTGAGGGACACCTCTATGTTTCTTGAGACTATTTCTTCCCTTAAAGATATTCCTGAGGGAAGTCTGCTGGTTACCATGGACGTTGAGAGCCTCTACACCTCCATCCCTCACGATGGAGGTGTGGAGGCTGTCCGTCACATGCTATTCATTGCATCTGATTTTTCTGACCCACAGATTCAGTTTCTGATTCATTTATTGTATGTTGTTTTGAAATTTAATTATTTTGTGTTTAATGACCGTTTTTATCTACAGGTACGAGGTACAGCCATGGGGTCAAATGTGGCCCCGTCCTACGCAAATATTTATATGAATGTATACGAGGAGAGCTTTGTGTACAGTAACTCTAACTTTCAAAGATATGCCAAAATTTGGCTCAGGTATATTGATGATATTTTTTGCGTGTGGGCGGGGCCACGTTCGGCCCTGGATGATTTGGTTTCACAGTTACACCAACAATGTGAGGCTATCCGCCTCACTATACATTGCGATTCTGATAATGTTAACTTTTTGGATACACTGGTGAAGGTTGATAATGGAAGACTTTACACAGATCTTTATGTAAAACCCACAGATCGAAATGCTATTTTATCTTTTGACAGTTTCCATCCTAGAAACACAAGATGTGCCATACCTAAAAGCCAATTCATGCGACTGGGCCGCATAGTGGATGATGGGGACATATTGGAGTCCCGGTTGGACGAGATGTCTGAGAAATTTTTAGCACGACAGTATCCTGAAGAGGTAGTGGCTAGTGCACGCAAGGAAGCGAGAGCGACATCTGGTCGTCCTAAGGGGAGAAGGAGCATAGGTAATCGACTACCTTTTGTATCTCATTATAATGTATGGAGTAATTCCATTAATAGAATTCTTAAAAAGCATTGGAGTCCATTGTCTCGCTCATTCCCCTCAGTCTCTGAATTCCAAAGCCCACCATTATTTTCATACAAGCGAGCTCCCACTCTGCGTGACAGATTAGTACACGCCGAAATGAGGACCTTGGTTAGACCACCGGAAGGTCGCTCACGTAGGGGTACATTCCCCTGTCTTAACTGCGTGCACTGCCACTCTATAATTAGATCCCCTTATATAGTTCATCCACATACAGGTAAACAATTTCAAATCAAAGGCTGCTATAATTGTGATACTCAATATGTGGTGTACCTGCTTAAGTGTCCGTGTGGACTTATTTATGTAGGACAGACCACATCCAAATTTAAAATAAGACTATCTGCCCACAAATCAGCCATACGTAACAAACTTGTGGAACAAGCTGTTCCGTCACATTTTGTTAAATATGGACACAATGTTAATCAGCTTAGATGCCAAATTATTGAAGCTATCCCACCTATGAATAGAGGAGGAAGTAGAATTAAAAAATTACTATATAGGGAAGCCTACTGGATCAGGGCATTAGATTGCCTTGACCCCCGGGGCCTTAATAGAGAATTTGAATTATCACCTTTATTATGATGTGACCAACATGTATCTATATCTTTAAGACCTAGTTCTCAGGACCTAATAAGTTTGGGTCTAGCTGTTATTGTGGGTTTATTCATACTGACCTATGATCAAATTATGATGTTTATGATATAAGTAGAAATATGTATCTGCTTTTATACTATCCTTCTCACTTCTTTTTATTGCTATTTACTTTTTTCCCCTTGTCTAGCATGTCTAGCGCCTGGGATTCCGTACAGACGCGGATTCGTAGCTTCTGCTGCCATGGTGATGCGGTTGGGGCGGCGCCGGCTGGGTCATGTGGACGCTGCAGATTGACGCGGACATGCGTCCTCGCATGCGACGCGCCACTTCCGCGTTCCACTTTGGCCCAGCTTGTGACTGGTTTGACGCAGCTGGTCACGTGGCGCTCCCCCGGCCTCGCACCAATGCGGGAGTCCCGCCCGCCTCTGTGGGGCGGTCCTCGGCCACAGATGGCGGCTGTTGCACGCGGAGACGGCGGTGTGCGGCGTTTCTGGGCGGTTCCATGCAGGTGAGTGCCTCCGTTTTTCATTGGCTCTGTCCTTATCTACAAGGTTTCTATCAGGTCCGCATGGTAGATTGGGCCTTCCCATTGGTCCTAATGTTCCTGACCAACGATTGGAGGTTACATGGTGGCTTCCATATAAATTGTAATGTAATAGGATTCATTTTCATTCTGTCACTTGCTTGATAAAGGGGACCTCCCCGAAACGTCGCATCCTTATGTGACGGATTGCTATGATGAAAATCAATAAAAGAGCATAATATTTAAAAATATTCCATTGATGGTGCCGGCTTTATCCTCTTATACTAGGAGTATATATCCCTCAACAAATTCCACAAATTATTAAAGAAAAGGTCTGTGATTCTATCTCCTACCTTGGGCTTAAAATAACCAAAAACTGAAGTTATGTATACAAGGCTAACTTTGTACCCCTCTTCATAAAGGTAAATTAGAACTAAAAGGCTTAGCCTCCCATCAACTTTACCGGGCTGGAAGAATAGCAATATTTAAGATGCAAAACTTATCGCTCACATTCTCAGAACGGTAAATATACCACTTAATCCCACTCTCTTCAAAGAAATTAAATTGATAACCTAATATATCTGGAGTTGAAAATGGCAGAACGGCTTTTAAAGTAAACCTGAGACGAATCAATCTACAAGTTTTATATATACCTGGGGCTTTCTTTCAGCCCCCACCGCACGGATTGCTCCCACACCCATATTTCTCTGCCTCCTCCTTCTACCGGTAGAAGCCCTGTAAGTTTGGCCATTCAGGGCACACTGCGCATGCGCGGCCTGGCCACGTGAGTGACCCGCCGCACTCCCGTAGCCTGTGAGCGCTCTGCACCTGCGCAGTACTGGTGCAGGTGCAGAATGCTCCAAGCTGCGGGAGCAAGAAAGGGGGCATGCGAAGCCGCACTGTGCACCTGCCAACTGACCCCGTCTGGCAAAACTTATGGGGATTCTACTGGGGGGAGGAGGTGGAGGAAGATGGTGTGGGAGCAATTCGTGAGGAGGGGGCTGGAGGAAGCCCCAGGTATGTATAAAACGTTAAGATTGATTAGTCTCTGGTACACTTTAAGGTTCTAATATTCCCCAAGAAAATTGAGTGGCTTGGGAGTACCCTGCATTATGTCTATGTAACATGAAGTGAAAGTCCACACAATGTCAGTTGAAATAAATTTTCTTTATTGAATCAGCCACATATCAAGCTAATATCCAAACCCCACATGCTGACATGTTTCGGAATTAAAGGGAACCTAAACTGAGAAGGATGTGGATTTTTCCTTTTAAAAGAATACCAGTTGCCTGACTCTTCTGCTGCTCCTGTGTCTCTAATACTTTTAGCCACAGCCCCTCAACAAGTATGCAGATCAGGTGCTCTGACTGAAGCCAGACTGGATTAGCTGCATGCTTGTTTCAGGTGTGTGATTCAGCCACTACTGATGCGAAAGAGAGCAGCAGGAATGCCATGCAACTGGTATTGTTTAAAAGGAAAAATCCATATTATTCTCAGTTAAGGTTCCCTGTAACACTGTCCTTAATCATAACATAGGTACAAAGTGACAGGAGTAGCCCATATATAGAATGGTGGCACACCCAGTAACAAGTGCTCGTGAACCCACCCACAAGGGAGAACTGTACATAAAACTGAAGAAATATACTCAACTCAATTCCATAAAATACAGTGCATATAAGAACATATTTGATAGAACAGGAGTACAATAAAACGCAGCAATGCACAAACAATTATAGGAATATGGACCAAGGACAGCCCACTTGTACTAAGTATAGTAACTAATATATTTGCACACCGGTAGAAGTTCAGGAGAAAGCAGGCACGGTAACCCTCAACAGACAGCAGCGGAGAGCATACTGAGAGCGCGTCCGCTGCTTATCCAATGGGAGCCGAGGGCCATGCGCTCCAGTGACATCAGAGAGCCACCGAGACCCAGAGGCTTGCGCCTCAGCGTGGTTCTTGGCGTTCTGGCACCATGAGCGGCGGGGAGTTCTTACAGTGGACTCCGGACACTCCAACCTATGTTTCCGAGGATTTTTCTCATAAAACTCCCTTATTGCTAAATCAGCATAACTTGTTTAGCTGGAACCCAAGATCTCTCTTCTGGTCCATATCCTTTCCAGTCAATTAAAAACTGTAAAGAATTTCTTACAACCCGAGAATCAAGAATTCTCTCAACCTCAAATTCCTGTTCACCATCAACTTCCACGGGTGGAGAGGGTGGGTCTGAACTATTGTAATTAGCTGCGGATTTCAGCAGTGATACATGAGAATAGTTGACCGCTAGAGATTGCTCGCACTCCGATTTTCAGTTTGCGAACCTCGAACTCGAACTTCCTCAAAAGTTTGGTTTGTGCGAACTTTTGCGAACCGCAATAGACATCAATGGGGAGGCAAACTTTGAAAACTAGAAACATTTATGCTGGCCACAAAAGTGATGAAAAAGATGTTTCAAGGGGTCTAACACCTAAGTTTTTTCAGTGACTACAAGAGGGAATTTTTTTTTTTTTTTTCAAAAAGACCTTATACTTTTTGAGAAAATCAATTTTAAAGTTTCAAAGTAAATTCTCCTTCTGACCGTGGGAAAATTAACCCCTGCTGACTTTAGCGATTAATAGCAAAGCCCCCTTAAAAGCTAAACACAGCAAAATTGCTGGCAATGTTAAGAAGAACAGTGGGAACAAGAGGAAACATTTTTTTTCAAGAAGACCTTATACTTTTTGAGTAAAAATCGATTTTAAAGTTTCAAAGAAAAAAGAGCCGATTCATTTGATTCATTAAAAAGAGCCGATTCATTAAAAAGAACCGGCTCATTCATGAATCAGTTAGTATAGCTTAGACTGTGTCCTGTGCAGGACGTATAGCTGCTGGCTTCCGCTGTCTCTCACCACCTGCCTTCACCTGTCACCCTCACCTAGATTGGCACCCGGTGCACCCATGGTGCAGGTAGAAGGCATATTGTTGTACTTGCACTCCAACGTTGGGTTCCCTACATCTCTGCAAACCAGAGTTATGGGGGTGCAAAAGTGCTAAAATCTCCCATAGGCTTTCATTGGGGCCAAGGTCTTGAGGGTACAAAAGCGCAGGTTTCTGCCGAACGGTACGGCTGAGCATCCCCAAATTTTCAGGCTTTGTACGGAGTTTAAGGGGGCTCAGGGCTGGTGAGTTTCGGGCCCCTGACCCAAAGAGATCATATCCTAGGGTCACAAAAATCTGTTTATTTTTGCAATGGTACTTGTGACGAACGTAAATCTCCGCCATGGCCGTCAGCAAAGTCTGAAGCTCACGACATGTCGCATGCAGGTAGAAGGCATATTGTTGTACTTGCACTCCAAGTTTGGGTTCCCTACATCTCTGCAAACCAGAGTTCATGAATGAGCCAGTTGTTTTTAATGAATTGGCTCTTTTTAATGAATCAAATGAATAGGCTCTTTTTTCTTTGAAACTTTAAAATCGATTTTCTTAAAAAGTATAAGGTATTTTTGCTCCCACTGTTTTTCTTAACATTCCCAGCAGGTTTGGCGTTTTTAGCTTTTAAGGGGGCTTTGCTATTAACCGCTAAATTCGGTGGGCGTTTAATTTTCCCACGGTCAGAAGGAGAATTTTATCATCAAAATCGATTTTCTCAAAAAAAAATTCTCAAAAGGTCTTTTTGAAAAAAAAAATTAATCTTGTAGTCACTGCCCCCCTCTACATGCCCTGCAAATTTGGTATTTCTACTATGCAAGGGGACTTTGCTATTAACCACTAAAGTCGGCGGGCATTAAAATCTATGGAAAAAATGCGAACCCGAACTTTTTGGGAAAAAAGCTCTCGGTTCACCTCGAACGCGAACCACCGATGTTCGCGTGAATCGGTTCGCCGGGGAACCGTTTGGGCCATCTCTATTGACCACTCTAAGGGACCTGGGCAATTTGACCCTATAAGTTACCCGGTTAATTCTCTCCATTATTGGATATGAACCAATGAATTTGGGCCCCAACTTGGCAGATGGCTGGCGTAAAGGAATGTGACGAGTAGAGATCCAAACTAAATCTCCAGCATAAATTCATCTTCAACAGTTCTATGCACAAACATTTTCTGTGTATTTACAGCATTCCTAATGTTACTCTGTACTTTTTTCCAAATTTGGTTACACCTTGAGGACCATTCCTCTAACTCAGGAAGATTGGAAATACCAGAAAATGCATTGAACTTGGGATTATAACCATAAATAATCTGGAAAGGAGACATCTTGGTAGAACTATTAACCTGATTGTTCATAGCAAATTCAGCAAATTGCAAAAACTGCACCCAATCTTCTTGACAATCTGAAACAAAACATCTCAAATATTGTTCCAATGACTGATTCATTCTCTCAGTTTGCCCATTGGACTCCGGATGAAACCCAGAAGAAAATGACAGAGAAACTCCAACTTTCTCACAAAAGACACGCCAAAACTGAGAAACAAACTGCACCCCTCTATCTGAAACAATGTTTTCGGCAACACCATGGATTTGGAAAATATTTTCAACAAAAATCTGGGCTAACTCCTTAGCTGAAGGCAGTTTAGGAAGAGGTACAAAGTGTGACATCTTACTAATGTAAATTACAAGAAAAAGGATGGCCGTGCAAAAAAAAGCCAAAAACATGGAAACACCATATATGAATCAAATGCTACACAATGTTTTATGCATGCACCATGCCAACAAATCTATATATAAATGCACAAGGAAAACAATTGGCTCTTGGGTGCATGCAAAAAAGCCTTACAACTTTATTTGTACTACTTACTATATCAAAAAGGAGATTCAAATTACATATATATTGCATGAATACATCTAACACCAAATATAGAAAAACACACCCATTAAAAGGACTATCTGACTATGAAACCCCCTTAAAACAACCCCCAAACACACTATGGAGGCTGCAGTCCTCCCCCTGAGACCGAGTACTGGTGTTAAAGTGCACTCCTGTTGAACCTGATAGGCATTAGAGTTCATCTGATGATTGTTAATAGGCAAAGGTAAAAAAGCAAGTTCCTCTGATGATTGTTAATAGGCACAAGGTGAAAAAAGCAAGCAAGGCATGCACAAGCGTTGTTATAGCTCCAAAGTTTGATTAGCAGGCATAGATTTTACTCCATATATATATCTCTATCATAGCACTTGAAATCTCCATTCCATATACAGTTCAATCTCAGTCGCAGATTGCAGTAAGCCGAGCAGGCATAGTAAAAAGCACAGTTTCTTTGCAAGCAGAGCAAGTGTCATGAAAGACACAGTTTCTTATGCAGAGACATGAAATTACATGCAAAGGGGACTCACTCGCAGTCCCAAGTGGTGCCTTCTATTATGTAAGATGACTTCAGAGTTTCATGCCACCATCAAAAATATATGCCAGTTCATATAGCCATATCACGGATCTGTTATAGTTACCAGACCCAGTCATCACAAGGGTGGTTGGAGAGAAGGAGTTAGTGTCATGTCAGATGATCCACACGGCGCTCAATACATGACATGTTTCGCTGATCCATATATCAGCCTCTTCAGATGTAAAGCGCCATATGTAAGGACGCTCCTTGTGCCTTGACTAAATCTGTCCACCACTACCAAAATGACAGTTTTACCCTGGGAAACTGGAAGATCAACCACAAAATCCATGGATACATGAGACCAAGGCTTTTTAGGAATAGGCAAGGGCAATAAGGTACCCTGAGGAGCAATACGTACTACCTTACTTCGACCACAAACAGATCATGCTTTTACAAACATTTCAACATCCTTACTGAAAGAGGACCACCAAATGTCATAATTTCTCTCAGCAGGAAAAAATTTCCAAGAGGAAAACGCACATGGGTGTAGTTGCTCAGGACTGCGAGAAAACTGAGACAAGACCGCACTAACTCCCACCTCAGATGCGTCAACCTCGACAATGAAAAACATTTTTTAATGTCTAGATGGGTCAAATAATGAGCGGAACAGAAGGACTGTTTTAACCCCCCTACACCAGTATCATAATATGTTCTGTTAGACCCCCTCTCAAAAGATGCACCTATTGTCTCCACCCCACCCTTTAGATTGTAAGCCTCTGGCAGGGCCCTCCTCCCTAATGTATCCAGCTTGATTATACAATCTTACTCACCACTCTTCTTGTAGACTCGAACAGTCTCTATCTTCACCTATGACACTGTATTGTTATCAAATCATTTGCATGATCTTGTTTTGTTGTGAGTTTCCGTATGTTCTACCTGTATGTTAACCCATTTATCTATTGTGCAGTGCTGCGCAATAATATGTTGGCGCTTTATAAATACAATAAATAATAATAACTCTTCAAAAGCCGCAACGGCCTTAGGACTTCAATTTGACGGGTCAGCACCTTTTTTGTAAGATCTGTGAGAAGAGCCACTTTGCCAGAGAAATTACTAATGAATTTCCTATAAAATTTGGCAAACCCCAAAAAGCATTGCAGGGCTCTAAGGCTGTTTGGCTGAGGCCATTCTAATACAGCTTTGACCTTTTCCTGATCCATGGTCAACCCTGTATCAGAGATTACATACCCCAAAAACGTGACTTGATTCACTTCAAAAATGCATTTCTCCAACGTTATTCCGAATATATTCTCCCTCATCTGTTGGAAGTGTTCAATGAAACACTTCAAACTGGTATATTACCAAAATCTATGACCGAAGCGGTTATAATTTTGATTCTTAAATCAGGGAAAGACCCTCTCAAGGCAGAATCATATAGGCCTATCTCTCTACTTACGGCAGACGTTAAGATACTGTCGAAGGTCTTGGCGAACAGGTTGGCGAAGGTAATAAATACCATAATAAAATCAGACCAATCAGGTTTTATGCCTTCAAAGTCCACAGCTATTAATATTAGGCGTGCCTTTTTAAATATGCAACTACAGGCAGACAATATAGGAGACAGGGCTATTCTGTCTCTGGATATCGCCAAGGCCTTCGACAGTGTGGAATGGCAATATTTACATGCGGTATTGGAGGTAATGAGATTTGTACCAATTTTTCGTCAATGGATCAAGATTTTATATACTGCCCCGGTGGCTAGACTTATGGTCAATGATCTCATGTCACCACCATTTCGTCTAGGAAGGGAAACTAGACAAGGGTGCCCTTTGTCCCCTTTACTTTTCGCGATAGCAATAGAGCCGCTAGCAGAATTGATTAGGTCTAATAATACAATTAATCGTTTTAAATTCGGGGAACTAGAGGAAAAAATTGCCCTATACGCCGATGACACATTATTGTTTCTACAAGATACTAGCGTCACATTAAAAAATGCAATGAATATTTTGCCAGTCTTTGGAAGGTACTCTGGCCTTACTATAAATTGGGACAAGTCCTCTATATTACTTCTAGATAAAGTAGATGCAGTACTGCCAGAAGGTTGCAGTCAGATTCAAAAAGTTGAATCCTTTAGATATCTGGGCATTGTAGCATCAGCAGATATAGAAGCATACGAATCCCTTAATATTACCCCTTTATTAAAGGATACCCCAACTGAAATGTGACATAATGAGATAGACATGTGTATGTACAGTGCCTAGCACACAGATAACTATGCTGTGTTCCTTTTTTTCTTTCTCTGCCTGAAAGAGTTAAATATCAGGTATGTAAGTGGCTGACTCAGTCCTGACTCAGACAGGAAGTGACTACAGTGTGACCCTCACTGATAAGAAATTCCCCTTTTTTTACCTCTTTCTTGCTCTCAGAAGCCATTTTCTGCTAGGAAAGTGTTTTATAGTTGGAATTTCTTATCAGTGAGGGTCACACTGTAGTCACTTCCTGTCTGAGTCAGGACTGAGTCAGCCACTTGCATACCTTATATTTAACTCTTTCAGGCAGAAAAATAAAAAAAGGAACACAGCATAGTTATCTGTGTGCTAGGCACTGTACATACACATGTCTATCTCATTATGTCACATTTCAGTTGGGGTATCCTTTAAATAAAATCCGGCAAAAACTCAAAACTTGGTCCAAATTACATCTTTCTCCGGTAGCTCGTATCAACTTGCTTAAGATGGTTACTATGCCTCAGCTGCTCTACCTCCTGCATAATGCTCCGATATGGCTCCGTCTCAAACTCTTTAAAACCATTGACAGGATCTTCAGAGATTTTATTTGGGGGCAGGGCAGGGTAAAAATCAAACTTCAATTCCTTCAATATCCCAAGGAGGAGGGAGGTCTAGCGGTGCCAAATCCATGGGTCTACTATTTAGCCTCACAAATGCAGCATTTGGTTGGATGGGAGGATGAAGAGTTGGTTGACTCAAGTAGAAGGGTGTTAAATTTTAAACTAGACTGTAAATCAATATATGCAGCTTTAGAAGCGGGGATATGTGGGCACAGAGGAGGAAAGGAACCCACTCTTGCTCTCATGCAAAAGATTTGGGATAGAACACGTTTAATGCAAGAAATTCAGGGAATCACTACCTATACTCCGCTTAATGCCTTTACTCATTTTCCAGAACTGGCAAATCTGTCCTTTTTGAAAACTTGGACAAAGGAAGGGGTTTCTTCTATGAACCAGGTGTTGATAGACCAGAATCTAATATCTGAGCAACAAATTTGTGCTTTATTGCAAAAACCTAATTCTCTACTGGTAAAGTTTCAATATATGCAATTGAAACATGCAATTAAGAAACAACGTACTACTTACTCCTTGCAAATACAACCGTCACCAGTTTTTAATCTTATTAGTCAATATAGAGGGCGGAGCGGATTTTTGAAAAAATTCCCGCACACCTGCTATGATAAATGGGTACAGGAGCTGGGAGAGTTGGCAGAAGAGGAGTGGGTAAATATTATTTAAAATGCGCTTCCCAAAAACTATCACAGCTTAATATTCTGCATAGAAACCTGTTGACCCCTAAAAGACTCTTCTCCATTAATTGTAGAAGTGACCCAACTTGCCCCAGGTGTAACAGGGACCATGGGGACCTGTTACATATGTTGTGGAGATGCCCCAAATTACATAGGTATTGGAAGGAAGTTCTGGACATTATAGATTCAGTTTCCAATTCCAGAAATATACAACTGTGTATTCTGGGTTCAACGGTCGGGTTAAAGGCCCAGGATCATATACAAACTATGATTATTCGCTTACTGTTTCAAGCTAGGAAATTAATTTTAATGATATGGAAGGACCCAAATGCACCAACTGTTGACACTTGGATTAAACAAGTCAATACATATCTAAAAATGGAAAAGGTAATTTATCTACATAGAAAGGCTCCGCAGAAATTTTATATGATTTGGGCAGGCTGGTTGGATACCCCAGGTCTCCCTGAGTGCTCCTTAATACAGGATAGATTGTTCTCTGGATCTAGCTAAGAACTTAAAATAAGGGTGGGAATTAAAGAGACTCCGTAACAAAAATTGCATCCTGTTTTTTATCATCCTACAAGTTCCAAAAGCAATTCTAATGTGTTCTGGCATACTGCAGCACTTTCTACTATAACAGTCTCTGTAATAAATCAATGTATCTTTCCCCTGTTAGACTTGTCGGCCTGTGTCTGGAAGGCTGCCAAGTTCTTCAGTGTTGTGGTTCTGCTATGAACTCCCCCCTCCAGGCCCCTCTATGCACACTGCCTGTGTATTATTTACATTAGGGCAGCTTCTCTCTTATCTTTTACAAGCTGGATAAATCTTCCTCTGAGCTGGCTGGGCTTTCACATACTGAGGAATTACAGACAAGTGCAAAGCTGTTTGTAGGAAGAAAAGAGCAGCCTGAAACTTCAGTGCATGAGAGCAGAAGGGGGAAAGAAACACACAAATGATCTCTTGAGATTCAAAAGGAAGGGTGTATACAGCCTGCTTGTGTATGGATGTATTTTCTATGTGTGGACATACTGTACATCAACCTACTTCCTGTTTTGGTGGTCATTTTGTTTGTTTATAAACAAACTTTTTAAAACTGTATTTAACCACTTTTAATGCGGCGAGGAGCGGCGAAATTGTGACAGAGGGTAATAGGAGATGTCCCCTAACGCATTGGTATGTTTACTTTTGTGCGATTTTAACAATACAAATTCTCTTTAACCACCTTAGCGGTATGGACGAGCTCAGCTCGTCCATTACCGCCAGAGGGTGCCGCTCAGGCCCTGCTGGGCCGATTTGGATGAAATAAAAAGCAGCACACGCAGCCGGCACTTTGCCAGCCGCGTGTGCTGCCTGATCGCCGCTGCTCTGCGGCGATCCGCCGCGAGCAGCGGCGAAAGAGGGTCCCCCCAGCCGCCTGAGCCCTGCGCAGCCGGAACAAATAGTTCCGGCCAGCGCTAAGGGCTGGATCGGAGGCGGCTGACGTCAGGACGTCGGCTGAAGTCCATGACGTCACTCCGCTCGTCGCCATGGCGACGGAGTAAGCAAAACACGGAAGGCCGCTCATTGCGGCCTTCCGTGTTACTTCTGGCCGCCGGAGGCGATCAGAAGAACGCCTCCGGAGCGCCCTCTAGTGGGCTTTCATGCAGCCAACTTTCAGTTGGCTGCATGAAATAGTTTTTTTTTTATTTAAAAAAAACCCTCCCGCAGCCGCCCTGCCGATCTTAATAGAACGCCAGGGTGGTTAAGGTCTTAGACCCAGTCCAATAAAAAACCTTCTATGTATACCATCTCTGTAGGGAATATGTATGTTTTGTACTGATAGGGATGTTTAAATTAACAACTGTTGTTTGTTCGCACTGAAGTACTGCCAAAGTATCTGGAGATTTGATGTTTGACACGTTATGAGTCAAAACTGTACTGCTGCTCTGTCTGTTTGTCAAAAAATGATGACATTATGATGTTTGGTTTAAACTGTTTAATAAAGGCTGATTTAAAAAAAATGCATTTCTCCAATTTAGCATACATTCGATATTCTCTTAATTTAAAAGGAACTCACGAAAAATGTCACTAACAAAATACTGAAAAAGTGCAGGAGCGTTACACAACCCAAAGGGCATAACCAGATATTCATAGTGACCATCTTTAGTATTAAAGGCTGTTTTCCATTCATCATTTTCCCTTTGGCATTTTTTTGACATTTTTGGGGCATTTTTTTGAAATTTTTGGGTGTTTGGTTAATTTTGACACGTATTTTTAGTCGCAAAGATTGCGTATAGTTAGGACGCGTTCATGTGGCACTTTCTAGGCAGTTGTTTTATTGATGCGTAATTTTTGATGCGTTCATGCGTCATTTTTTGAGCGCTTGTCTCATGCGTATATACGTCCGGCATAGATGCGTATTTTGGTCATCAGTAGTCTAGATAGAGGATATGCATTATTGCGTCATCTGTACGCGTATGCGGATATGGCGTCGCGTCTTATTGACGCATTTATGCGTCATTTCCATGTGGATTTTGTTGTTTTGTTTTCTTTAATAAAATGTTACTTTTTAGATTTTTTCTTTTTTCTGCTAATCAGCATATTCCACCAAGGCATTTTGGCTGATATTTTGCCAATACATCTTAGAGGTATGCCTGATCTTTTATTCAGCCATTATTGATTGTTATTTTTTGAATGTCTGTATCTTGCTCAGATCCACCAATGGGGGAGTTGGAGGTGTGACTAGATATGTAAATAGGCTGTTTCCCATCAGGTCTTCTAATTAGTATATACTCAGTGATTGGTTGTTTCTCTGTATATACAGTGGTGTGAAAAACTATTTGCCCCCTTCCTGATTTCTTATTCTTTTGCATGTTTGTCACACTTAAATGTTTCTGCTCATCAAAAACCGTTAGCTATTAGTCAAAGATAACCTAATTGAACACAAAATGCAGTTTTAAATGATGGTTTTTATTATTTAGTGAGAAAAAAAAACTCCAAATCTACATAGCCCTGTGTGAAAAAGTGATTGCCCCCCCTTGTTAAAAAATAACTTAAAGGTGGTTTATTACACCTGAGTTCAATTTCTGTAGTCACCCCCAGGCCTGATTACTGCCACACCTGTTTTAATCAAGAAATCACTTAAATAGGAGCTATCTGACACAGAGAAGTAGACCAAAAGCACCTCAAAAGCTAGACATCATGCCAAGATCCAAAGAAATTCAGGAACAAATGAGAACAAAAGTACTGTTATTGAAATCTATCAGTCTGGTAAAGGTTATAAAGCCATTTCTAAAGCTTTGGGACTCCAGCAAACCACAGTGACAGCCATTATCCACAAATGGCAAACACATGGAACAGTGATGAACCTTCCCAGGAGTAGCCGGCCGACCAAAATTACCCCAAGAGCGCAGAGAAAACTCATCCGAGAGGCCACAAAAGACCCCAGGACAACATCTAAAGAACTGCAGGCCTCACTTGCCTCAATTAAGGTCAGTGTTCACGACTCCACCATAAGAAAGAGACTGGACAAAAACGGCCTGCATGGAAGATATCCAAGGCGCAAACCACTTTTAAGCAAAAAGAACATTAAGGCTCGTCTCAATTTTGCTAAAAAAAACCATCTCAATGATTACCAAGACTTTTGGGAAAATACCTTGTGGACCGACGAGACAAAAGTTGAATTTTTTGGAAGGTGCGTGTCCCGTTACATCTGGCGTAGAAGTAACACAGCATCTCAGCAGAAGAACATCATACCAACAGTAAAATATGGTGGTGGTAGTGTGATGGTCTGGGGTTGTTTTGCTGCTTCAGGACCTGGAAGGCATGCTGTGATAGATGGAACCATGAATTCTACTGTCTGCCAAAAAATCCTGAAGGAGAATGTCTGGCCATGTGTTCGTCAACTCAAGCTGAAGCGATCTTCTGTGCTGCAGCAGGACAATGACCAAAAACACACCAGCAAATTCACCTCTGAATGGCTAAAGAAAAACAAAATGAAGACTTTGGAGAGGCCTAGTCAAAGTCCTGACCTGAATCCTATTGAGATGTTGTGGCATGACCTTAAAAGGTGGTTCATGCTAGAAAACCCTCAAATAAAGCTGAATTACAACAATTCTGCAAAGATGAGTGGGTCAAAATTCCTCCAGAGCGCTGTAAAAGACTTGTTGCAAGTTATCGCAAATGCTTGATTGCAGTTATTGCTGCTAAGGGTGGCCCAACCAGTTATTAGGTTCAGGGGGCAATTTCTTTTTCACACAGGGCCATGTAGGATTTGAGTTTTTTTTCTCACTAAATAATAAAAACCATCATTTAAAATTGCATTTTGTGTTCAATTATGTTATCTTTGACTAATAGTTAACGGTTTTTGATGAGCAGAAACATTTAAGTGTGACAAACATGCAAAAGAATAAGAAATCAGGAAGGGGGCAAATAGTTTTTCACACCACTGTATGTTGGTGTTTTTGTATGTCACTTCAGAACTAGGCAGCATGAAGATGGGCAGGAGCCCGAAACAGTGGACTGTCCTGCCTTAAAGTTCTTTTTAAATTTGTATGTCTTTTTCCAATAAAACAGACTAAGCTTTTCTAAAGGTGGTGCAGATTTTTTTCTTTATTTGTTACAGTTTGAGTCCTATGGTGTCCGGGACTATTGGATCTGCACACTTGACCATCTGAAATTGATGGAAGCCAAGCAAGTGCGACTCCACACTCAAAATTACTGTTGACTTTTGACACCAAGGAGCTTGCACCATGGCAGAAGAAGGCCTAGAGAAAGGGGACAATGTGTTTTCCTATACCTATGAGCAGATCAGCACTATTCTGGCTCGAGCAGAAGGAGGTTCAACCTATCTCAATAAAACGGATATTGGACCTGCATGCAAAGACACTGGCAGAGTATCATCGAGCAGGTGTTATCCCACGGTCAAGTAGATCACATGTGGCTCCTTTCCTTTTTTCAGATGATATGGAGTTTACCAATGTATGGGGGAAAATATGGAACAAAGCCTCTTTTGACTCGATGGTCCATATGGTAGCTCGTATACACCGAGAACTTCCTAAACTGGAGATTAAAATGAGTATGTTGGAATCTGAGCTTAAAGAGTTCCTCAGTGATGATGACTTTCAGGTTTATCTGGAGACTTTAGACACCAAAATGAAGTCCTTTGCTGTTGGTCTGGAGGACTCTAAGAGATCTAAGTTGAAAAGGGAACAAAATGATTATACTAATGGCTATGTTTACAGCTGGCAGAGGCGGACCCTTCCCGGTAAGAAACCGTTCCAACCAGCCCCTAGAGGGAGAGGCAGACCGGGTAACATTAGAAAGAACCGTAGACCACAGCATCAATCTGGTGTAGATACATCTGGAGAATCATCTTCTGATTTTTTATCCTCCCGGGACCACTCTCCAGAAACAACAAACATAAGAACAGACAAGGTGGTAAGAAACACAGGAGGAAATACAATCAAACAGAAGAGTCCAATGCAACTCAGGAAGCGACCTTGACACCCTCACTGGTCGTGAATATCTCTAAGTATCCATTAAAAGATTCTGTGAAGAAGGTTCTCGAATATGGACTTTCTTTTTGTCCAACTAGTTTTCCTGACTTTTTTCACTGGATGTCGAACTAAATCGTTTTTTTCAGAACACTAAAACTAAAAAAAAATGTCGGGACTCCCCGATCTGAAAGTATTTTTCACTTCACTGCTCCTGCCCGAGATGAATGTCTTACATTACAGGGTTTGGGCCTTAGGAATAAAAGTGCATTTACCCCAAATAGCTTTTCTGAAGGATCTTTTTCTTCATTTGTTACAGTTTGAGTCCCATGGTGTCCGGGACTATTGGATCTGCACATCTGACCATCTGAAATTGATGGAAGCCAAGCAAGTGCGACTCCACACTCAAAATTACGAATAAGGTTATAAGAACCTCTAAGATCTAATTTAGATAATATCTTAGCCCCTACAACCTGAGAGAGCAGATCATCAATCAAGGGTAATGGGTAACGATTTTTTACAGTACCTTATTTAAACCTCTGTAGTCAATACAGGGTCTTAAGCCACCATCTTTTTTTCTCTACAAAAAAATAATCCTGCACCAGCTGGTGAGGAAGAGGTTCTGATGAACGCCTTCTAAAGGTTCTCCTGAATATACTCCCTCATGGCCTGCTCCTCCGGCCTAGTCAGATTGTACAGCCGACCACGAGGAGGCTTACTACCAGAGAGGAGCTCAATTGCGCAATCATATAGTCTGAGGAGGTAACACATCAGCTGCTTTGGGAGAAAACACATCGGCAAATTCTTGATAACCCTGAGGCAATTTTTGTTCAATGATATTAGATAATTAGACAAGATAACACCACTTTTTGTAAACATTCACTATTACACTGAATAGACCAGATAATCAACTGACCAGATCGACAATAAAACACTGTGTTATGTTTTCTTAACCATGGTAACCCAAGGATGACTGGATAAGAAGGTAAATTCAAACAATGAAACTTCATGACTTCAAAATACAAAACCCTTACCTGCGCGGTAACTTCATTTGTTAATCTTAACCTCTGGTCTTGTAACACGGTATCATAAACCGCAGTGATGCGTATTGATTCAGACACTGCAGTTGTCTGAATAGATAACTTTTCCACTAGGGAAATGTCCATGAAGTTGCCTATGGCCCAATCGATTTAGGGGGGGGGGGGGGATAAGGGGGATTTTACGCAATTGTTTTGATAATAAATTTGAAATAAACTGTTGATTGTGGAGAAGACACCTCTTGTAAGTATACAGTGGCTTGCAAAAGTATTCGGCCCCCTTGAAGTTTTCCACATTTTGTCACATTACTGCCACAAACATGAATCAATTTTATTGGGATTCCACGTGAAAGACCAATATAAAGTGGTGTACACGTGAGAAGTGGAACGAAAATCATACATCATTCCAAACATTTTTTAAAATCAATAACTACAAAGTGGGGAGTGCGTATTTATTCGGCCCCCTGAGTCAATACTTTGTAGAACCACCGTTTGCTGCAATTACAGCTGCCAGTCTTTTAGGGTATGTCTCTACCAGCTTTGCACATCTAGAGACTGAAACCCTTGCCCATTCTTCTTTACAAAACAGCTCCAGCTCAGTCAGATTAGATGGACAGCGTTTGTGAACATCAGTTTTGAGATCCTGCCACAGATTCTCAATTGGATTTAGATCTGGACTTTGACTGGGCCATTCTAACACATAGATATGTTTTGTTTTAAACCATTCCATTGTTGCCCTGGCTTTATGTTTAGGGTCGTTGTCCTGCTGGAAGGTGAACCTCCGCCCCAGTCTCAAGTCTTTTGCAGACTCCAAGAGGTTTTCTTCCAAGATATTTGGCTCCATACATCTTCCCATCAACTCTGACCAGCTTCCCTGTCCCTGCTTCCATGCCCCCAGAGCAAGGTGCTGCCACCACTATTACTGACAGTGGGGATGGTGTGTTCTGAGTGATGTGCAGTGTTAGTTTACCGCCACACATAGCGTTTTGCATTTTGGCCAAAAAGTTCCATTTTGGTCTCATCTGACCAGAGCAACTTCTTCCACATGTTTGCTGTGTCCCTCACATGGCTTGTGGCAAACTGCAAACGGGACTTCTTATGCTTTTCTGTTAACAATGGCTTTCTTCTTGCCCCTCTTCCATAAAGGCCAACTTTGTGCAGTGCACGACTAATAGTTGTCCTATGGACAGATTCCCCCACCTGAGCTGTAGATCTCTGCAGCTCGTCCAGAGTCACCATGGGCCTCTTGACTGCATTTCTGATCAGCGCTCTCCTTGTTCGGCCTGTGAGTTTAGGTGGACGGCCTTATCTTGGTAGGTTTACAGTTGTGCCATACTCCTTTCATTTCTGAATGATCGCTTGAACAGTGCTCCGTGGGATGTTCAAGGCTTTGGAAATCTTTTTATAGCCTAAGCCTGCTTTAAATTTCTCAATAACATTATCCCTGACCTGTCTGGTGTGTTCTTTGGACTTCATGGTCTTGTTGCTCCCAATATTCTCTTAGACAACCTCTGAGGCGCTCACTTCTGCATTTAGACCCATTGAGTTATACTCCTGTTTGCCTGGTGAGGCGGGACCACACCTGCGAAACGCGTTGCACTTAGTGGAGTTCAATTAAAAAATTTTGTATTGATATATTGTGACTCAATTGAGTTTTATATTTTTGAGGGAGGTAAGTCCACCTGAACATCCCCCTCTTTTAGACGGTTTTTAAACGTTTTTATTCTACTTTGACGCCTCTGTACACCTTTGTCAAAAAATGATTTTTTTAACTTTCTGTGCTGACATTTTTCAAATAAAGTAAAATTTCTATATACATGTTTGTCCAAATGTATTGTGCTACATGTGTTTGATAAAAAAAAATTCAAAAAGTGTATATTTATTGGTTTGGGTAAAAGTTTATAGCATTTACAAACTATGGTGGAAAAAGTCAATTTTCCCATTTTGAAGCATTTCTGACTTTTCTGAGCACCTGTCATGTTTCATGAGGTGCTAGAATTCCAGGATACTATAAATACCCCCCAAATGACCCCATTTTGGAAAGAAGACATCCCAAAGTATTCATTAAGAGGCATGGTGAGTTCATAGAAGATTTTATTTTTTGTCACAAGTTAGCGGAAAACGACACTTTGTGACAAAAAAAAAAAAAACTTAAAGAGACTCCGTAACAAAAATTGCATCCTGTTTTTTATCATCCTACAAGTTCCAAAACCTATTCTAATGTGTTCTGGCTTACTGCAGCACTTTCTACTATCACCATCTCTGTAATAAATCAACGTATCTCTCTCTTGTCAGACTTGTCAGGCTGTGTCTGGAAGGCTGCCAAGTTCTTCAGTGTTGTGGTTCTGTGATGCATCTCCCCCCTCCAGGCCCCTCTCTGCACACTGCCTGTGTATTATTTAGATTATGGCAGCTTCTCTCTTCTCTCTTATCATTTACAAGCTGGATAAATCGTCCTCTGAGCTGGCTGTGCTTTCACATACTGAGGAATTACATACAGGCACAGCTATCTGCACTCTGCAGGAAGAAACAGCCTGACATTTCAGTGGAAGATAGCTGCAGGGGGAAAGAAGCACACAAATGATCTCTTGAGATTAAAAAGGAAGGGTGTGTACAGCCTGCTTGTGTATGGATGTATTTTCTATGTGTGGACATGCTGTACATCAACCTACTTCCTGTTTTGGTGGCCATTTTGTTTGTTTATAAACAAACTTTTTAAAACTGTTTTTAACCACTTTTAATGTGTCGGGGAGCGGCGAAATTGTGACAGGGGGTAATAGGAGATGTCCCCTAACGCACTGGTATGTTTACTTTTGTGCGATTTTAACAATACAGATTCTCTTTAAAAAAAGTCTCCATTTCTGCTAACTTGTGACCAAAAAAAATAAAATCTGCCACGATCTCACCAGGCACCTCTCTGAATACTTTGGGGTGTCTACTTTCCAAAATGGGGTCATTTGTGGGGTGTGTTTACTGTCCTGGCATTTTGGGGGGTGCTAAATTGTAAGCACCCCTGTAAAGCCTAAAGGTGCTCATAGGACTTTGGGCCCCTTAGCGCACCTAGGCTGCAAAAAAGTGTCACACATGTGGGATCGCTGTATTAAGGAGAAATAGTATAATGTGTTTTGGGGTGTATTTGTGATTTTCCTATTCCAAAACTGCTGGTTTCCTCAAACTCACTGCTAGCTAGAGATGGCCCGAACGGTTCGCCGGTGAACGGTTTACGGCGAACTTCCAGGGTTCGCGATCGCGGAGAACCGCAAACTTTTCCGGAAGTTCGGTTCGCCCCCATAGTGCATCATGAGGGTCAACATTGACCCTCTACATTACAGTCAGCAGGCATATTGTAGCCAATTAGGCTACACTCCCTCCTGGAGCCCCACCCCCCCTTATACAAGACAGGCAACGTCAGGCATAGGACTCACTCGTGTGCCTGCATTAATTAGAGAAGGGAAAGCTGCTGCAGACTCTCATAGGTATAGCTTAGTTAGGTTTTTGTAGGCGTCTTAGCTTGCTCCTTGCTGATTCTTATTGCTAAAAAAGCACCTCACAACAGCTCTTTTGAGAGCTAATCTTGTTCTTGTGATCTATTTTTTTTTTTTGTGTGTGTGTCCCAGTGACACTTGTGTTGCATAGACAGCCTTGGTTATTCCTACTGTGTGTGCCACTGCTAGGCCCAGCAAATTCAGTGACTACTACCTGTGTGTGTGACAGGTGCACATTGCAATACCCACTGCATATACCTACCTACCTACCTACGTGAGCGCACATAGTGTCACTGTGCCTGTACAGTACCTGTCTGTGTGTGACAGGTGCACATTGTAATACCCACTGCATATACCTACCTGTTGTTCACTGTGCACCCACCTACCTACGTGAGCGCACATAGTGTCACTGTGCCTGTACAGTACCTGTCTGTGTGTGACAGGTACACATTGTAATACCCACTGCATATACCTACCTGTTGTTCACTGTGCACCCACCCACCTACGTGAGTGCACACAGTGTCACTGTGCCGGTCCGGTACCTGTCTGTGTGTGACAGGTGCACATTGTAATACCCATCACTGCATATACCTACTTGACAGTCACTGTTGTTCTATCATCGAGCTACCACAGCCCGGCAACCATATGGGCTTGAAAACCGCCACGGCCTGCACTCTGGCTGTGGTGCGCACCAGTTCAGCACGGCCGTCACTACAAAAACAGCTGTTTGCGATGTTTTCAAAGTTCGCCTTCCCATTGCAGTCGATTGCGGTTCGCACGAACCAAACTTTTGCGGAAGTTCACGAATCGAAAATCGGAGGTTCGGGCCATCTCTACTGCTAGCATAAGAGAAGTTGAACATTGCAATCCTTTCATGAGGGATAGCAATACACTTACTTTTATGCCATACCAGATCCTATAGTTTTGATTTCTAAAGGTATCAGCCATATATCACATATTATCCACTCAGGAACACTAATAGATATGCTTAAGGTGTCTTTTTTCCCTTCTTAATCAGCATTCCTTCAGATGGCGCAGCACCGTGGTGTAGTGGTTAGCTCTCTCGCCTTGCAGCGCTGGGTCCCTGGTTCGAATCCCAGCCAGGGCACTATCTGCAAAGAGTTTGTATGTTCTCTCCGTGACTGCGTGGGTTTCATCCGGGCACTCCGGTTTCCTCCCACATTCCAAAAACATACGGATAAGTTAATTGGCTCCCTCTAAAATTGGCCCTAGACTATAATACTTACACTACATAATATAGACATATGGCAATGGTAGGGATTAGATTGTGAGCTCTTTTGAGGGACAGTTAGTGACAAGATATATATATATATATATATATATATATATATATATATATATACTGTACAGCGCTGCATAATATGTCGGCGCTATATAAATACTAAATAATAATAATAATAACAATAATACCTTCAACTGAGACGTGCTTTTCGTTCCGAGTTTGGGAATAACCCTGTTCGCCTCCTCACTTCAGACATAGAAGACATTCTTACAAACGATAAATTAACTAAAGCCTTATCAGCCATTTATCAGAATGTAATTCTGTTCACTAAACTGCATGTAACTGTATTTAACCACTTGAGGACCGTGGGCTTTACTCCCCCTTAAGGACCAGGCACTTTTTTTCCATTCAGACCACTGCAGCTTTCACGGTTTATTGCTCGCTCATACAACCTACCACCTAAATGAATTTTGGCTCCTTTTCTTGTCACTAATAAAGCTTTCTTTTGGTGCTATTTGATTGCTGCTGCGATTTTTACTTTTTATTATATTCATCAAAAAAGACATAAATTTTGGCAAAAAAATGATTTTTTTTTACTTTCTGTGCCGACATTTTTCAAATAAAGTAAAATTTCTGTATACATGCAGCGCGAAAAATGTGGACAAACATGTTTTTGATTAAAAAAACCCATTCAGCCTATATTTATTGGTTTGGGTAAAAGTTATAGTGTTTACAAACTATGGTGCAAAAAGTGAATTTTCCCATTTTCAAGCATCTATGACTTTTCTGACCCCCTGTCATGTTTCATGAGGGGCTAGAATTCCAGGATAGTATAAATACCCCCCAAATGACCCCATTTTGGAAAGAAGACATCCCAAAGTATTCACTGAGAGGCATAGTGAGTTCATAGAAGATATTATTTTTTGTCACAAGTTAGCGGAAAATGACACTTTGCGACAAAAAAAAAATGAAATCTGCCACGGACTCACCATGCCCCTCTCTGAATACCTTGAAGTGTCTACTTTCCAAAATGGGGTCATTTGTGGGGTGTGTTTACTGTCCTGACATTTTGGGGGGTGCTAAATTGTAAGCATCCCTGTAAAGCCTAAAGGTGCTCATTGGACTTTGAACCCCTTAGCGCAGTTAGGCTGCAAAAAAGTGCCACACATGTGGTGTTGCCGTACTCAGTAGAAGTAGTATAATGTGTTTTGGGGTGTATTTTTACACATACCGATGCTGGGTGGGAGAAATATCTCTGTAAATGACAATTTTTTCATTTTTTTTACACACAATTGTCCATTTACAGAGAGATTTCTCCCACTCAGCATGGGTATGTGTAAAAATACACCCCAAAACACATTATACTACTTCTCCTGAGTACGGCGATACCACATGTGTGGTACTTTTTTGCACCCTAACTGCGCTAAGGGGCCCAAAGTCCAATGAGTACCTTTAGGATTTCACAGGTCATTTTGCGACATTTCGTTTCCAGACTACTCCTCACGGTTTAGGGCCCCTAAAATTCCAGGACAGTATAGGAACCCCACAAATGACCCCATTTTAGAAAGAAGACACCCCAAGGTACTCATTGGACTTTGGGCCCCTTAGCGCAGTTAGGGTGCAAAAAAAGTGCCACACATGTGGTATCGCCGTACTCGGGAGAAGTAGTACAATGTGTTTTCGGGTGTATTTTTACACATACCCATGCTGGGTGGGAGAAATACCTCTGTAAATGGACAATTGTGTGTAAAAAAATCAAAAGATTGTCATTTACAGAGGTATTTCTCCCACCCAGCATGGGTATATGTAAAAATACAAATCAAAATACATTATACCACTTCTCCTGAGTACGGTGATACCACATGTGTGGCACTTTTTTTGCACCCTAACTGTGCTAAGGGGTCCAGAGTCCAATGAGTACCTTAGGCTTTACAGGGGTGCTCAAAATTTAGCACCTCGCCCACTTGCCAGGACAGTTAACAAACCCCACAAATGACCCCATTTTGGAAAGAATACACAACAAGGTATTCCATGAGGGGAATGGTGAGGTCATTGAAAATTTTATTTTTTGTCACAAGTTAACGGAAAATGACACTTTGTAAAAAAAAAAACAAAAAAAAAAATTCTGCTAACTTGTGACAAAAACTAAAATCTTCTATGAACTCACCATGCACCTCACAGAATACTTTAGGGTGTCCTCTTTCCAAAATGGGGTCATTTGTGGAGTCTGTCCTGGCATTTTAGGGTCTCTGCAATCATTACATGTATGGCCAGTATTAGGAGTTTCTGCTATACTCCTTATATTGGGTATACGGGTAATGCACTCTGGGCTGAAAGGAAAAATGAACGGCAAACATACCTTGCTCCACATCAATGGCAGATCTTCCTCCACATCAATGGCAGTGATAACCTCAGGAGAGAGACACCCCATGCCACCCTGCACTCAGGGTGAGCTACCAACTTATGTGACTGGGCCTCAGAACTTTAGTATACAGCATTATGCCTGTACAGTGTTCTCCCCAGAATTTTTTTCCAGCCGGGTGGCATGAAAAAGTAGCCGGGTGGGGGAAGGTCACTGTCACGCTGGGTGCTACTGGGTGGGAGAAAAGGGGTTAACACTGGCTAGGAAGGGGCATTCTCAGTCAGGGCGCTGCTGGTGGATTTGAAGACCTCTCTGACCCCTATCTACCAGCAGCACTGGAATATCCCTCTCCAACAGAATTGCATCTGAGACTTTTCCAGGCAAAGGCAGACTCTCCCTCCTCCATTAGCAGCAGCCAGGGTGAGCCTTCTTCCCCACCCCACATGGCACATTAAGGAATGGGTTGATCAGTGCTAATTTGTACAGTTGTGCAGCACTGCAGGAGACAGCACAGACTGACATCTCCACCCCCACCCGTCTACAGGGACATCACATTCAGATACACAGTGGCCAGGCAGCAGAGCCAGCAATTATTGCTTTACAGGCACTTGATGGCGGGGACAGAAAGACATGCCTGAAAGAACAGGGCAAAACAAACTTCAGCTCCTTGCTCTCCTGTGCATTCGCTGGGGCTTCACACATACTTTATGACGGGGAGACACACATGCCTGTGATCAGAGCGGCGCGTCCTGTCCTATCTTCATCTATCCCGCTGCTTGTAGAAGTTACCAAGCTTTCCCCGCCCCTCCACACTACAGACAGGAGCTGGGGGAGGAGGACGGAGATAGCGTCCCTGAATGACAGCGGGCTGGCTGCACTGAAACAGCCGCTGCTCGCTCTAATGAAGCAGAGGAAGAAAGGTTGTTTCACAGACCAGGACAAACGGCAGCCGGGCGGGAGGGCAGAGTCACGTGGGCGCTCCGCCCAGTTAAAAGGCTCTGGGGAGAACACTGCCTGTAGTATACAGCAATATGCCTGCCAATAGAGATGACTCTGTGTGGCATTAAAGCATCATCATAGGCCCAAAGTAAATCACATATAAACCGGGGGTGTCCACACTCAAGGGAAATTCAAACATGCCGTCTTATATCGCCAACCCAGGACAGATCAGCAATATCAAGCATGGAAACCGATCCTTCTTCCGACTTTTATGCTTACCTGTTTTTTAGGTTTTCAAGCTTACCTCTCCTCCCCCTGGGACAATGTGCGAAAGACCACTGAGTGTGTGCTTACTCCTGTGTCTGGAGTTCCCTAGGTTCTAATAGTGTACCTGCTCGTGGTACCTCTCAAAGGACTCCCCTACGCATAGGTCAGGCTGGTCAGGACATTTGGGACAATAAAAAACGGTGTCAGTCCTTCTTCTAGCACTGCTGCAGACACGACAACGTTTTCTTCGGATGTGTTGACCTGGGGTACTCGGAATCTGATAGGCGTAATGCCTTCCATGCAGTCGGCTAGTTGCATCGGGGGGGGGGGGGGGGGGGGGCTGGCACCTCCTGGATACAGGATGTCCAGAATGATCTGTTCCTGAAATTGAAGGAAAGATCCAGTTCTCCCAGCCTTACTGTAGAGAATTGCCCGTTGAATTTGGACTGTCGTGTCTGTGTGAATGGTGGACAGAAAGTAAACGTCCCTCCATTTCACCGCGAGCAGGTCTTCAGTACGCAAGGCGGCCCTCTGCCCCCGTTCAAGTCTGGTGGTAACGAGCCGTTGGGGGAAGCCCTGGCGACTAGGCCGCGCAGTGCCACAGCATCGGATTCCTTCTAACTTTAAGTGCTGATAGAGGGCCACACTTGTGTAATAGTTGTCCACATAAAGATGGTACCCCTTCTGGAACAACATTTCCACTGCTCCCCAGGTAGTCAGGGCATCCGACCGGCTCCAATTTTGAGTCTTTTCCCTCATAGACCCTAAAACGACATGTATAGCCTGTGGCCCTTTCACAGAGCTTATACAGTTTCACCCCATACCGGGCGCTTGCTTGGGATGTACTGTTTGATGCCAAGGCGCCCGGTAAAGCGTAAGAGGGACTCGTCTACGCAGATGTTCTGTTCAGGGGTATAAGCATCAGCAAATGTTGATGACAGGTGGTCTATGAGGGGCCGAATTTTGTGGAGCCGGTCATAAGCAGGGTGGCCCTTTTCATGACAGGTTTAGTCGTCGTTGAAGTGCAGGAAGCGCAGGATGGACTCAAATCGTGTCCTGGACATGGCAGCAGGGTACAAGGGAACATGATGTACTGGGTTCGTAGACCAATACGACCGCAATACATTCTGTTTCATTAGTGCCAAGTGAAGGATAAGGGCCAAAAAGATTTTAATGTTGGAAACTTGGACTGGTTTCCACCGGAAAGGCTGGGCATAGCTGCTCTCTGGGTGCTCGGTGATGAATTGTGTGGCTTTACGGTTGGTCTCAACCACAATTAAGTCCAAGAGAACCTGGGTGATGAACAGCTGCAAAAAGTCTAGGGCCGTTCCTAGATGAGCTGTCGCCACCTGGACTCCAGACTGGGCGGTGAAAGGGGGCACTACGGGTGCGGCGAAATCAGGGGATTGCCAATCTGGATGTGCCAGCACCTCTGGGAGTCTATGGGTACTACGGGCTCGTCTTCTTCTTGGTGGCTGCGACGGGGGTACTACTGCACTTGCCACCGTACCAGTTTCTACTTCCATGCTGGCGCTCACCACTTCACCAGGGTCTACAGAAGTACTGGTACTAAGTCCAGGAGATGCTGCGCTGCTGGTGCCTGCCTCAACAAGAAAACTATCATCAACGCTAGCACCACCCTGCTGCCCTTGAGGCAGATCCTGCGCCACCTGCGGTCTAACAACATGGGGTCTGGTACGCCTGGCTCTAGCCGGGACCAAAGCCTCGTCATCACTTTCGGTCAGAGAACCACTGCTTTCCACAGGTTCAAATTCGGACCCGGATGATTCGTCGGATGAGTCTTCCCAAAAGCTCTCATCCGACTGGTCCATGTACCTGTATACCTCCTCATCGGAAATCCCCCTTCTTGCCATTGTGGATTGCTAAATTTATGGGGTTTCCCTCCGAGACTACCCAGAAAAAAAGAGCACCTACCTAGCAAAAGGGAGTATTTGAGAGGTATTGGGGTTGGTGGGAAGTGGGGTCTCAGAGGCAATCAAACATTCACGGGACAATCAAATACAATTACAGCACAATCGACTCCAATCACAGCACAAGCAAATCTGATGCACTCGGAAGGTGGTGGTTGGAGGCGGTGGGGGGGAGGGTGGGGTTGGGTGTGGTGGTGGGTGGGGGGGGGGGGGGGGTTGGTTGTGGCGGGAAGTGGGGTCTCAGAGGCAATCAAACAATCACGGGACAATTGAAGCCAATCACGGGACAATCAAATACAATTACAGCACAATCGAATCCAATCACAGCACAAGCAAATCTGATGCACTCGGAAGGTGGTGGTTGGAGGTGGTGGGGGGGAGGGTGGTGTTGGGTGTGGCGGAAAGTAGGGTCTCAGAGGCAATCAAACAATCACGGGACAATCAAATACAATTACAGCACAATCGAATCCAATCACAGCACAAGCAAATCTGATGCACTCGGAAGGTGGTGGTTGGAGGTGGTGGTGGGGGGGGGAAGGTTGGGGTTGGGTGTGACGGGAAGTGGGGTCTCAGAGGCGATCAAACAATCACGGAACAATCGAAGCCGATCACGGGACAATCAAATACAATTACAGCACAATCGAATACAATCACAGCACAAGCAAATCTGATGCACTCGGAAGGTGGTGGTTGGAGGTGGTGGGGTGGAGGGTGGGGTTGGGTGTGGCAGGAAGTGGGGTCTCAGAGGCAATCAAAGAATCACGGGACAATCGAAGCAGATCACGGGACAATCAAATACAACTACAGCACAATCGAATACAATCACCGCACAATCAAATCTGATGCACTCGGAAGGTGATTGGGGGTGGGGGTGGTGGTGGGGTGGGGGTTGTTGGGAAGTGGGGTCTCAGAGGCAATCAAACAATCACGGGACAATCAAATACAATCACAGCACAATCGAAATACAATCGCAGCCCAATCGAATACATTCACAGCACAGTCAAATACAATGCACTTGGACGGTGATTGGGGGGGGGGGGGGGGGGTCTGAGGGCGATTTGAGGGGGTGGGGGGTTGATCAGGAGCCTGCACGGGGCAGACTTAGTCCAGATCTGATGAGAGGCAGACACAGGGGGTCACTGATCACAGATCAGTTAGTGATTGCTGGGGAGGACAGATGTAAACAATGCGCAGGGGATGTAATCAGGAGGGGGGTATGAGGGCAATCGAGGGTCGGGGCAGGTGATCGGTTGCCCCCGCGGGGCAGTTAGGGTCTGCTCTGATGGGTGGGGGTGCTGAGGGGTGATGGACAGGTGATAGACAGGTGATCAGAGGGGGATCGGGGGTAAGGTAGCTGTATACAGATGTATACAGTATACAGGGGGGTAGTCTGGGATGGGGTCTGGGGGTGATCTAAAGGTAGGGGGGGGATCAGGGGTGACTAGGAGGCAGTTAAGGACCTAAACTAAGGGATAGCGTCAATAGTTAGTGGCAGGTGGGGGGGGGTTTATAGGGGTGCAAGGGTGCTGGCAGGGGTCTGCTGGGGTGATCAGGGGGGGGGGGGGTATGAAGGCTGGGGTGGGAGATCAGGGGGGCTGTGGGCAAAAAAAAGCAGTGTGGATTGTAACTTATAAATGGCTTCCTCCTCGCTGGTGGTCTCTGGAACAATGAGACCACGAGGCGAGGAGGAAGCATGTATAAGGCACTTTGTTTACCTAACAAAGTGCCTTATACTCCGTGATTGGCCGGTTTCCAATATTCCTCCGCTCGCCGGCGCTGCTAAGTGGCCGGCGAGCAGAGGCTAAATGCCTGGCCATCGATCCCCGGCAGAGGATCGCGTCACGGATGACGCGATCGCTCCGCCCATGCTCCTACAAGGACCGCCGCCTTTGGGCATGAGCTGGTCCTTGCGGGCTCCACTTTCCGGCCGCCTCTGTGCGTTAGGCGGTCGGGATGTGGTTAAGCAAAAATGGCTAGGCTAGATGTCTTACCAATTCTAGATGATGATAAGTGGGAGGGCATGTATTTAGCCCTTTGAATATTTAATAGCGGCAAGAGATAAACTAATCCAATTTAATATTTTGCACAGGGCATATATTACCCCAGCCAAGCTAGGTAAATTTGACTCTTTCCCAACTAGGTGCTTGCTGGCGCTGCAATGCCACTGGTGCAGACTCCATACATATTGTGTGGACATGTCCAAAATTAACCCCGCTTTGGAAACAGATAGGTGATTTTATTACACAGATTCGAGAACAGAGGCGCCAAAAGGATAAAAGCAATATTTAAAAGTTTTAAAAAGCTTAGGAGGCAGTGGTGGACTTACCTCCTACAAGCAGGCACAATAAACTGTGTATTCAAAAAAAGGTAAATTTATTGGTACACTCCAAGGGTAGATTGTAACGCGTTTCGCAGGTCAAGCCCGCTTCATCAGGCAAATACAGGAAGGAGTACACAGCAGTATGTCCGGGTAAAACCTGGCGCCTCACCTGTTTTACCCGGACATACTGCTGTGTACTCCTTCCTGTATTTGCCTGATGAAGCGGGCTTGACCTGCGAAACGCGTTACAATCTACCCTTGGAGTGTACCAATAAATTTACCTTTTTTTGAATACACAGTTTATTGTGCCTGCTTGTAGGAGGTAAGTCCACCACTGCCTCCTAAGCAATTTTAAAACTTTTAAATATTGTTTTTATCCTTTTGGCGCCTTTGTTGTCGAATATAATACGTCTAACATCCACCCTTGGTGGAGGGGGATACCCCATCTTTCTTCATATCTACAGAGAGCGAATTCTTAATCCTGAGTGGGGACAGGTTATTCTCCTCACCTGTCTATACAGTGGTTGCCTGGAGGTAACCCTGGTTTGTGAGTATTTTATTTATACTCGTTCTAATTATCCTCCTGCCAGAACATACCAAACCATATTGGGCTCTCGGTTCTTCTTTCTTTCTCATATTACACAGATGACTAAAATTAAAGTTCCTCTAAATCCCACCTGGTGCTTACTTGTAGGGATGCTCGTTCGAATTCAGCGTAAATGAAATTTCTGAATTTCCGATCGAAAATTGCATTTCCGCATCAAAATTCGGAAATCAGTAATGGAAGTGTGATAGGCGGATTTTCGCAGATTTTCGCGGAAATTTCCGCCGACTTTAACATCAATTTTCTCAAAAACGACAAGGTCTTTTTGAAAAATGTTTTCCTAGAAACATTCCCTTAAAATTTGGAGTTTCTAGCACCTTTAGAGGGTTTGCTATTAACCTCTAAAGTCGGCATAATACCACATAGCTGTTCCAATGAGGATTTTCGCGGTAATTTCTGCCGATTTTCTCAAAAACTACAAGGTCTTTTTGAAATATTCTTTTTTCTCGTTTCCACTTTTCTGCTTAAGATACCCTGAAAATTTGATGCTTGTAGAACCTACGGGGGCTTTGCTATTAACCGCCAAAGATGGCCGCTGTTGACTATAATGTAAAATGCAGAAAATTCGCATTACCGACATGCGGTATTATGCCAAATTTAGAGATTGATAGCAAAGCCTCCATAAAAACTAGAAACACCAATTTTTCTGAGAATTTTAAGCAGACAAATGGGAACAAGAATAAAAAAAAATTTCTCGTCGTAAGAAACTACCGCGAAAATCCGCATTGGAACCGCTATGTGGTATGACATCGACTTTAGAGGTTAATAGCAAAGCCCCCATGGATGCTAGAAACACAACATTTTCAGGGAATGTTAGGCAAACAAGTGGGAACAAAAGGAAAAAAATATTTCAAAAAGACCTTGTAGTTTTTACTGAGAAAATCCGCATTGGAATGCGGAAATCGTTAGCATAGAGCGGAATTGGTAGCGCTAATTGGCAATGACGGAATGCGGATTTTCGGCGGAAAAGGAAAATGGCATTTCCGACCATCCCTACTTACTTGTGCACACAACTAAACTGGCACGCACCGCTCACTGATTGGGCTTTTATTATTTTATTACCGGAAGGCTGTTGTCCTTAACTGGAAGCATAGTGACCCACTAACTCTCCAAGATACCAAACTATCCCTTGAAAACGTAGCTGAAGGTAGCACTATTTACTGCTCTGTTACGAGTTGTGGAGGGGGGCTGGGGGGGATCTGTGGGTAGATGAGGGTGGGTCACGGCTGACTGCTTTGTATGTCCCATTGTACTGTGTTGTGTACAATGTTCCTACACCTGCGAGTGTTGGGAAAATATTGTGTGCTCTGTTTTGTTTTTTTCTTACAAAAATCAATAAAAAGATATTTAAAAAAAAAAAGTTTCCAACAGTTTCCCCTTCAGCCATTTCCTATTACATTTGCAAGCTTTTTATCTTTATGTATTATTTTAATATACCATATATACTTGAATATAAGACACATTTTTGGGATGGAGGGTTGGCTTATATTTGAGTCATGTGTGCGGAAGATATACAGCGCATGCATTGGAAATGTGTCTGTATCTAGGAATATCTCTCCTCATTCCTGGCAGCTATCTTTCCATCTCCCATGCAGCTCTTGGCACTAGAGATCAAGGGCTTCACTCTTTTCTCAACTCAGGCAGCCATTTTCCCATCTTTTTTGCTGTTCTGTACTCACCACTAAAGGTCATAAGCAGCAAGTACAGAACTGCAAGAAATACAGTGAGATACATTAGATGGAGGCACTCTGCATCACACACATGCTCTGGGGAGGCACTCTACATTACACACATACAGTAGCAAGAAATGTATGTGAACCCTTTGGAATTATATGGATTTCTGCACAAATTGGTCATAAAATGTGATCTGATCTTCATCTAAGTCCCAACAATGGACAATCACCGTCTGCTTACCCACTTGAGGACCGCCCCCAGCCGATGGGCAGCGGAAAAGACCGGGCCCAAATGACCGTAATACGCCCATCGGCGGCATCAGCGGTGGCTGTGCGGCGATCGCGTCATCAATGACGCGATCGCCGCCGGCAATAGGCTTTGCCCACCCTGCTCGGAAACCCGCCGGCCAATTAGCAGCGCCGGCGGGTTTCAAATGCAGCGATCGGGGCAATCAGAGCAGTATAATACACTTAGTTATTGTAACAAAGTGTATTATACTGGCTGCCTCCTCCGCTGATGGTCACTCGTCGTGCGACCATCAGAGAGGACGGCAGCCCTGACAGTAAGCACAGCAACACACACTTTAGCCCACCCAGACCCCCCGATCACCCACCCCAGCCCTCAGAACCCCCCCTGACCACCCCAGCACACCAGTATCTGCACCCCACCACCCACCTAAAAACCCATCAATCACTCCCTGTTACTATCTAGGGACGCTATCCCCTAGGTTAGGTCCCTAACTGCCCCCTAGGGTCCCCTGACCACCCCCCCCCTACCCTCAGATCCCTTCCAGACCCCCCTCCCAGACCACCCCCCTGTATACTGTATACAGCTATATAGCTGCCTTAACCACTGATCACCTGTCTATCACCCATCTATCACCTGTCTATCACCCCTTGTCGACACCACCCATCAGCGCAGACTCTAAACTGTCCCTTGGGGGCACCAGATCACCCACCCAGAACCTCAGATTGCCCTCAGACCCCCCCTCCTGATAACCTCCCCAGTGCATTGTTTACATCTATTCTCCCCTGTAATCCCTCACTGATCTCCTATCGTCACCTCCTGTGTCTGCCACCCACCAGATCAGGACCCAGTCTGCCCCGTGCGGGCACCTAATCAACCCCCCACACTCTCAGATCGCCCTCAGACCTCCCCCAATCACCTTCCCAGTGCATTGTATTTGATTGTGCTGTAATTGTATTTGATTGTGCTGACATTCAATTTCATTGTGCTGACATTCAATTTGATTGTGCTGTAATTGTATTTGATTGTTCCGTGATTGGCTTTTATTGTCCCATGATTGCCCTGTGATTGGCCTGTGATTGGCTTTGATTGGCTTTGATTGTCTCGTGATCGGCTTTGATTGTCTCGTGATTGGCTTTGATTGTCCCGTGATCGGCTTTGATTGTGCCGTGATTGGTTTGATTGCCCTGTGATTGTCCTGTGATTGGATTTGATTGGCCTGTGATCGGCTTTGATTGTGCCGTGATTGGTTTGATTGCCCTGTGATTAGCCTGTGATTGGCCCGTGATTGGCTTTGATTGTCCTGTGATTGGCTTTGATTGTCCCGTGATTGGCTTTGATTGTGCCGTGATTGGTTTGATTGCCCTGTGATTGGCTTTGATAGTCCCGTGATTGGCTTTGATTGTCACGTGAATTGAGTGCAGTGATTGGCCTGCGATTGTCCTGTGATTGCCTTTGATTGTCCTGTGATTGTTTCTGATTCCCCACTCGCCACCACCCCCCTGTCACTATCCTAGTGATCTCTAAAAACAGTGATCAGTGAAAACTGTCACTTTTTTAGTATCACTAGTGTTAGCAGTTAGGCCAGTTAGCTAGGCCCCTTTGTAAGTGTCAGTTAGTGCTCAGCCCACTGCACCACAATCACTAATTAGCGTCATCACGGTCGCTAATCAACATTGGTACTATATAGTATCTGTAAGTGATCATTACTGATCGCAGTCAGATCTATTAGGGGCACTAGGATCCACAAAAAAACGCAGTGTTTGCCCGATCAGGCCTGATCGTTCGCCTGCACTTGCGTTCAGCCCGCCCCACCGCAGTGACAGAATTTTTTTTCTGATCACTGCAAAAAACACTGTACAATAGCTGTGGCACTGTACACCTCAGTTTTGATTTATTTTTTTATCAAAACTCAGTGACCACAGCTTTCTACCTCTCAAATACTCCCTTTTGCTAGGTAGGTGCTCTTTTTTTTCTGGGTAGTCTCAGAGGAATACCCCCTAAATTTAGCAGCCTACCATGGCAAGAAAGGGGTATTCCGATGATGAGGTTCTCAGGTACATGGCCCAGTCGGATGAGGACGATTGGGACGCCTCATTCGACGAATCTTCCGGGTCAGAGTTTGAACCTGAATTGAGCAGTGGCTCACTGACCGATAGTGATGACGAGGTTGAGGTCCTGGCTAGAGCCAGGCGTACCACACCCCATGTTGTTGGACCGCAGGTGGCGCAGGATCGGCCTCAAGGGCAGCAGAGTGGTGTTCGTGCTGGTCTGAGATTTCATGGTGGGGCAGGCACCAGCAGCACAACATCTCCTGGACCTAGAACCAGTACTTCCGTACACCCTGGTGAAGTGGCGAGCACCACCATGGAAGTTGAAACTGGTTCGGTGGCACGTGCAGTAAGATCCCAGTCGCAGCCACCAAGAAGACGGGCCCGTACTACCCCTAGTTTACCAGAGGTGCTGGCAAACCCAAATTGGCAATCCCCTGATTCCGCCGCACCCGTACTTCCCCCTTTCACCGCCCAGTCTGGAGTCCAGGTGGAGACAGATAATCTAGGATCGGCCCTAGACTTTTTCTATCTGTTCTTCACCCAGGATCTCTTAGACTTAATTGTGGCATAGACCAAGCGTAAGGCAACACAACATATAACCGCCAATCCGGAAAAGTTCCTTGCCCAGCCTTTTCGGTGGAAACCAGTCCAAGTTTCCGAAATTAAAATTTTTTTGGGCCTTCTCCTTCACACGGGACTAGTAAAGCAGAATGTGTTGCAGTCTTATTGGTCTACGGACCCAGCATATCATGTTCCCCTGTACTCTGCTGCCATGTCCAGGAAACGATTTGAGAACATCCTGCGCTTCCTGCACTTCAATAACAACGAAACCTGTCATTAAAGTGACCACCCTGCTTTTGACCGGCTCCACAAAATTCGACCCCTTATAGACCACCTGTCATCCAGATTTGCAGATGCTTATACCCCTGACCAGGACATCTGCGTAGACGAGTCCCTCATACGTTTTACCGGGCGCCTTCGCATCAAACAGTACATCCCAAGCAAGCGCGCCCGGTATGGGGTGAAACTGTATAAGCTCTGTGAAAGGGCCACAGGCTATACATCTTATTTTAGGGTCTATGAGGGAAAAGACTCAAAATTGGAGCCGTTCGGATGCCCTGACTACCTGGGGAGCAGTGGAAAGGTTGTGTGGGACTTGGTGTCACCCTTGTTCCAGAAGGGGTACCATATTTTTGTGGACAATTATTACACAAGTGTGGCCCTCTTTCAGCACTTAAAAATAGAAAAAATCCCATGCTGTGGCACCGTGCAGCCTAGTCGCCGGGGCTTCCCCCAACGGCTCATTACCACCAGACTTGAACGGGGGCAGAGGGCCGCCTTGTGTGTTTCGACCTGCTTGCGGTGAAATGGAAGGACAAGAGGGAGGTTTACTTCCTGTCCACCATTCACGCAGACACGACAGTTGAAATTCAACGGCGAACTGAGGTCATTGAAATACCCCTTGTCGTCCACGAGTATAATACTAACATGGGAGGAGTGGACTTCAATGACCAGAGGTTAGCGCCCTATTTAGTTGCCCGAAAAACAAGACGCTGGTATAAAAAAGTGTCTTTTTACCTCATTCAATTGGTAATTTACAACAGCTTTGTTCTCTACAGTAAGGCTAGGAGAACTGGATCGTTTATTCAATTTAATAAACAGATCGTGATGGAACTCCTGTATCCAGGAGGTGCCGTGGCCCAACCCCAAGATGCAACTAGCCGGCTGCATGGAAGGCATTACGCCTATCCAATTCCGAGTACCCCAGGTCACCGAATACGAAGAAAACGTTGTCGTGTCGGCAGCAGGGCTGGAATAAGGCGTGACACCACTGTTTATTGTCCCACCTGTCCTGACCAGTCTGGCCTATGCCTAGGGGAGTGTTTTGAGAGGTACCACGAGCAGGTACACTATTAGAGAGTAGGGAACTCCACACACAGCGGTAGGCACACAAGGGGCTCTCAGTGCTATTTCACACTGCTGTGATGCGTTAGGGCAAAATGCCTAGCAAAAGTCACACTTTGCGGTCCCCCCCCTAAGTGCTTGACTTAACGCTAGTGCATGCCTACGTTACTGCGTGGCTTCTGTGGCAATATCGATCAGCCCGGAAGTGATGTTAGTCTATGGCGACACAGTTCATTACTAGGCCGAATGCTACTCTGGTGGTATTCCCTGAAGGTCTGTTTTGGACGATACGGTGCGGCTGGCTCGATTCACCGTATATGTCAATATGCAGTGTGAAACCAAACATCTGGTTTCGAGAGATCGTAATACACAGGGCTGCCAGAAACCTCTCCTTTCACTTGGGACAAAATGCATAATGTACTTCGCCACAACTCTGTGCGATTTGCACGTTGCACATTGTCCCATGGGGGAGGAGAGGTTTGTCCTTGGGAGGTAAGTTAAAAAAAAACAAAAAACAGGTAAGCAAAGAAGTTAATGTTTGGTTTGCAATGTTAAGGTTTTTATTAAAAAAAGTTCAAAGTTTATTAATGTTAATGAAGTAATTGCTTTGCTGCTTGCTTGTTTTTTGTTTTTTTTTTGTTTTTTTTTTCTCTTTTTCCATCCAATAACCTTCCAGGTGGACCGAGCGAACGACTAACCAGCTGCAGCACTGATGGTGCATCCTGACAGAACATTACACGTCTGTCAGCTTACACACAAGTCAGTGCATGCAGCGCTGCAGGACGAGATTTCTCCTCCGCAGTCAAAAAGATACGTTTGCCGAGGCATATAGGCCGAGGAGTGGTGTTGGGGTTCATACGCTTTGGCAAGCACTTTGTATCAAAAAAGAACTCTGGCAATGATTTGTTCATCCACATCGATCGGTGTGAATGGATAAATCAGGTTTGCCAGGGCATACGAGCTGGTGGGTTTGGATTTTGGGGCGGCAGCTCCTATGTCCTGGCAGACGCCTTCCCCTCTTTTTTTTTTTCCAATTTTTTTGGGCAGATATTTTTTCATCCACATTGATTGATTGATTGTTTGATGTTCATTTTTCCTTTCAGCCCAGAGTGCATTACCCTTATGCCCAATATTAGGAGTATAGCAGAAACTCCTAATACTGGCCATACATGTAATGATTGCAGAGACCCTAAAATGCCAGGACAGACCCCACGAATGATGCCATTTTGGAAAGAGGACACCCCAAAGAATTCCGTTAGGTGCAGGTTCATAGAATATTTTATTTTTTGTCACAAGTTAGCAGAAATTGTGTTTTTTTTTTTTTGATCACAAAATGTCATTTTCCGTTAACTTGTGACAGAAAATAAAATTTTCTATGAACTCACCATGGCCCTCATGGAATACCTTAGCGTGTATTCTTTCCAAAATGGAGTCTTTTGTGGGGTTTGTTAACTGTCCTGGCAAGTGGGGGGGGTGCTAAATTGTAAGCACCCCTGTAAAGCCTGAAGGTGCTCATTGGACTTTGGGCCCCTTAGCACAGTTAGGGTGCAAAAAAGTGCCACACATGTGGTATTGCCGTACTCAGTGGAAGTAGTATAATGTGTTTTGTGGTGTATTTTTACACATACCCATGCTGGGTGGGAGAAATATCTCTGTAAATGACATTTTTTTTATTTTTTTACACACAATTGTCCATTTACAGAGATATTTCTTCCACCCAGCATGGGTATGTGTAAAAATACACCACAAAACACATTATACTACTTCTCCCGAGTACGGCGATACCACATGCGTGGCACTTTTTTGCACCCTAACTGCGCTAAGGGGCCCAAAGTCCAATGAGTACCTTTAGGATTTCACAGGTCATTTTGAGAAATTTCGTTTCAATACTACTCCTCACGGTTTAGGGCCCCTAAAATGCCAGGACAGTATAGGAACCCCACAAATGACCCCATTTTAGAAAGAAGACACCCAAAGGTATTCCGTTAGGAGTACGGTGAGTTCATAGAAGATTTTATTTTTTGTCACAAGTTAGCGGAAAATGACACTTTGTGAAAAAAAAACAATAAAAATCAATTTCCGCTAACTTGTGACAAAAAATAAAATCTTCTATGAACTCACTGTACTCCTAACGGAATACCTTTGGGTGTCTTCTTTCTAAAATGGGGTCATTTGTGGGGTACCTATACTGTCCTGGCATTTTAGGGACCCTAAACCGTGAGTAGTCTTACAAACAAATGTCTCAAAATGACCCTTGAAATCCTAAAGGTACTCATTGGACTTTGGGCCCCTTAGCGCAGTTAGGGTGCAAAAAAGTGCCACACATGTGGTATTGCCGTACTCAGGAGAAGTAGTATAATGTGTTTTGGGGTGTATTTTTACACGTACCCATGCTGGGTGGGAGAAATCTCTCTGTAAATGGACAATTGTATGTAAAAAAAAATCAAAAGATTGTCATTTACAGAGATATTTCTCCCACCCAACATGGGTATGTGTAAAAATACACCCCAAAACACATTATACTACTTCTCCTGAGTACGGCAATACCACATGTGTGACCCCTTTTTGCAGCCTAGGTGCGCTAAGGGGCCCAACGTCCAATGAGCACCTTTAGGCTTTACAGGGGTGCTTACAATTTAGCACCCCCTAAAATGCCAGGACAGTAAATGCACCCTACATTTTGGAAAGTAGACACTTCAAGGTATTCAGAGAGGGCTATGGTGAGTCCGTGGCAGATTTCATTTTTTTTTGTCACAAGTTAGCAGAAATGGAATTTTTTTTTTCACAAAGTGTCATTTTCCGCTAACTTGTGACAAAAAATAAAATCTTCTATGAACTCACCATGCCTCTTTGTGAATACTTTGGGATGTCTTCTTTCCAAAATTGGGTCATTTGGGGGGTATTTATACTATCCTGGAATTTTAGCACCTCATGAAACCTGACAGGTGCTCAGACAAGTCAGAGATGCTTTAAAATAGGAAAATTCACTTTTGGCACCATAGTTTGTAAACGCTATAACTTTTACCCAATCCAATAAATATACACTGAATTTTTTATTTTTTTTTATCAAAGACATGTGGCAGAATAACTTTTGCGCTCAAATGTATAGGAAATTTTACTTTATTTGAAAAATGTCAGCACAGAAAGTTAAAAAAGTCATTTTTTTGACAAAATTCATGTCTTTTTTAATGAATATAGTAAAAACTAAAACTCGCAGCAGCAATCAAATAGCACCAAAAGAAAGCTGTATTAGTGACAAGAAAAGGAGGTAAAATTCATTTAGGTGGTAGGTTGTATGAGCGAGCAATAAACCGTGAAAGCTGCAGTGGTCTGAATGGAGAAAAAGGCTCTGGTCCTTAAAGAGAACCAGAGATGAAGCACCCTCATGTATTTTATTACATTTATCAGTGGGAACATGACAGTAAACACCTACCCTGCTTTTAGTTTCATTGTTATCTGCTTAATTAGTCTATTAGCAACTGTGATAAGAATCCACCGACTATTCAGTCGAGGTTTGACCTGGAATCATTATAGCTGAGTCACTCTTCTGTGGAGTCCTTTCAAGCCCAAGCCTTCCCCCTCCTGGCTTAGATCTTCTGCTTTGCATACTGAGAGCTGTGATGATATGGGAGGGGCTGCTCCTGAGAGAGAAGCTCTGTGGCTGTAATATGATCCCTGTGTGCTCTGTGTGCACTAGATTCTCATAGGAATGAAACTGCAGTTATTATCAGTGACACTTCCTACAGGCAGATCATACCAAAATGAAAGCACACAGATGAAAGGCTACATTTAGCCTAGATAGCAGCATAGTCTCATATAGCCTAGACAGCACATCCAGAACAACTCATATAACCCGGAAGGAGAAGGGATATGAGCCGGCGGCCATTTTTGATTTTTCCTGGAGCAATAATGGATAAAAAACACTAAAAAAGGCACACCAGAGCGGCAAAATTATCAGGTAGAGCATTTATTCTTTACAAGCTATCGACTGATATGTTTATTTTGTGTGAAACGTTCATCTCTGGTTCCCTTTAAGGGGCGAAAAGACTGTGGTCCTCAAGTGGTTAAACTAGGGCCAGACATATAATTAAATATTTCCAGGTTTTTATTGAACACACCATGTAAACATTCACAGTGCAGGTGTAAAAAGTATATGAACCCTTGGATTTAATAACTGGTTGAACCTCCTTTGGCAGCAATAACTTCAGCCAAATGTTTCCCGAAGTTTGCAGATCAGACGTGCACAACAGTCAGCAGTAATTCTTGACCATTCCTCTTTACATAACTGTTACAGTACAGTAATATTCTTGGTGTAAATTGCTTTCTTGACATATGTCACAACATCTCAATCGGGATGAGGTCAGGACTCTGACTGGGCCACTCCAGAAGTGTATTTTCGTCTGTTTAAAGGATACCCAAGGTGACATGTGACATGATGAGATAGACATGTGTGTACAGTGTCTAGTCCAACACGAGAAGTCCACAGCACCACGTCAGTGATCTATAGCTCTTTATTGTTTTAAAAAGACAAAGAGATAGCCATAACAGCGACAGTGTCTAGCACACAAATGCCTATGCTGTGCTCCTTTTTTTCTTTCCCTGCCTGAAAGAGTTAAACATCAGGTGTGTAAGTGGCAGTTCCTGTCTGAGTTTGACTACTGTGTGACCCTCACTGATAAGAAATTACAACTATAAAACACTTTCCTAGCAGAAAATGGCTTCTGAGAGCAGGAAAAAGATAAAAAGGGTCTATAGATTTTAGCTCTGGCATACTTCAATGGATTTGTCATTGAGCAAAAATAATAAAACAGTAAAAAAAAACTTAAAAAGTAGATTTAAATATAAAATAAAACTGTGGAATATCTTAAAATGTAATTTTTAGGAGAAGTATTGTTTATTTCCTCCTGATGCAGCAAAGCAGCCCCAAACCATGATGCCCCCACCACCATATTTCACAGTTGGGATAAGGTTTTGATGGTGGTGTGCTGTACCTCTTTTTCTCCACACGTAGGCCTCAATTCACTAAGCTTATCTCCTGTATTTAATAACGTTTCTAGAGTTATCACCATGGTGATGAGGCATGTCGTATTCAGGAAACATTTTAACTCAGGCAAACCTAAAGTTAACTCTTTTGTCTTTACGTTAACTCTTCAATCCTTACAATAATAACTCCACAGTTAAAGACAGCCTGTTTATTAACTGCGTGTGAAAATAACTACAGAGGAGGTAAATTAACTACAGAGGAGGTACATTAACTACAGAGGAGGTAATTTAAGGAATGAAGAGATAAGATAACTCTCTTACTGTGTGGAGGTAAGTTTTCTCTTGCCTTATTATCTCCAGCATGATCTTAATGAACTGAGGCCAAAGTGTTGTGTGTTTCTTTAAAACAACTCAGCTTTGGTTTCATCTGTCCACAGAATATTTTGCCAGTACTGCTGTGGAACACCCAGGTGCTCCTTCACAATTTGTCTTACCATGGATTGATGAACTGCAAGGCTTTTGATACTTTTATAGCCCTTTTTAGCTTTATGGAAGTCAATTCTTATTTATAGGTCTTCTGTGAGCTCTTTTGTGTGAGGCATCATTCACATCAGGCAATGCTTCTTGGGAAAAGCAAACCCAAAAACTGGTGTGTGTTTTTATAGGGCACACCAGCTGTAACCACCACCTCCAATCTTATCTCATTGATTGGACTCCAGCTGGCTGACATCTCACTCTAATTAGCTCTTGGAGATGTCATTAGTCTAGGGCTACCATACTTTTTTCATCTGCACTGTGAATGTTTACATGCTGTGTTCAATAAAAACATGGGCACATTTAATTATTTGAGTAGTATTAGTTTAAGCAGACTGTGATTGTCTATTATTGTAACTTAGATGAGGATTAGATCACATTTTATGACCAATTTGTGCAGAAATCCATATAATTCCAAGGGTTCACATACATTTTCTTGCTACTGTACAAAGGGGGAAGCCATCCCCATCACACAAATACATTGAGGGAGTCACTCTGCATCCAGGGTGTAACAATCTCCCCTGCAATGGCTGGGGGGAGCCGATTTAGGGGCCAGCCACCCTCCCGTATGCATTAACAAGTATGGGGCCGCTGAAACCAAAACATCTATCTTTCATTTGACACCCGGTGCCTGGTGCAGGCTCTGTGCTGTACGGCTGGCGGGCACTAGCACCTGGCAGACATCTTCTTAACCTGTCCTGCTTGGCTGCTTCGTGATCTTTTGGCCCGCCCCACCCCCTCAATCATGCAAGACGCCATGTTCCCGCTGCAACTCCACGTCCTATTGCAGACCAGGATGTGAAATAGACACTGCCGCCGTGTGTGTCTGGGGCTGGGGTTCTGAGTGGATTAGGGAGGTAGGACTGGAGAAAGAGTCTGGACCATGGGGCTGCAGAGACTAAGGGACTAAAGGTGGGTACACATATCAGATAAAAGTCTTTGGAAAATGAAAGATCACAGACCAATTTTACCCCCTTCCATGTAGTATGAGAGCATACTCTACACAGTCTATTCTATTGAGCTGATCTTCCCATCAGATAAAAATCTTTGCAAGATGCTGTACACAAAGATGCTGTACAGATGCAAAAGATCAGTATCTGCAAAAGATCAGTTCCTGCAAAAGATCCGTTCCTGTAAAATGCATTCATAGTCTATGATATCTGCAGATCTCATACACACCTTGTTTAACAGACAATCATCTGCAGATCAGATCAACCAGTATGGATCTTTGGATCTGCAGATGAATGTCTGATCTGCAGATGAATGTCCGTTAAACAAGGTGTGTATGAGATCTGCAGATATCATAGACTATGAATGCATTTTGCAGAAACTGATCTTTTGCATGTGTACAGCATCTTTGTGTACAGCATCTTGCAAAGATTTTTTACCAGATGGGGAGGTCAGCTCAATAGAATAGACATACTACATGGAATGGGGTAAAATTGGTCTGTGATCTTTAATTTTCCAAAGACTTTTATCTGATGTGTGTACCTACTTTTAGCACTGAGCTTCTGCCCCCAGCCTTGATCATCTTTCCTAACCTGTATCAGTACAAGCACAGGATAACTCAACTGGGGTATATTAAAGCACAAACACTGGGATTAACCAATCCCTAATGGCCCCTTCAAAATACCCGTAATATAATACCTAAAATATAATGTTTAATAGATAATATATAAAATTAGGGCTATAACACCATCAATACTAAACAAAAAAGGAGGGGATATGTCTATGTTCTGAGTGTGTGACCATTACAGCCTTGAGTTGTGGTACAGTGAGTAAGTAAATACACCTGGACGTATATACATGTATGTTGGTATGGATGTATGGATGTATCATGTATGTTTGTATGATATATGAGTGTACAAAGCAAGAATACAAGTCCAAATTTCGACCGCAACTGGACTTGAAACGTAAATCTGCTCCCATTTGTAATTTTGATTACGGTCGAAACAAAATTACAGAAAATTTCAATGAAATCACTTAAAGTTGAAATTGGCTGCTACGAGCACCACTATATATCACAACTGGTCCTTCCCTGTTACCTAGTGTGCTTGAGAGGCTAAACAGATTACACACACACACACACACACACACACACACACACACACACACACACACACACACACACACACACACACACACACACACACACACACACACACACACACACACACACACACACACACACACACACACACACACACACACACACACACACACACACACACACACACACACACACACACACACACACACACACACACACACACACATTTTGTTATCATGTCTAAGATGCCAGCAGCCCTGTACCGGACAAATGGAGTAATTTTAAGCAATGTGGCTCATTTTAAATATTTTTCCACGCATTAAAATGGAAGGCCCCTCTATTGTCCCATATAAAATGTATCTTTAACTGGAGCTAAAGCAGCTGTTCATCTATAGCCAGGTGACTCTAAGCTGTTGAAGAGCAAATATACTGTACATGGACTTTATGTGCATGGAGTAGCTGGGTTAGTCAGAAAAAAGAAAATGTTTAAAGAGAACGTACTAATGCATTTTTATTTTTTATATGAGTTGTCTATTCGCTGTTTTAAAAACATTTCTACAGTTCAGCCTGTGTGTTCTATCTTGGTTTTTGGATGTTTATTCATTGAGAATTTATGTGGGCTACAGTGAAAGAATTCACAAATCTGAAATTACTTTTGTCATTTTTTTAGACAAAGTAACATTTTTAAATATTTTAGCAACAAAAAGTGTACAATAACAAATGAAGGTATACTTACCCTTAATGGCAGCCAAGTATGCGCGCAGTTCCCTCTGCAGCCTGGTACCCTCTGTCTGTAAAAATACAAAGTTTGTAGAATGCTATAATGTCTATTTCTCCAGGTCAGTCAATGTAACATTGGTAATAATATCACAATCTTCAAACATACAGTACCTGAAGGGACATATCATATGATGAGAAAAACATATGTACATATAGTGTCAAACCCACCACCCATGCGAGTGGGGACACATCACTCCACCTCCATGTGCCTGCAGCTCTCCTCCCCTCTCCATGCAAGTAGGGACACATCACTCCACCTCTATGTGCCTGCAGCTCTCCTCCCCCTCCATGCAAGTGGGGACACATCACTCCACCTCCATGTGCCTGCAGCTCTCCTCCCCCTCCATGCGAGTGTTGACACATCACTCCACCTCCATGTGCCTGTAGCTCTTTTCCCCCTTCAGGTGAGTGCGACTCCCTCTCCACCTCCATGCGAATAGGGACACATCACTCCACCTCCGTGTGCCTGCAGCTCTACTCCCCCTCCATGTGAGTGCAACTTCCTCTCTCCACCTCCATGCGAGTGGGGACACATCACCTACCTATGCCTGCAGCTCTCCTCCCCTCTCCATGTGAGTTCGACTCCCTCTCCACCTCCATGCAAGTGGGGACACATCACTCCACCTCCATGTGCCTGCAGCTCTCCTCCCCCTCCATGCGAGTGGGGACACATCACTCTACCTCTATGTGCCTGCAGCTCTCCTCTCCCTCCATGTGAGTGCAACTCCACCTCCATGCAAGTGGGGACACATCACTCCACCTCCATGTGCCTGCAGCTCTCCTCCACCTCGATGCGAGTGGGTCACATCACTCCACCTTCATGTGCCTGCAGCTCTTCTCTCCTCCATGCGAGTGGGGACATTTCACTCCACCTCCATTTGCCCGAGCCACTTTGTGTACTGCAGTACCCAGATAGCTTATACGACTTGTCCTCAGGACACACCAAGAGTTAATGTATTGTGTACATCCACACAGTGGCGTAGCTAAGGAGCTATGGGCCCCGATGCAAGTTTGACAATGGGGCACCCCAAGCACTCTATTAATAACAATTGATACGGCGCACAAAATCTGCCAATGGCAACTACAGTGTCAGAGGTGCAAGAGGGGGATGGGAAACAGCTTGTTAATGGTTACTACTATTAAAAGTATCTATAAAAGTGATTATTATGAGCACAGGACCAATAGAGAGCTAATACTGCAGTTGAGGGAGGGCCCTTCAGGGCCCCTCTGGCCCAAGGGCCCCAATGCGGTAGCAACCTCTGCAACCCCTATTGCTACGCCCCTGCATCCACACTTTGGCCACAAAACATGAACTGTAGGTGTTGTCCCCACAAATATGGAGACATTTGATTTGAAAGAATTAGAAAAGGCTGTCTCTCAGAAAAATGTTTTCAGGCAGGACAATTTGTCTCCAGCAGAAAGAGGCATTAATGATGCCTCAATTACAGTAAAACCAGCAGATAAAGGGGGAAACATTGTGATCCTGGATACCACCCAGTACAGAGAAATGTGTCTTGATCTGTTAGAAAAGAAAAAAACAGTATAGCCCTTTGAAGCAAAATCTGTCAACAGGTTTTAGGGATTATTAAAAGAGACAGTAGAGGAGGACTATGAAGTGCTTAAAGTGAACCAGAGACGAAGCACCCTTATGTATTTTACCATATATATCAATGGGGACATTAGAGAAAACACCTACCCTGCTGTCTGTTTCATTTTTAACTGTTCAGCTTGCTTCTAATCAGCCCTGATAAAATCCCAGACTGAGCGTTCAGTCTGGCTTTGCTCATGAATTTTTATAGCTGAGTCTGTGTTCTCTGGTGTCTTTTCAAGCCCAAGCCTGCCCCCTGCTGGCTCTGCTCAGGAATCATTATAGCGGAGTCATTATAGCAAAGCAAGACTGAATGCTCAGTCGGGGATTTTATCAGGGCTGATTAGAAGCTGGCTGAACAGTTAAAAATGAAACAGACAGCAGGGTAAGTGTTTTCTCTAATGTTCTCACTGAAATATATGGTAAAATACATGAGGGAGCTTAGTCTCTGGTTCACTTTAAAGGATACCAAATGCAAAAAATATAGGAGAAAAGTGGGGAGCTGTCATGTATGGTGAGCAGTCCTGAGGCCCACCGCTCCAATCGTTCTTTCTCCCCCTCCGATGCAGCTAATGCTCCTGGGTTGCCGAAGTCAGGCATCACTGCATCTGCGCTGGCCCGGCTGCGTGCGTCACACAGCGAGTGAATACATCCGGGAGCGCTCTGCGCATGATGAAATCCTGACGTCACACACATGCGCAGAGCGCTCCCAGACGCGTTTGCATGCTGCGTGGTGTGCGCAGCCGGACCAGCACAGCCGCAGTGATGCCCGACTTCGGCGACCCAGAAGAGGTTGCTGGAGGGTCATTAGCCACATTGGAGGAGTAGAAAGGGGAACGTGGGGAGCGGTGGGCCTCAGGGTGGCTCTCTCCTACATCTCCTTTATTTTTCGCATCTGATATCCTTTAAGGAGTCTATAAAATCACTCATGATAGCTTTCTTCTATGGCCTCCCCAAAATACATAAGGGGAAAGTACCCAGGCGTCTAATTGTATCTGGGAATGGTAATTGTGCTTCGTCATAAGCTAATCTGATCCTGGGCTGGTGGGAAGATACAGTCAGGTTTGTCAAAGTTTTGTCTTTTTATACGGCACACATCCTGTTCTAGGGCTGTTACATAGATGACATCTTGATCATGTGGGACAGCCGGCCCTCAGGACCAGTTCAAAGATTTTGTAAAATAATAACAATAATAAAAACAAGATTGGAATGTTTTTAACTTCCGAAATCAGTAGATTGTTCAACTTTCTGAACCTCGCCATCGTAAATAACAAAGGAATTGATACAAACATAGAAAACCCACTTCTACAAACTCTTACACTCCCGCGTTCCTTGAAAGCAGGTATCCAAGTACTACAGTATTTAAGAGCAAAAAGAAACTGCTAGAACACGGCAGATTCCAAGGAGTGTGATGATTTGAGGGATAGATTCAGAAAAAGGGGCTGATTTTGTGCTAAGACGCATCTATGATAAAGATACAGAATGTGTCAAAATCTTAAACAAAAGGCCTGCAGAACCAGAGCAGAAGTGTGCAGCACCTAGGTTGATTGGGATATACACTGCACAATCATACTAGACCAAATGTTAACGATACTGACCGATTCTACACCAGGACAAGGACTTCTGTCTACTCTTACCTAAAACTCCTTACCTATAGAAGGCCCTCACATCTGAGAGACACACTTGTACATAGTGAGTTTAGAAGTACACCAACAAAACATCCCTTAAAAACATGGTTACCCCCAAACCCTCTGGTATGCTCAGGTTGCAGCTCATGTATGTAAAGGATGAAAACACATTGAACCGAAAAAGTCTTTAGCAAATGCAGATAATTCTCACATGTTTAAGATTTTGACTATCATCCAGTAGTGAATGGTGCTAAATGCCCATGTGGGAAAATATATGTGGGAATGATGGGACATGTTCTAAAAACACGTATCCTAGAACACATAGGTGATATTCGCAACGAAAGGGAAACCTCAATTGCAAGACATATGACTGAGCCCCATAACAGAAACGTGTTTGATATCTCCTTTTCTGGCATCCAGAAGGTGAAAAGAAACAAAGTAGAAGGGGGGTGATTTTGACAGGCTTCTCTTACAGATGGCCTTCATTAAAGATTTGCATATGCCTCTTTTTCATCACCACAGTGATGAAAAATTAATTTCTTAAATTCTTACATATACCTGTACAGTATTTAAAGCCTATAACCTCCAGTGCACTTCTTCCTTGTCGCTATAGAGTGGTGGGAGATTATGTCAGAAGGGTGTGGCAGAAGAGAGGGGAGTTTCAATTCCTCCAAATAATCCCATCCTGGGTGTGGTTGAATTAGAAAGAGCCATGTCACAAAAGTCATCTCCACCCCCTCCACACACCAGCTACAAAACATCCCCATCACTCACACCAAGCACACCCAGGCATGAACTCACATGAAAATCCTGTTCCCCAGCCACCTGTTACTTGTGAGAGAAAGATAAAACATCTCTGAATTTCTGTCCTGTCTAACAAAACACATAGCTCCCAACTGTCCCTCTTTTGTAGGGACAGTCCCTCTTTGGGAGCCCTGTCCCGCTGTCCTCCTCATTTGTCCCTCTTTCAGGACTTTGTCCCTCTTTCTATGTAAATATATTTCTCTACTAAAAAATGTGTTTGACTCTAAACTTTATTCACATTCTTTAAATTGATATAACTAATTTTAAAATGTTAATATGAAGGAAAATGAACCAGGATAGAAAGGACCATTACATAGTTACATAGTTATTTGGGTTGAAAAAAGACATATACGTCCATCGTATGTCTGGGTACTTCTGCGCAGTGTAGGTGACCAAGCAAAAGAATGTATTCTTATGTGAACTAAGACCCCGGCTTTTAACTTAGCTGTAGGGATAACAGTGGTGCTTGGATGAGTGAATCTGTGAATGCATTTGTTTGAACATTTGCATGCGAGTGTGCGAAGGGTTACTGATTTTTGCTAATTTTCTGGCCACACCCCCTTCAGCACCTCCCTTTCCCTAATAAGTTATTTAACCACTTCCCGACCGCCCCCAGCCGATGGGCGGCGGCAAAGTCCGGGTCCAAACGACCGCAATACGCCCATCGGCGGGGGCGGCTGCGGGAGTGGCTATGCGGCGATCGCGTCATTCGTGACGCGATCAGCCGCCGGGGACTGGCTCCGCCCACCGTTCGCTGTAACCCGCCGGCCGTTCGGAAGCGCCGGCGGGTTACTAGCACCCGGATCGCCGCTGAAACTATGTATAATAGGCTTTGTAATGTATACAAAGCCTATTATACTGGCTGCCTCCTGCCCTGGTGGTCCCAGTGTCCGAGGGACCACCAGGGCAGGCAGCAGCCACCCTAGTCTGCACCCAAGCACACTGATTTCCCCCCCCCGCTGCCCCCTCATCGCCCACAGCACCCCTCAGACCCCCCCCCTGCCCACCCCCCAGACCACTGTTTGCACCCAGTCACCCCCCTAATCACCCATCAATCACTCCCTGTCACTATCTGTCAACGTTATTTTTTTTTTTAGTCCCTAATCTGCCCTCTACTCCCTCCTGATCACCCCCCACCCCTCAGATTGTCCCCAGACCCCCCCCCCCCCCTGTGTACTGTATGCATCTATCCCCCCTGATCACCTGTCAATCACCTGTCAATCACCCATCAATCACCCCCTGTCACTGCCACCCATCAATCAGCCCCTAACCTGCCCCTTGCGGGCAATCTGATCACCCACCCACACCAATAGATCGCCCGCAGATCCGACATCAGATCACCTCCCAAGTGCAGTGTTTACATCTCTTCTCTATTCTAAACACCCACTAATTACCCATCAATCACCCCTATCACCACCTGTCACTGTTACCCATCAGATTAGACTCTAATCTGCCCCTTGCGGGCACCCAATCACCCGCCCACATGCTCAGATTGCCCTCAGACCCCCCCCCTTATCAATTCGCCAGTGCAATATTTACATCTGTTATTCCCTGTAATAACCCACTGATCACCTGTCAATCACCCCCTGTCACTGCCACCCATCAATCACCCCCTGTCACTGCCACCCATCAATCAGCCCCTAACCTGCCCCTTGCGGGCAATCTGATCACCCACCCACACCAATAGATCGCCCGCAGGTCCGACATCAGATCACCTCCCAAGTGCAGTGTTTACAGCTCTTCTCTTCTCTAAACACCCACTAATTACCCATCAATCACCCCCTATCACCACCTGTCACTGTTTCCCATCAGATTAGACCCCAATCTGCCCCTTGCGGGCACCCAATCACCCGCCCACACGCTCAGATTGCCCTCAGACCCCCCCTTATCAATTCGCCAGTGCAATATTTACATCTGTTATTCCCTGTAATTAGAGTTGGGCGAACAGTTCGGCTGTGTTAGCCGAACTGCAGCCGAACTGTTCGGCTGCCCAACCTGTCATTTTGCTGTGGCTCTTACAACTTCCGGGTCGCAATGACCCGGAGTAGTACGTCTACGCTGGCCCGGCGGAGCGCGTCCTAGATCGCGCTCCCGTTGCCGGGCACTCTCTGCGCATGTGTGTGACGTCATGAGTGACGTCACACACATGCGCAGAGAGTGCCCGGCACCGGGAGCGCGATCTAGGACGCGCTACGCCGGGCCAGCGCAGACGTACTACTCCGGGTCATTGCGACCCGGAAGTAGTAAGAGCCACAGCACAATGACAGGTTGGGCAGCCGAACAGTTCGGCTGCAGTTCGGCTAACACAGCCGAACTGTTCGCCCAACTCTACCTGTAATAACCCACTGATCACCTGTCAATCACCCATCAATCACCCCCTGTCACTGCCACCCATCAATCACCCCCTGTCACTGCCACCCATCAATCAGCCCCTAACATGCCCCTTGCGGGCAATCTGATCACCCACCCACACCAATAGATCGCCCGCAGGTCCGACATCAGATCACCTCCCAAGTGCAGTGTTTACATCTCTTCTCTCCTCTAATCACCCACTAATTACCCATCAATCACCCCCTATCACCACCTGTCACTGTTACCCATCAGATTAGACCCTAATCTGCCCCTTGCGGGCACCCAATCACCCGCCCACACGCTCAGATTGCCCTCAGACCCCCCCTTATCAATTCGCCAGTGCAATATTTACATCTGTTATTCCCTGTAATAACCCACTGATCACCTGTCAATCACCCATCAATCACCCCCTGTCACTGCCACCCATCAATCAGCCCCTAACCTGCCCCTTGCGGGCAGTCTGATCACCCACCCACACCAATAGATCGCCCGCAGGTCTGACATCAGATCACCTCCCAAGTGCAGTGTTTACATCTCTTCTCTCCTCTAATCACCCACTAATTACCCATCAATCACCCCCTATCACCACCTGTCACTGTTACCCATCAGATTAGACCCTAATCTGCCCCTAGGGCACCCAATCACCCGCCCAAACCTCAGAACGCCCTCAGACCCCAGCCCTGATCACCTCACCAGTGCATTGCTTGCATCTATTTCCCCCCTCTAATCACACCTTGAGACACCCATCAATCACATCCTGTCACCCCCTAGCACACCTACCCATCAGATCAGGCCCTAATTTGCCCCGTGTGGGCTCCTGATCACTCGGCCAAACCCTCAGATCCCCCTCAGACCCCCTTCCGATCACCTCCCCAGTGCATTGATTGCATCTATTTTCCCCTCTAACCGCCCCCTGAGACACCCATCAATCACCTCCTGTCACCCCCCTAGCACTCCTATCCATCAGATCAGGCCCAATACATCCTGTCATCTAAGAGGCCACCCTGCTTATGACCGGTTCCACAAAATTTGCCCCCTCATAGACCACCTGTCATCAAAATTTGCAGATGCTTATACCCCTGAACAGTCATTTTGAGAAATTTGGTTTCCAGACTACTCACAGTTTTGGGCCCATAAAATGCCAGGGCAGTATAGGAACCCCACAAGTGACCCCATTTTAGAAAGAAGACACCCCAAGGTATTCTGTTAGGTGTATGATGAGTTCATAGAAGATTTTATTTTTTGTCAAAAGTTAGCGGAAATTGGATTTTTATTGTTTTTTTCACAAAGTGTCATTTTTCACTAACTTGTGACAAAAAATAAAATCTTCTATGAACTCACCATACCCCTAACGGAATACCTTGGGGTGTCTTCTTTCTAAAATGGGGTCACTTGTGCCCGCAGCTGCATCTCCAGGGAATGTTACAGCAATGTTCTCACATATATGCAAGTCAAAGACAACACTACTCTGAATAGCATACCAAAATGGCAATTCTTCCAAATTAGACACTACATTAACTCGCTAAGAACAAAGCATATCTTAAAAAATTCAACCACGCTGTTTGAGGAAAAGATCCGCTCCAACAAAACACAAAAGCACTTACTGGCCTGGACTTATTCTCTCCTAAACAATCAATACCCAGAAGAACTTTTGAGCTATCAGAAAAAAATGGAACTTAGCTTTATAAAAAGAGATCTCGACAGATCAATGGAGAAACATAGCTCTAAATACACACAAATCGTCTAGAAACGCTTGGTCTCAGGAGCAAAACTTTAAATTCCAGACCTTATGATACAGAACGCCCGAAGTTATTAACAAATTTGCTCCAGAGGTACCTAACAAATGTTGGAGATGTGAAGGAGGAGATGGGTCTTTTCTTCACTTAGCATGGACCTGCCCCTCCCTAAAGGCTTACTGGAACACAGTACATGAGCTCACACAAAAAATGTATGGCTCCCCTGTCCCATTTGAACCAGAACTTTTTCTCTTACACTGCTCCAAAAAAAGCCACCAGCAGTATAAAAACTCAATGCTACCCCATCTAATCAATACGGCCAGGGCACAGATACCTGCCCTCTGGAAACAAAAAACAATCCCCTCCATACACAACTGGTATCAAAAAATAACAAAAACCCAAAAACTCGAAGAATTAATACATAGTGCACAATACACAATGGATACATTTCATGCAATATGGTATAGTTGGATTTCTTTTAATCAGGAAATGAATGATCAGTGAACACAACTGCTCACATTTGATACCCCCCCCCCCCACACACACACACACACACACACACACACAACAACAGGTTATCCAACCCTTAAAGTAACAGCCTTCTTTTACATTTCCCCTTTCCTCTCTTCCTCTGAGGGTGCAACAAGATTCTACTCCCTACTTGATTATTACTGATTAATGTTGATAATCACATTAGCTACTGATACTCCCAGAGCTCAACTAACCTTATGGGCTGACTCTGGTAAACGAGGTTTACTGCCACAAGGTACTACTTCTCAAAACCACATCTCTTCCACACGAACAGGTTAGTAGGTGGAAAGATGGCGGAAGAAATGTGTTGAAGTTATAAGGCATATCTGATTTACATCTTTTATGACATCAGATAAGAAATGCCTTAAAGTTAATGTTCACGGTATAGATCATCAACAACCACAAGCCATTACAAATGTCATCTGTTTTTCAACTAATTAAGATGACTATACTGTATCCTCTGTTCTACAAATTGATAATTTATATGTAAACTGCTTTGGTACACCCTGAAATTATCTTACCACATAATGCTATGTTAAACTAACTCTTGTCGCCTCAACTTTCAAGAAGTTCAATATGATATGTTGTAGTGTACTGCTGAATTGTTCTCATTCATTAATGTTTGTATCTCTTTATATCATTCAATAAAAGATATTGAAACAGATATTAAAACAGTGACAGTTTTCACAGCTCGCTGTGTTTGGATCACTAGGATAGTGACAGGGGGGTGAACGGGGGGGGGGGGGGGGATTGATAAGGGGCTGATTAGGGACTGATCAGACGGGTGACAGTGACTGGAGGCTGACAGGAAACTATCAGGGGGTGATAAAGGGCTGTTTATAGGCCTTACAGAGGGGGGATCAAAAGTAAACAATAGAAACAATAGCAGGGGAATGGGTGATCAGAGAGGGATCTGAGGGCAGGGAGGGGCAGTGATCAGGAGCCCACAGAGGGATGATTAGTGCCTGATCAGTGGGGGACCGTAACAGGGGGCGGGCAAGAGGCGATCAGAGGGTAAGAAGAAGGCCGTTTACAGACCTTACACAGGGGAGATGCAATGATCGGTAGTGATCAGCTCTTTCAGCACAATTGTCAGTATACTTTATTCAATGTAATATACAAGTGATTTGGTGCACAGTAATACTCAGCAGCACGAGAGAGTAGTAGCCCCCAGTGGCAAGGGCCCACTAGTGGGAGAGTGGTCAGACAGGCAGGGTCGGCAACAGATCAGATATATAAGGTACAAAATCGGCAGGCAAGATCAGAGTGAATATTAAGGCAGAGGTCGGCAACTGATCAGATAGGCAGAGGTACAGAATCGTTAGGCTAAAGAGTAGTAAGAGCAAGGCAGAAGGTCAAACACAGAATAATAATAAACAGTAATAATATATTCCTAAGCTAGTGCGAATCCCCAGGGTCCTGCCGGTTCAAGCACACACAGATCTGACTAGGTCTGAGAGCTTTCACTGTGAAGCAACAGCAACAACAGACAATGGGCAACTGACAGCTCTGAAGACCAGCCCAGGAGCGAACAACCAATCAGCAGTGATGACAGGCAGGGCTAGTGTCAGCTGACCGCAAAGTCAGCTGACCCGTTTTCTGAATCCAGAAAGGTCATGCTGCTCCGTGCGTGAGCGTGCAGACCTGCCCTGAAATGCAACAGACCTGTGCGATCTCCCCCGGCCGGCGAGAGACGCGCTGGAGGACGTAGCTGCTGCTGCTGTGACGTCAGACACGAAAGCCGTGTTCGCGCTGACGTCTGGAGCGGAGGTGAGCTTGTTGATTCTGACAGGAGATCAGAGGTAAACAATAGCAGGGGGGGGGGGGTAATCAGAGGGGGATCTAAGGATGGGGGGGTGGTGGTGATCAGGAGCCCGCAGGGGGCTGATTAGGGCCTGATCAGATAGGTGACAGTGACAGGGGGTGAAAGGAAGTGATCAATGGGTGATTGGGGGGGGAGATCAAATAAAAGCAACGGCAGGGGGGTGATCAGAGGGCGATCTGAGGGGGGTCTGAGAGTGATCAAGGGGGTAAAGTGTGCCTAAAATGTGTGTTTTGCTGTACTCACAGGGGCTGCCTGTCCTCTCTGGTGGTCGATTGGCGCTTAGGAGACCACCAGAGGAGGAGGCAGCCAGTATAATACACGTTGATTAATAAAAAACGTGTACTATACACTTTTTATTGCGCAGATCGAAAATTTACAGCCCGCCGGCGCTGCTAATTGGCGTGGTCGGCAAGAGGTTAATGTCACAACTGCTGGCAACAAAAGTAAATGCACCCCTAAGTGAGGAATGTCAAAATTCTGCCCAATTAGATATTTTCACTCTCCAGGGTCATGTTCACCCCTTAGTTTTCCAAGGTCTTAGGTGTGAATATGGAGCAGGTATGTGTGCAGTCTCTCATATTGGTTACTGGAAGTTCAACATGGCCCTTAAGGCAGAGAACTCTCTGAAGATCTTAAAAAAAGATTTGTTGCTCTTCATAAAGATGGAATAGGCTATAAAAATAGCAAGAAAATTGACAACCCCCTGAACCTGAGCTGCAGAACAGTGGCCAAGACCCAGGATCGGTTTAAGCAGCGGCAGGGGCCCCAGGGCACTGCCCGACCAACCAAAGTCAGCCCCTGGCACCCCTAAGCTGGCTGCAGCCACTCCCCTCATGGTCTTTCCCTGACTTCTCTCTGGGCCCCTGCACAATGTGTGGCTCAGTGGCTGCCAGGGGCATTGTAGGGTCCAGAAAGATCCGGGCACCTCTGGGCACACTATTAACACAGAGAGGTGTGGTCAAATTGTGAGTAAGGCTAAACCCTATGTATAGATAAATTGTGTTCCCACACTCAACCACGGGTTAGCAATCCCCTAAATTTCTACACCAAGGGCCCAGGCTCACACTATGCTTAGTGTAGCTTGTCTATTTACATAGTTACATAGTTATTTGGTTTAAAAAAAAAGACACACATCCATTGATTTCAACCAGATAACAAAGTACAACACCAGCCCGCTCCCTCACATATCCCTGTTGATCCAGAGGAAGGTGAAAAACCCTTACAAGCCATGGTCCAATTAGCCCCAAAAGGGAAAAAATGCCTTCCCAACTCCAGATGGCAATCAGATAAAATCCCTGGATCAACACTACTGGGCATCACCTAGTAATTATAGCCATGGGTATCTTTCAACACAAGGAAAGCATCTAAGACCCTTTTAAAATGCAGATATAGAATTTGCCATAAGTACTTCCTGTGGCAATCCATTCATCATCTTAATCACTCTTACTATAAAGAACCCTTTCCTAAATAAATGGCTAAAACGTTTTTCCTCCATGCGCAGATCATGTCCTCTAGTCCTTTATGAAGGCCTAGGGACAAAAAGCTCATCCACCAAGCTTTTATATTGCCCTTTGATGTATTTATACATGTTAATTAAATCCCCTCTGAGGCGTCTTTTCTCTAGACTAAATAAACCTAGTTTATTTAGCGGCTTGGAACAGAATACGATCATTTAAAGAGAATCTGAAGCCAAATAAAAAATGGCTTTTTACCTTATATACATATGAGGCATATGCCCCAGCTAAAACGCAGCTATCCTGCTGCATAACGAGGGGTCTTTACCCCCCAAATTCCCCCTGCAAAATCCACAACTTTCTTGGTAGCGGCGTTTTAGCTGGGGCATACATGCCTTGTTGTCAATGAGTACTCCTAAGTCCTTCTCCAAGTTTGATCTCCCCATCTGTATCCTGTTTATTTTGTATGGTGCTAGACCATTGGTACGACCAATATGCATCACTTTACATTTTTCAACATTTAATTTAATCTGCCATTTATGTGCCCATATAACCATCCTATCCAGATCCTGTTGCAAAATGTCACTATCTTCCTGATAGTTGATGATTCTGCACAATTTTGTATCATCTGCAAAAATAGCAACATTGCTTTCTACTGCATCTATTAGGTCATTAACCACTTTATGACAACACAACATATATATATGTCCACTGTATTTGTGGAGAATGCTCTACCAGCTTGTTAATAAATGTGGCACATGTGGTATCATTTTAACCGTGACAAGTTGTAGAATACATTTCGGAGCTTCTTAAAGCTTGGATCCACGTCACATACAAAACAGGTAGGGACAAACTCAATCAAAACAGAAAAAGTCAATTTCAAAATTTTGATCACACTTGGGAAAGTTGTAGGAAAACTACAAGAGACATATGTGGTAACATTTTAACCGTGATAGGTAGTAGAATAAAATGTAAGAGTTTTAAGGTTGAGGCCCATGTCTTGTGTATTCGTTTTAAAAGCCCCAATTGTGACAGCACCACTGGAACTCGACGTGCAGCGATCAACCCTGGAGTGCACAGGGTATAGTATCAAATAAGATGTAAGGATCCGCACCATCTAAAATCAGCAATTTTATTAAGACTTCTTAAAATCCATAGCAGGTATTGGTAAGTGTGTGCCGGGTCACCATAATATGGATCCTTACATCTTAATTGTGTATTCGTTTTAGTCATAAACTGAATCAAAAGCAATAAAATGTTGCATATTCCGTACCAAAATAAAAATTAAAACAAAGTTACAGAATATTAAAAAAAACATATTTTTACCTTAGGAACTTGGCTTTTTAAATATGTATGCCATGAGGGTATATTACTATTATTTTTGTAAATAATGTCTTGTAATTGATAGTGTACAATGAGAAAACGAAAAACAGAAAATAGACACCTTTATTTCTAAATACAATATTGTCACCATACATTGTGCTAGGAACATAATCACTTTAAATAAATAACTTTAAACAAATTTTAAATAACTTTAAAATTTGCTGGGAGGAAGTGGTGGACTTACCTCCATAAAGCAGACACGAAAGACTGTCTGAATAGTAGTCACATTTATTAATTAGTACCCCAAAACAGTGCAACGCGTTTCACAGGCCCAGCCCGCTTCATCAGGCAATAAAAATGGGGACGACAGAATTTCAGCAATAGCAGGTGTTACACCTACTATTGCTGAAATTCTGTCTTGTCCCCATTTTTATTGCCTGATGAAGCGGGCTGGGCCTGTGAAACGCGTTGCACTGTTTTGGGGTACTAATTAATAAATGTGACTACTATTCAGACAGTCTTTCGTGTCTGCTTTATGGAGGTAAGTCCACCGCTTCCTCCCAGCAAATTTTAAAGTTTTTATCCACTTTTATCTTGCTGGCGCCTCTGTTCTCCTACTGCTATACCGTGTCCACCCCTGGTGGAGGGGTGATCTACCCCCTTTCGCATCTACAGAGAGCGACTTCTTATCCCTGAGTGAGGACAGGTCTAATCTCCTCACCTGCCTATACAGTGGTTGCCTGTGTGGTAACCCATGTTTGTGAGTATAATTTTCTCACGATAACCTTTACTTCATTTATGCTTAACATACTACACTATATTGGGCTCTCGGTTTCTCTACAATTTAGGTGTGATAAGTAGTAATAAAGTAATTGGTGAATGAATGGGATCAGCGCTGATATGTGAAAATTGCTCTAGTCCTGAAGTGGTTAATAAATAAATTGAAGAGCATTGGACCCAATACTGAACCCCGTGAGACCCCACTGCTAACAGTCTCCCATTTTGAATAAGATTCATTGACCACAACTCTTTGTTTTCTGTCCATTAGCCAGTTCGGTATCCATGCACACAGACTCTTCTCCAGTCCTTGCATCCTCAACTTTTGCACCAGACTACTGTGGGGAACAGTGTCGAAGGCCTTTGCAAAGTCCAAGTATATCACATCTACAGCATTCCCAAAATCCATGTGAGTTTCACTACCTCATAAAAGCTGAGCATGTTAGTCAAACAGGACCTGTCTTTAGTAAACCCATGCTGAGAAATAAGACTATTTTCTACTATAAAGCCTTGAAGCCTTGTATAGTATAAATAGTTTGCACACAACTGATGTTAAGCTTACAGGTCTATAATTTCTCGGATCTGATTTTTTTGCTTTTCTTAAATAATGGGAAAATGTGGGCTATACGCCAATCTACTGGAACTCTGCCAGTTGAAAGAGAGTCACAAAAGATAAGATAAAGGAGTTTATTGATAACTGAACTTAATTCCCTTAGGACCCGAGGATGTATGCCATCCGGGCCAGGTGCTTTGTCTATTTTTAATTTATTTAGTCTTGCCTTCACTTATTCCTGTGTTAAGTATTTAATATTACAATTGGAAGATTGAGACTCTTCTGCATCTGTAATTTGCAACAGTGATGTTTCTCTTGTGAGGACAGATTTAAAGAGACACTGAAGCGAAAAAAAATATGATATAGTGAATTGGTTGTGTACTATGAATAATTACTAGAAGATTAGCAGCAAATAAAATATTCTCATACTTTTATTTTCAGGTATATAGTGTTTTTTCTAACATTGCATTATTCTATAATATGTGCAGATTACACAACACTCAACATTCAAAATGAGTCTTTCAGAGCAGTCTGTGAAGTAATGAAGTCTCCTCTAGCAGAGGAAAAGTAAACAGTACAATAACACTTGAGATAATAAAAGTCAGATAACAGCCCTCTCCACAACTAAACTTGGTCGGAGAGTTAATAGCTTTTTTGCATAGAGATAACAACTGGAGTTTCTTAACTCTTCCTGTACAGGAAACAATTAGACTGATGTATCTGATCTTAATGTTTAATTTCTTAGCTGTACTACACATACAAATAATAATATCATAATTTTTTTTCCGCTTCAGTGTCTCTTTAAAGAAAGCATTTCATAACTCTGCCCTACCTTGATAATCCACCATTGAGTTCCCACCCTCATCCTTTAGGAGTCTAATACAGTCAACTTCTCTTTTTTTAGTTGATGTACTTGTAAAACTTCTTGTGGTTAGATTTTATATCCCTAGGTATTTGATTTTCAGCTTCAATCTTTGCCAGCCTAATTTCTTTTTTAAAACTTTTATTGCACTCCTTATAATGCAGCCTCGGTCCCCTCCTGTTTTAGGAACTTATAGGCATTCTTTTTCCACTTCATTTTATCTCTAACCTTTCCATTCATCCATAGCGGGTTTTTTTATTCCTAGACGTTTTGTTTCCATATGGGATATATATATATACTACAATAGTGATTGAGAATAATTTTAAAAGCTTGCCATTTCCCTTCAGTGTCCTTCCCTTGTAGTACATTATCCCAGTTCACCAAACTTAGTGCCTGCCTGAGTTGATTGAACTTTGCTTTTCTAAAATTCATAGTTTTAGTGCTCCCGCTGCCCATCGGCCTATCGGTCACAAGATCAAACGTTATCATGTTGTGATCACTATTTCCCAAATGTTCTTGAACCTGCACATTTGATACATTATCTGGTCTATTTGAAATGATCAAATCCAGTAACGCATTTCTATATTTTACTTCACCAGCGCGTCCGCTACTATGTTTAACATAGTAGCGCACTTAATAGTGTGAGCAACAGGAGGTTGCCATGTCGCTTAGTGAATCAACCCCTATGTTCTAATTAGTGCTGCTGTAGGATTTAGTATGTAAAATCTATATCCCCCATTAAAAATCACCACCCACCACCATGCATGCATGTACGCTCTCCCGCGCGTGCTTGTGCTCATGCACGGTCCTGTAAATGATTGCTGCTAGCAAATAGCAACATTCAATAAAGTTAGGCAAAAAAAAAGTTTTAAAAGTTAAAAAAAAAAGAAGTTTTTGTTAAAATACTAGTTAAGTTTTAACCCCAACCATTAAACCATTGTTTACCCCTGCAATACCCATACCAGTTTATAAACATTTAATGAGTGCCACCTGTAGCGATCACTAGGGCTAAAGTTTGGGTCCCCAATGCTCTGCAGATTTATTGCTCTGCCATTGCCTAGCAATACAGCTGTACAGCACTATGGCCCCCGAACTGTCGTATTAGCGAATGCATCCGATGGTTACAGACGTGCAGGCTGGGGATAACAGTCCACCACACGCTCAGCTAGCGATAAAATAAGGCATATGGGGTATCATTTTAACCAGGAAGGGCCCCAAAAAATATTCTTATGTGTTTTATAACTGCCAGACCTGTCATGTGAACATTGAGAAGGGTGAAAAATGAAAAAATTGGTATTTTCTGCATTCATGCCAAATTTTTCACCATAACTCCATTGTCCCCCGTTGAACGCGACCCTCCGGAATATTGCCGGCAAGGCATTGTCACTAATCACCTCAGGGCCTCGCAGCTTCTCTTCCTATAGCGTAGCTGTGCGGTAGCCGCACAAGCCCACCCGTGCATGGGCAGTAAGTCAGAGCAGCGGGCTCCGTGCTACTGCGCAGGCAGGCCCACACAGCCACGCTATAAGAAGAGCCCCGATGTGGAGGGGGGCTGCACTTAGCATCAGGGGAGAACGGAGTAGCAAGGGAAGCCACAACAGGGTTCTGAGGCTTCCTTCTCTAAAGGTAAATATCTGATTTTTATCCCGAGCTTCAGCTGAAGCTCAGAATCACTTTAAGGGGTAAAAACTGTGGTTCGCAAAGCAGTTAAAGAGCCCCTCAAGTTCACTGGTTTATGCTCCCTGCATTTCATACAAAGCCTGCTGCCCCATCCGGGTCGTAGGAAATGACATAAGCCACTACTGTTTGGTCTATATAAATCAGTATTCAAATATACAATTTGTTAGCACGTTGGCATTTGTTCATACGCCAGGATCATAAATCTAATAAATGGATATAGTAAAGTAGGGAAACATGTAAAGAGGAATGACGTTTAAACTTATGAGTACAAACAAACTTCTTTCAATAGAGTAAAACAGACAATTTTATTGGCATCAAAATATATAAATGATGAAATGCAAATGCCAAAGTGCAACATAGACCATTAGACAACAATAAAATCACAATAAAAACATATAGACACCTCCCAACACATTGATCAATCCCCCTAGTTTCCCCCTGGGATCACAAATTAAATAGGTATGCAATAAAAGTACTTTAAACGCAACTTCTTCAGCTTGGATCACTGGGATTGCCATATGGGACAAATGCTCTCAATTTGTAGATCCAGCTACATTTCTTTTGTTTTAGGCTATTATTAAAGTCTCCTCTATGTGCAGAGAGCTTTAAAGGGACTCCGAGCACCTGCCTCATGGGCATGCCTTTAAGCCAGACGACTTCCAACAAAGTTGTGATATGACCCCTCTGGAGGAGCCTCTTGCAATGGCCAGGAGTGACCCGGAAGTTATAACATAGCCAAGATGGAAGCCGCAATTTTTAAATTGAACGAAAACTATTTGGTGTAGAATGGAGGCATCAAATGAAAGAGGAGAGCACAAGCTACAGAAAGGTATGCATCTTTAAATACTTTGCAGTACAGGTCAGAGTCTTAAAGGAGTCATCAGGCAAAAAAAAATGAGTTTCACTTACCTGGGGCTTCTACCAGCCCCATGCAGCCATCCTGTGCCCTCGTAGTCACTCACTGCTGCTCTGGTCCCCCTCCGTCAGCTCGTTTCGTTTTTGCCGACCTCGAGGTCAGCGGGCCGCATTGCGTACATTTTTACGCATTCCCGCTGGTGCAGGAACATTAACGCATACATTTTTACGCATTAGCGGTTTAACGCGTAAAAAACTAAACGAGCTGATGGAGGGGCCAGAGCAGCAGTGAGTGACTTTGAGGGCACAGGATGGCTGCATGGGGCTGGTAGAAGCCCCAGGTAAGTGAAACTCATTTTTTTTTTTGCCTGATGACTCCTTTAAAGGCATACCCATGAGAGGTGCTCGGATTCCATTTAATTTATACATGCAATACAATTACATTTGGAAAGCGCTTTTCTCCCATAGGACTCAAAGCACATAGATATGTCTCGAATCAATACAGGGTTATAGGCTGGACTGTAATACAGAGGAAATAGTCAGGTGTTCATAAATGCCAGACAATATGGGTGGCTTTTTAGTTTGGCATTAAATGCTTCCAGGGATGGAGATGTCCCAATTGGGTGTGGCAAATAGTTCCAAAATGTAGTATGACAGAAGGTTCTGACTCAAAAAATTTTGAGGTGGACTCTGGGGGCGACGAAGTTATTAAAGCCTTTGATCTAAGATTGTTGGTGGTGTGATGCAACTGCAACAAGTCCTTAAGGTGTCCAGGGTGCAGATTGTGCAGATATTGAATCTCAACAAGAGTTCTAAATGTTATCGATAGCCAGTGGAGTGAGCGAATGGTTAGTGTTATGTGGCAATGGTGGGATTGGCTTGTTAACAGCCTTGCATAGGCATTCTGTACAGTACTAATTGTTGGTATTGCAGGTCTTTGTCTAGAAGGCCTGTGTAGAGAATATTGCAGTAGTCCAGCCGTGATGTGATAAAGGCATGAACTAGAGTTGGAAGATCTGCTAAATGGTATGAGGTGTTTACATTTTGCAATGTCCTTAGGTGAAAGAAAGTCTTACAACAGCTGAGATTTGATTCCTGAGGCCGGTTTCACACTGAATATTGGTGGTGCGGTGCGGCAGCCTCACCGCACCCACAGAAATAGGCCTTCAGGGAATACAGCGTTACTATGCAGTATTCCCTGTATGACATCCGGCCGAGCAGAAAGTGACGCTCACTTCCTGCCAGCCAAGCAATGACGTGCATGGAAGAGTTTTGCAAAAAATACACTTCCGTGCATGCGCGATGCATAAAACCTGCGGTGGGTATTCACACTGACAAGTGTACAGACTTATGTGACTTCCAGTCCAACGCAGATTGCCGCAGACATGCGCGGTAACGCAGTTTTGGAAGTGCGTCAGATTAAGGACTTCAGGAGCACTACAACACACATAAACGGATTTTCCCCATAGGTTTTTATTGCCCTGCGGTAGCAGTGTGGCAATTTGCCACACCGCATTGCCGGTGTGAAGGGAGCCTGAAGCTTAATTCCCCATCAGTACATACACCCAGGCTGCGCACAAAGTCTGAGTTGTTCAGGGCTCAACTCCCTATTCTTAATGGTGTTGGCTGAGACTGGAGCTGCTTTGCTGTTGGGCGCTGACCACTGATAACAAGAACCTCAGTTTTGTCACTTAATTTTAGCCAGTTATCATTCATCCACTCTTGAAGCTCAGCTAAGCATGCATTTATTTGTGGAGTAGGGTGTGTGACTCCAGGTTTAACCCCCTGGCGGTAATCCTGAGCCGAGCTCTGGCTGAGATTTAGCAGCTGAGATTTAGTAAGCCCAAGCTCAGCTCAGGTTGGCCCAAAACCGCTGCTCGCTGCCTTTCTCGGGTTTCTAGAAAAAAATGTAAAGTAAACCCGAACTTTTGCACAGGGTACAAGTGAAGAGAACTGTGCCCTGTCTGATCGGCTGATCCCCAATTGGGCCCAAACCCCCAAACAATGGGTATACATATATACAGTGGGATGCGAAAGTTTGAGCAACCTTGTTAATCGTCATGATTTTCCTGTATAAATCGCTAGCTGTTACGACAAAAAAAAAATGTCAGTTAAATATACCATATAGGAGACACACAAAGTGATATTTTATATGTGAAATGAAGTTTATTGGATTTACAGAAAGTGTGCAATAAGTGTTTAAATAAAATTAGGCAGGTGCATAAATTTGGGCACTGCTGTCATTTTATTGATTCCAAAACCGTTAGAATTATTATTAGAACTCAAATTGGCTTGGTAAGCTCAGTGACCCCTGGCCTACATACACAGGTGAATCCACTTATGAGAAAGGGTATTTAAGGGGGTCAATTGTAAGCTTCCTTCCTCTTTTAATTTTTTCTAAAGAATAGCAACATGGGGGTCTCAAAACAATTCTCAAATTACCTGAAGACAAAGATTGTTCATCATCATGGTTTTAGGGGAAGGATACAGAAAGCTGTCTCAGAGATTTCAGCTATCTGTTTCGGCAGTTAGTAACATATTGAGGAAATGGAAGACCACAGGCTCAGCTCAAATTAAGGCTTGAAGAAAGACCAAGAAAAATCTCGGATAGACAGAAGCGACGAATGGTGAGAACAGTCAGAGTGAACCACTGACCAGCACCACAGACCTACAATATCATCTTGCTGCACATGGAGTCAAATATGCATCGTTCAACCATTCGGCGCACTTTACACAAGGAGATGCTGTATACGAGAATGATGCAGAAGAAGCCTTTTCTCCGCCCACAGCACAAACAGGGCCGCTTGAGGTATCCTAAAGCACATTTGGACAAGCCAGCTTCATTTAGGAAAAAGTTGCTGTGGACTGATGAAACTAAAATTGAGTTATTTGGGCATAACAAGGGGCGCTATGCATGGAGGAAAACGAACACAACATTCCAAGAAAAACACCTGCTACCTACAATAAAATATGGTGGTGGTTCCATCATGCTGTGGGGCTGTGTGGCCAGTGCAGGGACTGGGAATCTTGTCAAAGCTGAGGGACACATGAATTCCACTCAATATCAGCAGATTCTGGAGACCAATGTCCAGGAATCAGTGACAAAGCTGAAGCTGCGCTGGGGCTGGATCGTTCAACAAGACAACGACCCTAAACACTGCTCAAAATCCACTAAGGCATTCATGCAGAGGACCAACTTCAACGTTCTGGAATGGCCATCTCAGTCCCCAGATCTGAATATAATTGAAAATCTGTGATGTGAGTTAAAGAGAGCTGTTCATGCTCAGAAGCCATCAAACCTGAATGAACTAGATAATTTGTAAAGAGGAATGGTCTAAAATACCTTCAACCAGAATCCAGACTCTCATTGGAACCTACAGGAAGCGTTCAGAGGCTGCAATTTCTGCAAAAGGAGGATCTATTAAATATTGATTTAATTTACTTTGTGGTGCCCAAATTTATGCACCTGCCTAATTTTGTTTAAACAATTATGACACACTTTCTGTAAATCCAATAAACTTAATTTCACTTCTCAAATATCACTGTGTGTGTCTCCTATATGATATATTTAAAGAGAAACTCCGACCAAGAATTGAACTTTATCCCAATCAGTAGCTGATACCCACTTTTACATGAAAAATATAATGATTTTCACAAACAGACCATCAGGGGGCGCTGTATGACTGATTTTGTGCTGAAACCCCTCCCACAAGAGGCTCTGGTACTGTACGGTACTCTGGGCAAACTGCCACAATGTAACAATGACACACACAGGAAATGGCTGTTTATAGCTGTCTGTTAAAGCCAGAACAGCTACATAATCTGCCCACAGTAACAATGTCACCATGTAATACATGTCAGAATGTGAATCTGGGAGAGGAAAGATTTTACAATGAGCAAACTCTGACTAAATCATGTATACATAATTATTGTAAAAATTAAGCACCTTTTTATATTAAATTATTTTCACTGGAGTTCCTCTTTAACTGACATTTTTTATTGTAACAACCAACAATTTATACATGAAAATCATGACGATTAACAAGGTTGCCCAAACTTTTGCATCCCAATGTATATATATATAACGGAAAATTGTATACTTACCTAACGGTAATTTTCTTTTCCCTATGCATCCATGGCAGCACATCGGGTTTAGGCCCCGCCCCTAATACCCCACAGGATCAAGTATCTATAAATGTTCTACTGACCCTCCCCTTCGTGTCTTGTAACTAGGTCCTCACCGAACAGTGGGTGGGAACCCTGTGCTGCCATGGATGCATAGGGAAAAGAAAATTACCGTTAGGTAAGTATACAATTTTCCGTTTTCCCTATACCTCCATGGCAGCACATCGGGATTTAACTATAACCACAAACGGGAGGGAACACTGGAGCAGGTGCAAGCAGAATTTTTTTATTTACTGAACAAAAACATCAGAACAGGAAGATAGAACAGCTCTTCCAAATTCTACAGAAGTTGACTGTGAGGTATCAACTTGGTAATGCGAAATAAAAGTGTTTATTGTGCTCCAGTTGGCAGCCTGACAAATCTTCGTAGCTGAGACTTTTGCATAAGCTGCCCAGGAAGACGCTAAGCCCCTTGTTGAGTGTGCCCGGATTTCTCCCGGCGGCTCTTTATTGACTGCCCTATAAGCATTTTGTATGGTACGGATGAGCCAAGAGGCCAGTGTCCTGGTTGATGCTGCTTCTCCCTTGCGGTATCCCGCTGGGATGATAAATAGTCTGTCCGACTTCCTTATGCTTTGAGTCTCCTGAAGGTAAGCTTTCAAAGATCTTGCCATATCTAATGCGTGAAGAGTTGTAGAATCCTCCTCACTGAACGAAGGTAACGACCACTCTTGGTTAATGTGTAAAACTGATGACACCTTGGGGAGAAACCCTTGAACCGGTCGCAGTTGAACTCTATCCGGAAAGAAAGTGAGGAATGGTTCCAGATGACTCAGGGCTTGTAGTTCCGAAATTCTTCTGGCAGAAGTGATTGCCACTAGAAATACTGTCTTCAAGGTCTTAAACCAAAGAGAGCATTGTTCTATCGGCTCAAAAGGTGATTTGGTTAAGTAGTTCAAAACTAGTGGTAGATCCCAGCTGGGAAAGATAGGCTTCAGCGGAGGTCGTACTTTCATGACTCCGGATATGAATTGCTTAATCAAGGGATTAAAGGCCCAACGATGGCTAGTAAGGGCCGAAATCGCCGAGATTTGTACTTTTAATGAATGGAATGATAGTCCTTTCTCTACTCCCGTCTGTAGGAAGGCGAGAAGTTGATGCACTGGAGGCTTAACAGGATCAAATTTTTCTTTCCTGGCGAACTCCAGAAAAACTTTCCAAATGCGGTGATATGTTGAATTCGTATTAACTTTCCTTGCTTTTAGCAGTGTCGAGATAACCGACTCTGAGCAGCCTATGTCCGCCAACTTCCTCCTCTCAATTTCCACGCCGTCAACTTCAGCCGAGATGGGTTCGGATGAATCACCGGCCCTTGGGACAACAGAGTGCTGCTGTCTGGGAGAGGGAGAGGATTGGCCATCGACATCTGAGAGATCATAGGGAACCAGGGTCTTCTTGGCCACCAAGGGAGAACTACCAACAAGACCACTGGTTCTGACCTCAACCTCTGTAACAATCTCATGATGAGGGGTGTTGGAGGGAAAGCGTAAGCCACCTGAAAGTTCCAGACTGCCGTCAAAGCATCTGTTGCCTCTGCCTCTCTCTCCAGGAACCTGCTGAAGTAGTGATGGCACTTCTTGTTGTTGCGAGATGCCAAGAGATCCAACTCTGGTTCCTGCCAATGTGTGCATATCATCTGGAAGGCTGACTCCTCTAACTCCCACTCGTTGTTTGACACTATTATTCTGCTCAAGAAGTCCGGAATAGTGTTGGACAGACCCGGTATGTGAATTGCCGTTAGTGAACTCAGACGCCTCGTTGCCCACGTAAAGATCAGGTCCGCCTCCTCCATCAGGGATTGGCTGTGAGACCCCCCTTGATTGCGGATGTAGGCAACTGCCGTCCTGTTGTCCATCCTCAGCAGAACTTCTTTCCCCCTGATGAGTGCCTGAAAGTGTAAAAGGGCGCAAAAGGCAGCTCGCATTTCTAGCCTGTTGGCTGGCCAGTACTTCATGTGTTGAGGCCAGATTCCCTGAGCTATCTGTGAACCACACGTCGCTCCCCAGCCTCTCTGGCTGGCATCTGTATCGATCGTTATCGGTACTCTGTGCTCTAAAGGAAGGCACTTCCTTAGGTTTTCCTCCTCCAGCCACCAGGGCAGATCTTTCTTCATGAGCTTCGTGATTCGAATATTCTGGCACAGACTGTGACCATCCCATTGGATCAGAAAACCATGCTGAAGATTCCTGAGCCTCCAATGGGTCCAAGGAACCATTGGGATAGTAGCCGACATGGTACCTAGAACTCTTAGGCACGTTCTCGCTGAAGCTGTGGTGGATAGGAACATCTGCAATACCCTCTGCTTTATTACCGGGATTTTCTCGTCCGGGAGACCCACTGAGTTCCCCTGAGTGCGAAATCTTGCTCCCAGATACACCAGGTCTTGGGTAGGTTGAAGATGGCTTTTGGAATAGTTTATTAACCAGCCGAACCTGAGTAGAGTGCTGATTAACAAGTCCTTGTGGAACAGACCCTCTTTCACTGTATTGGACAATAGTAGGATATCGTCTAGATAATGGAAAGCACGGACCCCTTGAAGTCTTACTAGGGCTATTATCTCCAGAAGCAGTTTGGAAAATGTTCTGGGTGCCGTGCAGATTCCAAAAGGAAGACATACGAACTGATAATGGTCTCCCCCTACCGCGAACCTTAAGTACTTCTGTAGGTCTGCTTGAATTGGCACATGCAAATATGCATCCTCCAGATCTATAGAAAGCATAAAGTCCCTGGGATTTACAGCCATTATGATCGTGTGTAAGGATTCCATCTTGAACTTTTCGAGTGTTATGTATGAATTCAGTCTTTTCAGATCTAAGACCGGTCGGAGATCGCCGGTTTTTTTCTGTACAAAAAATAGTCTTGAATAAAACCCCTGACGTCTTTCCTGTCTCGGGACTGGCACGATTGCTTGTTTGTTCATAAGCCCTTGCAGATACGTTTCCAGAATTTCCTTCTTCTGGGGACATACCGGAATGTGTGTTAATCTGAACGAGTCCTGTGGAGGATTCCTCTTGAACGTCCAGAAGTGTCCTGATGATATTGTTCTCACCACCCAGGGGGATTTTACTTCTCGTCGCCAAACGTGGCTGATCTGTCTCAATCTCGCCCCTACCGGACTCTTCTGGATGAGCTGGTTGTCAAAAGGATTTCTTGCTCCCCTGAGAGGGCTGAGTGCCCTTCTGTTTTTGAGCTCTACTAGTTGATGCTTGGTTCGCTTGCCAATTATTTCTGTAATTCCTGCCCGGTCTGTAAGACCTAGCATTTCTGTATCTAGGAGCGGGTTGTGTGGAGGGAGTACCCGGTTGTCTCTTCGGGCGCCTGTCCTGTGGAAGCAAACCCGACTTCCCGCCCGTAACCCTCGAAATGGCTGAGTCCATCTTCTCGCCGAAAAGAGTCTTACCATCAAAAGGGATTTTGCACCATAACTGACGGGAAGCCGGGTCCGCGGACCAGGACCTCAACCACAGGGCCCTCTTTGCGGTTACAGAGTATAGCATGGACCTTGCTGAAGAGCGAAGTACATCTATCGCTGATTCTCCGATGAAATCGCCTGCAATTTTAAGGTCTTCCAAACTTGCAATCAAAGTCTCTTTGTCAACATCATCTCTGATCATCTGTTCAGCATTTTCAGTCCAGGCCCTGACCGCCTTCCCTACTGATGTTAATGCGATCGCTGGCTTGCAAGCGCCTCCCGACCCTGTGTAAATCTTTTTCAGGTCCATGTCTATCTTGCGCTCCATAGTATCTCTGAAGGTTATAGCATCCTCGATTGGGAGTGTGACATGTTTTGCCAGTCGAGTAACCGAAGCATCCACCACTGGGGGCTCATCTAATGATTTTGTATCCGCCTGCGGTAGTGGGTACATTTTTGCAAACCTATTAGCCATATGGACTTTTTTCTCCATCTTCCGCCACTCTTCTTGAATTACAGCTCTTATTTCATCCATCACTGGAAAGGTACGCTTTGTCTTATCTAGGTGCTTATAGTATGTCTTATTCGCCTTTTTCTTAGTTTTTTCCTCCTCTTCCTCCTGTACCTCTTCCCATTCTAGTACTTCACGTACTGCTTTAATGAATGGGTCTACTAATGCAAAGTCAAATCCCAGGGATACTTCCTCCTCCCCCGGGGACATCGGTACAGGCTGAGCTTGAGTCGACTGAGGTTGAGCCGGCGTGAGACTTGCTATGTAGGAACTCATAGACTCTTGTACAGCCTTCTGTATCGCTTCTGTTACGTTTATTGGTTCCGGAGCCGGCTCTCTCCCCAGCTCTAGAAAACAGTCTGGACACACCGACTTTCCGGGAGCTACTGGCTTTGCACATGCCCAGCAAAGTTTCTCTTTGTGACGATACACCGGCGATCTTGATCTGGATCTTGATCTCCTGTGAGATCTACTGTAGCGGGATCTGCTCGATGATCGTCTTCTGTAATGGCCTCCCGATAGGGAGCGAAACATTCTTCCAAGTCTTCCAGGGCTGCAACAAACAAAAACATTGCCCTCAGTAATGCACTCCTTGAATGACTATATTAGACTTACCTATGCCCCCCTTACCTAGTCAAAGAGCGCTGGTCTGTGTGGGGCCTATGGGCATCCATGTTTGCTGGCCAAATCAGCCAGGCGCTGGAAAAGAGTAGAAGAAACCATAAGGAACAACTATACACAACCAGGGACTAATCAGTCACCTGGCCAATTACGCTTACCGGAAGATCCACCACTGCAGGGCTCTATCTCCTAAGGGAGGGAAAACGGAGTTCCGACCTTCACTGCATGCGGGGATGCAAAGCACCGCCGCCATTCTGCTTTAAACCCCCCGCTCGAGTGACTCTGACGTCACATCCGCCTCCTCGTGACGCGGACCAATGTCCGCATTAGGCCGGCGCAACCCGGAAGTACGCATCACTTCCGGCAGAGACCCTGGAGCGCATCTACTGCGCAGTGGAACGCACGCCGTGCCGAAAAGGGAGGAAAGGATGCCCGGCCAGCACACTCCATTACAGTGGTAAGCGCTGCAGCAAGTTCGTGTCCCACATCTCTGATGCCACTACTTAGTGCCTGAGTTAGGGAGACACAAAAACGGACCCCCAAGACCAGCAGAACGGGGTCCCCATCCATCAGGCTTGTTTAAAGCCCTATGTGAATGGCATCGCTACAGGGGAGGCTGCCTGTGCGGATGGCCACATGATGCGGCCGGCAAGGGGGTAAAAGAAAAAATTCAGCAGGAATCACCTGCCAATCCTGTGAGGTGAAGGACAGGAATGAAAAAGACACGAAGGGGAGGGTCAGTAGAACATTTATAGATACTTGATCCTGTGGGGTATTAGGGGCGGGGCCTAAACCCGATGTGCTGCCATGGAGGTATAGGGAAATATATATATACACAGGTCCATCTAAAAAAATTAGCATATTGTGATAAAGTTCATTATTTTCTGAAATGTACTGATAAACATTAGACTTTCATATATTTTAGATTCATTACACACAACTGAAGTAGTTCAAGCCTTTTATTGTTTTAATATTGATGATTTTGGCATACAGCTCATGAAAACCCAAAATTCCTATCTCATAAAAATTAGCATATCATGAAAAGGTTCTCTAAACGAGCTATTAACCTAATCATCTGAATCAACTAATTAACTCTAAACACCTGCAAAAGATTCCTGAGGCTTTTAAAAACTCCCAGCCTGGTTCATCACTCAAAACCGCAATCATGGGTAAGACTGCCGACCTGACTGCTGTCCAGAAGGCCATCATTGACACCCTCAAGCAAGAGGGTAAGACACAGAACTAAATTTCTGAACAAATAGGCTGCTCCCAGAGTGCTGTATCAAAGCACCTCAGTGGTAAGTCTGTGGGGAAAAAAAGTGTGGCAGAAAAGGCTGCACAACGAGAAGAGGTGACCGGACCCTGAGGAAGATTGTGGAGAAGGACCGATTCCAGACCTTGGGGGACCTGCGGAAGCAGTGGACTGAGTCTGGAGTAGAAACATCCAGAGCCACCGTGTACAGGCGTGTGCAGGAAATGAGCTACAGGTGCCGCATTCCCCAGGTCAAGCCACTTTTCAACCAGAAACAGTGGCAGAAGCGCCTGACCTAGGCTACAGAGAAGCAGCACTGGACTGTTGCTCAGTGGTCCAAAGTACTTTTTTCGGATGAAAGCAACTTTTGCATGTCATTCGGAAATCAAGGTGCCAGAGTCTGGAGGAAGACTGTCAAGTACAGTCAGTGATGGTCTGGGGTGCCATGTCAGCTGCTGGTGTTGGTCCACTGTGTTTTATCAAGGGCAGGGTCAATGCAGCTAGCTATCAGGAGATTTTGGAGCACTTCATGCTTCCATCTGCTGAAAAGCTTTATGGAGATGAAGATTTCATTTTTCAGCACGACCTGGCACCTGCTCACAGTGCCAAAACCACTGGTAAATGGTTTACTGACCATGGTATTACTGTGCTCAATTGGCCTGCCAACTCTCCTGACCTGAACCCCATAGAGAATCTGTGGGATATTGTGAAGAGAAAGTTGAGAGACGCAAGACCCAACACTCTGGATGAGCTTAAGGCCGCTATCGAAGCATCCTGGGCCTCCATAACACCTGAGCCACAGGCTGATTGCCTCCATCCCACGCCGCATTGAAGCAGTCATTTCTGCAAAAGGATTCCCGACCAAGTATTGAGTGCATAATTGAGTGCAGCGTTTTCTGCCACACTTTTTCTTTCCCACAGACTTCCCACTGAGGTACCTTGATACAGCACTCTGGGAACAGCCTATTCGTTCAGAAAGTTCTTTCTGTGTCTTACCCTCTTGCTTGAGGGTGTCAATGATGGCCTTCTGGACAGCAGTCAGGTCGGCAGTCTTACCCATGATTGCAGTTTTGAGTAATGAACCAGGCTGGGAGTTTTTAAAAGCTTTAGGAATCTTTTGCAGGTGTTTAGAGTTAATTAGTTGATTCAGATGATTAGGTTAATAGCTCGTTTAGAGAACCTTTTCATGATATGCTAATTTTTTGAGATAGGAATGTGGGGTTTTCATGAGCTATATGCCAAAATCATCAATATTAAAACAATAAAAGGCTTGAACTACTTCAGTTGTGTGTGATGAATCTAAAATATATGAAAGTCTAATATTTATCAGTACATTACAGAAAATAATGAACTTTATCACAATATGCTAATTTTTTGAGAAGGACCTGTATATGGTAAACAGTAAAGGGGATTGTATTGCGCCCTGGGGTACACCATATTTTAGTGGTACAGGGTTGGAGAGGAAGGGCCCCAAGGCTACCCTTTGTGTTCTGCCAGCCAGGAAGGGGTTGAACCACTGGAGAACTAAGCCATCTATGCCACAGCAAAGTTTAGGAATGAGGATTTTCCTATAGGGTGCGATCTGGCCTGTGTAGCTCCAATATATTCAGGCAGGTTCGAGATCCACTTGCAACAACATGTAAAAACAAAGAAGGAGCGCTCTGAAACTACCGGCAGTTAGAAGCTGATATATCATATAGGACAGCTCTCACCTCGTAATGATGCGGCTGGCAGAACCTACACAGCCGGTCAGCGTTTGCATACCTGCTTGTGGAAGCCGGGGACAGGGCTATCTGCGATATCCTGAAACTCCACGGAGTGCAGGTGACGTCACTTCTGGATATTAACTATAGCAACCTGGCATGCCGTTCGTACGCAGACTTAAGCGGTGGATTTCCTGCGTCCGCTATTGGTGACTGTGGTTAAACTGCCCAAATTGGCGCAGCAGTAAAAAAGGGGCATGTAGGGACTAAAAACTTTATAAAAGATTTATTTAAAAAGGAGACAACGCGTTTCACGGAGGTACAGCCTCCGTTTTTTCAAAGTCAAAATACAATACCCAATGTAGCAGTATTAGTTTTTATACTGTAGACTAGGACATGACATCATTCTAAACCTGACCAATAGGCACTGTTTCGGCAGGGAAGGAACTATCATAAATAACCAAATATAGGGACATGAGTGGTATTATTTAAAAAATAGCAACCAAATGTACGCAATATGCATAGATTTGTGAATAAAAATAAATAAGAAATGAAAATAAAAATAAAAAGCAGCAACTCAAATAGAATTAAAGACACCAATATTAGATGATATTACTCCGCATGGTGAAGGAATTTTAATGTAACCTTTAGACAAAAAGATGGCATACAACCGTGCTTATATAATACCATTAGAGTAATTCACAGACGCAGGGGCGTCTCACCCACCAGGCAAGTATAGGCGGTTGCCTGGGGCGCCATGAGGTGGTGAGGCGCCATGAGGTGGTGAGGCGCATTCCCCCGCCGCTGCTACTGTGACCATGTTTTTTTTTTTTTTTTTTTCATTACCTCCCGACTCAGTCCCCGGGGCTCGGCACGCTACCATGTGCTCAGCAGTGCCTCCACCTCCACTTCTCCCTAGCCAATAGAGCAATCAATACTGCTCTTCTCTGCCAGGCTCCTTCTTTAAAGCCGTGTCCCTTCTTCTCAGTAGCCACACAGGTAAAGTGTTTACCTCGTGTGGCCCAGCCTTTAACTCCGCCCCACGCCAGTCAAACCAGGAGCCAGCGGCCAGCCAGCTTATGCCCCCGACAGTCTGACCCCCCCACCTGTGCCACTGGCTGCACACAGACACTGGAGCGAGACAGCCAGGGGACAGATGCAGTCACAGAGAGAAGAATGTAATGTGTCCGTGTTGGAGCCCCGCCCCCGCACGAGACAGCAACACAGCCCGGGAGAAGGTAAGTTTCTGCTCCAGAGTAGTGATGGGAATTCCGGCTCTTTTCAGAGAATCGACTCTTCTGAATCGGCTCCCATTAAAGAGCCGGCTCTTACAGCTCTGAATCGGCTCTTCATTAAATATCACTAAACACCACTCAGAATCGGAGTAAAAGCCCCACCCCCGTGTCCATGACAATTCCAGACTGCTTCTCTGACTGGGGCAATCCCTCCTGCTACTGCTCTGCTCCGCCCCATACACTCCTATAAGCTGCAAGAGGAGGACTACATCTCCCAACATGCCTCAGCACCCTTTATTGCAGAGCAAAGCAGAGCTCTGTGGGGCGGCTGAGGCATCGGCTCTTTCAAAACTGAGAACCGGCTCTTGTCGTTCGCAGCAAAGAGCCGGCTCTTAGAGCCGGCTCGTTCGCGAACGACCCATCACTACTCCAGAGATAAGCTGCATGCACAGGCAGAAGAGAAGGTATGCAGGCAGGCTGGTAAAAACACTTCCTGTCCTGTGTGCAGACTCCCAGCACTGTTATAACTGCTAGAATGTGCCCTGCTCTTTTGATACTAGAGTTTTCTTTGAAAGCTGGTTAGGCTGTAGGCTGGAAAAGCTGTAAACCTGTGCTTTAGTGCTGTGCTGTCTCTCCCTCTCCCCTCTCTGTTCCTCTGCCCCCTCTTCCATCTTATGCTGTCTCTCCCTCTCCCCTCTGTTTCTCTGCACCCTCTTCCATCTTATGCTGTCTATCCCTCCCCCTCTCTGTTCCTCTACCCCCCTCTTACATCTTATGCTGCCTCTCCCTCTCTACTCTTTCCTCTGCTCGGATTACGTGTATTTTCTGGTGAAACGCTTCCACATTACGATTATTTTCTGACAACGCTGCCCCATTACGATTATTTTCTGACAACGCTGCCCCATTACGATTATTTTCTGGTGAAACGCTGCTGCCCTATGATTAATTTCTGGTGAAATGCTGCTGCAATAAGTGTATTTTCTAGTGAAACGCTGCCACCTTACGAATATTTTCCTGTGAACTGCTGCTGCAATAAGTGTATTTTCTGGTGAAACACTGCCACATTACGATTATTTTCTGGTGAATTACGATTCTGAATTACGATAATTACTATTATTTTCTGATGAAACACTGCCGCATTATGATTATTTTCTGGTGAAACGATGCTGCATTATGATTATTTTCCTGGGGGGGAGGGGCTTGGGGGGGGCGCCACAGGTTTTCTCGCCTGGAGTGACAAAATGACTAGAGGCACCCCTGCACAGACGTTAATGTGGATTCCTCTAGCTTATAATACAACCAAAAGGAAAATGAATGAAATTAAAGAGTGATGACTCCCCTGGATATGTCAAATTGCATAATTTTTCTTGCATATAAAAAAATGTAATTTTTATTTTTTTTGCTTGCTATAGATCACAATGCCGATGAGCCTTCACATTAACAAATACAAAAGGATCAAACTGCAATTTCAATTGTATGGCATATTAATCTACATATCGATATATATCAAACCATATTTCAACTGCGACCATCATAATAAGCCCTTCCAGATAGAAAAATATTATGCACTGGGAGTCATATGTAGGGTTACAGGGTAAACAATTAAGGCATGGGAAAAAAGGGGAATAGGGAAGAAAAGGATAAGGGAGAGGGAGGGGGGGGGGACAAGAGGAGGGGGAAGAGGGAAAAACAGGAGATTATTGGGGATAAAGGAAGAGGGTGGAAGGTTGGGGGTGAGCACTCCCACCTACAAAGCAAGCAAGCTGGGGGTGACTCATTTCTTCGAGGCATCTATTAACACCACCAGGCTCCAGGGTCCCCAATTTTAAGATCCAGAAAGATCCGCGTCTACATAAGACGCAATATCTTTCGTGTTTATTTTTATGATGCACTTGCTCTATGATGGTCACTCTCAGACCCTCAAACTTCCTGTTATGAACATAATGGAAATGACTGGACACCTCATGCTTCAGTTCAACTTTATTAATGTTAAATCTATGTTTATTTAATCTATTATGAAATGTTGGGGTCGTACGGCCAATATATGAGAGATTATAGGGGCAAGTCAGTAAATAAATAACATATGTACTCTGACATGTTACATGACTCTTAATGGGAAACTCCAATGAGGTGTTGGTCTTAAATGTACTTACTCTATTATTAATAGAGCTACAGCAGAGGCATCTTTTTAATTTGCATGAAAAACAACACAATCTTTCACCAGTATTGTCATTACTGCGACTCATTTCTGTTGTTATACTATCCTTCCCACTAAGTTTACTTGGGGCAAAATAGCCCCTAATCAGGGCAGTTTCTAGGCTAAATTGCACCCAGGGCAAGGGTGTAAAATTGTGCCCCAAGCGCCCCCACCCCCCCCCCCCCCCCCCCCCCCGTGTGGACTCACAAACCCTTATTTTTAAGGGACAGTCACACAGCCACAGGTCACAAGTAGATCTGCCTACTTACTAGTGACCAGCCGCTCATCCAGGAGGATGCGGGGACCAGGAAAACACACAGGAGAAGAGAGCCCGGAAGCTTCTGCTTCTGACACAGGCAGCTCAGGCAGAGTCAAGGAAGGTGATTGCGCTGGTAATCTTCTTTCTTCTTCTATTTGGCTGCACAATGCATCACCAGTTCCCTAGCGGTTATGTCCTTCTGCCTGTACCCCCCTTTTTCTACTTGCTGGTTTGCGCCCAGGGCGGTCGCCCTGCCCGCACTGCCCAAGAAACAGCCCTGCCCAAGAAACAGCCCTGCCCCTAATACTCTTAACACGCCTAAAGGTATACTTAGGTTCAACCGGTAGTGTTTTTTTTAACCACTTAAGGACTGCAGTCTTAAAACCCCTTATGGACCAGACACCTTTTTTCCATTCAGACCACTGCAGCTTTAACGTTTTTTGCTCGGTCATACAACCTACACCTAAATGAATTTTACCTCCTTTTCTTGTCACTAATACAGCTTTCTTTTGGTGCTATTTGATTGCTGCTGTGATTTTTAGTTTTTATTATATTCATCGAAAAAGACATGAATTTTGTCAAAAAAAATGATTTTTTAACTTTCTGTGCTGACGTTTTTCAAATAAAGTAAAATTTCTATATACATTTTTGTCCAAATTTATTGTGCTACATGTCTTTGATAAAAAAAAATCCAATAAGTATATATTTATTGGTTTGGGTAAAAGTTATAGCGTTTACAAACTATGGTGCAAAAAGTGAATTTTCCCATTTTGAAGCATCTCTGACTTTTCTGAGTACCTGTCATGTTTAATGAGGTGCTAAAATTCCAGGATAGTATAAATACCCCCCAAATGACCCCATTTTGGAAAGAAGACATCCCAAAGTATTCACTAAGAGGCATGATTTTATTTTTTGTCACAAGTTAGCGGAAAATGACACTTTGTGACAAATAAAATAGATTAAAAAAAGTTTCCATTTCTGCTAACTTGTGACAAAAAAAAATGAAATCTGCCACGGACTCTCCATGCCCCTTTCTGAATACTTTGGGGTGTCTACTACTAAAATGGGGTCATTTGTGGGATGTGTTTACTGTCCTGGCATTTTGGGGGGTGCTAAATTGTAAGCACCCCTGTAAAGCCTAAAGGTGCTCATAGGACTTTGGGCCCCTTGGCGCACCTAGACTACAAAAAAGTGTCACACATGTGGTATCGTCGTACTCAGGAGAAGTAGTATAATGTGTTTTGTGGTGTATTTTTACACATACCCATGATGGGTGGGAGAAATATCTCTGTAAATTACAATTTTTTAATTTTTTTTTTTACACACAATTGTCCATTTACAGAGATATTTCTCCCACCCAGCATGGGTATGTGTAACAATACACCCCAAAACACATTATACTACTTCTCCTGAGTACGGCGATACCACGTGTGACACTTTTTTGCAGCCTAGGTGCGCTAAGGGGCCCAACGTCCAATGAGTACCTTTAGGATTTCACAGGTCATTTTGAAGCATTTGGTTTCTAGGCTACTCCTCATAGTTTAGGGCCCCTAAAATGCCAGGGCAGTATAGGAACCCCACAAGTGACCCCATTTTAAAAAGAAGACACCCCAAGGTATTCCTTTAGGAGTATGGTGAGTTCATAGAAGATTTTATTATTTGTCACAAGTTAGCGTAAATAGATTTTTATTGTTTTTTTTTCACAAAGTGTCATTTTCCACTAACTTGTGACAAAAAATAAACTCTTCTATGAACTCATCATAAACCTAACGTAGAATACCTTGGGGTGTCTTCTTTCTAAAATGGGGTCACTTGTGGTGTTCCTATACTGCCCTGGCATTTTAGGAGCCCAAAACCGTGAGGAGTAGTCTGGAAACCAAATGCCTCAAAATGACTGTTCAGGGGTATAAGCATCTGCAAATTTTGATGAGAGGTGGTCTATGAGGGGCTGAATTTTTTGGAACCGGTCATAAGCAGAGTGGCCTCTTAGATGATAGGTTGTATTGGCACTGAAGTGCAGGAAGCGCAGGCTGTTCTCAAATCGTGACTTGGACATGGCAGCAGAGAGCATGGGTATGTGATGTATTGGGTGCGTAGACCAATAGGACCGCAATACATTCTTGTAGACTAGACCCATGTTAAGGAGAAGGCCTCAAAAAATGTTACGTTCGGAAACGGCTGGGCATGGTAGCTTCTTGGATTGGCGGTTGCGTATTGTGTGGCATAACGGTTGGTCTCAGCCACAATTAAGTCGTAGAGACCAGCAGTGATCAGAAAAAAAATCTGTCACTGCGGTGGGGCGGGTAAGGGTTTGGCCGGGTGATCAGAAGCCCGCAGGGGGCAGATTAGGGCCAGATCTGATGGATGGGAGTGCTAAGGGGTGACAGGTGGTGACAGGAGGTGATTGATGGGTGTCTCAGTGGGTGATTAAAGGGGAGAATAGATGCAATAAATGCACTGGGGAGGTGATCGGAAGGGGGTCTGAGGGGGATCTGAGGGTTTGGCCGAGTGATCAGGAGCCCACACGGGGCAAATTAGGGCCTGATCTGATGGGTAGGTGTGCTAGGGGGTGACAGGTGGTGACAGGAGGTGATTGATGGGTGTCTCAGGGTGTGATTAGAGGGGGAATGGATGCAAGAAATGCACTGGGGAGGTGATCAGGGGGGGGGGGTGTCTGAGGGTGATCTGAGGGTGTGGGAGGGTAATTGGGTGCCCGCAAGGGGCAGATTAGGGTCTGATCTGATGGGTAGCAGTGACAGGTGGTGACAGGGGGTGATTGATGGTTGATCAGTGGGTGATTGGAGGGGAGAACAGAGTGTTTGGGTGCCCGCAGGGTGCAGATTAGGGTCTGATCTGATGGGTAGCAGTGACAGGTGGTGACAGGGGGTGACGGAGTGATTGATAGGTGATCAGGGTGTGATTAGAGGGGAGAATAGATGCAAGCAATGCACTGGCGAGGTGATCAGGGGGGTCTGAGGGCGATCTGAGGGTGTGGGTGGGTGATTGGGCGCCCGCAAGGGGCAGATGAGGGTCTGATCTGATGGGTATGATGGGTAGCAGTGACAAGTGGTGACAGGGGGTGATTGATGGGTGATCCGTGGGTGATTAGAGGGTAGAACAGATGTAAATAATGCACTGGGGAGGTGATAAAGGGGGGGTCTGAGGGCAATCTGAGGGTGTGGGCGGGTGTTTGGGTGCCCACAAGGGGCAGATTAGGGTCTGAGCTGATGGGTAGCAGTGACAGGTGGTGACAGGGGGTGACTGGGTGATTGATAGGTGATCAGGGTGTGATTAGAGGGGAGAATAGTTGCAAGAAATGCACTGGTGAGGTGATCGGGGTGTCTGAGGGCGATCTGAGGGTGTGGGCGGGTGCCCACAAGGGGCAGATTAGGGTCTGAGCTGATGGGTAGCAGTGACAGGTGGTGACAGGGGGTGATTGATAGGTAATTCCAGGGGAGAACAGATGTAAACAATGCACTTGGGAGGTGATCTTAGGGGGGGGGCTGCGGGCGATCTGATGGTGTGGGTGGGTGATCAGGTGCCCGCAAGGGGCAGGTTAGGGTCTGATCTGATGGGTGGCAGTGACAGGTGGTGATAGGGGGTAATTGACAGGTGATCAGTGGGTGATTCCAGGGGAGGATAGATGTATACAGTACACAGGGGGGGGGGGGTCTGGGGAGGATCTGAGTGTGGGGGGGATCAGGAGCCCCCAGGGGGCAGTTTAGGACCTAATCTAAAACATAGCATTAATAGATAGTGACATGGAGTGAATGATGGGTGATTAGGGGTGATTGGGTGCAAACAGGGGTCTGAGGAAGTGATCAGGGGGGTCTGAGGGGTGCTGGGTAGCAGTGACAAGTGGTGACAGGGGGTGATTGATGGGTGATCCGTGGGTGATTAGAGGGTAGAACAGGTGTAAATAATGCACTGGGGAGGTGATAAGGGGGGGGGGGGGGGGTCTGAGGGCAATCTGAGGGTGTGGGCGCCCACAAAGGGCAGATTAGGGTCTGAGCTGATAGGTAGCAGTGACAGGTGGTGACAGGGGGTGACGGAGTAATTGATAGATGATCAGGGTGTGATTAGAGGGGGAGAATAGATGCAAGCAATGCACTGGCGAGGTGATCAGGGTTGTCTGAGGGCGATCTGAGGGTGTGGGTGGGTGATTGGGTGCCCGCAAGGGGCAGATGAGGGTCTGATGGGTAGCAGTGACAAGTGGTGACAGGGGGTGATTGATGGGTGATCCGTGGGTGATTAGAGGGTAGAATATATGTAAATAATGCACTGGGGAGGTGATAACGGGGGTCTGAGGGCAATCTGAGGGTGTGGGCGAGTGTTTGAGTGCCCACAAGGGGCAGATTAGGGTAAGAGCTGATGGGTAGCAGTGACAGGTGGTGACAGGGGGTGACTGATAGGTGATCAGGGTGTGATTAGAGGGAAGAATAGTTGCAAGAAATGCACTGGTGAGGTGATCGGGGTGTCTGAGGGCGATCTGAGGGTGTGGGCGGGTAATTGGGTGCCCGTAAGGGGCAGATTAGGGTCTGATCTGATGGGTAGCAGTGACAGGTGGTGACAGGGGGTGATTGATGGGTGATTGATGGGTGATCAGTGGGTGATTCCAGGGGAGAACAGATGTAAACAATGCACTTGGGAGGTGATCTGAGGGGGGGGCTGCAGGCGATCTGAGGGTGTGGGTGGGTGATCAGGTGCCCGCAAGGGGCAGGTTAGGGTCTGATCTGATGGGTGGCAGTGACAGGTGGTGATAGGGGGTAATTGACAGGTGATCAGTGGGTGATTCCAGGGGAGGATAGATGTATACAGTACACAGGGGGGTCTGGGGAGGATCTGAGGGTGTGTGTGGGGGGGGGGGGGTGATCAGGAGCCCCCAGGGGGGCAGTTTAGGACCTAATCTAAAACATAGCATTGATAGATAGTGACAGGGAGTGATTGATGGGTGATTAGGGGTGATTGGGTGCAAACAGGGGTCTGAGGAGGCGATCAGGGGGGGTCTGAGGGGTGCTGTGGGCGATCGGGGGGTCTGAGGGGTGCTGTGGGTGATCAGGGGGCGGGGGGGGGCCAGATCAGTGTTTGTGTGTGCTTACCAGGGGGGGCTGCCTCCGGCCCTGTTGGTCCCTCGATCACTGGGACCACCAGGGCAGGAGGCAGCCTGTATAATACTCTTTGTATACATTACATAGGGTATTATATGCTTACTATGCGGCAGATCGGGGGTTAACAACCCGCCGGCGCTGCTAATTGGCTGGCGGGTTGACGTTGTGGGTGGGCGGAGCCTAATGCTGGCGGATGCGCGCGATCCCCGGCATTTCAGTGCCCAAGGAGCCGACGCCGATCGGCGTTAGGCGGTCCTGGGCGTGCCACTTTGCCGACGCCCATAGGTAGTGGGCGGTCGGCAAGTGGTTAAAATAGGGGTCACTAAGAAGTATAGGTCGATACTTCTCAAAAATGGTCTTACATTCAGAGGCCTGTCCCGAATAGTCAATAATAATAGGCATTTCCTTATTAATCAAAGATATGTTTGTACTTATATCGCTACTATTGGTCTTTTTGTTTTTATCTGAAACCGTAGGTTTCTTCTGTAGACAATCCTGCTGTGAAAGAGTGGCAGCTCTCTCACAGGCTGCCTTGATAAGGGGCAATGGATAGTGTTTCTCCTGAAATTGTGTCTGTAAGATCTTACTTTGTTTACGGTAATCCTCAATTTGAGTACAATTTCTACGACAATTTCTACGAAGCCTTTTAAATTGGCCAAACGGAACATTCCTAAGCCACGTCTTGTGATGTGAGCTTGAATAATCCAAGTACCAGTGTCCCCTGCAATCTGTGGAGTTCCAGGATATCGCAGATAGCTCTGTCCCCGGCTTCCACAAGCGGGAAGCAAACGCTGAACGGCTGTGTAGGTTCTGCCAGCCGCATCATTACGAGGTGAGAGCTGTCCTATATGGTATACCAGCTTCTAACTGCCGGAAGTTTCAGAGCGGTCCTTCTTTGTTTTTACATGATCTATGCCACAGTACTCTTGTAACCTGTTAAGCATGATTTCATTATCAACTGTGTCAAAAGCTGCCGAGAGGTCGCGCAAAATCAGGATGGAACATTGGCCTCTGTCTGTTAATGTGAGCAGATCGTTGCAGATCTGGGTGAGGGCTGTTTCACAGCTGTAATGTTTTATGAAGCCAAACTGAAGAGGGTCAAGGATGCTGTTTCTTGAGAGCCTGGCTTCAAGTTGGAGATAAGGATCAATAACTTTCCCTAGAAAGTGGAGGTTGGAGACAAGTCTGTAGCTGTTTAGAGCATCTGGGTCTAAGGATGGTTTCTCCAGTAGTGGTCTGAGTATTGCTTCTTTAAGTACGGTGACCAGACGTCCCCGCTTTACCCGGGACGCATCACGCTTTCCGGCTCCCCAGTCCCAGCTTGAAGTTTGTCCCGGGAAACTACCCAGGTTGGCCGGCGGATGTCCCGGTCGCAGGACGTCTGGTCATCAATGGCCGTGTGCCCTGCCTCCTCCTCCCTCCGTGATCGAACCTCTCCAGGCAGCCAGCTCCACCCCTCCGATTCACCCTCAAGGCTGTGCAGCATAATAGCCATGTGCCCCGCCTCCTCCCTCCTCGTCCTCTGTCCTCCAATGGCGTCATCCTCCCTCCGACCTGCCCACAAGTTAAGCCGCACGACTGCCCGCCCCCGATTGCAGCGTGAGGACCGGCCATGCGTTGCTGCTGCTCACAGGAGTTCCCCGGCTGCTATTTAGTAAGTAAGCAAGCCTCCCCTCTGTCACCCTGCTCTCCTTCCTTCTGTCACCTTGCTCTCCTCCCCACTGTCACCCTCATCTCCTCCCCTCTGTCATCCTCCTCTCCTCCCCGCTGTCACCCTGCTCTCCTCCCCGCTGTCACCCTGCTCTTCTCCCCGCTGTCATCGTGCTCTCCTCCCCTCTTTCACCTTGCTCTCCTCCCCTCTGTCACCCTGCTCTCCTCCCAGCTGCCACCCTGCTCTCCTCCCCTCTGTCATCCTGCTCTCCTCCCCGCTGTCACCCTGCTCTCCTCCCCTCTGTCACCATCCTCTCCTCCCCGCTGTCACCCTGCTCTCCTCCCCGCTGTCACCCTGCTCTCCTCCCCGCTGTCACCATGCTCTTCTCCCCTCTTTCACCTTGCTCTCCTCCCCTCTGTCACCCTCCTCTCCTCCCCGCTGCCACCCTGCTCTCCTCCCCTCTGTCACCCTGCCCTCCTCCCCGCTGTCACCCTGCTCTCCTCCCCTCTGTCACCCGCCTCTCCTCCCCGCTGTCACCCGCCTCTCCTCCCCGCTGTCACCCTGCTCTCCTCCCCGCTGCCACCCTGCTCTCCTCCCCGCTGCCACCCTGCTCTTCTTCCCGCTGCCACCCTGCTCTCCTCCCCGCTGCCACCCCTGCTCTCCTTCCCTCTGTCACCCTGCTCTCCTCCCCGCTGTCACCCTGCTCTCTTTCCCGCTGTCACCCTGCTCTCCCTCCTCTGTCACCCTCTTCTCCTCCCCGCTGTCACCCTGCTCTCCTCCCCTCTGTCACCCTGCTCTCCTCCCCGCTGTCACCCTGCTCTCCTCCCCTCTGTCACCCTGCTCTCCTCCCCTCTGACACCCTCCTCTCCTCCCCTCTGTCACCCTCCTCTCCTCCCCTCTGTCACCCTGCTCACCTCCCCGCTG